>NC_067121.1:14905652-15584917 GCF_021347895.1 Acanthochromis polyacanthus | reverse complement strand
CACAAAAGTAACAATAAATAAAAATTTATTGAAAATTAAATAATCAAAATCAGCCATCACTTTTGAATTGTTGATTAACATAATTATTTAAAAAAACAAACTAATGAAATAGGGCTGGACAAAAATGATGGTACCCATAACTTAATATTTTGTTGCACAACCTTTTGAGGCAATCACTGCAATTAAACGATTTCTGTATTTGTCAATGAGCGTTCTGCAGCTGTCAACAGGTATTTTGGCCCACTCCTCATGAGCAAACAGCTCCAGTTGTCTCAGGTTTGATGGGTGTCTTCTCCAAATGGCATGTTTCAGCTCCTTCCACATATGTTCAATGGGATTCAGATCTGGGCTCATAGAAGGCCACTTTAGAACAGTCCAACGCTTTTCTCTCAGCCATTCTTGGGTGTTTTTGGCTGTGTGTTTTGGATCGTTGTCCTGTTGGAAGACCCATGACCTGCGACTGAGACCAAGCTTTCTGACACTAGGCAGCACATTTCTCTCCAGAATGCCTTGATAGTCTTCAGATTTCATCGTACCTTGCACACTTTCAAGACACCCTGTGCCAGATGCAGCAAAGCAGCCCCAAAACATTACTGAGCCTCCTCCATGTTTCACCGTAGGGACAGTGTTCTTTTCTTCGTATGCTTGCTTTTTGAGTCTATGAACATAGAGTTGATGTGCCTTACCAAAAAGCTCCAGTTTGGTCTCATCTGTCCAAAGGACATTCTCCCAGAAGCTTTGTGGCTTGTCAACATGCATTTTTGCAAATTCCAGTCTCGCTTTTTTATGAGTTTTTTTCAGCAGTGGTGTCCTCCTTGGTCGTCTCCCATGAAGTCCACTTTGGCTCAAACAACGACGAATGGTGCCATCTGACACTGATGTACCTTGGCCTTGGAGTTCACCTTTAATTTCTTTGGAGGTTGCTCTGGGCTCTTTGGATACAATTCCAACGATCCGTCTCTTCAATTTGTCATCAATTTTCCTCTTGCGACCACGTCCAGGGAGGTTGGCTACTGTCCCGTGGGTCTTGAACTTCTGAATAATATGAGCCACTGTTGTCACAGGAACTTCAAGCTGTTTAGAGATGGTCTTATAGCCTTTACCTTTAAAATGTTTGTCTATAATTTTTTTCGGATGTCCTGGGACAATTCTCTCCTTCGCTTTCTGTTGTCCATGTTCAGTGTGGTACACACCTTTTCACCAAACAGCAGGGTGACTACTTGTCTCCCTTTAAATAGGCAGACTGACTGATTATGAGTTTGGAAACACCTGTGATGTCAATTAAATGACACACCTGAGTTAATCATGTCACTCTGGTCAAATAGTTTTCAATCTTTTATAGAGGTACCATCATTTTTGTCCAGCCCTATTTCATTAGTTTGTTTTTTTAATAATTATGTTAATCAACAATTCAAAAGTAATGGCTGTTTTTGATTATTTAATTTTCAATAAATTTTTATTTATTGTTACTTTTGTGAGTTTCAAGTGATTTCAGTGAGAATTGTGGGTTTTTCCTTCTTTAACTGAGGGGTACCAACAATTTTGTCCACGTGTGTATATATATATATATATATATATACACACAATATATACATTATTTTATAGTAAATAAACAAAGCTCTTTCGTTTAACCATACTGATCAGAACAGCCAGGGAGTGGTATTGGGGTCCCGGTACAGTTGGCCGTCGATATAAAGTTTATCTACAACCAAAGTAGACCGTTTACCCTTCTGCCTGCTCTGCTTCAGTATGGGAAACAATACCTTCCGCCGCTCGTTGATCTCTCTCGGGAATTGATCGTTCATTCCGAAAGAGGTCCCTTTAAGCTCCCGTCCTTTACTTTTAACTAATTCTTTCTGTTTAAAATGTTCGAATTTAGCGATAATAGGACGGGATTTATTGCCTCTACGGGCTCCAAGTCTGTGAACGCGGTGAAAGGAAATATTATTCACCGTTTCTTGGGGAATTTTTAAAGCCGTTGTCATAAATTTCTTAATTTCTGTCTCCGGATTATCTGTGGTGCTTTCAGAGATTCCTGAAAATATTAAATTGTCCCGCATACTACGGGATTGGACATCCAGTACAGTTTCTTTAAGCGCTTTATTCTCCCTTTTAATCGTTTCCAGCTCGGTTGTAACTGCGGAAAAATTAGAACGTAGTTCCGTGTTGTCCAGTTGAAGCTCACTTACCTGTTGATAGGCGTTCTCCAAACTTACCTTCAGGTCTCGAATTTCGTCGCGGAGGACGCTGAGAACATCTAATTTTTTATTTATGGACTCCAGGACATCAACCGGGACGTCCGTTGTAGCTAGGTCGTCAGTATCAGTCGAGGAATCGTTTTTCCTCTTTTTAGACGGATTGTCGTGGTTCGGATCTTCCATGACGCAGTTGTAAAAATATCCGTCGATAAATCGCTCGAGGTCCTCCACGGTGGGTGGTGCTCCAAATCCGCAGTTCGAGTAAGGAAATATCAATAATTAAATGCAAGTAATACGGTGATTAAATTTAATTTTGTTTCGAGAAAGAGCTAAGACTAGTGAATTCTATTTCAGCAGCAGGGCGCCGCCATGTTGTATTCCGAAATCTCACTGGCAGTCTCGCGAGAGTCACAGCATAGCCTACCTCCGCCCAGCCCTACTCTGATCTGCAATAGTTATAAAATATTGATATAATTCCCATCTACTGAATTGAAAACTAATAAAGTACCATAAAACTATTAAAATGAGGTAATTACCAAGCCTTTGATGTCTTTGAAATGTGGGAAATCAGATAGTATGTCATTTGACTGCTGTGGGTCAAGGACCATGTTACGTCGATGGACAAATGTCAGCTTCATCTTCTTCCTGACCATGTCCTCATCAGCTGAATGTTTCATCAGTGAGATCGCTTCCTTGCACTCATCTTCACTGAGGACATTCTCTGGAACGAATTGGGAAACTCGTCTGACAGTTGGTACTCCCGACATGTCCTCACCAGATGGTCCTTCTGCTGATGCTAAACAATGTGGGGACATAGTACTGATGACAATCATATACATTTTAAAACACTTTGTCACTTGGATGTAATCATATTTTTTAAGAAAACATAGTTTATTGGCTGAAGAGCATTGCAACATATACAACAAAGGCAATAACTGCTCTTGTGACTATTCTGTTCAATACTTGTCCAACAGCATTGCAGGATTACCTCCAAATAAAGATCACCTGTCTTTAGCACTGCATCTCTGAATAGTTTTAAGTCTCCAGGCCAAGTGTGGGAATATGGCCTTTTATTTACTTTGATTATCTTGTTTGCATGATTATTTGGTGTGTGGTTTCCTTATATTTTGTTGTCAAATTATTTGTTTGATTTCTGTGTTAGTTTCCTAAATTGCATGTCTTGTTGTGTTGTTTTTCTTGTGTATATATATATATATATATATATATATATATATATTTTTTTTTGTTCCTAAATGAGTTCAGGTCACGCCCACTACCTGCCGGTGTGTACCAGGAACAGACTGTGGACATTGGCTGAGCGCACCTGGTGCCAATCAGTTTGATTACACAGGACTGAATCTGGGGCAATGACAGCAAACAAAAGAGACAATCAACGTCAGATGGGAGGACGGGCAGCGCGGCGAGCCGCAGGGCGCGCGGCGGCGGCAGAAGCAGCGGTCAACGGCAGCGTGCAATGGGCAGCACGATAGACAACAGGGCAGAAGCGACGGTGAATGGCGGTGTGTAACGAGCACCATGGCAGACTACTGAAACAAGGGCGCACAGCACCGGCACAGAGACAGGACGACCGAAGAGCGAGAGAGAGACGTACGGGAGCCACGAAGTGGGGCCAGGTCTGGAACGCACGGCGGTGCTCAATGCGTGTATGCGGCATACTGGGCGGCTTGGATATAGCCGCCCAGACCCGGTGAGTCGCCACACACGGGAGGGATACGCGTGGGTCCTTTATTGCTTCCCCCACTGGCAGATCCTCTCTTTCTCCCTGGCTCCAGAGCCTGCGTGATCGCGAGGCGCAGCGCCGTGGCCCCGGAGGACTGGAGAGGCTCCCCTGAACCCTCATCAAAGAAGAGGCCCGGCATGACGAGTCCAGTGGTCACCCATTCCTTAGTACTTTATTTTAAGAACTTTTAGTCTGCTAAATTTTTATCGTTTATTGTTAAATGTTTATTTTTTAGACGAATAAATTCATTGGAACAGAAAAAATTGTTTTTATCCTCTGTTGTTATGCACTGCTCACCTCTGGGTTAAGAACCTCTTTCAATCGGGTCCTCATCCCTTAATAGGCAGCGTTGTCAGTTTTAATTGTTTTGTAATTCAAATTTCCCAATTTAATTCTATTTTAAAGGCTTTAATCTGAGTCACATATCCCACTCGGCCGTGACACAAGTACCCAGTGCCACTGTTGCCATCATAATAATGCTCCTTGGACAATGAAAGGATTGCAAAAACAGGCATTCTATTTGTGATAAAAGTGGAAAACAATATCAGGGTTTATGCAGGAATTCAAGATCTGAATTTACTACCTTTCACAACTATTTTACTACCTCTAAAACGTGTGTGTGTGTGTGTGTGTGTGTGTGTGTGTCCCCCAAGACAAAACACTTGAAAATACTGTATAAGTGCACCCTGTTTTGACCAAGGCATCAGACATATCACGAATATTCAAACCTGCTTCCAGATGAAATAGGACATTTGTTTTTTCAAAGGATATAAACAAAATGCAATGACTTTTGAATTTTATGAGGCAATTTTGCTAGTTTATCCACAAAATGCATATTTCAGAAATGGATTCAACCAATTTTGAAAAGAGACAGCTGGGAAAACATTTAGCATCTAAAACCTACATCAAAGTAAAGTAACATTAAATAACATCAACAGCACCAACATCAATGGCAGAGTGAACATGCTCCAAAATATAAATTACATTACATTTCCATTTTAAGAGAGGAGTCTTAACAGTTGCAACTGACACAATTTAACATTACTGCCATGTTGAGGGGGCGAGCACAGGCACAGTGCACCGAGGCAGTTAGAAGAGTCTCAGTTGTGATGCTTTCTCTTCAATCTTTTCCTCCAAGTGACGGAGCTCTGTTTTATTTTCTTTTTGTCTTCTACGAAGCGTGTTGGATTTGGTAATTAGTTGAGCCATTTTAGACCCGGCCTTTCCCTCAGCCTGCTAAGCCAACTTGTTTGCGTCACTTTCAAGTGACTTACAGACACTGCTTAGTACCTCATGCTGGGTTCTGAGGTCCTACAGCTCATCCTCTGCTGCTTTCCTCTTCAGAGGATGTGCAGCACTCTCTTTTTTTCTTTCATTCTCCAGGTACAGTCTGTATTTAGATCTTGCAGACGAGGCAGAGGCAAGGAGCTCCTTTGTAAGAGGCACTTTCAAAACACCTCCACAACTGCTGATTCAGTGACAGACTAAGCGTAGCGATTCCAGAGAGTCATCTCGGAGGTTACATGTCTCCACCTCCTTGTTGACTGAAAAGCCTCTTTCAACAGTGGCTTGTCCGTGGGACAGAAAGAGGAGTTTCTTGCACAAACGTAGTAAGTCGGGGTAAGGCGTGCTGAGAACTGTGTAAAGAAATGCATCAAGGCGGTCCTGCATTGGTTTAAAGGACAGGAAACGCTCATCACTTCCTTCCACAGAGGCCAAGGATGCAAACTGCTGAATGATGACATCACCTACAATGTGGATAAGGAAATTAAGATGTAATCATTAATGACATTTAATTAATTTGCAGTCAACTTGGTCAACTGCTTATTTACCCATTAAAAAGGTTGAATAACAGTTTCTTGTAGAGAGCAGAAAGTGCATACAGTAATTTTTAATACCTGTTAACACTCTGCAGACCTCACACTAAAAAGCAGAATACCATCAATGACATCCTGACATCCCCATCTGAGTGATCTTTCCACTTCTACTGTCCCTCCACATATATTTTTTCTTACCAGCTGGAATGCCACCTGTCAATTGCTTGCCCTGCAGGAATGTCTGCACTACAGTCTTTATCTGCTTGATGCACCACTCTGGTTCTCGGTGGATTCTTCTGGGATCAAGGCATGCGATGAGCCTAACCATAGGGAATTTTAAGGGGCACTTGTTCTGCAGTTTTCCCACCACCTTCACAGGGCTCTGCAAACACTCTTTCCGGAAGTTTAGCACTGAAAGCTCCCCTATCTTGCATCCTGGTTTGCTCTGTAAGGCATAACAAGTAGGGAACATCAATGACCATTCACTATACATGCTAAAACTAAAAACAATTCAACAACAATTCACTATAATCTTTTAAAGCAAAGTTTTGACAAGAGGTCTGGTCAACTTTTTATACTTATGTAGGAAATATGAATTATGAATTATGAATTATGCACTCGTTATGAAATGGGGCACCACTCTACAAATGTAGAGAAATAAAATAACTGATAATGGATTAATTCAGTTAAACAGTCTAAAATCTGAATGTCGGAATTCTAAGAAATAGTGACCCAGTCTGTACACACAGAAATGCCAAAGACGGTAATTTTGGTCTAAATGAAGTACATTTATTGATTAATATAATAACAAAACAGTGATTAATACGGTAATAAGTATAATGGGTGTTTGTGTGTGAGGTAATGGGTGTGTGTGTGTGATAATAAGTGTGTGTGTGTGGGTGTAGGTGATAATAGGTGTGTGTGTGTGTGTGTGTGTGTTAATTATTCAGATTTGCATTTCTAACTAGGATTATGGACTGAGTAATCAGACCGCTGAAGGTATGACGAGATGATTAATAATTTGGAAAATGAACGACTGATAAGTGACTAAACGGAGTTATTAAAAGGAAGATTTTGGAAGCTATTTAAGGAAGATTTCAAGCTATTTTAAGATGTCAACCCAATAATTCAGATCACACCAATGCGTTTGCTGGCTTACTTTGTTGGAGAATGGCTGCTCAGAGGTTCGGCTGGGACAACGTCGCCTTGAACGGAACTTAACTTCAACTTCTTGGTGGATTCCCGAGTCGTGAAGTCTGTCGTTATGGCAACGTCTTGGCGTCCTGCCGTCTTATAGCTGTTGATCACCGCTGATCCGGTTCGGCTCAGCTGGGTGGATCTCAGCAGATGGTGGAGAGAACGCAGGAACCGTTCGTCCTTCTCTGGGGTTGACTTGACCGAAAAATAGCTTGATAAACAAAAACAAAACCGCAGGCTCTTGGTCTGTCTCGGTCGATTGGCAGGCTTGGCTGGAAAACAGATGAATAAAAGAGCCGCTAAAAAAACTGTCGGAGCCGTGAAACAGGATCGAATTAGTTCTTGATCAAAAAAATCGTCTGCAAAAAAAATGGACTTGATTTGTTTAAGTAGTGAGCAAAGATATCTATTCTTTGATTAAAAGAAAAAAATTATTAAGAAATCGCAGCTATCAGAGGCCTGCTCTGGTGCTGGTGTAGACTTAGAATAAAGAAAAGAAGAAAGAAGGCACCAAGAAAACAAAAGAATCGCTCGACGTAGTTTCTGGAAGCGAGTTAGGAAGGAAGAGCGTAAGAAGGCGTAAAATGGCTGGTTTTAAGGGATTTCTCCAAACGGAGGAGGGGAAGCTGACGGCTGAGGCGCGCATTCCTTTGAATCTGGGGGAACCTCCCACTTTGGGCTCAGAGGGGAGAGATGAAACCGGATCAAATAAGGATTAAAAATATTAAAACGCGCAAAAAGAATGATCTGTTTACTCCTCCATGATCCTTACAATATATTTTAACCGATCAAAGATAAAATAAAACTGATTATACAAGCTAATCTAAGAATATGTGAGTTCTAGTTTCTATTTATATGTTCGTGTGCATTCTACTGGCTATTATATGTATCACAGTGAAACAGAGTAATATGACAAACACACAATGGTGAATAATAGAACAGTTTTCCATGGCTTGGTAACCTGAATAGAACAGTATTTTAAGATTAATACAGTGAAATTCTTGATAATGTCATGGCATTCCGGCGTCAAGAAGTGGCACTGTTGAGCTGTGGAAGAAAGGTGAATAAACCACAAATCTTATAGGTTGATGCTACAGGTACGGACCCGTACCTGTAGCATCTGTACTAGAGGTACGGACCCGTACCCGTAGCATCTGTACTAGAGGTACGGACCGTTAAGGTCACTGAAGAGCTGGCGCCAGTTAACTACTATTTGCTGCACATTACAGGCAGTTTATATGAATGACTTTGACGGCGAACATTGTATAATTTAACCAAAAATACACCGTCTCCTCTCACACTTTAGACATTGCAGTTTTTACGCTTTTAGACGCCGTGTCTAAATTGTTTGAAGTCCAGCTCCTATTAATTAGTTTACCGCGTTCAGTGGTGGAAGCGGCTGACGAACTCCATTGCAAATGTTCCCATTTAATTTCGGACGCTAATTTACAAGATAAAATTAAGGATGTCGAATATGAAACAAACACTCGTGAATGGTGAGGAGCAGCTCTTTAATTCGGCATGAATTAAAAAAAACCCACAAACTCGATTCACTGTGATATTGTGAGATTTGTTTGTGGTTATGTAACTTAGCCATTCAACAGAGTCCGCTAACATTAAAGTGACTGACGTGCAGTGTCTGTGTGGACAGACGTTGAAAATACGTCAGGGTTTTGTTTAGGTTGTTAATATGTAATAGTCTGTCGCTACTTTTGAAGGTAAAAAAATACTTGTAGTTAGCTGGCTGTTAGTTCTGCCATTTGTTTTGTTTGCTGTTTGTGCTTTATTAGAACAGGGTCACGTGAATAAAAAGTTTTGCTATTTTTAATAGTAGTGCCGATTTCAACCCCCAAATCGCTGTCCGTGAAAAAAATCAGATAATGATATTTATAAGACATTATGCATGATAGAAAAGAGAACAGCAGATGACTGACATGACAGGCTCGGCACGCAGATTCACCTCGAATCACGGAAGCGCCTTCATCACTCGGATTACCAAGCCGGCTCATTAATATTTATGTACGTCGGATTACCAGCCAATCACAAAGCGCGTTCATCAGCCGATTCATTAATATTCATGTCCGTCTCATTAATTTTTATAGTAAGGGAAAGTGCCGTATCCGTAGGCCACAGGCTACGGGTACGGGTCCGTATCTGTAGACACTACGAATCTTATATTTTCGGAAATACTAGGAAAACGGGAGTTGATTCAAAATGCATGTTGACATCCCACTATATCTTTGGTAAACACAGAATAGCAAAATACATTTCTGAAAAATGAGTTTTAGAAGTTCTGTGACTGGACAAAGGAGAAAGTCTCTGCCAGCCTCTCAGAGGTGAGAGCAGGTCATTAGAATATTTATGACCCTGCTTATCTTGATGGCCGATCGGCAGAGCTGGAGTCAGGGACAGGATGGAGCCAGAAGAGGCTTTAGCTCATCAAAGCAGTTCTGTCGGTGTGGACCACAAACATTTAAATGGTAATTAAATTTAAAGGTGTTAAGAGTTCTCTGCAGGGACTCTGGAGTCTCTCTGTAGAAGAGGAAACAATAGGAGAATCTCCTCAATCTTCTGATAGGAACACGTGTGTCTCTTGTTTGGAAAGAAAAGAGGTTTTCTTTAAAAGTCAGAGGTCATCATAAGTTAATTTTATGAGGTCTCTGGGAGATGGTACGGATCGCATCTGGGGTGATACAGGGCTCTCTCTGGCCATAAAAAGGCACTTTGCGTGTTTTCTTAGGTCTTTGAGAGAGAGAGTATGATCTTATCTGTGAGAGGGGATCTCCTGTGGAATGTTTTGGCCACTTAACCTGAATGTCTGCCTTCACTTACATATGTTATTTGTGCCAAACGTACAATGCACACATGGCGTTGAAATAATCTGCACAATACTTACCTTTATTGCAGATTCAGCACCCAGGCCAATGTCAACATTTTTAAGAGAGACCCAGTTGTTCTCCTGGGCCACCTGGATTTTGATCAGCTGCTGCGGGCTTCTGTTCTCTAGAAGCTCCCTTTTGACAAATCGCCGCATTAAACCCTTAAAATAAGAAAAAACTTTTAGCCAATCAAGCCACACCTGTCAAGTGATACAATCTATTTACATTAAAATAAATACATGAGACTCTCCAGCAAATACAATTATTACCATCAGGAGCTCAGTCAGATCTTTAGCCAAAAATCGGCAGCATAGGCTCGTCAGTCTGATATTTGGTCAGGAATGGGCTGAAGCTTCTTGCAACTGACAAGAAGAACTGGAGTTTTGATACTGTAATTTCATCGCCACGTGCTGCAGAAACTGTGTTGTATGAAGCAGTATTGGGTCTTGGCACCTTCTTCTTCTCTACAGCACCAATGTATGTTAAGAGCATGGGCCAAATGTCAACAGCTCTCTCAGCCACAGGGACATTTTCCACCCATCTGTGGCCGCAGAACAATCGGGGAAAAGTAGAGGATCCTGTGGTGGCGGTGTAATCTTCTCTACGTGCAGGAACATTGTGGAACATATAGTGCATGGCTCGTAAGAGCTTGTCCACCTCCCATGTTGCAAATCCTGACTTCATGGCATTGTGGAGGGTATGCAAAAAACAACTGCCAACACGGATGAGTTGCGCATCCCCATTAAGCTCTGCATGCTCACTCTGAAAGAGCTCCAGCATCTTGAGGTTGACGTTCGGGCCATCCATACTGATGGACAGCAAGTGTATCATATTGAGTTGTGCAACGCATTCCTGTGAATTGAAAGAATAAAATGTATTCAAATTATGTGTCCTGAGTGTTTGGTTATTCATAGATCTCGGCCAGACTGTAGCCATGCCTCAGTATATACTGTACGTCAATCAATTCTGTGGTATTCATTATTCAGAAATACTAGCTAAACCCTTCATCTGCAAATGTAAACACACACGCCTTCACTCAATCATGCACACACACACACACACACACACACACACACACACACACACACACACACACACACACACACAGAGGGCAAAGGCCAAGTCTCAGTATCATAGTCACAGCACACACGCAAGCTTGTGGATTGTGGCCTGTTGCTTAACTATATGATTAACATGTTCAAATAGGCCTAACAAAGAAAAATAAGTCACCTTACTTTGACGTGTTGTAGCAGATCTTCAGCCCTTGCATGTCCCAGGAACTGTGATCCAAAGTATGACGACGTCACACGGTCATCTTTCCACATTCGGACATGTATACCAGCTGCTTTTTCTTGGCCGACTCATTTAGAGACTCATCAAACATCAGTACGAATGGTCCCGTATCATTTACGCTTTTGACCAGTAACGTTTTAAAATGAGGTGCAATGCCGAATCGAATCATGTACGCTGTTTTGTCGTTGCCACATGCAAAGCTTTTGGCTATTTCTGAGTCTGGGAACATATTCCGGAAAAGCTCCTGTAGGGTTCCCCGAAAGGTCCCAGGAATTCCAGATGAAACTCAGATAAGCTCCCCAGCACTCTCCTCTCTCTCTACAGAGAACAATCCCCATTCCTGGCTTCTGAAAACTGGGACAGTGTATTTCTGTGTACGTTTCCTCCACAGGAAGATGGAGTCCCTTCTGAACATTTAAACACATGGAATAACCTTTTCTTTGGAAAGACAATGACTATCACTTGATGCTTAAATGTTTTGTTGGACAAACACCTTACTTTTGCTCTAACCAAATTCCCCCTCCCCTCTCAGGAATGCACTCGGAGACATCTCCGCTGGCTCCAAAGTCATAAAATTTACAACCTGCTGCTGAAGCACACAGACAGACAGAGACACCTTCTGAGCTGGAACAAAACAACATTTGCAAAATTCATATTTCCGATATGTATTTTTATTTTCAGGTTTACCAAAGTTACTCACAGTGGTTCATCTCTGTCATATCCAAAAATCATGTTTATATGCCTTATAGACGTGGATTTATTGATTTTCTGATGTTTAATCTACTTTTGTATTCCTTCTCCCTATTTAGGTTGAAAAGATGAATTCTTGTGTTTATTCTTTCTCATATGTATGACATGTTTTCATATTTTCACTGTGGTATATATTCTAATATCCAAAAGAACATGAACATATAGTTATGAATGAAATAATTCACATAATATGAACCTGTATTAGGCTGCACATAATAGAAGCATGTGTTTCTCTTTCACACAACTGAATTATGGTGAAGGAATAGACAGATCGCGTTTGAATCGTTTAATATCACAATGTTTTAATTCCTTCTGGAGTAGTTTTCCATCTCTCTCTGTGTCTTCTGTGAGAACAAAGGAAGAGTCAAATTCCACCAGAGATTCGCCGAAAAGTTTTCTCTCTCCACCTTGAGGTCCTCCCATGACCCTCTTGGTCGATATAAGCTTCGGTCCCACTTCAGTGAATCCAGCTCAGTTTGCTCCGATTCCATTCTATGGGTTGATTACTAATCACTTGAATAATTAATTCATTTAATCCGTTTATTTCATTTAAAAATTATTAATTCTTAATCCAAATTACCGGTTACCTAGTCAAGCTCTGGCTAATCCTCACCATATTTCCTTCTCTCTCATACACGCATACACACACACGTAGACATGCACACACATACCCACACATTATATAGACACTGTATATAGTTTACCTGTCATTATTTTAATAGAATAGTCGATAAATACATTCATTTTAGACCAAATTACGGTTTTGAGTGTTTCTTGTGTAAGAATGTGGTCCCTTTAATGAGGATTCAAACCTTTAAGATATAAGATTGCTCAAAAATTTAATTAATAATTTCTGAATTAAGGTTGATTAATTTTTCCTTGCAATTAAAGCAAGGTGGTGCCCCAATTATTGATAACGAGAGCTATAAATCATAACGTAGTACCCCTACACTCCCCAATACCTTCGTTTGAGGAGAACAAATGATGCCTGGCTGCAGTGTTGAGGCACCAGAGAACCTCCGCTCTGATGGCTGAAGTTGTCGACAGCAGGGCCTGCTGCCTGTCTGCTGAAGCTGTCGCGGTGCTGGTGGTTGGCCCCCGCAGAGTGACAGCAATACTTGTACATGTAGCGGAGCCTGTACTCGGAGCTGAGCTCTGTGTCGCACCAAAAAATGAAATGGGAAGTTGCTCCCTTCGCGTGCGAATCCGCTGCTGGTGAACAGTCGATTGTTGGTGTGATTTAAGAGATTTCACACCGTTCCACGTAACATTAATTGTCTTTTTACAAACGATACAAAAAGCTTCTCGGTCATTTCCCATGACTGGCTTCAACCAATCTCTTAATGCCGGGTCATCGAGCCACATCTGTGAAAACTTGCATTTTCCCATCTTGATGCATTTATGTCGAGAGAGTGGTTTGCTAGTGCTAAAGTAACACAGCGCGCATGCGCAGATCAGACCTGATCAGAACGACCACTGCTCGCACGTATGTTTCTTTTTCATATATATATATATACATATAAATATATACACATATTAATTAAATGAACGAACCAGCATCAATGGAAACATCATTATATATTAAAAAAGGTGATGAAAAATTACTACCAAGTGAAACTGCATTTGTTACCTTTTACTACCTTTTACTGGCCTTAATTTGAGCTCATTTCATTTACTACCTTTTACTGCCCCACGGATACCCTGAATATGCTCTAGTAGGATTTAAAATATTTTAACATAGGTTGTTGCTAGAGGTACGGACTGGTACCCGTAGCCTGTGGACTACGGATACGGCACTTGCCATTTGCCAATCAGATACGCGAGATCTGGTCACATGACTCCTGGGAGACGCTAGCGGTACGGACCCGTAGCATCGGTACTACAGGTACGGACCCTAAACCTGACCCTAACACTAACCCTAACCTTAACCTTTGCTTACCTTTCAACAGTTTGCAGTGGTTAGCAGCTTCTTGACTCGCGAGACTCGTGTACGGGTCCGTATCTGTCTGGCAAATGGAAAGTGCCGTATCCGTACCCCACAGGCTACGGGTACGGGTCCGTATCTGTAGACACTACCTTTAACATAACAACCATCAGTGTGTGCAACTCACATAGCCGTACTTGGAGAATGGGTCTCTGAGGTAGGGAAAGAAGTTCACAATTCATTGCGCATACATTTCTTTCTGTCACGCCACTCTGGCTGCAGCGACCCCGCTCATCAATCTGATGATGAGCGGCTGTGCGGAGATCACAGCAGACACTAATGAACAATCAGTGCGGCATTTAAGCCTGACTCTTTGCACAGCCCGACGCTGCATCATTCGTTCATTCACCCCGCTACACAGCTCACCCGGCTACTCCCGTATCGTCTGTTGTACATCACGCTCTGGACTCCGTTTTCCCCCCTGGATTACCTTCGCCACGTCTTGCTCCTCGGACCCCGTTGCCCCCCCTGGATAATCTTGCTAGTTTCCCAGCCATCGCCACATTCCCCACCAGCTCTGTCAGCTCTGCCCTTTTCCATCCTCCATAACCCGGACAACCAGTAAGCCACTTCCCCTTCGATCTAGAAGGAGCTAAAGGCTCCCTTTGCAGCTCTGTTTTATGTTTAGTTTTACCTCGGCCTTCGGGTCCGCCCTTTGTTTAGTTTAGTTTATTTTCTCCTCCTTGTTGTTTCTCTTCTGCCTCAGTTATTAAGAGTTTTTCTGTTCGAAAAATTCTTATTTTTATTAAATCATTGTTCATTTCATCCTCCTGTCTGTGCCTGCTGCTTGGGTTCTTCTCTGTGATTCGTGACAGAATGATGCAGTCACCCAAGAACCCAGCAGGCGTTCCCGTTCTTATAAGCCCCATGGAGATTTTTTTGAAGCCCGTGAGGCATTTTGTTATTTTAGGGGTCTTTATTCCCAGGAGGACCTGTGCAGGAATGCTGCCAGGCAGACAACCAGAGACGAAGCTGTGTTGGAGGGGCGCAGAAGGGCTGCGAAGAAGCCGTGGTTAGTTCCACACATTCCTCGCAACCTTCAGAGATTTCTGAATGCCCCACTGACCAACCTGCCCAGTCCCCCGCGACATTCCTCCGACAGCCCATCCGTTACTGGGTCCACGCTAGCCGCAGAGCCTGCCGTCAGAAGAACTGGTCACCGTAGGCGCAGCTCTCGGAGACGACGTAGCTCCCATAGTCCTGTCCCTGAAAAGCTCTGCGCCACCTCACCTGCGGTGCTGGAGGGGCCCTGTGCCACCTCGCCCGCAGTTCAGAAGGACCTGATGCCGCCTCACTTTTTGAGCGGGTCGACGCTGCCACTGTCTCCGAGCAGGTCGACACCGTCTTATTCCCCACTGAGGAGAGGCCCCGTGCCGCCTCACTCCCTGCCAAGGAGAGGCCCCGTGCCGCCTCACTCCCTGCCAAGGAGAGGCCCCGTGCCACCTCACTCCCTGCCAAGGAGAGGCCCCGTGCCGCCTTACTCCCTGCTGAGGAAAGGTGACGTGCTGCCCTCCTTCCTGCTGAGAAGAGGCCCCGTGCCGCTTCACTCCTGGCTGAGAGGCCCCGTGCCGCCTCCCTCTCTCCTGTTCCTGTGGGGGCCATCGCCCCGACCCCTGTCCATATGGGGACCATCGTCTTGTCCTCGGTCCATCGGGGCCCGTCGCCCCGTCTTCTGTTCCCGTGGGGCCCGTCGCCCCGTCTTCTGTTCCCGTGGGGCCGGTCACCCCGCCTTCTGTTCCCGTGGGGCCGTCGCCCCGTCTTCGGTTCCCGTGGGGCCCATCGCCCCGTCTTCGGTCCATGAGGGCCCTGCAGCGTTGAGGCTCCCAGCCTCCCCTGCAGGGTTAGAAGAGCCAGAAGCCCTCTCTGCAGCTTCGAAAAAGCTTAAGGCTCTCGTTGCTGTTTTGGAGGGGCTACAAGCTCCCCCCGCGACCTTGAGGGAAGCTAAAATTTTTCCCCACAGCCTTGAGAAGGCTAATGCTTCCCCGGCAGCCTTGAAGGAGCAACAGGCTCCCGCCGCAGCTCTGGAGGAGCGACAGGCTTCCCCTGCAGCGTCCAGAGAACAAGCAGCTCTCCATGCTGCGTCTAAGGAGCTAAAGGCTTCGTCTGCAGTCTTAAGACGGCTTCCTGCCTCCTCTGAAGCTTTAATGAGGCCTTCCGTCTCCTCTGCAGTCCTCCGGAGGCGTCCCGCCTCCCCCGCAGTTTTGGTGAGGCTTTCTGCCTCTCCCGCGGCCTTGGTGGGGCTTTCCGTCTCCCCCGCGGCCTTGGTGAGGCGTCCCGCCTCCTCCGTGTCCTTGTCAAGGCGTCCCGCCTCCTCCGTGTCCTTGTTGAGGCGTCCCGCCTCCTCCGCATGCCTGTCGAGGCGTCCCGCCTCCTCTGCGTGCCTGTCGAGGCGTCCCGCCTCCTCCACGTGCCTGTCGAGGCGTTCCGCCTCCTCCGCGTCCTTGTTGAGGCATCCCGCCTCCTCCGCGTCCTTGTCGAGGCGTTCCGCCTCTTCAGCGCCCTTAGAGGAGCTTAACACTCCCCCCGCGGCGCCTAAGGAGCCAAAGGCTCGTCTGCAGTCTTAAGGAGGCGTTCCGCCTCCTCTGCAGTCTTAAGGAGGCATTCCGCCTCCTCTGCAGTCTTTAGGAAGTGTTCCGTCCCCTCTGCTGCTCTAGGGAGGCCGCCCGCCTCCCTGGCAGCCTCAAGGAGGTGTCTCGCCTCCTCTGCGTTCTTGTCGAGGCCTTCCACATCCTTGGTGAGGCGTCCCGCCTTCCCCGCGTCCTTGGTGAGGCGTCCCGCCTCCTCCGCGGCCTTGGTGAGGCATTCCGCCTCTTCAGCGCCCTTAGAGAAGCTTAACACTCCCCCCGCGGCGCCTAAGGAGCCAAAGGCTCGTCTGCAGTCTTAAGGAGGCATTCCGCCTCCTCTGCAGTCTTTAGGAAGTGTTCCGCCCCCTCTGCTGCTCTAGGGAGGCCGCCCGCCTCCCTGGCAGCCTCAAGGAGGTGTCTCGCCTCCTCTGCGTTCTTGTCAAGGCCTTCCACATCCTTGGTGAGGCGTCCCGCCTTCCCCGCGTCCTTGGTGAGGCGTCCCGCCTTCCCCGCGGCCTTGGTGAGGCGTCCCACCTTCCCCGCGGCCTTGGTGAGGCGCCCCACCTCCCCTGAGCCCTTGAAGAGGCGTAGCGCCTCCTCAGCAGCTTTGAGGTGGCATAGCCCCTCCTCAGGCGCCTTGAGGAGACGTAGCATCTCTCCCCTAGTCCTGAAGAGGCATACTGCCTCCCTTGAACCCTTGAAGGGGCGTAGCACCTCCTCGGCAGTCATGTGGGAGTATAGCTCCTTCCCGGCAGCCTTGAGGAGGCGTAACGCCTCCCTCCAAACCCAGAAGAGGCTTAGTGCCGTCCTCCCAGTTCTTTCAGTTTCTCCTGTCCTATCTGTCCCTCCTGTCCTTTCAGTCCCTCCTGTCCTTTCAGTCCCTCCAGGCCTTTCAGTCCCTCCAGTCCCTCCTGTCCCTCCGGTCAATTCAGTTCCTCCTGTCTCTTATCCCGTTCTGCCCCCTGTCCTGTCCCCTGAGGGGTCCCCAATCCTGAGTCCAGTCCCGTCCCCAGTCCAGTCCCCGGAGGGGCTCTCGGATGCAGCACTGCCCCTGGAGGGGCCTTCGGCTCCAGCTTTGCACCCAGTGGGGCTACCTGTTCCGGCTCCGCCCCCGGAGGGGCCGCCGGTTCCAGTTCCGCCCCCGGAGGGGCCACCGGCTCTGCCTTCGGAGGGGCCGCCAATTCCAGCTCCACCCCCGGAGAGGTCCCACCATAGCCTGCTTCCAGTCCGGCTGCCTGCCCGACCCCTGGAGGAATCCCACCGTCGCCGGTTTCCAGTCCGGCCGCCGGTCCGACCCCCGGGGGGGTCCCACCGTCGCCGGTTTCCAGTCCGGCCACTGGCCCGACCCCCGGTGGGGTCCCACCGTCACCGGTTTCCAGTCCGGCCACCGGCCCGACCCCCAGAGGGGTCCCACCGTCGCCGGTTTCCAGTCCAGAAACTTGCCCGACCCCCGGAGGGGTCCCACCGTTGCCGGTTTCCAGTCCGGCGACCGGACCAACCCCCGTAGGGGTCCCATCGTCGCCGGTTTCCAGTCTGGCCCCCGGCGGGGCCCTGTCGATCCAGCTGCCGGTTCCCAGTCCGGCCACCAGAGGGGCCCCGTCGATCCAGCTGCCGGTTCCCAGTCCGGCCTCCAGAAGATCCCCATCGGGCAAGCTGCCGGTTCCCGGCCCGGCCTCCAGAGGGTTCCCGTTGGGCCAGCTGCCGGTTCCCGGCCCGGCCTCCAGAAGGGTCCTGTCGGGCCAGCTGCTGGTTCCCGGCTCGGCCTCCAGAGGGTTCCCGTCGGGCCTGTTGCTGGTTCCCAGCCCTGCCTCCAGAGGGTTTCCGTCTGGCCTGCTGCCGGTTCCCAGCCCGGCCTCCAGAGGGCCTCAACAGATGCAGCGGCCGGTTCCCAGTTTGACCGCCAGAGGACTTCCGTCGTTATCTGTCTAGCCCCAGCCTGCCCAGCACCCGGACCGTCGGGCCAGCTTCCGGTTCCCGGCTCGGCCTCCAGAGGGTTCCCGTCGGGCCTGTTGCTGGTTCCCAGCCCTGCCTCCAGAGAGTTTCCGTCTGGCCTGCTGCCGGTTCCCAGCCCGGCCTCCAGAGGGCCTCAACCGATGCAGCGGCCGGTTCCCAGTTCGACCGCCAGAGGACTTCCGTCGTTATCTGTCTAGCCCCAGCCTGCCCAGCACCCGGACCATCGGGCCAGCTGCCGGTTCCCGGCTCGGCCTCCAGAGGGTTCCCGTCGGGCCTGTTGCTGGTTCCCAGCCCTGCCTCCAGAGGGTTTCCGTCTGGCCTGCTGCCGGTTCCCAGCCCGGCCTCCAGAGGGCCTCAACTGATGCAGCGGCCGGTTCCCAGTTCGACCGCCAGAGGACTTCCGTCGTTATCTGTCTAGCCCCAGCCTGCCCAGCACCCGGACCGTCCTCTGGAGTGGTCCCTTCAGCCTGTCCAGTCCCTGGACCATCCCCTGATGTTTTCCCTCCCACCCTCCCGGTCCCAGAGTTTTTCTGTTCACATATTCTTATTTTTATTAAATCATTGTTCATTTCATCCTCCTGTCTGTGCCTGCTGCTTGAGTTCTTCTCTGTGATTCGTGACACTTTCACCTGTCTGGGTGGAGATGTACTGCAGGAAAAAAAATCACATTAATATTTCAGAGATTAACTTTAGATTTCAAATTACTCTGAAATTTGAACAAGAACACAAATGCTAATTAAAGCCAATAAACACATTACCCATTCTTCTCCGTCATATCAGCTACCAGTATGTTCACCATTTTCCTTCTGCTCTCATCTGCCAAGGACTTAGTTCGGTTGTACTCATTTATTATATATTCTCCACCAGATTTCTTGGTAAGAATGGATTCCACCAGTTAAAGACAAATACCAAACACAAATAGAAAACAGTTTGAGGATTATATCTACTGCAATACAAAGTTAACTTAAATGCTGGACATAATGACTTTAACAAAGTCCTCACACAATGCAGTTTAAGATCTGCATTTGTACCATTTTAATCCTTGTCCAATAGAAAGCATTAGTGCAAGGATGTGAGGGTGTATCCTGAATTGATTAAAAACTGATACAATTAAGGGAGGAGCTAAATTGATGCAGAAAAATTTGTGTCCGGATCGTCTTTTTAAATGGTGAGGGAGGTGTGCTTAATATGTAGTTTGTCACCAAAGCGGCACAACAAGCAGGAAAAATAATCTGAACGCTGTCAGAAGTAGTTGCTGAGACAACGCTTCCTGATTAACTTAGAAGCTAATGTCAGCTGTTAGCTTGTCATGTAACAAGTGCGTGCGCAGTGTTCATGCCATCCCCTAACCAGACCAGAACAGAAGAGCTAAGGAAATAAAGTGCAGGTATTTCTATGGCTTTTATGATGTTTTATGTTTTACAAATGTGGGATTTGATAAACACATTACAGCTAAAATTTTGCATTCCCATAACCCCACGTTTCAGCCAGTCTGTAATGCCTGTCCTTTGCATGGAAACAAAAACTTTGTTTATAAAAGAACATAAGAAGAACATATATTTTTCAATTTTTCTTGTTTGAGAGTGGAAATAACACTTATCATCTACATTTTAACTTTAATCTAGCTTTCTTAAAAATCAGAATTTGAATCATTTCATGGGTTGAGTGTATTATTATATTGCTACATTAGTATCTGTGTGAAGTCTTACTTGCTTAGCTTCCGAATCCAGCCTCTGACGTTTTCTGGAAGGGCTGTCTGGAAGGATAATTGTGTCAGAGTCCGATGAAGCAACAGATGAAACCTGGGACTTAGTTGAGGCTATCATGGAGACAAATTCTAACCACAATTGGCAACAGGAGAAAAAAGACATGTTACACATAGTTCCCTCACACCCATACCGTATCTAATGAAGAATATAAGCTTCACTTGAGATTAAACTAACTTAGCATTATTAGAAATAAAGATTCACCTCGTGTCACTATTTGAGTAAATAGGTTAATAAATCCTTGGGCCAGGACCCAAAATTTCAGATATTGGTACCACCCGAGGTGACCAATTCTTTTGGTATTTTTAACTTGCTATATGTCTCTCGTTTGCATTTTGATATGATAGCCCTTGCAGACTCACAGCTAAATATATGTTATCACTCATTTAATGGACATGACCCACAATGAAATGCATGAAGTCTGAGCCAAAAGTCCTATCAACATGACAGGACAATTTGATGGGATTTTTCTTCATTGCAAAAAAATACGAAATGTATAATAACTTTGCAGCTCAGAACAATACTATAACAAACATGAGACTGAGAAAGATTTCACTGCTATGGTAACAAGATTATCTGAAAGCAGGACAGGACAATAAAATAGTGAAAATCTGACAAACAATTTCAAAGTTAAATTCTATTGAAGTTTTTTTTTTTTAACCCATTGCGCTTCAGTGTTCCGCCGCGGGACACTTTGAGATCTGCATAAGCATTTCGCTAAATGTCTGAAGCTGCAAACGCGATTATACAAACACTATACACCCATGGAAAGCTTAGATTCTTATGAATCCGCCGGTATAAAAAACTTTCAGATGTGATTTTTAACAAAATGCACAGATGATTAGGCATTGATGATTCAATAGTATTGAAATATGTATCTTAAAATGAATTGTATTGATATGAAATTGTTGAATATGGCACAATAAAATGCAAATTAATTTAACAAGTCAAAGCTCTAATTGCAATCGATGCTAGAATGCACTTCCACACAACAAAAAACTGTAAGAAAATGATCTTATTACAACTAGGGATGTGCACGACTAGTCGTTTAATCGTTTAACCGCCTACTCATTTATTAAACGTTTAGTATTTTACTAGTCGGTTAAACGCTGCATTAAGCATCATGCACCTTGTTCTTCGCGCCTCTGCCTCGACTTCTTTGTAAGGTTGATGCTACGGGTACGGACCCGTACCCGTAGCATCTGTACTAGAGGTACGGACCCGTTAAGGTCACTGAAGAGCTGGCGCCGGTTAACTACTATTTGCTGCACATTACAGGCAGTTTATATGAATGACTTTGACGGCGAACATTGTATAATTTAACCAAAAATACACCGTCTCCTCTCACACTTTAGACATTGCAGTTTTTACGCTTTTAGACGCCGTGTCTAAATTGTTTGAAGTCCAGCTCCTATTAATTAGTTTACCGCGTTCAGTGGTGGAAGCGGCTGACGAACTCCATTGCAAATGTTCCCATTTAATTTCGGACGCTAATTTACAAGATAAAATTAAGGATGTCGAATATGAAACAAACACTCGTGAATGGTGAGGAGCAGCTCTTTAATTCGGCATGAATTTAAAAAAAACACAAACTCGATTTACTGTGATATTGTGAGATTTGTTTGTGGTGATGTAACTTAGCCATTCAACAGAGTCCGCTAACATTAAAGTGACTGACGTGCAGTGTCTGTGTTGACAGACGTACAAAATACGTCAGGGTTTTGTTTAGGTTGTTAATATGTAATAGTCTGTCGCTACTTTTGAAGGTAAAAAAATACTTGTAGTTTGCTGGCTGTTAGTTCCGCCATTTGTTTTGTTTGCTGTTTGTGCTTTATTAGAACAGGGTCACGTGAATAAAAAGTTTTGCTATTTTTAATAGTAGTGCCGATTTCAACCCCCAAATTGCTGTCCGTGAAAAGTCAGATAATGATATTTATAAGACATTATGCATGATAGAAAAGAGAACAGCAGATGACTGACATGACAGGCTCGGCACGCAGATTCACCTCGAATCACGGAAGCGCCTTCATCACTCGGATTACCAAGCCGGCTCATTAATATTTATGTGCGTCGGATTACCAGCCAATCACAAAGCGCGTTCATCAGCTGGTTCATTAATATTCATGTCCGTCTCATTAATATTTATAGTAAGGGAAAGTGCCGTATCCGCAGGCCACAGGCTACGGGTACGGGTCCGTATCTGTAGACACTACCTCTTTGTAAACAGGCTGAGCAGTCAGGGAGAAAATTGCTCCTCCTTCCCTCCCCTCCCCTCCCCTCCCCTCACACGTAGCAGGGGGCAAGGCCACACAGTTTGGGGAAGAAAGTTTGGAAAGGTAAAGTGGGATGATGGTGACGCTCCCGCATAAGAAAATCAGCACCATTTGGCAGTATTTTGACACAGCAGATGACAACAAGGTCGCCTGTCGGCTGTGCAAGCAGAAACCAGTGTTGCCAACTTAGCGACTTTCTCGCTAAATCTAGCGACTTTCCAAAGCATCCTAGCGACTTTTTTGTCAAAAGCGACTAGCGAGCAGCGACTTTTTCTGCCATTTTGGAGACTCTGACAGGAAAACTCTGATTATTCTGCAGTTACTGTCCTCAACGAGCAGCAGGTGCTGCTGTGAGCTCCTCCCCGTCCCAAAGCACAGGCTGTCAGTCCAGTAACCCCGCAGCAGTCCCAGTGTCTGATTAGAGGACACATCACTCCGCAGCCAGACGGCAGATGAATCGCACATGCGCAAAGTCACTACAAATCCCATCCAGACTTACGGAGCGGAATATAAATGAAAACGTTTCTTCACTGTCATTATCTGGCTTTATAGACTAGTCGACTAGTTGCAAATAAAATTTGAGACTAGTCGGTGGGGAAATTAGTCGAAATTCCCATCCCTAACTACAACTTTATTTTATTATTTTGAATTTCCAAAAGTGGTATTGTATTAAATCAGTCCTCCACTATAAGTTTATATTTTTACAAATTGGAATTGCTTGAACATTATTATGATTTCTGGTGTCTGAGGACTCTTAATTGGTGGATGTCATTCTCCTTTGTGTCTCCTTATTTGTGAAACTGAAGGCAGCAGTTTCTTTGAACTGTAAAGCACAAACGAGCATCACACTGCAGTTGATGTATGTACCTGCTAATATACTGTTAATCCTATACTACACATTAACTGGGTAAACTTTTAAACTTAATCCCATAGGCTATATTATACAGTATAGACACTGTATATTATTATATAGATAGTACAACTGATTAAGTTACTCCAGGGTATGGGGCCGTCGGCATAAACAAGCAGCATCCATTAAAGCCCAGTGTGGCATTTTTTGCACCATTGAAAGAAATCCCTGAAAATCACAAGTATAGTCCAAGACAAAATTATTAGGCTCGCTATGAAATTTAAGATTTTATTTTTCAAAAAATTCTCAAGCGCTGTTAAACAGATCAAGGAATTTGTAACACAGCTTTTCCAAATATCCTAGTTTTATTTTGGGTTACAATATTTTGCAGAAGACAGGGTTAGATGGAGGCAATTGATTCGCTGTGGCGACCCCTGAAGGGAAAAGCCGAAAGGAAAAGATGATTTTGGGTTACAATATTTTATTTTTCTTTCCAGAGTCTTTGAAATCTTTGGCTTCCTCCCTCTGCCAGACTTGTTCTGTGCTGTGTGGCTCTCTTTGAATTTCTTAATAAGACTTATTTCTCCACTTCTGGACACTTGAAAATGCTGTGATAACTTTGTAGACCCTTCTTCTGCTTTGCAAGCATCAACAATTATTTTTCTTTTTGTTTTTGGCATGATGCTTTATCAAGTAATAGCTCAAATCCTTAAGTTTTTATATTGTGTGTAAAGTGGACAACCCCCAGTTTTAACTTGATGACTGACTGATTGATTACAAGCTGTGAGCATCACAAAGTTAAAGCACATGATTGCACAACAGCAGTTTGTGGTTTGCCTCAATAAAAAGGTAAATTCTTAAGGGGGCTAATAATTTTGACCCTGGTCGTTTTTGGTTTTAGTTGAATAATTTTGTTTCTGTGTGAAAAATAAAATAAAGTAAGCTTCTAAAATAAAACTAGGATGTTTGGAAAAGCTGAGATAGACATTCCTTGATGTGTTTAACAGCACTTGGGATTTTAAAAAAAAAAAAATTAAATTTCATAGGATGGCTAATAAGTTTGTCATAAACTGTATTATACTTTTTGAAAATATAATTCAAGTTGTTTATCACTAAAAATCTTTAAATATGAAGAAAAAATATTACAGATCAAATACTTGTTTGGAAAATTATTGAAATTATTCCTGAAGAGAGCTGGGGGCGTCAGTGAAAGACATGTTTAAACTTGGAATGTGGTATGTGTTACAGTATTAGTATTTTCCTAAAATACATTCCAAAAATGTTGCAATTTTGCAGTTCAGAGTGTGGGGTGCTGGGATATGTAGTGTTTGTCTACATTTAGGCAGAAATAGGTACAGCTGGACTGTCAGGATTCTGCCTCTGTCACTGCCCTTTGTTCCTTTTCCTGTGTTTCCCTCTTGTGTTGTCTGGTCTCTCTGTCTCCCTGTCTGCTGCACCTGGTCTACTGATGAATATCAGCTGCTGCAATCTCCTCAACTGATTTCACCTGGTTCCCCTTTTACTATTTAAGCCCTGCCTTTCCTTCAGTTCATCGCTGGCTCATCGTCTTGGACTCATTCAGCTTCAGTCTCTGTTCCCTCCTTACCTCTGGACAACACCCGCGTACTGGATCACTCTGCTTTTTCCCCCGTTTATGGATTACACCTTTGTGGACTTAGTAGTTTTGGGATTTGGACTTCAGTTTGTTTCCACCTACAGTCATAGTTCCTTGGTGTGAGTACTTGTCTTCAGCCCAGTTGTTTCGTCTCTGTTTAGTTGTAGCCACATCAGTCTCGTTTTCAGTTAAGTTGTAGTTTTGTTAAAATAAACCCTTTTTTTACTATAATACCCGGTTGTCTGTCTACTGTGTCTGCGCCTGGGTTCTCCACACCCCACATCCCCCTGACATGGACAGCCTTAAAAAAATGTTGTAATGTTGCAGCTGTGGGCCTCATAGGGTTAAATGGATTGCAAAACAGCAGTTATGGTGAATGTGAAAGTTCCACAAAAAAAGTGATTAAGCTGCCAATGTGGAAAGGTTATCACATCTTAATGTAGTTATATTAAGACAATGTACATTTTAGAACCGCTTTGGTTTCATCACCTGAGGTGGCACAAATATCTGGTCTGGCCCATGGACTATTACAAATTTAACTGGAACAGACCTTTTTGTAATGGTTAGCACCCCAGTGGAGGGATCTTTTATGATGTCCTCAAAGACATCATCATCCAACTCAGTCCCTGAACTGTCAACGACTTTAACACCTTCCATTACATCCGGGACACCAAATTTGGCAAATGCTAGGAAACAGGAACAAAAGCGGAAACCAAAAAATAGATGCGCATCTTTAAGGGCTGGACCCAAATATCTGAATATTCGTTTGTGATGGCGGTATCCGAATATTAAACCGCTTCATAATTGTGCACTCTGGCTGCCTATACTCACTAGTGTCCTCCATTTTTGTAACAAACAACATCATTTTATGTCAGGGAAGCGGTGTGTGGTGAACCCAAGTGCAGGCACAAACAGAACAGGCTACTGAGTATAATAATAAAAAAAGGTTTATTAATCAAAAAATGCTTACAAACTGAAAACGAGACTGAAATGGCAAAACAAAAACTAACAGTGGTGAACAGCAGGGCTACAAAGGGATACTCACACACTGGGAAACAAAGGGCAAGGCGAAAACGAGCTGAAGTCTAACTATAGAATCCAAAAGGGAAGCAAACAGAGACGTCCAAAAACTGTAGTAATCCAGAGAAGGGGAAATGGAGCCAGGAGCGAGGTGAGTATCTGAGACGATGAGCCAGCGACAACTGAGAGAAATGGCAGGGCTCAAATACAGAGGGGAGGACCAGGTGAAATGAGTCTGAGCTAGTTGCATCAGGTGACAACAATCAGGGGCCAGGTGCAGAGTAAGCAGGGAGCAGCAGACAGAGGGAGACAGAGAGACCAGACAACACAAGAGGAAAAAACAGGAAAAGGTACCAAAAGGCAGTAACAGATGCAGAATCCTGACATTTTAGTAGCTTACTTTACTAGCAGGTCAATAGACCCTTTAATGACCCACGTCACGAATGACGTCACAGCTTTAGCTGGAGGCAAAAGAGGAAGCCCGCGGCCGTGACCGAAAGACTGAGGGACTAGGCTCTATCAACTTTTCTAAAATGTCGTCCTGCTGTGTTTTTGGATGCCAGAATAGGAGGACTGACATTGGCGAACGCAAATTAAAGTTTTATAGGATTCCACCGAACACTCGTGCTCAGAGGGAACGAAGACAGTAGTGGTTAAATGCACTGAGGCGAAAAGACTGGACAGAGACTATCAGCTGCAGTCAATTCCAGCCATTTTCAGTACAAAAAATCACTAATATTCTATTTGTAAATAAAAAATATTCAATTCAATTCAGCTTTATTCCAGAAAATGGGTCCAAATACACACACCATAAGAACAAGGACACAACAAGACACAGAAAAAATACAATCAAAAACAATAACCCGTTAAATATGACGAGAAATACAGGGAATATTGGACGCGCATCGCGAGGTGCATTTCCTTGAAAACGACCGATTCGTGGATTATATACCGACTTCAAGACATGTTTTGGACAAAATAGTTTACTGGCTTGTGTCGTCTGGATGTAAAAGGTTGGATTATGGCCATTTTTTGTGGAATATTTTCATCTGTGTGTAATAATGAACCCGGAAATGTGAGTCGCGCTGTGTACGTTGAAGCCGTGTACAGAGAAAGCATGGATGGATATTCGTTGTTTGTTGGACAAATGTGTTTATATTACCCGCTGTGATAATCACATCTGAAAGTGGTTTATACTGGCGGATTCATGAGAATCTAAGCTTTCCATCGGCGTATAGTGTTTATATAATCGCGTTTGCAGCCTTCGGACATTCTTGAAATTCCTATGCAAATCAGTAAGTGTACCGCCGGCGGTACACTGAAGTTTAACGGGTTAAAAATGCTCGTGTTTGCAGTGCAAACTATATACTTCCGGTCCCGCTTGACTTCTCGCTCCGCTTTTGCCTCCAGCATAAGCCCCGCCCACAAAAAAGTCAATGTTTGTAAACAAATAAAGGGTCTATAGGGCAGGTCATAGGTCACATAGTAAAGATTTACAGAGCCATCTCCTGCCAACCTTGGCGAAATATTTTGAGTACCACTTAACCCGTTAAGCTTCAGTGTACCGCCGGCTGTACACCTACTAATTTGCATAGGAATTTCAAGAATGTCCGACGGCTGCAAACGCGCTTATACAAACACTATACGCCGATGGAAAGCTTAGATTCTCATGAATCCGCCGGTATAAACCACTTTCAGATGCGATTACCACAGCGGGTGAGAAAAACACATTTGTCCGACAAAAACGAATATTCATCCATCCGTTCTCTATACACGGCTTCAACGCACACAGCGCGACTCACATTTCCGGGTTCATTATTACACACAAAAAAAATATTCCACAAAAAACGGCCATAATCCAACCTTTAACATCCAGATGACACAAGCCAGTAAACCATTTTGTCCAAAACATGTCCTGAAGTCGGTATAAAATCCCTGAATCGGTCGTTTTCAAGGAAATGCACCTCGCGATGCCCGTCCAATATTCCCCATATTTTTCGTCATTTTTTTAATTTAAAAATAGAATATTAGCGATTTTTTTTTTTTTTTTTTTTTTTTTTTTTTGTACTGAAAACGGCTGGAATTGACTGAAGCTTAAAGGGTTACTCTCACACACGCACGCGCAGAGACACACACACACACACACACACACACACACGTTTGTACTTCTATCTTAGTGAGGACATCCGTAGGCGTAATGCATTTCCTAGAGCCTTAACCATCACAACTGATTGCCTAAACTTAATCCTTACCCTAACCCTAACAAAACCTCAATTCATACCTGTTCTCTAAAAACAAGTCTTCACCCTCAAACATGGCTGTTTCAAAGTGAGGACCGGCCAAAATGTCCTCACTTTGTAAAAATGTCCTCACTTTGATAGTTAAATGCAGAAAATGGTACTCACTATGTAGCAAGTACACATACACACACACACACACTGCTCGCACTCATGTCGATAGGAAAAAAAACTCTCTGTGCTTATTTCCCCGATATGACATTGTATTTTCAACGTGAAAGTAACGTTATTAACAGTATATATTTGCCAAAAGACACACACACACACACACACAGAGACACACACACAGAGACACATACACCACTTTACCGTTCTAACTGCCAGCTGCTGCGGGTGGGGGAACGGGGAGGGAGGCGGAGGGAGACAGAGGACAGGAGAGAGCGGGCCAACAAGGGTTCAGCAGACTCGTTATTCTCCCCTACTCTATGATGGTTGGTTGAAATTGCACCACTGCACTGCTGCATCGTGTTGTCAGGTATGAGTATTGCATGCCCACATTTCTAACAGCACTCACAGATGTCTGCAGATTTTTGAGTAGTTTAATGAGGCGGAGCATACCAGCGTATTTTGATGTCAAATTGCGTACCTGCTACGCAAAATCCGAACAGGTTGGCAGGTCTGCATCTGCTGGATCAAACAGCAAACTACATCACATTCTCTGTTGGGCTCATAGACAGTACATTTTGAATTCAAACCTGTCATTAACCACGCCCGACGGGTACGTCGGCGGGGTTATTGCATTCGGTGCGGTATCTGGCTGGGTAAGTATGTATGTATGTATGTGGCTATGTCCGGTCCGATATCTCTGCAACCGCTGAAGTCAGGATAATCAAACTTGGCACTGAAGATCAGTCTAAGGTCCCCTGCTCAGTTGTGGAGTTACAGGTCACCAGATCAAGTAGGGAGGGAGATACGTACGATGATCAAAATTGATACATATTGCATCAGTTGTATAGGGAGGACAGTGTTTTCGCCAGCAGAGGGTGTGGTTCTGCCCTCTACTGAGAGCTCATCTAGTTAGAGTTACGATCTGAACTTTTGGTTGAAGATTTGATATAAAGCGAGAGCCCTAATCTCCAGTAAATCAATTTTATATAGCTGAATTCTGTTAATAGCACAGTTAAAGCTCCTTGCGCAAACCTCACATTAACAATATCAAATTCTTACCTGCATTCAAAAAGTCTGACAGACTTGGCTCCGTTATTCTAACAAACTTTTGGACATCGCCAAGTTTCACCTTCAGTAGCATGTTTCCTGCAAAAAGTATATTGCACATAAGCAGGGTCAGCACAACATAATAGAGGAAAAGTTCACATGTTCATTCTTACAATAAACAAAAACAACAAAATAAGTTTGGCAGGCACATAAAGCCAGTTCTAATTAAATTAGGAAGTTTTTTTTTTAGATGAATGCACGCAACTTGATGATTAAAAACGGTTTTAAGCCACATGCAGTTGACAAGGTATCAACTAGGCTAACAACTCATCTTGTCTAAGGTAAAAATACCACAAAATCATTTTAATAAATCACATTTCTCTATACAGTTTGCATGTTCTCCCTGTGCATGCGTGGGTTTTCTCCGGGCACTCCGGCTTCCTCCCACAGTCCAAAAATATGCTGAGGTTAATTGAGTACTAAAAATGCAATGTAACCCGAGGTGGCTAACTAATCAAGCTAACGTTAGCTAATAATCTCCCCTCTCAAACTATGAACACTATGCATGGTACACAACTCAATCACTCTTCGGGCTTATATAAACCGTATTGACCTTATCTCGTGTCTAGTCCGACGCTATCTAGTTAGTTAAAAAGTTTACCGACAATGGCACAATTAAGCTAGTATTCACTCAGTCACATTAGCTGTTTAGAATTCAGTATTTTCAGATACAAAACCGCCAGAAAATAACTGAAATGTTCAGTGAGCAACGATATAAAGTAATTCTGACAAGCTGTTTCAGTTGAAATTCCAAATAATGAGTTTAGTAAGTAATGAGGAGAAACTTACCGCACTCTTTCCACTTTGAGAAAATGGCGTACGCAACATTCCAAGGAGTTTGAAAATGAGGAGGACGTGGGCGGAGCTCTTCAGAGTACTTCTAACACTGCCTCATTTAACGCTGGGAATTAACACCAACACTGGGAGGCGTTGTACTCCAGCTGTTGTTGAAATAACTCTGATAGAGTCAATGCACTTTGACACTGCATATTTAACACTGGGGAATTTACTGTGTATTGCAATGAGGATTCAATATTTATTATTTATTGTTGGAAAAAACGATATAAACCAGTCTCACAGCTCAGATCAAATATCAACATTTATTCAATGTTGTCTTGCATGCAGTCTCCTTGTCAACCATAAATTGATGGTTTTTCAATCAACGTATTTTCGAGGTCAACCATTCTTCAACTGTTTATCAACACTGGTGTCATCGCCAGATCAACCAGATATAAATGCTAAATCAACCACAGTAGGCGATCATAAATCAATGTTGTTTCCATGTCATAGCCATCAACATCAGGTATCATCTATGTTGCAATGATGATTCAATGTTTATTTATGGTTGAAAAATTGATATCAACCGTTCTGACGGTTCTGATGAAATATCAACATTTATTCAATGTCGTCTTGCTGTCTGGGAAAGCAGTCCAACCTAAATTAGCAATAAATGTACTTTTAAACATAATACAATAGTAATAAACAATGTGTATGTCCAACAGGAATTGCACAATTTCACAAATCCACATCACATAATGTTGTGAAATTTTCAGGTTTGTTGGACATCAGAGCAGTCAAAAAGCAATTTTCCTTTAAACTCTTCCAGCCGTAGCTGCACATAATGGACAGTCAGGCTTCTCGGAGCCAGCTAACCCATTAGCTTGAGCTAATGCATCCAGGACTGCCCACCATGCACTGCCCATCCCTCCAGACTGGATCTAGTTTCACACGGAAGCCGCCTCATCTCTTTGTGCTTGGGGCAACTCACTTCAAAACTATGACCTCTGAGAAACACAGATCGGATCATAGAGGATTTGTTGTTGGATGTAATACAGAGAATGTGCTTTTTCTCTCCCATACTAATAAGTTTGTGTATTTCTTGGTTGAGGTTACAAGGTCAAAAGCATCTTTGATAGAAAGAACAGTAAGTGGCAAAATGGACGACTTTTTCATGGTCGTTATGGACAAATGTGTTGAGGAGGGACTGTGCAAGGTTAGGATACTATGAAAGGTTTTGCTACAGAAAATTTTGAAATGGAAAATGTGTACAGTAAGTCACATCAGATTTATGTTTCTCCTGAAAATGTAAAGTGGATATTGGCTCAATCAGAGGGTGAAATTGTTTTTGACCATGCCTGTGATCTTGGGTTTCACAGCTTTGCCTTGCTAAATGGACCGGGTGCATTAGGGGCCAGAGAGGAGTGTGCTGCAGAGTGCTCTTAAAAGGCAAGGAGAGAAAAACAACTCTAGACAACCTCCCTGTTTTGTTTCAGGCCTGCTGCTCTGCTGTAGAGGGACAGCGACATGTAGCAGCCATGTATGGAAGCATATCAGGTTGCAGCCGTCAAATCAAAACAATCATCCTGATGGAGAGAAGGCTGAATGTATGTGGACGGTATGGTGACTGACATGAGGGCCCTGATGTGATGGAGGGTGAAAGTTTTCCACGGCCTCTGCTTCGTATAATTGGACAGAGTTTTCAAAAAAATAAAAATTAAAACATATCAGGAGCCCACTAGACAAGTAGAATACTGAGAAAAAGAAGTCAAGAAGCCATTTTTCTGATTGGGAACAAGCCTTTGATCATTTGAATTCTTGACAAACATTTAGTTTTTTAGTTCATTCACATCAACTATCGCAGAGGGAAAAAAGAGAGGAAGAAGAAGAAGAAAATTTTTTTACAGTATATTTATATACATATTTTTGTGGATAGAACAAGTGAATATAACAAAAGACATGGTAACTTGCTGGTGGAGTTTAATTTTCAGTAAGATACAGTACAGGTGTCTCAACTTGTTGAGCTCTTTTGTTTATGTTGGATTGAATGGAATTTTCCTTAAAGAATAATGCTGCAGGTTGTTGTTCTACATTCTTTTGTTGGCCGTTCTGTAAAAAATCAAAATCAACTCTGTAGTAGTCCATATCTCAGTGCCTTCTGACTTCCTCACCCTTTCTGTGGCACTTTTCCACATGCCCATTTGTTTCCAGTGAAGACATTTAGTCTAAAACAAATAATTTCGTTTTTGAGAAAGGCTCACTAACAGTAACAGTTGTGTACTATAGTTTAAAGTAAACATTACTGAAACAAGACAACATAGTGTAATATGACTAGTTATAGCTGTGGATAAATATAGATTTGGTTATATAATTAGTATTTGCAGATCCAATGCACAGTATATGGGATTGACTAAACATAAACTACAGCAGTCACTTTGATTGTAAGGAATTTCCATATTCATGTGAAACTTTTTCTAATTAGAAGATTGCACATCTTTTATATCCGATAAATTTGCCACTTTAAATCAATTGCGAACTTTTTCTTTCTATCCATAATACTTTCTATTGTAATGTTACTCACTGAAACGTAAAAAGTCCTTTAACTCAGAGCTTAAAACTCCAAACTGTGGCCTGACAGAAACAATGTCATATTCTGCAGACTTTTCACTCCGTTGTATTTCAGCATTTCAGTGCCTCCGTCTCATTTTCTCTCACTTCCACCATAACACGAGTGACTCATCTCACTGAAGCAAATATGCCAATGATGCGCACTACCAGCAGGGTGTGTAAATTCCACACCTGTCCCATCATCCTCCCTCCCTCCCTCCCTCTCCTCTCCCTTTCCCTCCCCTTCCCTCCTTTGTGCCTTCTCTCTTTTCACACATGCTCCCCTCCTCATTCACCCACACCTCACACTGAACAGCTTGAGGAGCAGAAAGCAGTGCTGTCTTGCTATGAACATGCAACAGCAAACAGAGAAACCTGCAGAGAGTCATCAGGGTTTGAACACACTGAGGGCCTCTCACTGTCTCATCAACCTGCTTTTTACTTCCAAACTGGTAAGCTGACATTTCCATCTCTAACAGACACTTTTCTGACTAGATCAAAGTTTGTTTCTTGCACTTTGGTCAACAGGAGTCACGCAAGGTGTATGGCATATTTTTGTTATTAAGGAAATGTTTTACTGAATATGTTGCTGCCAAATGTAGACTGTTTTTGACTGTGCTGCTCTTTCTGTCTATCCTGCTCTTCCACATTGGAAGTTATCATTAACCTGAGAAGACCAAATCTGGAGAAGCTGAATAAAATCATGGGTGAAGGTTATCGTGGAGGCTTTGTTTTCCTGCCCAAGATGAATCATCACACTTTTTCTCCACAGCAGAGGAAGAAGTGGCAGGATGACAAAGGCTACAACTGCCTTTTCTTCTCCTTAAGCAGGCTGAAAAATTACATAACGGCAGTCAAGCTCAGGTAACTTCACCTAGACACTGATATCCTTGAAATTAATCCAACTATTGGGTTGTGTTTACACAATTTGTGCCACTGTGAAATCTAAGTCATTTAAAAAGCAGTGGTGTGATGATGTCTTAGTTGGGAAGTAACAATAAAGAAGTGATGAAGATTTCCCAGAATTCTCTTATAAATATGTCCATTTTTCCGTTTATTTTTAATTTCCTATGATTTAAAGTATTTTGGGGGTAATGGAGAGATGGCACATGGTGATGCAATCAGATTCTGTTTTTAATTAATTAGAAAGAAGCAAATTGTAGCATATGATACATACACAAATGATACTTCTCTTAGAAAGAAGTTTACCGAAGGCTGCAGATTGAGGCAGCACAAACATGAGAGTAAGTTGTTTTCCACTGAGCGGTGATGTCATGACTCTGCTGTTTGGGTGGACTAACAGTTTTTTTCTGAAAACTGAGCCTGTGTCCTGAGGCTCAAATAAACTCTATGAGCACAAACGATGAAGGTAGAAACTCCTCACAGGCGGGGAGGGAAGAAATATACCCATCATGTGAAAAGAGAATGTGGATATCTGTGTTAGAAGTTAAAACACTTGGGCATGTTTAAATTCACACGCACTTTTTAAAAACTTTTATAGACTGTGCTGCACAAAGGCAAACCTTCAGTCTAGGTGGCCTGCTTTGACCCCATAGTAATTGCATTTGATTGGGTGGATAGTAACAGTCCATTTCCTAAGTACATTATTAAGGTGCTATTCTTGAGTATTTTCATTTGTGATGCTTCAGATTTCTTCTCTACTATATTTTAAGAGAAAATATTGAACTTTTTCCTCCATTACATTTATATGAAAGTAGCAATAATTACTTTGCAAATTGATTTCATACTTTATTTATTAGGTTCAAAACAAACTTCCACACACTGTCTAAAATAATTTAATTCATTAGAATTAGTTGAACATTAACCTTTCCAATAAAGTAAACAGTGTCCTACCTCAACCACTGACAATGTAAACTGCACCTTACATGTTTGTGCACCACAAATCTAACATCTAGCACATCTAACAATAACTTCTACATAATAATACAAGACTGATTCATGTCATTCTGCTCCATGATAAACACAGCTACTCTTCATACCGCACACACATTTAGCTGCAAATAAACTGTACTTTACTAAATATGAATTTGAATATAGAACTTGGATTTGTAATGGATTGTTGTAATCTGACTTTTACATACTTAAATTACTGAATATTTTTCCCACCACTGCATTTAATGGGTGATCTGAGACTTATTAACATGACAAGAGCTATTCAAGCAATGCAGTTGAAAGTAATCTGAGTTCTACCTCTTGGTCTGCTCATCCCTCTGTCATGCAAGTGACCAGTGTAATTTATTAGAATAATGCAGTCTGTTTTGATCAACAGATTACCTCTGTTTCTGTGCTTGCAGTGAAACTGGATTTCTCATTTGGATCAATCACAACAAGAAGGCAGCCACTGGTTTCTGCAGCAGATGTTATGACAGGATTGAGCAGGATTGCAACATCAAGCTAACTCATTGTCTCCATTAAAAAGCTGAACAGGTTTATGAGTTGTACAAAGATTCCTTTTCTGGCAGAATGAGACACACAGAGCTCAGGTTTCCTGCTGGGACTGCCACTCTGGGATGACTTTTCTGAAGATGCAGAACTTAGCTCATTAGTGAGCATTGAACCAAACAGGAATTGTTCACAGTGGCTAAGTTCAGTGTCTGACATGAAAGAATGAGCTCTCACATACCTGAGAGTCTTGGCCTTCCCCAAACACAGAGGAAGAAGGATGGATGGGATGAAAAAGCACCTTAACTGTAAAACCAAGAGGAATGCTTTAAAAGTCTTTGCATGTTCAGACATCTATCTCTAAAAGTCAGTTTCTTTTGATATATGGGGGGTTTATGGAGAAAAAGAAGGGAAAAGGGCAACAATGAATGACAGATGGTCTAGCCTGTGATTTGTGAAGATCTTTCAACACTGTGTGTCTATTTTTGTAGGGATAATCAATGAAATTTGTAAAATATCCAAGATAAAAATTATTTCTGTGACAAACCTGCATTATGTTTACTTTTTAGAATGTGAAATAGAACCACATCTCATTTGAAATTTATGCCTTCAATCATTTTGGAGAGTGTCATAATGAAGCATTTTCTGGGTTGCGTACTCATGTGCCTACTGAACTGGATTCAGTGTGTCTTTGCAGAACTGGCTCAGTCCAGCAGGAACAAGAGTGACACCTAATAAGACATCATCAGTGATAACAGGGCCATCATCATTGTCCCCATTAAATTGATCAGAAGTAACACACCAAAAATGATCACAAACAGCCTCAGTAGCAAGTATTTCGTCAGGATTGGTAACATAAAAAATGATGTGTGTGTTCCTCCATTTCAGTGTGTGCGTGTGCGTGCGTGTGTGTCCTAATTTGTCTTCCTGTGTAGGGGTATGTGGCTGCCTGTGGGTAGTCGTTATCAACAGCAGCTGACTTGTGCTGAGTAACACTTTTACGTTGCCTCTCTTCATTCCTCACACTATAATAAGCTGTCAGTGTGTCTGCAAGTGTCTTCACAAAATTGGGATGCAGCAGCTCAACACCTCTGCAGTCATTATATACCTGAATGGGCAGGCACTGCATTAGCATAAGTAAAACTGATCATCATGAGACATGCTATTGATTTCGGATGCCCTCAGTTGTCAAGGTGCCGTGTGAACAATTACATTTCACCTTGGACCATCTTCCCGTGTACCCATTCATTAAAAAATCTGCAGAGATGTGCAGAAACTAATATAGCTTGCTCAAAAAGAAGGTCTGACCTGCAATAAAATTTCACATTGATTTTCATTAAATTCACTCTATGCATCTGTGATGCACAACTAAACTGCAAGAGAGCATCTAAGTCTGGAGTTTTTATTTAATATATATGTGTGATGACTTTTGCTGCTTCATGGTATAATTTACATCATTATTTACTGTCTGCAGAAGATGTGAAGTGCAGCGAAGAAGTCTTCTCTCTGTGACACTGTGGTTAACAACAAAGAACGGAAAGAAACTGGTGCACATTTGTGCAAGTTTAACAAAAAAAAGTCCGTTGCAGAGCAGCAGTGAGTCACTAACTTGTGTTTAGATGTAAAAATGATTAAGTGATGATAAACTTTACAAAGACAGACTTTATGTATGCGCTCACTGCAGATATTCATTTGAATAATGCTGCCACGCTTGCACCTCATAGGCGAATATCAGCTTCGATTATTTCACTGCATTGAATGAATCTGTAACACTTAACTGAAACACATAGAGCTTCACAGAGGAACAAAGGTTAGGTTTAGATTTGAACTGATTTGCATAATAGCATGCATGTGTTGCTTTTATCTCATCCCCCTGTAACCGGTGGCTTCTCTTCTCTGTGTTGTATTAATTCAGCCGACACATAGATCTTTTTTTTTTTTGAAGCAATCTCCATTACAGCCCTTTACAGTCCATAAAAAATACACACAAAATCTTTGGTCATGCAATATTTGTACTCCTCTTTCTCAGAACATAAACATAAACAAAGGGGGAGGCTAAAACTGCACATAGGGGTACAGGAACCCCCCAGCAAAGGTTCCATACAACAACTGAGAGACAAACCAAATTTATATAGAACAATAAACATGGTGGCAATAAAAGAACAATAAAATAATATATAAATTAAATGAATCAAAAACATAGTCTAGACATTGATTATGTGGTAAATGAGTATTCTAGCTGGAAACAACAGATTTTTTGGTCACTCCTGTGTTCTAATGCTACATTGTGTTAGCTAATAGTGTTGAAAGGCTAACTGATTATTAGAAAAACCTTGTGCAATTATGTTAGCACGTGAATAAAAGTATCAGTTTTCAAGGAAAACATGAAATTATGAGTGACCCCAAACTTTTGAACATAGTGTATATACATACATATATATATATATATATATATATATATATATATATATATATGAAGCCGGGTTAAATCAGACACCAATACTTCAAATTAAATTTGTGGGGGTTCTTTGTTTCCCAATTTATTTTACATATAATACAAAGTACTCAATGAAAGGTGGTTCACAAAACCTGTGGCGCAATATTATAAGAACCAGTACCATAAACAGTACTACAACCATAAAAGAATAGAAGCCTACAAGAAACATACAGCTGTGGCACCTAGCGGATAAATAAAACACACAGTTACCACATTGCCCTGTATAAACTCCTGTGCTCAACACATGCTGCAGTAACAACAAGCAGTTAGAAATATCTCATTAACCAACACAAAAATACAATGCATATAACAATACAGTCATATTTCATGGAACTAAGAACATAAAATGATACACTGGAAGTCTCCTACCTAGCACACGGATGATTAGCACCAGCGGCACACGTGCAGTGTTCTCATTCTCTAAGCATCTGTACTCCTAAGCACAGTAAACAGACATAAAGTGGATTTTCAATGCAAATAACAAACAATTTACCACTCTGTCACTGTATTTCACATTGCAGTCTTTCAAATCATGGTATTATTTACATTTTCTTACTCTCCCGATCCACGACTGTCTCTGTTACCACAACTTCCGGTATCATACACTTTGACCTCAGAACTACCGCCAGTAAAACAATCACAATACGCCCCCTGCTGTCCAAACCAAAAATCAGCAGAAGAGCCACAAACAGGGATTTCAGTGGATTTCAGTTCATTTGAATGTCTCTGTTTATCACCTGGTTACATTCTCCCCTGCTTAACTGGCAGCGTCCTCGCTGACGGAATAACTCATTTTCACCTCATTCAGTGCTTCTCGGAACAGTACAGTTCCCAAACTGGCAATAATGTTTGACAACACTGCAGGGCTCACAGACATAGACTCTGCAACGGATCTGGGCTCATGATGCACATTTGAGTGAGTTCCAGCGTTTACTCTTTTACTCCGGCGAGGAGCAGGTACTGGACGCTGGCCCTTTGGCGCAGAGTTAAGTTTCTGTCCCTGACAACCTGTTTGAATCTGCTCATTAGACTCCTGCCTGGACTCAACAGGTTCGGGTTTCTCCTGATGAACTACAGCAATCCCCTCTTCACTCAGTTCACACACTGAACCTGCTTCATAGTCAAGACTCAAAGGTTCCTGTTCACAGTCCTTCACAGGACTGTTCCCTGCATCAGGACTTTGGTTTAACACAAAAGAAACTTCCTCTATAATCACTCCTTCTTCCGGTTCTTCATTTGACCTCTCTGTCTCAGCCTCCTTGATCACCGATGGCTCACTTAGTGGTTCTGTCACCCCTCTAAGCATTTGTGCAGGTAGATTACCGCATGGTCTGATGTCCACTCTGTTTACCCTTTTTACTGGTCCTCCCTCTGCAGGTTGGACAGAGTAAGTGGTACCCAATATGTCTACAACCTGGTACACTGTTGCATTCCAAGCATCTTGTATCTTGTTGCGACCTGGAGGTCTATGCCTCAAATACACATACTGACCTATGTCTATTTCTGGACAATACACTTGGTCACTTTGGAAAGCAATCCGTTCTTCAGCTTTCTGTTCTGCATATTCTTTAGCCTTAGCATGAGCATCCCTCAACCTCTGTCGATGAACTGTAAGCCAGTCAAGTTTGTTGTCCCCAGGATGCTCATTTGCAAGAAGTGCATCAACTGGAAGATGTGGTTCCACCCCATAAAGCAGATAATATGGGGAATAGCCTGTTGTTGCATGCGGGGTCACATTATAGGCATACACAAGCTCTGGTAAATGGTCAGGCCAACGCCGTTTTTTCTCAGCTGGGAGTGTACGCAGCAACTCATGTAATGTGCGATTAAAACGCATTGCCAGTGGGGTGATACGGCGTTGAGCGTGTCTTTCTTACCCCATACAGTTTACAGAGCTCAGCAATGACTTCCGATTCAAAGTTACGGCCTTGATCTGAATGCAACCGTTCAGGTACCCCGTACTTCATAAACCATTCCCTCAACAGCACTTTTGCTGTGGTCTCTGCTTTTTGGTCTCGAGTGGCAAAAGCCTGAGTGAACTTTGTGAACACATCTGTGACCACTAAAACATTTTCTCGGCCATCTGTGGCTGGCTCTAACACAGTAAAGTCCACTGCCACCACTTCTAGTGGTCTGGATGCCAGAAATGATTTCATAGGTGGGTGAATCGTAGGATGCGGCATTTTCGTTAGAATACAGCGCTGACAGTTTTTAACCCACTGTTCAACATCATGGTGCATGCCTACCCAGAACGCCCTTTGCCTCAGCAACTGAAGTGTCCTTTCAATGCCTTGATGGCCCATGGAGTCATGCACGCTCTCCAATATCTGTTTCTGCAAAGAAGTAGGAACAAGCAACTGAAAACAGTCTCCATGGCGTACATCTTCACGCACCCTATACAACAATCCATCTCTTTCTCTGATATATTTCCACTGTTTTAACAGAGACTTCACAGCTCTAGGAAGACTTTTCCTCTCTGCTGGACTTGGCTTCCACTTCTGATTCCAAAATGTGAGGAAAACACTGATCACTAAATCCTGGCTCTGGAATGTCTGCAACTCTTCCTTTGAATAACCTGGGAGAGTTGGTGTCGCTCCCTGAGCACTAGACTGACACGCACGTGTTTCTAGAGCCCTGACTTGATTGACTTGACAACATTTAATCCCTGTGTAGCAAGACTGCAAAGGCCCTGGAATTCCTGAGCTGATCAAAACTCAGATAAGCTGTCTCTCTCTTCAGCACTGACCAACACCCATCTCTATAGGAGGATTGAGACATTTGTATTTCTGTAGGTTTTCATTCACAGAAGGATGGAACTCCTGTGAACATTTAAACCCCTGGAATAACTTCTTCTTTTTAAAAGACAATGACTTTCAATTATATGCTATGGACGTTTGTTTAATGAACTTTCATGCTAAAATCCCTTTTCAGCTTTAGGAGACCCTCAGCCAGAGATGTCTCTGCATTCCACAGATCAGATAACAAGTCGTAAAACTTTATGGCTGAAGGCTGGAGTCACCCTCTCTCTCTCTTTGACTGAAACAAAGAAACTGGAACTGAACTTAAAAACCTTGCCAAATTAATATTTCTGGAATGTATTTTGTGTTTACAGGATTACCAACGTCAATGGAAATCATTCATCATTAACATATCCGAAAATCAAGATTCTATCTTTCACAGAAGTCTAGATACTAATTTGTGATGTTTAATCATTTCTTCCCCAGGATACTATGATTTTGGAATGAATTCCAGAATTAACCTCTGAATTTCCTCTCCATTTAGGTTGAATGATGACCATTGTATTTACCTGTTACCAAATCTCTGACTTGTTGTTATATTTTCACTGTGATACATATTTTTAATGTCATAAACATAAACATATAGTTATGAATGAAATGATTCACATCATATGAACATATGTATTAATCTACACATTTCACTTTCACACAACTGAATATGGTGGGATAGACAGATCGTGTTTTGCGCGTTTAATATCATATTTTAATCCATTCTGGATTCCTCTTTCTTCTCTACTCTGTGAGAACAAAGAGATTCCAAATTCCACCAGACTCGCGCCTAAAAGTTCTCTCTCTCCGCCCAGGTCCTCCCCTTAGCTGGACCCACAGATAAAGTCAGCCGTAGCCCACATCATCGCTCTCTCTTGCCTCTTACCGACCTACTCTCTTACCCCTCTCTTCCTGAGAGGCCAACCAAAGTCTCTCTCATTATTTTCTTACCTAAAGCGCGTTTTTCCTATCTTCAAAATTCCCTCACCATCTAAGTTTGTTAACTATTTATCTCTTAATATTTTTGTAACTTAAGGAGACATTTTGCTCACACAGCAGATAAAGAACCAGTGTATGTGAATGAATGGCAGAGGGAGGCTTCAGCTCCCGATGATTGAATAATAGTGTTTCTTTGTGCAAAAAAGGTTTTTAATCGGCCTCGGACGGGGAACCAATATATGTAGCAGTACTACGTTATGATTTATTGCTCTCGTTATCAATAATTGGGGCACCACCCTAGATTTCTAGGGAAAAATTTAATATTAATAAAAAAATTAATATTCATAAAAATTTTGATCAATCTCATATCAAAAAGTCTTGAATCCTCGTTTAAATTGACCACATTCTACACAAAGAAACACAAGACTGTAATTTGGTCTATAATGAGGTATTTATTAACTATTCTATGAAAATAATGACAAGTGAACTATGTACAATGTAGATATGGTGTGTGTGTGTGTGCGTGCAGGACTACGTGTGTGCGTGGAATGTGGGAGTGTGTGTGTGGTGTGTGTGCATGTGTGAGGGATGTGGAAGTAGGTGCGAGAGAGAAGGAAATATGGTGAGGATTAGCCAGAGCTAACCTGACGAGGTAATCGGTAATTTGGATTAAGAATTCTAATGATTTGTAAAAGAATAAATTGATGAAGTGAATTAAATGACCAAGCGGTTAGTACATCACCCATAGAATGGAATCAGAGCAAACTCAGCTGGAGTTATTGAAGTGAACCGTCATGGGGCTGGGACTTGCGAGGCCTTCAGATTCGCAGCACACGGTCTGGACCTGTGGGTTCGGAGCGGTGCGTCGTCGTTGTGGTGGCCTAGATGTCCTGCCGCGGGTTGATCGGTTCTATGCAAAGACCTGGTCCAGCAGATCTCTGGAGTTCTCAGCTGAGTGCTTAAAAATGATGGTTCTCAGGCTTTAGCCAAGAAAAATGGGTGTTGATGAAAAACGGTCAAAATTAAGAAAAATAAATGCTGGTTCTGAATCGGTTCTTCAGATTAAAACGAATAACGTTGGTTTAAAATTGAGCAAAATGTCTCCTTAAGTTACAAAAATATTAAGAGATAAATAGTTAACAAACTTAGATGGTGAGGGAATTTTGAAGATAGGAAAAACGCGCTTTAGGTAAGAAAATAATGAGAGAGACTTTGGTTGGCCTCTCAGGAAGAGAGGGGTAAGAGAGTAGGTCGGTAAGAGGCAAGAGAGAGCGATGATGTGGGCTACGGCTGACTTTATCTGTGGGTCCAGCTAAGGGGAGGACCTGGGCGGAGAGAGAGAACTTTTAGGCGCGAGTCTGGTGGAATTTGGAATCTCTTTGTTCTCACAGAGTAGAGAAGAAAGAGGAATCCAGAATGGATTAAAATATGATATTAAACGCGCAAAACACGATCTGTCTATCCCACCATATTCAGTTGTGTGAAAGTGAAATGTGTAGATTAATACATATGTTCATATGATGTGAATCATTTCATTCATAACTATATGTTTATGTTTATGACATTAAAAATATGTATCACAGTGAAAATATAACAACAAGTCAGAGATTTGGTAACAGGTAAATACAATGGTCATCATTCAACCTAAATGGAGAGGAAATTCAGAGGTTAATTCTGGAATTCATTCCAAAATCATAGTATCCTGGGGAAGAAATGATTAAACATCACAAATTAGTATCTAGACTTCTGTGAAAGATAGAATCTTGATTTTCGGATATGTTAATGATGAATGATTTCCATTGACGTTGGTAATCCTGTAAACACAAAATACATTCCAGAAATATTAATTTGGCAAGGTTTTTAAGTTCAGTTCCAGTTTCTTTGTTTCAGTCAAAGAGAGAGAGAGGGTGACTCCAGCCTTCAGCCATAAAGTTTTACGACTTGTTATCTGATCTGTGGAATGCAGAGACATCTCTGGCTGAGGGTCTCCTAAAGCTGAAAAGGGATTTTAGCATGAAAGTTCATTAAACAAACGTCCATAGCATATAATTGAAAGTCATTGTCTTTTAAAAAGAAGAAGTTATTCCAGGGGTTTAAATGTTCACAGGAGTTCCATCCTTCTGTGAATGAAAACCTACAGAAATACAAATGTCTCAATCCTCCTATAGAGATGGGTGTTGGTCAGTGCTGAAGAGAGAGACAGCTTATCTGAGTTTTGATCAGCTCAGGAATTCCAGGGCCTTTGCAGTCTTGCTACACCTGCATCGACCAGTTCTGGTTCAAGAGGTGTCCCTTTCCAGATAATGTTACAAATGGCCACACAATCATCAAGCTGTTCGTCATCCGGATCAGGCTGCGGCTCCCCTGCTAACGGGTGCCGTGACAGAGCATCAGCTGCAGAGTTACATCGTCCTGGCCGATACTGGACTTCAAAATCAAAAGCAGCCAACTGCACCACCCACCGTTGTTCGATGGCTCCAAGTTTTGCACTCTTAAGATGACACAAGGGGTTATTGTCAGTGATTACTGTAAACTTTGATCCAAGGAGATAACCCCGAAATTTTTCTACTATAGCCCACTTCAGTGCTAGCAGTTCTAACTTCATGCTGCTATAGTTCTTGTCATTCCTTTCAGCATTTCTCAGCCGCCTGCTTGCATAAGCAATCACTCTTTTTCTGTCACCCTGTACTTGATATAAGATAGCTCCAAGACCCTGACCACTCGCATCTGTCTCCAAAAGGAAAGGGCTGGAAAAATCTGCATATCCTAAAACCGGTGCAGTGATGAGTTTCTCCTTTAGCATCTCAAATGCCTTTTGACAGTCATTGTCCCACAATGTACTTAGCTTTTGATTAGCCTTAGCGGAACTATAAGAATCACGACACTGATTCACCACATCATGCAATGGGGCAGCGATCTTTGAAAATCCTTCAACATAACGCCTGTAGTAACTACACAAACCCAAGAAGGACTGAAGCTCTTTCACTGTGGAAGGCAAAGGCCATTCCTTAACAGCTGCCAACTTCGAGGGATCTGTTGCAATCCCGTCTGCTGAGATCTGATGCCCTAGAAACCTAACTTCCTTTTGAAGAAAATGACACTTTCCCCACTTTAGCTTAAGACCAGTGTCTCTGAGTCGCTTAAACACTATGTCAAGCCTTTCTAGGTGGGACTGGAATGAGGGTGAGTATACCAGGATATCATCTAGATATACCAGCATTATCTCAAAGATCAAGTCATTCATGGTTGCCTGCATTAACCTCTGAAAGGTTGCAGGACCATTGCAAACACCCATTGGCATGCGCCGATACTCAAATAGCCCAAATGGTGTTGTGAAGGCAGTCTTATGCCTATCATTCTCCTCAACCACCACCTGGTGGTACCCACTGGCAAGATCGATGGTGGAAAAGTATTTGGCGCCTTTCAACGCGTCAAAACTCTCGTCAATGCGAGGCAGTGGGAACGCATCTTTCTTCGTTTTCAGGTTCAGTTTACGGTAGTCCACACATAGGCGGATGCTACCATCACTCTTACGGACCACAACCACAGGGGAGGCGTATGAACTCTCACTCTCCTGGATTATGCCCTTTTTCAACAACTTTGAAATGTGTTCTTGCACTTCCTTGTACTGGTTGGGTGGGATACGCCGATAAGGCTGTGTCACAGGAGTGTCATCAACCAGCTTGATTTCATGTTTTACTTTGTCAGTAAACCCAAGGTCATCATCATCATTAGTGAAAACATCAATGTACTTAGTCAATAAAGCACGCAGAGAGGCTTGTTCTTCAGCTGTGCCTCCAATGTCAAGATTGTCTAAGAGCAACTGCACTTTACTGTCAACTTGTTCATCTTTAGTGTCAACACAGACTTGTTCAACATCAGCAGAGATGCGATGAAACTTAACATCGCAGGTCTGGTCACTTTCAACACAGTCAACTTGAGATATCACACCTAGTCTGGTTCTTGGACACAGCCACACATCCTCCAATGAGAAGTTTACGATCTGAACTGGAAGGATGTGGCTTTTGTTGTTTACCAGTGTTGGAATAACTGCTACACCTGAGGGTAGTGGTGTGTTTCCAGGTTCAATAATCAGCTGGGTATCTTTATGTGCACCCCTTGGATGACCTCTGACCATGACTGTTGCCACAGAAGCAGCTGGAACTCTGACTTTGTCCCTGCCTGCAACTCTGGCCATTGTTTTCTTTTCGACAGTGCATGTCTGCATTTGCTGGAATACAGTTCTCCAAGCCGTATCTAAAGAGCCCTTCAGCACTGTGTCAAACTCTGCTGTCACTAGCTCTTGACATCTACGTATCACATTCATCCCAATGATACAGTGTTCTGTTACGGTTGTACTGTCAGAGGCTTTTAAAACCAAAAAGCCACAGTTTGGAATCTTTAAACCCATCGTCTCCACTTCCAGTTCAACATAACCTTGATAAGGAATATCAAAGCCATTTGCTGCTGTTAACTTGAGCCAACTAGAGGTGGAAAGCATGGAGTCATCATCCCCAAACAACTTCTTCCTGAAAAACTCATCAGTGATGGTACTGACTTGACTACCTGTATCTAACAAACAACGGGCAGGTGTACTGTTAAGTCGAATATTAACAACTGGACACTCGCCTATTGCACGTGCAATCATTTGCTCTCGAGAAATGTCATTTTTTGCTGAGTCTAACCTTTGCCCCTGTATTGCCCGACTCACTGCAACCAGGGGTTCCCGTTTCCCTGCTGACTTAATGCAGGAGGGTTTTCTACACTTTGATGCCTCTTCTGTGGACACTGCTTAGCAAGGTGACCTTCAGTTTGACATTTGAAGCATATAGGTTTACCATCTGCTGTAAACTTGGGAGTTTGTAGCCTACTACCTCCTGGAGCACTAGGTCTCTGATTCTGAGATTTCAAATCCTTTACTGCTTTAGTCAGTTCTGTGATAACTCTACCTTGTTCTGCAAGGACTTTCACAACATCATCAAGTGAGACAGACTTTTCACTACTTTGACCTGTAGTACTGACTCTACCTTGTTCGGTGAGAACCTTCATGGCATTCTCCAGATACATTGGTTTTTCAGTAGCAGTTACAGCTGTACACTGCACATCTGTTGTTATTTGGCTACACGCTTTGACTTTACTCTTAACACACTTTGTGCTTACAGCTGGCTCTTCTGAGGTCCACAAGTCAGCTTCTTCCCTTACTTCTATCAAAGATGATTCAGGATGAGCTCTGACATATTTACGTAGCTCTCGTCTTAAGGAAGGATCTCTCACCCCCTCTACAAACTGATCCCTTAATGCTACTTTCTCATTAGCCACTGAGTTGGGATAGTGTTTCAGTACCAAGGTTAAGGCCTGCGATAAAGCATGTGAAAATTCACGTATGTCTTCATTTTCCTTCTGTTTGCAACTAAAGAAGCTTTGTAGCAGCTGAGAGGCACTGCGCTTGTCTCCAAAAGCTTCCCTGAGGTAGCTAAATAAATCACTGATCTGATCAGTTGTTTCATCTTTGCATAACCTCACTTCTTCTAAAGCTGACCCTCTCAAGAGTGACATCACAAAATCAAACTGTTCAAGGGGAGACTGATTTCTGGCAGCGAGCACTCGTTCAACCTCTTCAATGAATTCATCAACAGACCTCCCATCTCGATCAATGTCTCCACTGAACGGTGCAATATGACGCTCTCTTGGCACATAAACGTAAGATCTGGATGGTACAGCATGCAATGAAGATATCGCGGTCATGACTTCTTGTTGCTTTTTGGCTAATTCACTAATTTGCAGTTGTATATCAGCTTGTGATGCTTCATCATCAGATGAACTGTTCTCATCATTCCTCGTCTCCTGTCCATCACCTAGTACACTATTTTCATCATGCACTGACATTTTATTACTTGTATGAAAAACTTCAGTCTTTAAAGTCAAGTCTTTGATACACAAGCAAAGGATAAATTTGCTGCAGGATCAGTTCCACCACTGTTCCTGGGCGATGTCCACGTCCTGGAGTCCTTCTCCACCGATGTTCCTGGGCGATGTCCACGTCCTGGAGTCCCTCTCCCTCTGGCACCAAACTTGGTAGACGTCCTCTCCAGCCACCAGCACCAATTCCTCGTCGTCTGGCCTGTTTCACAACATCCACCACACCAGCATACTCTGGGAGCCTCCTTGATTCTCGCCACCACCAAACTCCGTTGAAGTCCTCCAGAATCTGATGCCACGCCACTCTTCACCACAACTGTATGTTTCTGAACTACAAACTACTGCCACCTAGTTTTAAATTTTTATATTTGGAAAAAAAAGAAATACAAAGGAAACCCCACTCCTGGTACCAAGATTTGAAGCCGGGTTAAATCAGACACCAATACTTCAAATTAAATTTGTGGGGGTTCTTTGTTTCCCAATTTATTTTACATATAATACAAAGTACTCAATGAAAGGTGGTTCACAAAACCTGTGGCGCAATATTATAAGAACCAGTACCATAAACAGTACTACAACCATAAAAGAATAGAAGCCTACAAGAAACATACAGCTGTGGCACCTAGCGGATAAATAAAATACACAGTTACCACATTGCCCTGTATAAACTCCTGTGCTCAACACATGCTGCAGTAACAACAAGCAGTTAGAAATATCTCATTAACCAACACAAAAATACAATGCATATAACAATACAGTCATATTTCATGGAACTAAGAACATAAAATGATACACTGGAAGTCTCCTACCTAGCACACGGATGATTAGCACCAGCGGCACACGTGCAGTGTTCTCATTCTCTAAGCATCTGTACTCCTAAGCACAGTAAACAGACATAAAGTGGATTTTCAATGCAAATAACAAACAATTTACCACTCTGTCACTGTATTTCACATTGCAGTCTTTCAAATCGCGGTATTATTTACATTTTCTTACTCTCCCGATCCACGACTGTCTCTGTTACCACAACTTCCGGTATCATACACTTTGACCTCAGAACTACCGCCAGTAAAACAATCACAATACGCCCCCTGCTGTCCAAACCAAAAATCAGCAGAAGAGCCACAAACAGGGATTTCAGTGGATTTCAGTTCATTTGAATGTCTCTGTTTATCACCTGGTTACATATATATACATATATATATATATATACAGGGATGGCTGGTATAAATGGGCTAACAGGGCTCAGTCCTCCCAGGCCAACACAAAAAAAAGGAGAAAATTATTTTTCAAATAACTGACAACAGATTGTTTTGAGTTTAGGTGAAAACAAAGGTAGCAACAGCACCAATCAGTCAAAATAAAAACATAGAATATCTCTAAAAGGGCTTTTTTTTTTTTTACAGCCCCAGCAGATACAGTCCGCTTTCATTCATTTCTTTCTTGTAAGTGATTGACAGGTGTCATGTCCCGCCCCCGTGATTTACTGCTCATTTGGGCTAACTTCGGGCAGCCCACAGGCCTTTGACTCAGCGAGAAAAGGTTAAGCTATGGCGGGTGTTAGCATGAACGAGGTGGATTATTTGCTTTCATGTCCAGTTTCCTCAATGTCTTTGGAGGAAAAGCTGGAAGTTAAGAGACTGGGATCACATCGGCCATCGATGTGAGCTTCTTTTTAAATAAGGTAGGCCCATGTTGACTTGTTAAAGGACTGTGACACCTTGTTTTTGCTGAGGTCATCTGAAGGCGGGTTTTGCACTACATGTCGCCAAACAGTTGTAATAAGACAGTTGCAGCAGGCTATCTGTGGGCAGTCGTTGCAGTTGGAACATGTTTTGTAATGGTGTGTGTGTGTGTGTGTGTGTGTGTGTGTGTGTGTGTGTGTGTGTACTTGTTTCTGCTATACCGGTGGGGACTTTGACCTGACTATTTGCTATAAAGGTGGAGACTTGTCTTACGGTGGGGACCTAAAATGAGGTCCCCACGGGTGGCAACACCGTTTTCTTGGCCATATTGTTGTTAATAAAAAATGTAAAAGTGCAAAAACGTTTGTTTAGGGTTAGGCATTGATTTGGTGATGGTTAAGGTTAGGGTTAGGGTAAGGGTTAGGAGTTAGATATGAATGGGAGTCAATGGTAAGTCCCCACCGGTATAGAAAAACAAACATGTGTGTGTGTGTGTGTGTGTGTGTGTGTGTGTGTGTGAGATATGGAATAAATTTCCTATCATAATTCAAGAGCATTTTAAATTGATTTGAGGGCAGCATTTATCGATTTCATTCTCAAATTTCGTGATATTGTCTCTCAGAACTCTGCTCTCGCGCTCAAATTTGCTTTGCGCGTGCTCAAACTGTGTCCTCGCACTCGGTTACGATGTTGCTCGCGCAAATTTCCTGCGCTCAAACTCAAACTCTTCCTCTTGCTCTCACGGATCTCTGCTCTGTTCTCGGATTTTTTTGTGTATCAACGCTGTCAACCAATAGAAGGCCGGCGAGCTTTGACCAATCACATTATCCCTGTTTGTATACGGGTGCGTTCGCTGTTTTTCCGAGGAGCGTCGCATAACGGCGTGCACTCTTTCAACAGGTTTTATCCACTCCCTACCTCCGGGGCTGTAATAAATGTGATTTATTTTTTGACCACTGTTGGAATAAAATATCATTCAATACATACAACAGCGTCCGAGCTTCTCATTAAAATGGCTATACTGTATAATAATAGCGGCATCGAACACTGCTCTTTGAGGTGCCCTGGTGGAGAAAACAATGTCACCATCCTGAAGCTAGTGGGACAGCAGTTGGCTTGCTAAAATGGACCGGTGTTGTGCAATTTTCACACCCCCCGGAAAAATCTGATTCCCCCTTCGCGTGAACGCGCGTGACTTACGTTTCACTCTGTGGCCGTTTGACGGGTTTTCTGTTGTACGTTTACTGTTTTTGCTGTTGTTTTCGGGTTAAATGTTATTAAGTACCGACCTGCAGATGTGTTTTCCTGTCATATATGATTAGGTGACATGTTTCTCCTCCTCTTCTCATCTGTATGTGCGCACCCTAAATGGCATCGGGGGAGATTCTACCTACTCTCAGCTTCACTACTATGAGGACATCGGGACAGGACAGGGTGTAATCGCCAAATATTGTTCATATTCCATCAGTGTTCTACAAGTGTCAATAAAATATTTGTGCACTGAGAAAACTTTATATCTCCTTACTTAAAATCGGACTCCCCAAAGAATGCAAATATGACATCAAAATATGTGTGGTATTTATGTATAAAGTCTTTAATATAAGTATAGTTCTTAAGTATAAAGTCATTTATTGTTGTTATTTTTATTGGGCCAGTTAACAATATAATAGAATTGGATTTCTTTACTTATCCCACACCTGGGAAATTATTTACTACAAGAGCTAAAACACCAAATTACAAGTTTTTTTTTTTTATTATTATTTTTTAAACCTAGTAAATTACAGTCTGTAAGAACAGATCACAGTATGGCAGATTAAGAACAGACAGACTATTTCAAAACTAGGACTTTAACAGAAATATGCAGATTGAATTAACTGTGCAGATTGTATGATATGAAATCAAATCTGGAGTCAGATTTTGTTGGGTCACTTAACAAAATCTGACTCCCCTACTATTTTGGGAATGCAAGAAGTGGCAACCTCCAAATTTTCTTAGCTACAGCATCTGCACCTCTGCTGCTGCTGTGTGAAGTATCAAGTATGTAGTCCCGCTAGCTTCAGGATGGTGACATTGTTTTCTCCACCACCACACCTCAAAGAGCAGTGTTCAATGCCGCTATTATTATACAATATAGCCATTTTAATGAGAAGCTCGGACGCTGTTGTATGTATTGAATGATATTTTATTCCAACAGTGGTCAAAAAAATAAAAGAAATCACATTTATTACAGCCCCGGAGACAGGGAGTGGATAAAACCTGTTGAAAGAGTGCCTGCCCGCAAGGGCGTAACTTTGGGTCTTCCATTGGGGGGGTTAAACTCTGTGCCTGTTTATTGGTATTTATTGAATCGTTTACTTTTGTAAAAGGAGTCGTGGTAATTTGGCATGCCTGTATTAGCAATACATTGGTGATTTACTTGAAGTTGTTGCAGCTGTGTACTTATGTATTTATGCAACAATGACCAATTAATTCCTATTGTGTTTAAGTACTAGCTAGCAAGACCGTAGCAGCTTCCACTTAATTGATTTTGGGTTTATGTCAACTATCTATGAAAAGAAAAATCAAGAACTTTAAAGATTAATCAATTGCATCACTGTATTGACACAACTAAAGTACAAACAGAAAATGTCTTATGCACAATTCATGGCAACACTCAATACATCACACAATACAGGGTGGCACACTGGAGTGCAGCTTGCACCTCTATTCTGGTGTGGAGCATGTATAGAGAAAGCTAACACAGTACAAGGGCTAAGGTATGTTACCGGGTCATTTGTGCCTCCTGTGCTGCCTTTCCCTGAGCTCTCTCTCCCTCTCTTTGGTCACCTGATGATCCTCCATCACCTGGACTTCCTCTGTCACCTCCTCCTCCTCCTCTCTCTTGCTCAACTGTTGCACCTCCTCTGTCACCTCCTCTCTCTCTCTCTCCTCATCTGTGCTTCTCCCTCTCTGGTCACCTGCCTCTCTTTCATGGCCTGTTCGGCAATCATTCTTGAACCTGGTATAAAAAATGCTTTGTTAATGTTAAAATGGTATCAGCCCGGTTAAAAATGAACAGTAAGGTCAAAGAACAATTTGAGGAAATAAATACATTCAGGTATTTCCCAAATTTTGTCAAGATTCACGAAATAAAGTACTTCTCTTCCCCTCCTCTGTCACTGTCACCGGCTGCACGCTCCGCAGCCACCCTGCTGCAGCAGAGCGTCTGTTGTCACCATGGTTACCGCTTCAGGCCGACGTTCAGGACATTCCTGTTCCTTCAGGATTTAGAAATGCCTTGAAAAATGTAGCTTCTGTGTATGCTATTGCGTTGTTTGATCAGTAAAATAGCTTCACTACTGAAAAGATATTTGATGCGGAAAACAGCGACGTTACAACCTGCCCGGTTCCCCCGAGAAATGTAGTTTAACTACGCCGCCATCCATCACTGTGTATTGGAGCAAAGTCAGCAAACAGCCCTTTAAGTTACAATTCAGTGAAAACTGACATTGGTCCTACACAGTACATCCCCGACACTCTCTGGCTGTACCTCACAGGACAAGCTCAAACCAACTCCAGTCACAAATCATCAGGTAACTTAACAGGACAGGTAGGCTATTTTACCTCTTTTTGGTCAAGATATTTCCTTTTATTTTAAGTTGTTGGTGTCGACCAACAATGAAGAATTGTTGTTTGTCCTTTTCGCGCTCTTTTCATTTCTTCACGGCTGTGCTGTCTCCATCCATGCCAAATATACATGGTCAGGGAAAAGTGAACGTTACGTAGAGGAGGCGCCGCAGGTTGGGTGATACCAAGTATTTGGTAGGGGTGTGGGGGGTTACATTAAGATGATTAAACTTGCTACTGTTTTGTTGGAAAATGATAATAATAATAAAAATCAACAAGATGATTAATGCTTTTAATACATTGGAAAAATGTGATTATATTGTGGGGGTTACATTAGCTGAACGTGATTTTTGCGGGGGTCATGACCCCCGTATCCCCGGTGCAAATTACGCCCTTGCCTGCCCGTATGCGAGGCTCCTCAGAAAAACAGCGAACACACCCGTATACAAACAAGGATAGTGTGATTGGTCAAAGCTCGCCGGCCTTCTATTGGCTGACAGCGTTGATACACAAAAAATCCGAGAGCAGAGCAGAGATCCGTGAGCAGAAGTTCCGTGAGAGCGAGAGGAAGAGTTTGAGTTTGAGCGCAAGAAATCTGCGCGAGCAGCATCGTAACCGAGTGCGAGGACACAGTTTGAGCACGCGCAGAGCAAATTTGAGCGCGAGAGCAGAGTTCTGAGAGACAATATCACGAAATTTGAGAATGAAATCGATAAATGCTTCCCTCAAATCAATTTAAAATGCTCTTGAATTATGATAGGAAATTTATTCCATAGTGTGAGAGAGAAAGAGAGAGAGAGAGAGAGTGAGTGAGAGAGTGTTGATGTAGAGCACTAAAAAAGTATAGTGTACCTGTAATTGATGTAACTGTGTATCATAGGTGATGTTGCTTTTGCAGCTGTGTTAACCATTTAATCGGTATTGTGCATTTGTTAGCCCACCCAACAAATTTCACCACCAGTCGCCACTGTATGTGTATATATATATATATATATATATATATATATATATATATATATATATATATATATATATATATATATGTATATATGGTATATTATATATTACTAATACATATATATTTAATCCACAACCACTGATGCAGTACTGACCTTGTTACACTTTCTCCTCTATAAAATAAATGTAACATAATGCTAGCATCTAATTCAAGTAAAGTAACATCTTACAGCTTCATTACTGACTGACATATGCAGTCTCTTGAGTATTATAATTCCTACAATTGTCCAAAAGGTTTACTTACACAGGGAATTATAATGACATTAAGCACTGACAGCTCTACAAACCACCTTTTCCTTAAGATAACTATATTTTACATCCCATCAAACATCAGTTAAACAATTCTATAAGCATATAAATACATAGGTTTCACACTGAAAGACACGTGATAATAAAGTGTATGTCAATTTTAAAACATAACTGAGAAGCTTTATTGTACTTAAACCCCCTTTTTTGTAGAGATATCATTTATCAACAGAAATAATTCACTGACAAATTTTCAGTGTAGACAAGAAGTTTAGGCTTTTGTTTAGAATGAAAAAGAAGCCACAATTTGCATCTGAAATATTATTATGGGGGTCCAAACTGACTAACTAAGATAAGGCAAATTGCTATACATATGGTGTCAAGTGAGCACAATTATCAGTGTCTTTACTTACATAAAGGCATGTAAAAACCCAAAAACAAACCTGTTCCGAAACACGCTTGACCACTGTACTGTATCGGGACCAGAAAACTTGGCCTGGAAAGGGGAACTCACCAGTGGACACAACGATTCCTTTGCCTCTGCAACATACAGCCGATGTCTAAAACCATTAATATAATCAATCAGGTTGGTGGGGGGGGGATCTGATTCCTTTCACCCATCCTTAAACACCGACAATGGTCCCTGGACAGTGTGACCAAACACTAAGTCATTTGGACTGAACCCTGTACTTTCTTGGACCACCTCCCGTGCAGCTAAAAGTAACCAAGGTAGTCTCTCTTCCCAATCACAAGCCAGTTCTGTACAATATGCATGCAACAGAGACTTGAGCGTTTGATGAAAGCGCTCCAAAGCACCTTGACTCCGTGCGTGATAAGCTGATGACTGATTATGCCTTATACCTAGCAGTTTCATCACTTGTGCCAAAAGCTTGGAAGAAAAATTGGATCCTCGGTCACTCTGGATGATCCTGGGGATACCAAACACAGATATGAATTGTGTTAGAGCCTTAACCACAGATTTTGCTGTAATCGTGCACAAAGGATAAGCTGCTGGGTACCTGGTACTTTGACACATAACTGTTAGCAAATACTGGCTACCTGATTTTGCCCGAGGCAACGGCCCAACACAGTCAATAATTAGATACTCAAATGGCTGACTTATAGCTGGAATTGGCTGCAATGGAGCTGGTTTAATAACCTGATTTGGCTTACCAGTCAGCTGACAGGTACTACAGTTTTTAATGTACTGAGAAACCTTTCTTCAGTCGTGGCCAAAAGAAATGCCGCAAGATTCTATCATACGTTTTTCGCGCGCCCAAGTGCCCTGACCTATCATGAGCAAGCCTTAACACATGATTGCGAAATTTAGTGGGAACTACAACTTGAAAAACAGGTTCTCCCACAAACTCGGGATAACCACTTCCTCATCAAAATTTCATCCTGAAGAAAGTAGCCGCTGGCATTATCCCTTGCCTCACCAGGTGTCAAATTTATTTTTCAAAGATGGATCAGCTCTTTGCTCCCTCTTCAGCTCATTGTGTTACACAGACAAAGGAAATTCAGACAAACATGTCAACATGGTTTCCACTCTCTCATCTGTCTCCTTAGGTTCAGCCCAACTCATTGCTCGTGTAACTGCATACGCAGGAAAAACTTCGACAACGCAAGGCAATTTCATCTAATGGTTCCGACCCAGAAGAGTCGAACATAACTACAGGGGCAGGTGACACATTCCTCCAAACATGACAGCCAGCTAAATCATTGCCCAAAATGATGTCAATTCCTTCAACTGGCAATGCTGGTCTCACCCCCATAGACACTTCACCCTGCACCAACTCGCAGTTCAGATTTAATTTATGTACTGGGACTGGTATAATGTTCATTCCCATTCCTCGCATAACGACTTTATCCCCAGTATCAGTCTCATGTGAAAAAGGCAGGACTGACTCCAACACATAAGAGTTGAATGCACCTGTGTCCCTCAAAACCTTAACAAACACCTTCTTATCACAATCTGGCAGTGTTACAAACCCTTCTCTGACAAATGGCTAAGATTTATACTGGCTGTCAGCCATACCCAAATCAGGCCTCAGCCTTTGTGGACCTACTACCACAGAACTAGTAAAACTTGCAGCCAGTGCAGCAGGTTTTAAATGTGCACCTCTAACATGTTGCTTTTTTCACCCGTAAGAGCGGGCAGTCTGCCTTCCAGTGGCCAGCTTCTCTGCAATAATTGCAAAAATTGTCTCCTTTTCCTGTACATCCCTGGGACCTCCTACCTGAAGACTCTCCAGGATGAACAGCCAACCTATCGCCCTTGTCAGTGTGTCCTGCTGTTTCCCTTACCATCTCACCAAGATGAGACTTATGGATGAGAACATACTCATCCGCCAGTTCTGCAGCCTCCATGACAGTTTCAACCTTGCGTTCTGTTAAATAGGTGGTCACTTGACCAGGCAAAGAATTTTTAAACTGCTCTAAGATTATAAGATTGCTCAGAGTATCAAAATCATCTACATCAGAGGCCAAACACCAACGATTAAAATGATTTGAAAGCTCCCTTGCAAACTCCAAATGAGACTAGTTAGCCCTTTTGTCCCATGTCCTAAACCGCTGGCGATACGCTTCAGGAACTAACTCGTAAGCCTTTAACACAACCGCCTTTACAGATTTATAATTTAATTATCACTGGCTAACGATGCCTGAGCCCCCTGTGCTTTTCCTGACAGCACACATTGCAACAGCAATACTTGGTCCGAATCTGACCACTTCCTTGCCTCTGTAATGCGCTCAAACAGGACAAAACACACATCTGGATCCCTCTCATAATTTAGGCAAAAGTCGTAAATTACTCATTACATCTGAGGACCCACAATAGAGAGAAAAGGAATTCCCTTCGTCTTGCAACCCATCAACAAACAGCTTACCTTCTCTTATTAACCCCAACTTTGAAGCCTGCAAGGCTCTCTGTGCCTGCTCTGTCTCACACCGCAGTCGTTGGATTTGCACTTCTTTATCAAGTTCCATTTTGTGTTTTTCCATTTCAAACCTTTGCTTCTCCTTATCATGAGTTAATTACAATAAAAGCAATTCTTTCTGCTGTTCAAATGTTAAGTTTCCCATTGCAGAACCAATTGGCTGTGCTAACAGTGACTGACCTTGTTTCTGTTGCTTTACCACCAGCATGCCACCTTCTACCAACTGTACTTTAACCACAGCCTTTATACTGTCCTTACGTCGTTTATCACCAAGATCACTTAGATCAATCTTATATTGTTCTGCAATTTGAAGAAGTTGATCCTTAGTGCAGCGATCCAAAAATGCTTCAGATGGAGCAGCAACAAACTCTTCTATCCCTGCCATTGTGGTTACTTCCTAGGCCCAGTAACCAGAACAAAACAAGCCAGAACCAACAGACAGTGACACTTTAAGTCCTCCAGAGCCCAAAAAAGGACAATAAATTTGTTCCATAGACAAAATGCGGAAGTCTCTCTCTATCTGACATACTTAAATAAAACTAATCTACCTGATCCCTGTCTTTCTGCATGGAGTTTGCATGTTCTCCCTGTGCATGCGTGGGTTTTCTCCGGGCACTCCGGCTTCCTCCCACAGTCCAAAAATATGCTGAGGTTAATTGATTACTCTAAATTGCCCGTAGGTGTAAATGTGAGTGTGATTGTTTGTCTGTATATGTAGCCCTGTGACAGACTGGCGACCTGCCAGGGTGTCCCCTGCCTTCGCCCGAGTCAGCTGAGATAGGCTCCAGCACCCCCCCGCGACCCTAGTGAGGATAAAGCGGTGTATAGAGAATGGATGGATGGATACCTGATCCCTATCTTCATTTGGGTCAGCGGTGGGATATTTAAACACCAAGCCCAGTAGTCCAGTTAGGCCCCCAGCGAGCTGGTTACCCACTTGATAACTCTAGAGGTGTACCCAAGACAACTGCGCTAGCCGCACCCCACACAAAAATAACAAACGAAAAAAAACAAACCAATGAGCCCAGATGGAACACGTTGCTATGCCTGCGGGGAAACTCCACAACATTGAAAAATACCACAGTAGCGGACCATACAATCACTGCTGATAGCTCAGGCCTGCACAAAAATTATCTTACAACTAAATGCAGGACCAGCCTCACCGAACTGAAACAGCCACCAAACAAAACCATCAAAGCAACATTTTAACAACCTATCCCAGCTGACTCGGGCGAAGGCAGGGGACACCCTGGCAGGTCGCCAGTCTGTCACAGGGCTACATATTCAGACAAACAATCACACTCACATCGGTGGGAAACCGCATAGTATAAATTTACACAAATTCTTCAGTTTGACCTATTTACATCCATCCATCCATCCATCCATCCTCTATACACCGCTTTATCCTCATTAGGGTCACGGGGGGTGCTCGGGGGGTGCTGGAGCCCATCCCAGCTGACTCGGGCGAAGGCAGGGGACACCCTGGCAGGTCGCCAGTCTGTCACAGGGCTACATATTCAGACAAACAATCACACTCACATCGGTGGGAAACCGCATAGTATAAATTTACACAAATTCTTCAGTTTGACCTATTTACACATTTTTTTTTTAAAAAAAGGAGGAATAATACTAATAAGTGTAATATTTTAGAAGTAGGCATGTTTATAAATGTGTTCACAACTTTATAAGATACATAAAGATACCATGGCAATGCATACTGAAGAGAAGTAAAATTGACAACATTGCAATTACTACATTTCACAGTCTCATAAAACAGTTAAATAACTGTAGAGCTAAGAGTGTTTGATCTTACAAAATAAGAACTGATCATAGTTTACAAAAATAAAATAAATTCACATTGTGACAGTAGCTTAGATTGACTATTTACTGAACACTGACATCATGGCCAGGCAATGAGTGTACATAAAGCTTTCATGCAATTGATAGCTGTTTTGTGTATGGCATCATCTTGTGTGCACCCTTAGAGTTAGAGGATACATCAGCCAGAACAAATCAACAGGGTCTAGTTTGTTTCATGCTCTCTGCTGCAGTTCCTCCATAGGTTACAAAATCTGGTTTATTGGATGGATTATGTATTGGCTATGTATGTATGTATTGGGCTGTTTATTATGTTAGCGACAACAAATGTTGCCATGCTTCTGTTTACTCTTCTTATGCTCAAAAGAAGCATGCAGGCATAAAATTCTCATCATATATCTGTAGTAGACCATTTTAAAAATGTATGTACAAAATATTTCAGTTATATCTGTTAATTAAGGTATTTAAATAAATTATTCTTGTACAAGTTTGAAGCAGACATCTCCTTCCATCAGTGCAGGCAGGAAGTAAAGAGGTCTAGTCATGTGACCATTCACACTAGTTACATGACATTGATGCAATTTAGAGGAGGCAACCTATTCTTTGATTTTAAAATTTGCATTAGCTGTCCAAAGCCAAAACAACATTTTTTGAGAATAAAAATTAAAAGAAAAATGAGCGGCAACAATTGTTGTCAGTGTGATTAAACAGGTTTTAAGGTTGAAATTAGTCCAGTGAATTTGCACAAGTCCAAATATTAAGATTAGGACTCTAAAACAGGCTATTATTTATTGTAACGACAAAAGTACCTGACTAAATTAGATGATTAAGACATTATATGGTTAAGACAATATATCAAATACAAGTTTGCCTGACAAAACTAAATATTAATATTGCAAGAGCTTTTTATTTATTCTGTTTGGAAAACTCATAACATACATCATTTTTTTATATTGGAAAGCACTTTGGTGAGGGGGCTGCACAGTGATGTAGTGGTTAGCACTTTTGCCTTGCAGCAAGAAGATCCCCGGTTCAAATCCCGGGGTGGGCCTGGGATTTTTCTGAATGGAGTTTGCATGTTCTCCCTGTGCATGCGTGCGTTTTCTCCGGGTACTCCGGCTTCCTCCCACAGTCCAAAAATATGCTGAGGTTAATTGATTACTCTAAATTGCCCGTAGGTGTGAATGTGGGTATGATTGTTTGTATGTGTGACCCTGCGACAGACTGGCGACCCAGGGTGTCCCCTGCCTTCGCCCGAGTCAGCTGGGATAGCGGTGTATAGAGAATGGATGGATGGATGGACGGATTTTGGCTATGCATGTGTTATCTTAAACATGCTACACAAATAAGGATGGCTTGACTTAATATCACTCCAGGCTTTGACAGGTTGAGATGTGGGTGAAATGTGTTTTCTGTTTTCTTATAGATATTGCATGCCGGATCTTTAAATAAAACGTGATTAGTAACTGAATATGCTAAACTGAAGTAGAAGTACATAGTAGGAACAGTATAAATAGTCCAGTAGAAGCAGATGTACGACATGACAGAACCTGTAGACACCCGTGTGAGGTGAGCTGGATGTAATACCTCGACTCTCCACTATGGGGCGCACAAACCCCACAGATCACCTGAAGTAACAAATTAGAGCAATTAAACTTTTCCCTCCATTAAGTTCTCCTACTGAGCGCAGTTTAAGTGTCGCCTTCTCTCGTCCTGTCTTGTTTTTTCCTCTTTCCTCTCCTCTGTTTTATCTCCTGCTGGCTAAAAGGTTACATCTGTGAGGTCGGTGAAGAGAAACAGTCCGTTTATTTCCCACCTCGTCGGGGTGTGTTGGTGTCGGTGTGTGTGGAGAAATGTAGGAAGTAACTGACTCTCCGACCTGGACGACTAGGACACGTTCCTCTTCAATTTCTGTAAGAAGCTGTGATTTATAAGAGTAATAACGACGCCGAAGTATTTGGGAAATCACTTTCTCGTTATTTAAAACTCGACATGAGCACTTTCTTGGCTCACCTTTTTTGGGAGTTCAGGTGAACTTTTTCTTTCCAAGTTGTGTGATTGGAGTTCGTTAAGGCTTCCGGAGCTGCGGAAATTTTCCCTTTCTGTTCGCTGTCAGCGATATTTCAGCTTTTAAAGATGAAATGAAGAGTTTTTCTCGACAGGTGAGACTTCTTTTGACATTTTGTTCCAGTTTTAAACGTGTTACTGTTTGTCATTGATCCCCTGGATGAATGTATATGTGGGAAAACGGATTGTAGTAATGTAGAGGAAATGTGCATTATCGGTGATACAGTGGCATGGTATTTACATGTTGCCGCTGAAGGTTGAGGTGAAGCAAGGAAAGAAGTTTAAACACAAGAAAAAGTGCATTTTCTTGTAACTTTAACATAATTTCTAGTCTCTTTTTTTTTCAAACTGCCATTGGGTGTGATTTTTTGTGTTTGCAGTGGATGCCTGCAGAGAGTTATGCTGAAGTTTGTCTCTGAGCATCAGGATGAGCACCACAGATGGAGCAGGGGTCTCTGAACAGGATGGAGAGGTCCATGTTGTGCAGATCTACCCCAGGCTGTCCCAGGACACCGCTACCTACTGTCCCGTACAGGTCAGCGCTGGGGACACGGCGAGTGCGGTCATCCACAACGCCGTGGTCACTCTGGGCCTGGACTCTAGCCTGACGTACTGCTTGCTAGAGGCAAGGGAGAGTGGTGGAGAGGAGAGGCTGCTGGAGGCTGGGGACTGCCCCTTAGACCGAGTCCTGCTGTGGCCCCCAGAGACACAGAAGTGGCACCCTCCGAGCCACGGGTACTACTTCATTCTGCAGGAGCAGCCGGCCAACAGTGGAGGAAAGCGAGTAGAAACCATCAAAGAGGACTATGATGACCTCTGCAACCTCCCCACTGTGACCGAGGAGAGTGTTCTGGAAGCTTTACGTCAACGCTTCTACAAACACAAGATCTACACCTATGCCAGCAACATCCTCATAGCCATCAATCCCAATAAGTTCCTACCCGTTTACTATAATCCAAAGTATATCAAGATGTACGAGAACCAGCCACTGGGCAAACTAAGCCCTCATATATTTGCCATAGCAGATGTGGCCTACCGTGCTATGCTGAACAGGCAAATTAACCAGTGCATTGTGATTTCTGGAGAGAGTGGCTCAGGAAAGACTGAAAGCAGCAGTTATCTCATTCACTGCCTGACTGGACTCAGCCAGAAGACATACTCCAGCGGGCTGGAACGGACCATCCTCGGGGCCGGTCCGGTGATAGAGGTAGGTCACTGTGACATGAACCAAGGCCCCTTGCTGAAACAGCTGACATCAAATTGTGGTGCAGCGGTCCACAGTGTGACCCCTAAGGAGACCTCAAAGGGTTTCGTTGCTTGAGGTGCAGAGTATCTCAGATTATCAGTGTTTTGATTTAGAAACACTGAAAAATGCCATTTACAGTTGTCTAAACCTCAAAGTGATGCTTTTAGACATCAAATTTTGTGAAAGTCCATACCACAAATATATTTCCATTTGCAGCAAATTCTTCAGTCACAAAAAGCCAAAATCAGTGAATGTTGAGCATACTTTCTTGAAAAACATACTTTAGCAGATTTTTTTTAATATTTCACTCTTCACACCCCAAGTAATGCTGCTGTTTGCATCTTAGTTGACACAGTCAATCCTGGATTGATTTAAAGAATGATTATCTAAATGACTGAGGAAAACTGATCATTTGCTTCTGCTGCCGTCTGATCAGGGTGGGGTCTGTGAAGTCAGGATGTCGATGTGAGTTTGCTGGTCACCGAATTGATGTGCGTAATTTTTTGTCTTTGTTTTTGTTTTGTGCCAGATGCACTTACAAAGAGCCCATCGTAGTTCCACATTAGACCTGCTAATCATTTCTTTTCAGAACCAGAGGGCTGTAACCATTTCGTTTTCCTTGTACTTTCTGCAATAAAAATGTAGTATAATTGAAAGCAGCCACTAGAAGCTGTGTAAGCTAATCCAAGAAAGTTGTTTTGTTGATCAGGTATTTGTGAGCAAACCTGTGTTGACAAGGCTGCAATTTTATGATCTGAAATACATCTAAAACATGGTGTTTACGCACTTGGTTTTGTGGCATTTCTCTTACATTGGGTTATAGATGAAGCCCAGACATTTCCTCAAATCAAAAAGCACCAGATTGCAAAACAAAAATCTGCTGGCTGGAGATGCCACTTTTTTTAACATGTAACTACAGTGTCACTGGTGTCCCCGTTGTTTCTACCACTCCAGTGCTGCGCTGCAGTTGCTGTCAGTGAGTAACAGGACGCCACATTTCCTCTTGCTTTCTGTTTCAGTCATGTGTTGCACAGTTGCACAATATGTTAAATGATTACTGACGTGAAACTAGGCAAATTGCTTTTAAAGGGAAATAACGTCTTGTTAGGAAAGCATCCAAGTTTGTGTTTTATGGGGGAGGGGGAAGCTGATTTCAATGTTAAGGCCTGAGAACAAATCAAGACATTTAAAGCAGGGTATTAGTGGGTTTCACTTCATTTACAATGCGGTATTGAGAAACAATGTAAGTTAAAGTTACCATATCAACAGTTTCATCTACTGCCTGTTGCGCTTTGCTTTGGACCATTTACATCTGTTCCAAAATGTGTAGTAGGTGTGGGGATTTAAACTAAATTCTTCTTCAGATCTCTGCACATGTACATGGTTTATCTTTCTATCAACACTGCAGCTAACATTTTACATAAAGAATCTTAGTACACTGTGTGTGTGTGTGTGTGTGTGTGTGTGTGTGTGTGTGTGTGTGTGACCAGTCACAAACACAATCCCAAGGAGCTAGCCTTTTATTAGGCAGTGACTAAATATGTATACGTCTTGTCTCTGAACAAGTCCAGCAAGTTTCTCCTTGTAATTAGCAACAGCTTAAGCATTTTTCCTGTGAACTGATCTGGCATTTGGTTGTTTTGTTCTCTGCTCCCAATAGGCTTTTAAGGAAGCACAGATTTAGCTTGAGGAAAGAGCATGGCTTGTTGACCCTGTGTGATTAATTTATTGTTTCACTGAGAAAATGGGAGAAAACTGACTGAAGCGTGAGATCTCACACTACAAAAACAGCTGCCCTCAATTTAACCAGAGAATGCAGTGCACAAGTGTTTACACCAATAAAAAATGTTTTTCTGCTGCTTTGGGTATTTAGGGTTCTCTAATCTTGTTTTAGACAGTCTAGGATGTCACACCTTGTGACTTGCTCCTTTTAATCTAAAATCAAAACACTGTAACTCCTTTTTCCCCTTCATGTGTAAGTATATGTTTTCTCACCTGTCATCAGGATGGAGTAACTACATACGATTTTGATCTTACTGGTGCTAGAAAACGCCCAATTTCTCATTTGAAATGTTTTTGTACTGAAGATAATATTGTATTTTGTTCACAGCTTGCTTGTAAGATGAGGAAAATATCTGCAGTCAGATGCCAGCACGTGATAGCACCTTGCTCTCATTCAAAGTGCTGTTTGCATGACTGACTTGGTGGTTGGTGTTCGAGGTTTGTGTTGAGTCTCGGTGATAAGGAAGCTGAGTGCTAAGCTCCACGAGGGGAATGTGCAGGGCGTTGTCTCTGAGGGAACACCAAAGAGAGAGGAGAAACAGGAACGTGTCAGAACAGGCTCAGCCAGATTTGCTTGCAAACCTGCACAGCTCTCAACTCTTACTGTCTAAAACCGCTTTTCACAGAGGGACCATTCCCCCCCACCCCTCTTCATTCTGCTGCGTTTAATTCAGGGAACATGGATTTTTAGAGGTTTACATTTTAGGGGACATTTCAGTCCCATGTTTAATATTTGAAAGCATTTTCAATACCATTTTCTCCTTATTTGGTGTGATTTTTATCAGTCTTCAGTGTCCCACAATGTCTGTGGCACCGACCGCATCAGTTGGACAGGTAGTAAATCTCAGGGGCAACAAGCCAGTTGAGAAGTTGATAGCATGTTTCATTCATATTTTTTTGTGAATTATAGGGACGTTATTAAACTCAGTTACCCCTAAAATGTATTTAATTATTAAAGGAGAAACATTACTGTATGGTTGACCTGGTTAAAAAAAATTAGGTCATTTTCCTACCCGTGGCAGCAAGAGTCACAAGCTGTTTTGCAGACAAATTGGGGAACTACCAAATGAAATGAATGAAAGAGCACCTGCAGGATGTAAATATATTATGTCAGGCATAAAAAAAACTATCTATCTATCTATCTATCTATCTATCTATCTATCTATCTATCTATCTATCTATCTATCTATCATTTTGTCAGAAAGTGAAAATGACCATTAAAATTATGTCCTCAAATTACTACTTTAGTCTGAAATCAGGCAAGAACCCGAATACTTCACATTTATAATCAATTAAAATAGAAAAAGCTGCATTTTGGCACTCTTGTCAGCTCAGTATGTAAACTCAGCTAACTGCATATTTGTTTTGCATTCTGGTATTTACCACACTGTAACACTTCACAAGTGGTCTGCTGTCTTCCTGCATACAGTCATTTCTGTGTCCTTAAAGGAGAAAGCGAAAGTTCTTAGTGTAGAATCTGAGGTTCTGACCTTCGTAACATCCAGTCCTTACACTGGGACATGCCAAACACCTGCTTCTCTTTCTACTCTTATGCACTGTTGTCTTCACATACCTTTCATTTTTGTGCTGCTGCATCCACGTTCTTTGTGTGAATTTGATTGATTTTGCATGTTTGGCCAACCCCCCCCCCCCCCCCCCCCCCCCACACACACACACACACACACACACACACACACACACACACACTGTATTTAGAGAGGTGCACTGGATAGGAGCATTCCAGCGATTTTGAGCTGGTCCTGCTGTGTGTGTGATCAGTGCAGTCTGCAGGTCTAGCTCCCTGCTGTCTTGCTCTGGCCTGTTAGAACACAGCCCTGGTGCTGGAATGAAGTACAACAATACTTGCAGAAGCCAACATAGAATCAGTTTAGATTTTCTTTTTTTGGGGGGAAAGTTAAAGCTTAGAAAAGTGGAAGCTGATCAGAAGCAGCTAATAAGTCCTTATGATCCTGTCATTTAGCCCAGTGACTTAGTGTAGTGAAGTCTGTTGTGTTATTGATGACAAACCTTAATAAGAGGTCATATAACTGAGGGATCAATTGTTCAGTTTTCTCTTTGGCTGCAAATAACAGTGATCTTTATCAGTTATTATAGTATTTTGTTTTTCAATTTATAGTTTAGACTACAACATGATGACCCAAATTGTCTTGAAGTTGTTTACTTTGAACAGTATATGCCAGTTTTAGTTCCTTTTCAAGAGCTGATTAAATTATTGTCTACCCAATAATAATACGTGGCAACAGTAGTAGTTTTCTTGCTTTGCTGGCCCTACTTTAACAATAAATTTTTTATTTAGTTATGATAGACTACAAAGAACATGTGCACAGAATATCCTACCCACTAAAAATGTAATTGTGCTTCTGCTTATTCAGAAGCCTCACTGGGCAAATGAACAAACTAGACAAGCCCTCAGTAGATGGCAGAACCACACCCATGCATGATACTCTGTATCAATTTTGATCATCCTACATATATCCCTTCCTATACAAATGATGCAGTATGCAAGAAATATGCTAAGTGACCCCTGTGACCTTGACCTTGATCTGCTGAACTCTTAACTCCACAACTGAGCAGTTTCAGCAAGTTTGATTATCCTGACTTCAGCACATGCAGAGATATCTGAACGGACATACGTACTTACCCAGCCAGCTAGCCAGATACCGAAGCGAATGCAGTAACCCCGCTGACGTACACGTCAGGCGTGGTTAAATACTTCTTTAGACCTCAGTAGTTAAGGTGAAACTGTGATATTGATTTTGTGGTTGAATTGTAACTTGTTGTTAGTGACGATTCACAGGCAAAAAGTGTCAGTAGATGCAGAAAAAAATGCACAAGACATAAAAAAGTATATCATTTTGCTAATGCTAATGTTAATTCTATTCCCTTAATGGATTGTGTATTTGTTTCTTACAGCATTTAGATACTGCCCACTATCACTGCACTACTATTGGTGTTGTTCTTCATTCTTGAAACAGGCTGTGTAATACAACATAACCAAATTAATTCAGCACCAGCGTGATCTTTCTCAAGTACATACAACTGCTAATGGAAACAGCTGCCATCCAGAAAACAAAATAATTTATTTTGTAGCCCCCCTGTGCAGTCAGCATTTACAGTGTTATGGGTGAGTGCCATGTCTGTTGGAAACATGTCTACAAATTTCTCTGTTTATTTTAGTGGAAGTTTATGTTTTCAACAGGCCTTTGGCAACGCCAAGACTACAGAGAATAACAACTCCAGTCGCTTTGGGAAGTTTATCCAGCTCAACTACCTGGAAAGTGGTGTCATCAGAGGGTGAGCCATCATGTTATATTTTTCTCACTGTAATTGCTAAGTGAATTTCAAGGCTTCTGTTGCAGTGTTGCATGTTTATCTAAGTTCATTTGCTTTGTACACTAGTTCATTTTCTTCCAGTGTCATAATTGAGCGATGTTGACAACTACACTGAAGCTTCACAGGTGTAACATTCTCTTCCTCTTGCATGTCTTTTGCAGGGCAGTTATTGAGAAGTACCTACTTGAAAAGAGCCGCCTGGTGTCTAGAGAGAAGAGTGGGAGGTATAATTATGACTCAAATAGATGGCATTTCAAATCAGCACACTTCTTATTTATATTTTAATTCATAATCTGGGCATGAAATGAATTTTCTGATACCAGCCTAACTAGCAACTTCACCAGATTGTACCTGAACCCTGACCTCTAAGGCCAGCCATAAAATGCAGACCACATTCTAAGCACTCGGGCCAAATAAACCAGTGCAGTGAAATGTTCAGTCAGTAACAGAACTGAAGTGAAATTTACATTAGCCCTAATTGATTATCATTTCCGTGTGACCTCTGACCCCTAGGAACTACCATGTGTTCTACTACCTGCTGATGGGTGCGTCCAAAGATGAAAAGGAGGAGCTTCATCTGTTTAGGCCGCAGGATTATCTCTACCTCAACCAGGTACCTTTGATCTTCACATTTTACAGTCACAGTGATAGAGGAAGAGGAGAACAAGCATCAGGCACGATGTGTCATTTGATATGTACAGTGCCTATCATAAGTATTCACCCCCTTTGATGTTTTACCCTTTTATTGCTTTCATAAAGCAATCATGGTCAATAAAATTTAGCTTTTTTAACAAAAAAAATATTGGAAAAAACTCTTTAATGTCAAAGTGAAAACAGATTTCTATAAAGTAATGTAAATGAAAGAAAATTATATAAATGAAAATAATTGTTTGCATAATTATTCACCCCCTTCAAGTCAGTATTTAGTAGATGCACCTTTGGCTGCAATCACAGCAGTGAGTCTGTATGGATAGGTCTCAATCAGTCTTGCACATCTGCCTACTGCAATTTTGCTCCATTCTTCTTTGCAAAACTGCTCAAGCTCTGTCAGGTTGCGTGGGTATTGGGCATGAACAGCCCTTTTCAAGTCCAGCCACAAATTCTCTATAGGATTGAGGTCTGGGCTTTGACTCGGCCACTCCAGAACATTTACCTGGTTGTTTTTTCACCATTCATGTGTAATTTTTGCAGTATGTTTTGGATCATTGTCTTGCTGGAAAATAAATCTTCTCCCAAGACGTAGTTCTCTTGCAGACTGAAAAAGATTGTCCCCCAGGATTTCAGTGTATTTTGCAGCATTCATTCTGCCCTCTATCTTTACAAGCCTTCCAGGTCCAGTTGCTGAGAAACATCCCCACAGCATGATGCTGCCACCACCATGCTACCCAGTGGGGATGGTGTGTTTTTGGTGATGTGCAGTGTTTGGTTTCCGCCAAACATGACGTCTTGTCTGATGGCCAAAAAGCTCAATTTTGGTCTCATCAGACCAAAGAATCTTCTTCCACTTGACCATGGAGTCTTCCACGTGCTTTTCAGCAAACTCTAGTCGAGATCTAATATGACTTTTCTTCAACAGTGGCTTTCTCATTGCCACTCTCCCATAAAGCTTTGACCGGTGAAGAACCCGGGCAGCAGTTGCTACATGTACAGTCTCTCCCATCTCAGCAGCTGAAGCTTGTATCTCCTTCAGAGTAGTTGTAGGGGTCTTGGCTGCTTCTCTCACTAGTCTCCTACTTGCACGGTCACTTAGTTTACGAGGGCGGCCTGATCTAGGCAGATTCACACAAGTGCCATATTCCTTCCATTTCTTAATAATTGATTTCACTGAACTCCGGGGGATGTTCAGTGCCTTGGAAATTTTTTTGTAACCATCCCCTGAATTGTACTGCTCAATAACCCTTTCCCTGAGTTGCTTAGAGTGTTCTTCTGTCTTCATGGTGTAATGGTAGCCAGGAATACTGATCAACCACTCTCTGGACCCTTCAGACACAGGTGTTTTACAACTCAATCACTTGAAACACACCCACACCACTCAGGTGATCTTCATTTCACTAATTGTGAGACTATTGGCAACAATTTGATGGACCTCTATTGAATTACACCATTAAATTAAAAAGGGGGTGAATAATTATGCAAACAATTATTTTTATTTATATAATTTTCTTTCATTAACATTACTTTATAGAAATCTGTTTTCACTTTGACATTAAAGAGTTTTTTCCAATAAATTTTTTGTTAAAAAAGCTAAATTTTATTGACCATGATTGATTTATGAAAGCAATAAAAGGGTAAAATATCAAAGGAGGTGAATACTTATGATAGGCACTGTATAAAGATATCTGTGAATTTTTAGGTTGATATATCAAAACCTCTGGCAATAACATTTTTTCCAAATTGTCCATTGACCCGCTTCAGCAGGTTTCTTCAGGCATTGAAATTTAAGATATGCTTGAAACACAACATGTCAGGAACTATTTAGGATCAAGACCTGAGATTTCTACTGGTATTTGTCATCATGTGAGTTCAGTTTTATTCATATAGCAGCAATTCACAACATTTGTGTTCTCAGCACATAACATAGTAACTTGAAGTCCTTACAAATTTTGAACAGAAAAATCAAAAATTCAAAGTTGTGAGTTGAAATATGAAAAAAGTCCCATCTTTTAAAAAACATTGATGATGCAGAAGTCAAAATAAAAAAAATATACCCATATTAAAAATCTATTTTCTTTGTTATACTTGAGAAATATCTATTTGAAACTCCAGAACTCTGCTCTGTTTGGATCAGGCTATCAAGAAATATTTTAGTTTTTTTGGTACAGCTTATTGAACCTGCTCCATCAGTTATAAATGTTCAGGGGAAATTGAGATGAAGTGTTTTAAATTAAAAAATATTGCATATGTTTTTTTTAATCTTATCGTGACATGCAGTTGCATGTGGTTCAGAAAATATCACTAGCTGACTTCTGATTTGTCATGTTCTTTGTAAATCTGTGCTCAAAGATGACACTTCATGAGGGATTCACTTTCTTTTCTAATTTCAACTCCCACATGATCAGAGATTATTTGATCTACTTGTCCAATATTGCAACATATATTGTCCAATATAATGGTTCCTGAGATATTGTTGTTTAAACAAGCCCTGTACTTTGTGTGTACAAAAAAACATGTCAAAAGTGTATCAACATTTTTTTGTTTTGTTTTTTTTTAATTATAGAGCTAAAATTCCAAACAAAAGTTTCAGGTAAATCAGAGCTGGTCGAGCAGAAGACCCTAGATGATATGAGGTGGAATGACCAATACAGACATTTGTATATTTCTGGTGATGCAGTAACTGAGCTGCTATCCTAAGGAGTTCCTGATCTTCAACATCGGTAGCTCAGTTGAAACAGCACTACAAGTGCCTACACAACCTGAGGAACATTAAATCATCAAGTGAAGTTGTAAAGCGCATTATAAATGATGAAAGTGCTTTCAGAACTGCATTGTGTTGCATTCATCTGACTGTAACTAAATTTGGGATTTATGTCTGAATCAAAACTCTGGATGGAAAAGTGATGGGTTGGAAACTGCTTCACCTCGTCTTGTTTCTACAGTATTAGGCGTGGACAATTTAGAAGGAGAGTGTAGTCTGCATTCATGCATACACCTCCTTGGCTGGTCCTAATGTTCATCCCCTCCCTCCACATCTTCTCTGTCTGTTCTACAGGGAGATGTTCATTTAGATGATGACGAGGACCTTGGGCAGCAGTACAAGAGGCTCCATCAAGCAATGGAGATGGTTGGCTTTCTGTCATCCACTAAGAAACAGTATGTATTTTTACAATAATGAGCAACATAACTGAAATGCTACAGGCTTAAGTAGAACTAGCCACTGTAGCTATGTAAGGCAAGGCAAGGCAAGGCAGCTGTATTTGTGTAGCATATTTCACAGGGGCAACTCAGTGTGCTTTACATGAAAACATTAAAAACATTGGAAACATTCAGACAAGCATAAAAAAACACAATTAAAATGACAAATATAATACAACATAGAAAATAATAGGAAAATTAGAAATATATTAAAAATAAAATTACAATTTGCATTTAAAACAATTTTAAATAAGTTATAGTAGGAAAGCAGTGGCAAGCAGAAAAGTCTTGAGCTGTGATTTAAAAGAAGTGACAGTTGGAGTGGACCTACAACTTTCAGGGAGTTTTTTCCAGATATGTGGAGCATAATACATAAACGCTGCTTCACCATGTAGTTGGAGGTCAGATCAACAGGATAAATGAGTGAACCGCTGTGATATAAGCCTCCGAAACACTTTCTGTCTGTAAGATATGTGCCTGATGGAAATAACCAGGATTTAGGGAAATAATGTTTTGAAATAATAATTAATTTTCTTTCTTGCCAGCAACATTTCATACTGGCTTTCAGACAGTGTTTGCAATGTTTCTAATGACAATTTCAGTAGCTGTATGTGCTTACCAACAGTGCAAGTACAGTAGGCTGGTGTATAATTTAGCTGAACACTTTTGAAGGGTTTCTGTTTTCTGTAGTGGTGTCAGTAACAGGTCAGAGCTTGTCAAGTCAAACAGGAGAAAAATGCAACAACTATGACAGCCTCAGGACACAGCACATGCTTTAAAGCACCAGCAGTATAGTTACCTCTTCATGTTGGTTCGGCTGATTAGGAACGACAAAGCAATGTATAGTTGTAAACGCAACAGAATTCTTTTTAAAAATTGATAATGGGCTTCAAAGATTACTTAGCAGACAGTCCAACTGGAATCCATTGGAGAATTGTCATGTAGTACAGTGCGTAAAAATAAAAGCACTTTTCCTTACCTTTTCAGCTCAATTGCTCTTGAACTGCATGCACTGCTTGATTTTATGCTTCGTTTCCTAATGTAGAAAATGACACATCAGTGTTGAAATGGACTGATGTGTTTCCACAGAGCAGATATTAGACAAATATTGAAGCTAATTAAAGATATAAGTAGTATAATATCTAAAGTAACTAGGCTTCCCATTTTATCTTATTTTTAGTAACATTTGGGGACACTTGGAAAAATGTTTTACATGTTTATTCCAGGTTGTTGTTTTTCTTTTCTTTTCTTTTTGCAAAATATGTTATCAAAGAGATTTAAAGAACTCTAACTGAGCTTTTGTTTATTTCTTTTTTTTCTTTCTTTTTTTGATTTATGGCATTATGGTCTCGATATACTGCGTGTTTGTGAGTTCTCTCTTCTTCTACCCATGGTTGTGCTGTATCCATAGAGGTACTGGACTTCACATTTATCTTTAAAAGAAAGCCAAAATAATAAAAAAAAATTACTGAAACTCCTTGGGATATGGTGCAACTACAGTTCTACTAAAAACACATAGCAAATAAGAATTCAGAGAATTCAGACACAAGATCAACTGAATGTGTTAAAACACATTTTGCTTAGCTTTGGTAAGGTTACTCAGATCAACATTTAGCTGTCAGATGTGATCATTTAACCTTAAAATTACTGTGTGCGTGTGTTTCTACCATGCAGCATATTTTCCATCCTCTCTGCTGTCCTGCTCTTGGGGAATGTGACCTTCACACTGTCAGAGGACACTCAAGTCCTGGAGGCTGGACCTGCTGAAGTCTTGTCTACACTTTCAGACCTGTTGAAGGTTTGTTCAGTAACAACTGATTATGTATGCTAATTTTTCAATATTAGCATACAGTGCTGTACACTGCTAGATTTGTTATGTTCACTCGAATAATCCAGTTGATTTCTAGTGTTGTGCTAGTTCAGCAAAACCTGGTAGCTGGAATGAAATCACAGACATTTAAAAGATGTTTTACTAAACTGTGTCATCTCTATTATTTAAAAAGAAACATGTTAACATGTGTACCTGTCTGTCTAATGCAGCAGTTTGTGGTGTTTTTGGGTCATTTTTATTTTTAACAGAAATGAAGATTTGTCCTAACAGTTTGATATTTCCTGTTTATTTCTAGGTGAAAAATGAACTACTGGTGACGGCTTTGACCAAGAGGAGAGTAGTGACTGCCAACTCCACTGTAGTTTCACAGTACACACTACAAGAGGTACACACTTTAAATTTAGTATTACAGATTTAAAAAAAAGAAAAAAGTTGCTAAGTGCCCACAGGTGTTACCTGTATTCAATTTTTACTTTAATTTGATAATTTAATTTGTTGTCCCTATGTGTTCTGTGAAAGCAAAGCCTGCAGTTTAGCCAAAAGTTCCTGAATTTTGTTGGTGACTGTTGATTGCAGTTGAGTGCATGGCTTCTCAGTTCCATCAAAGAGTGCTGATTTTTTTATGTTCTGTTAATTCCAGGATTTAGTTTTAACATTTTAAAATAAGACATGTAGAATAGAGAGATTCTGACAACATATTTAAATCAAGTCCAGATTTTGGTTATTTGTGAGATTTTTTCCCCCACTTTGCTCAGTCTGAGTTACATATTTTACCTGCTTTGTTTGTTTGTTGTGCTTTCAGGCTACTGCAATGCGGGACTCCATGGCCAAATCTTTATATGGTGCTCTGTTTGACTGGATCATCCTTCACATCAACCACGCACTACTCAACAGACGAGACATGGAGGAGTCCATCTCTGTAAGTTCTGTGATTTAGTTAGCGTATGCAATACTATAGGCAAAAACTGCAAAAATGACTGCACAGGAGTCTGCAATAACGTTCAAAAAAAGGTCTTGTTCTTAAATTTTCTTATGTTGTCAACTTTTGAAGCGCTGAAAATTGAATTTTTCGAAATGCCTCTGTACATCAAGTCACGTTACTGTTGTATTATTTGGCAGCAATGTGCAGCCTAATGTAGCGTATAGATTATCGTGTTATATTTCCAAAGTGCTGTCTTTGAATTGTCAGAGATTTGCTGTTTTGTTTTCAGTGTTTGTCCATTGGTGTCTTGGATATGTTTGGGTTTGAGAACCTCCAGACAAACAGTTTTGAGCAGCTATGCATCAACTACAGCCATGAAACACTGCAGTATTACATCAACCAGAACATCTTCAAGCTTGAGCAAGTACGTGCATTTATGCATTTGTGTAGATAAAATTCATTAATTTTTTTTTCAAAGTATATGTTAAACCCTGACACAGCTGGCACAAAATACCCTGGACACTCACCTGGAAAAAATTCATATCCACTGAAATTATGTTTACAACATTAGACACAAATATTCGGTGGTATTGTATATCATAAAGTCAGTTCTTGATTTATTTTTTTTTCTGTTATTTTATTTTTTCATAATTTTTAGATCCAGTTGAAATTTAAGGGTCTTAACTTTGCAGACATTATGAATGCTTAAAGCACTGTTTGGTTGTTTTCAAAACATGGCTGTATCCATGCCAAGCTGATTTATTCTTGCTGCATTGTAAATTAAATTAATCTATTTGTTATTAACATAAACTACAGAATGATTACGTCTCTGAGGGCATCAGCTGGCAAAACATCGACTTCACTGACAACCTCAGTTGCATTCAGCTGATCAACAGCGAGTCAGTTGGACTTTTTGACCTGCTGGATCAGGAATGCAGGTAGGTGAACTGTACTTATAGGCTGGATGGTGTTTCTAGTATTTTTCTAGGCAAATGTTTGTTGGTAGTTTTGTTCCATTTTGCTATTAAAATAACACTTGGATTCTAGCTTTGCCGTGTTTCAGTGTATTAGCAGATGAGCATAATTTCTGCTTCTATTGACTTTGTTACCTGTTTTAATTAGATCAGTCTAGAGTTCCTGTATTGAAGAGTTGCGACATGACGGGTCCAAAAAAATTTGGTCACGTGATCTATGGGTACCATTTTGTTTCCAATTCATGAACGCCGGGTTTTCCTGTTGACGTTGTTTACACCGCAGAGAGTAATTCTAGGTCTTCCAATGCTTCCTAAATGACTGAAAAATGACGGGCTGTTGTGCCTTTGGGTGCGCAAATCGATCAGAGAAGGGATTCTACATGTTCAGATTTCCCAGTAATCGTGAAAGAAGGAAACTATGGGAAAATAAAGTCTGGAGAGTGGGATGGAAACCAACTTCATCATCGTTTTTGTGCCAGGTTAGTCCCATGTATGTACTTTCATGTTATGAGATGAACATGAGAGAGATGAAAATAGATAAAAGAGAGAGGGGAAAAGATATATATATATATATATATATATACAGTGCCTTGTGAAAGTTTTCGGCCCCTTTGAACTTTTCAACCTTTCACCACATTTCAGGCTTCAAACATAAATATATAAAATTCTAATTTTTTGTCAAGAACCAACAACAAGTGGGACACGATCGTGAAGTCGAATGAAATTTATTGGATATTTTATACTTTTTTAACAAATAAAAACCTGAAAAGTGGGGCATGCAGTATTATTCGGCCCCCTTGCATTAAAGCTCGTGTCCGGAGTTTCCGTTTGTTTTCAATTTATGTATCATTGTTTAACAAAGCTTAAATGTGTTAGTCTAGTTCGATACTATAATATAATGTTAGTATGACGCGATATGAAAATGTATTCCTGAGCTCCGCCTTCCTCTCATAGACCCCCATGTTATTCCAAAAAGCGCTGGTCGCTGCCGACCAATCAAGTTCGAGCTTCCGCTTTGTCATGCTGTCAATCAACGGTTACGCGCACAGCAAGTAAGCCCATGCAGAGGTGGGCGAGCTACGCACTATGCAACCGCGAGCACATTTGTTTTGCTTGTGGAGGAGCTGAGAGAGCATCAGGGATCAGCAACTTCCAGAAAAGTTACCAATCCCACGGCTTGTCAGGCCAAGAGACTGCAGGACGTTTTTTGGCTCGGGGTGCTCGCGTCGCTCCCCGACCACGGCCTCCATAGCCCGCCTGACGGCTTCGTTTAGATGCCCGACCTCTGGAGGAAGATGTTGGGGCGTCTGGGACATACTCTTCGTCAGAGGAGTCATGCAATTCTGAACTCTAGATAGAAATAAATAAACAATGTAACACACGCGTAAATGCACTAAGTTTGATAAACAACGTCATCAAGAGGGATTCACGAGTGTAATCACATATTGAAACTTTACTCGTTCGTCCTAGCAGATTCATGTTATTTTGGTATTAGGACCAGTTAGACTCAATACAGAATTCTAACGTAATTCCTTTATTATTTTCTAAATGTACTAAATGTAGAGGAGTGGAAAACAGCAAAACAGGCAAGATGCTGCAGCACTCCGGGCACTCCTGTCAGGTACTGCGCGCGTGCACAAATAAAGGGGCGAAATCAGAGGGAGGGTGGGACCAACAGTGTTTTGGGAGACGCTGCGATTCAAACTCCGGACACGAGCTTTAATACTTTGTAGCGCCACCTTTTGCTGCAATTACAGCTGCAAGTCGCTTGGGGTATGTCTCTATCAGTTTTGCACATCGAGAGACTGAAATTCTTGCCCATTCTTCCTTGCAAAACAGCTCGAGCTCAGTGAGGTTGGATGGAGAGCGTTTGTGAACAGCAGTCTTCAGCTCTGCCCACAGATTCTCGATTGGATTCAGGTCTGGACTTTGACTTGGCCTTTCTAACACCTGGATACGTTTATTTGTGAACCATTCCATTGTAGATTTGGCTTTATGTTTTGGATCATTGTCCTGTTGGAAGATAAATCTCCGTCCCAGTCTCAGGTCTTTTGCAGACTCCAACAGGTTTTCTTCCAGAATGGTCCTGTATTTGGCTCCATTCATCTTCCCATCAATTTTAACCATCTTCCCTGCCCTTGCTGAAGAAAACCGGGCCCAAACCATGAGGCTGCCACCACCATGTTTGACAGTGGGGATGGTGTGTTCAGAGTGATGAGCTGTGTTGCTTTTACGCCAAACATATCATTACCTCAGCCAGGAGGTTATGTAATCACCGGAGTTTGTTTGTCTGTCTGTCCGTCTGTGTCCGTGTGTGTGTGTGTGTGTGTGTGTCTGTGTGTCTGTGTGTCTGTTAACAGCATAACTCAAAAAGTCATGGACGGATTTTCACCAAATTTTTACAGGATGTCCGGAAGAGCAAGAGTAACAATCGATTAGATTTTGGAGGTGATCCGGATCACCGTCTGGATCCAGGATTTTTTTGAAGGTCGAAGGACAATTGCGAGGGATGGCCGCCAGGCCATCTCTCAATTGTACAGACAGAGGTCGCCGGATCGATCCCAGGCGACGGCCAAATTCCGCGCGGCCGGTTCGGCCTGCCCGAGCGAGTCGGGACCGACGGAACGAAGCGGCGGCGACGCGTATGGTACCGTCACACGCGCGCGCAACGCTACCGTTATGTGCGTGCGTCAAAACACTGTGCTGTTACACTGTGCATGCATGTTATGCTTTGTGCACAAACTGGTAAAACTAAATTAAATCCGTCCATTACGTTTAGGGTTATGCTGTTGACAGACAGACAGCCAAACAAACTCCGATTGGTCATCTGTACAATTGAGCGATGGCCTGGCGGAGGTCTGCACTCTCCGAGTGCTTTTCTAGTTTTGCATTGTGGCCAAAAAGTTCCATTTTGGTTTCATCTGACCAGAGCACCTTCTTCCACATGTTTGGTGTGTCTCCCAGGTGGCTTGTTGCAAACTTCAAACGAGAGTTTTTATGGATATCTTTGACAAATGGCTTTCTTCTTGCCACTCTTCCATAAAGACCAGATTTGTGCAGTGTAGGACTGATTGTTGTCCTATGGACAGACTCTCCCACCTCAGCTGTAGATCTCTGCAGTTCATCCAGAGTGATCATGGGCCTCTTGGCTGCATCTCTGATCAGTCTTGTCCTTGTTCGAGGTTAAAGTTTAGAGGGACGGCCGGGTCTTGGTAGATTTGCAGTGGTCTGATACTCCTTCCATTTCAATATGATTGCTTGCACAGTGCTCCTTGAGATGTTTAAAGCTTGGGGAATCTTTTTGTATCCAAATGCGGCTTTAAACTTCTCCACAACAGTATCTGGGACCTGCCTGGTGTGTTCCTTGGTCTTCATGATGCTCTCTTCACTTTAAACAGAACCCTGAGACTATCACAGAGCAGGTGCATTTATACAGTGACTTGATTACACACAGGTATATTCTATTTATCATCATCAGTCATTTAGGACAACACTGGATCATTCAGAGATCCTCACTGAACTTCTGGAGTGAGTTTGCTGCACTGAAAGTAAAGGGGCCGAATAATATTGCACGCCCCACTTTTCAGTTTTTTATTTGTTAAAAAAGTATAAAATATCCAATAAATTTCATTCCACTTCACGATTGTGTCCCAATTGTTGTTGATTCTTGACAAAAAATTTAAATATTATATCTTTATGTTTGAAGCCTGAAATGTGGCAAAAGGTTGAAAAGTTCAAGGGGGCCGAAACTTTCACAAGGCACTGTGTACATATATATATATATATATATATATATATATATATATATATACACACACACACGTGGACAAAATTGTTGGTACCCCTCAGTTAAAGAAGGAAAAACCCACAATTCTCACTGAAATCACTTGAAACTCACAAAAGTAACAATAAATAAAAATTTATTGAAAATTAAATCATCAAAATCAGCCATCACTTTTGAATTGTTGATTAACATAATTATTTAAAAAAACAAACTAATGAAATAGGGCTGGACAAAAATGATGGTACCCATAACTTAATATTTTGTTGCACAACCTTTTGAGGCAATCACTGCAATTAAACGATTTCTGTATTTGTCAATGAGCGTTCTGCAGCTGTCAACAGGTATTTTGGCCCACTCCTCATGAGCAAACAGCTCCAGTTGTCTCAGGTTTGATGGGTGTCTTCTCCAAATGGCATGTTTCAGCTCCTTCCACATATGTTCAATGGGATTCAGATCTGGGCTCATAGAAGGCCACTTTAGAATAGTCCAACGCTTTTCTCTCAGCCATTCTTGGGTGTTTTTGGCTGTGTGTTTTGGATCGTTGTCCTGTTGGAAGACCCATGACCTGCGACTGAGACCAAGCTTTCTGACACTAGGCAGCACATTTCTCTCCAGAATGCCTTGATAGTCTTCAGATTTCATCGTACCTTGCACACTTTCAAGACACCCTGTGCCAGATGCAGCAAAGCAGCCCCAAAACATTACTGAGCCTCCTCCATGTTTCACCGTAGGGACAGTGTTCTTTTCTTCGTATGCTTGGTTTTTGAGTCTATGAACATAGAGTTGATGTGCCTTACCAAAAAGCTCCAGTTTGGTCTCATCTGTCCAAAGGACATTCTCCCAGAAGCTTTGTGGCTTGTCAACATGCATTTTTGCAAATTCCAGTCTCGCTTTTTTATGAGTTTTTTTCAGCAGTGGTGTCCTCCTTGGTCGTCTCCCATGAAGTCCACTTTGGCTCAAACAACGACGAATGGTGCGATCTGACACTGATGTACCTTGGCCTTGGAGTTCACCTTTAATTTCTTTGGAGGTTGCTCTGGGCTCTTTGGATACAATTCGAACGATCCATCTCTTCAATTTGTCATCAATTTTCCTCTTGCGGCCACGTCCAGGGAGGTTGGCTACTGTCCCGTGGGTCTTGAACTTCTGAGTAATATGAGCCACTGTTGTCACAGGAACTTCAAGCTGTTTAGAGATGGTCTTATAGCCTTTACCTTTAAGATGTTTGTCTATCATTTTTTTTCGGATGTCCTGGGACAATTCTCTCCTTCGCTTTCTGTTGTCCATGTTCAGTGTGGTACACACCTTTTCACCAAACAGCAGGGTGACTACTTGTCTCCCTTTAAATAGGCAGACTGACTGATTATGAGTTTGGAAACACCTGTGATGTCAATTAAATGACACACCTGAGTTAATCATGTCACTCTGGTCAAATAGTTTTCAATCTTTTATAGAGGTACCATCATTTTTGTCCAGGCCTGTTTCATTAGTTTGTTTTTTTAAATAATTATGTTAATCAACAATTCAAAAGTAATGGCTGTTTTTGATTATTTAATTTTCAATAAATTTTTATTTATTGTTACTTTTGTGAGTTTCAAGTGATTTCAGTGAGAATTGTGGGTTTTTCCTTCTTTAACTGAGGGGTACCAACAATTTTGTCCACGTGTGTATAGAGAGAGAGAGAGAGAGAGAGAAATGTAAGATGAGACGATGGAGAGAACCTATATAAGATGAGATGATGAATAAAAGAGATGAGAGATGATATGAACACTCGATGAGAGGGATGAAGAGCGATAGTTAAAGAGAGAGAAGGTAAAAAGAAAGAATAATGAAGGAGATGGGGGCACCAAAAGACTATACCAGAATGCCGAAGCAAATTATTTTGCATTGCTCAAATAAGTCTACATAAGTGTCCCTTCCCCCTTTCTGTTTCTCCTGTCTTCATACACAAATCTGTCCTCTAAATTGTAAAAAAAAAAATCATTATTATTGATAAGCAATCATCCTTTTTTAATTTTGAACGATGACTAGAAAGCTTAGAATGTAAAAATCCAAATAAAACACATAGCACTAAGCGAGTACACACACAGTCACGGGTGCATTAGTGTGTGGCACAGTGAATGGAAACAAAATGGCGTCAAATCCCCAGTTGTCGCAACTCTTCAATACAGGAACTCTGGATCAGTCATACTTTCTGTCCCAGATTTCGAATGTGGAATCTGACAGTCTGTTCTGTCTGTGTATCTTCAGCCTCCCTCAGGCCACAGATGAAAACCTTATGGACAAGTTAAAGCAGCAATTTCAGGACAATCCACTCTTTGTACCCTCTCAGAATACAGAGCCAACTTTTGTCATTCAACACTTTGCTGGGAGAGTTAAATATCACGTCAAGGTGAGGTATAAAGCTCACACGGCAAACAGCTCTATTCCAAACTTTTTCCTCCCACACTTGAAATAAGATAAATTTATTTTCCGTCTTCCAACTTGACCCCTGTAACAATGTTGGCCCGCAGTAGCCTTGTACGATAGGCCAGTGTGGGAAAAACCTAGAAAATCTATAACCAAGTAAATGATTAATTCATTTCCCGATGAACACTCTGAAAGTCCATAGACGTTTATTGTTGTGAATATATTTAAATACATGTGAATATAAGTTGTGAATATTAAGAACTGTAGCTACTGCCGTGTAGTGCAACACGAACATATTTGCTATATTAATCAGGACTTTTCATTAGGATTTCAGAAAGAAAAACACAGAGCACATGCGTCCTGAAGTCGTATCACTGCTCAGGAGCAGTGGGCGCTCATTCCTACATCACTTGGTTGCATCCAGCCCAGAAGCTCTGTTTAGATGGGGCGTCCTCCGAGCGACCATACGCATCCTCACAGTGTTCAAGAGCATGGCACGCCAGCGGGCAGAATTGAGTGAGTTGCTTTGGTTGATTATTAAGCTACATTTTTAAATAAACTCTGTTTGTAAATCCTAAAACCATTTTTTTTAAATGGAGGTGTTTCTTTGCAGAACAAGATGGTCTCTGCTTATCAGGAATTGCTTTTTTGTTTGTTTTTTGTTTTCTTTTGCAGATTTTTCTTTGAATGGCTCTTTCAGCCTTTGTTCCACCAAACTACTTTCTTCACTTTACATATTAGAAATGTTGTGATTATTATATATAACTGACTTGCTGTTCTGAAACTACAGTAGCTGAAAGACGAAGCTCCCGCAAATCTCTCAAAGACATGAGACAGTGTAGCAGTCCTATGGGCAGGCTATCCAGGTAAATACTACACCCAGGTGTATTTATAATAAATGCTTGGAACCAGTCAGTTGCTTGTAATTGCATGGCATATAAAATCCTACTAATCTGCGCAATACTGTAAATTAAAAAGGAAATGTTTCTCTTTGCTGATGAAATGAATGCATCTTTTATATTACAGCAAAAGCGAGCCTCTGGATTTCTCCTTTGATCGCTCTGATGAACATCCTATTGATATATTTGAGGACATCTTTGTCTCTTATGAAAAGAGAAAGTAAGTGGTCTCTGTGGCTTTTGTTTAAACACGCTGAATTTTATGAATTTTATGTTACGCAGCTTTTCACTTTCTGCTTTCAGAGCTTAGTGTATTTATGGCTACATTCAGACTGCAGGGCTTAATGCTCAATTCCGATTTTTTTGTGAAATCCGATTTTTTTGCAAGTTCGTTCACATTTCCAATTAAATGCAACTTGTATGTGATCTCCTGTGTGAACCTCACATGACCCAAAAGTGTCCCGCATGTGCAGAAGAGGACACAAGAAGGACACGTAGAGAGTGTGTTCAGTGTTTACGGAAGTAAACATGGATGCTAACAGTAGAGCATGTCTGGCCATTTTAAAGTTGTTGTCCAGCCGGAGCCGGCATATTTATAACTTAATCGCTTTAAGGAGAAGGTCAAGAAGGAAGAGAGCCAGAATTTTGTGGGGCAGTGGCAGCAACGTCTGTCCAGAGAACTGTGTGGGTGCGGAGTCGCAGCCAGGAGTGGTGGGATAGTAATGTGAGAGGCTTCACAGATGCGGACTTCATTCAGAATTTTCGAACGACAAGGGCAACCTTTACGTACATATGTGAGCGCCTCTTTTTAACACACTCACGGCAAGACACACGTCTTCGGCAGTCCGAAGACATGTTTTTCTTGAACGCAGAATACTGACGTTTGTCGTGTACCAATGACGTATAGGTCGGATAAATGTGACCTGGCCGTTCAGACTGAAGTCGCATGGCAAAAGATCCGATACCTATCGGAATTAGGATCACATATCCAAGTGGCCTGGGTCGCATTTGAAAAAATCGGATCTGTGTCGTTCAGACTGTCATGAAAAGATCAGATGCAGGTCGCATAGGGGCAAAAAAATCAGATTTGGGTCACTTTAGCCTGCAGTGTGAACGTAGCCTATGATGTCTCATTTTGTCTGTGTTGTCTGCAGAAAAAGTAGAGGCGGACGACAGAAGCAGCTAATTCCAAAGGTAAGGCATAACTAAAGCTTGAGGTGTTGATGAGGCTCAATGCTTTTCATGTCATTTCAAAAGAAGAGTAGATATACACTACCATTCAAAAGTTTAGTGTCACCCAGGAAAGTTCATGTTTTCCATGAAAACTCACACTTTTATTCATGTGCTAACATAATTGCACAAAGGTTTTGTAATCATCAATTAGCCTTTCAACACGATTATCTAGCACAATGCACCATTAGAACACAGGAGTGATGGTCGCTGTACGCCTGTGTAGATGTTCCAGTAAAAATCAGCTGTTTCCAGCTAGAATAGTCAATTACCACATTAGCAATGTCTAGACTGTATTTCTGGTTCGTCTATGTTATCTTCATTGAAAAAAATTCAAAAATAAGAAAGGACATATCTAAGTGACCCCAAACCATTGAACGGCGGTGTACATCTGGATTTAATCTTTCTATCATACACATCCAGAAACTACTTGTGTTGAGAGTCAGGAAACTGATGGTCTTCTGAATGTTTTATTAAACAGAACCTCATGAATTTGCAATCGCTCCAACACATCGTTGGTGTTACGGCACATGACCGAACCAGCAAATCCATCTTCCACCCTCACCGGACATCAAAGCTCCCAACAGTTAATGCTCAGTTTCAGGTTTGTCTTCTGTGTAATTTTGCTACATGTTATTTGTTCTTTTTCATAATACGTAACTTCAAATGTAGTAAGAAGGTAAGATTGAATTTTAGTGCTGTCCTAAAATAAAATATCTACTAAGTAACCAAAGTGATGGTTACTTTTATGATAATTGTTGTTGCTGTTAAAATTAATAGTTATTTTAAAGATACCAGGTAATATATGCATTTTTACAAATACTTTTGCTGATAATTGTGATAGAACCAGTAGTTTTAATTATTGAGAGTACTTCAAATTTCTGCTGAAAGCTGATGTAGTTCATAATTCTTGTAGGTCTCACAGTTGTGTATCCAGAGGTTTAATGTGTTTGGCGGGAGATTAGCTTTCTAATTCGCTTGTCGTATGTCTCCAGTCCACCCATGACAATCAAAATAGCCTTCAAAAGGGACTCAACTAATCTATTTGTAAATTAAAAATAATAATGCATATTTTAATCACTGAAAATCAAATACACTCTCCATATATCTCACAGGCGTCACTCAGAAATCTGATGAAGACAATTGAAAAAGCTGAGCCTTTCTTCATTTTCTGTGTTCGAGCCAATGCTGAAAAGGTAATATCTACAAATGTGTTGCATCATTCTGGGGAATTTAACCCTAAATATTTGACTGAAAGACATTGTTTATCTTTCTGGAATTTTTTTGTTTGTTTTTACAGAAAGAACTGCAGTTTGACGATGAACTAGTGCTCAACCAAATCAAGTATACAGGCATACTGCAGATGATTCACATTCAAAAGTTTGGCTACAGTGCTAAATACACATTCAAGGTAGGCACTCCCTTTAGATTGATGTTGAATATTATATCTACTTGCATACAGATAAGCAACGTCGCTGCATAGTCAAAGGATCTACCATGAGAAGGACAATTATCTCATACCTGTACATGTCATTGAGAACAGAGTTTCTTTGCACTTTCTGAACATTATGTTGTTTTCCTATTTATGGCAGGAATTTGTCAAGAAGTTTAGGATGTTGCTTCCAAAAGGAACCACTGCAACTCCAGAGCACATAACTGAACTGTTCGAGAGGATGGAGTTGGATAAGAGCACCTACCAAATAGGAAAAACCAAGGTAAATCAACAAATCAATATCAAATCATGTACCTATATTCCTGTTAGTCTTTGGATTACCCTGTCAACCAGATGATGTACAGAAATTTTGTGAACATCAAAGTGCCTCTTTCATTAAATGTTTATATTTTCTCCCACAAGAGAATATCATCATTAATCAAGGAGTAATATTATAAGATATAATAACATGTAGCAGTCTTTCATTTATAAAGTAATGAAATCACATAAAAGTCACAAAAGCAGTAATAAAAAAATACTGTACAAATGTGTTTTCATTCCACATCATGCATTGCATGCTGTACTCAGGTTTTCCTCAAGGAAAAGGAACGACAGCTGCTTCAAGATACTCTTAACAAAGAAGTAATGCGTCACATCATCATCCTGCAGCGCTGGTTCCGCGCCTGTCTGATACGGTCGCACTTTCTGGAAAAAAGAGACGCCTCTATGATCATACAGGTACAGTTTATTTGCTATGGTAACTAGTAGACAAAAAAAGCTCCTCCCACACATTTCCAAAGATATTGTGGATGATATGACAGCAGCCTATCCACACCTTAAATAGCAATTCACTTTTCAAATGTGGAAAAGGCCATGGACTGTGAATTTACACGCCTTCTCACAGAGTGAAAGCTATATAAAACAACCTGCCACTTCTCTCATGGCAGCATCAGATTAAGGGTAATTTGTTGGATACTTGTTCCTCGTGCTCCCTGAATTCCTAATGCCCTTCATGTGCAGTTAAACTTTGCCCTTCTTATTAGTCTAGCTAAAATAAGAAATGCTCCCAAAGTCCAAGAACAAGAAAAGAGCATAACAACAGAATTAAGCTAAGTGAACATTTCTGTTTCTTTAGAGGTGCTGGCGTGAGTTTTATGTTAAACAAAACCGAGCTGCTACAGTGATCCAGACAGCGTGGAGGAGTTCTCTGAAGAAGTCAAAGCACCCGGATGAGGAGGATGAAGACAAGTCCAAAGCCCGGCCTGGACGAGACAGGTACACATTGTACTGTAGCTGCAGTGTTTCAGCTGTAGGACCACCAGTTCTTGCAGCTATACATATATATATGCAATTTTACTAGAGTTTGGAAAAACACCCCTGCATGATTATAAAGTAGAAAAGAACACCATACTTGTATTTTTTCAGGCTTCAAGACACACCATCTAAACCTTTAAAGAGTAAATACTACGTCCAGTTTGTTTGCGTAACTTGACAGGTGTCTAGAGCAGGGATTTTCAAAGTGGGCGGGGTTCCAGGGGTGTCGCGAAATTTTCCCCCTCTCGTGCTGATCAGAGCTGCAAGGCTTCTATTCATTGTGTAGGCGCTGGACCCCGAGCCGATTGTGTAACTATACCGTCAGCCGCTACAAAAACGCATCAATTTAGCGCAGCACGGCGGGCCAGCAGGTGGAGTGAAACGAGTGTTCCCCTCCCTGCGTGCACTTTTGTTACAACCAATCACAAACTATCTGACTGTAGCGTTAAACCATAGACCGCGAAATGAGAATGAAAATGGATAAGTTTCTTGTAAGAAAAAATGCGACCCTCGATCCGAAAGGGACAGGGACCCCAGAGGCTGTGGCAGATGAGACAAGACCAGCAAAACTGCAAAAAATAAGAACTTATAGCAACAGCTACCTCAAGTATGGATCTAGCTGGAGGGGAGATGCTGCGTTCCCCGAGCCAGCCTTTGCCTGGAGAAGTTGGCAAATGCAGCGCTGATGCCAAGTAAATTATTACGGCACCTGGAAACAAAGCACCCTGAACACAAGAACAAAAACATTGAACATTTTCAAAGACTAAAAACTCAGAATGAAAGACAGACTGAACGGATGCGATCATCTGTGTGTGTGTCCGAAAAAGCACAAGAAGCTAGTTTTCTTGTGGCTGGGCTGGTTGCCAAGTCCAAAAAAACCACACACCATTGCAGAATCACTAATACTACCAGCATGCAAGATAATGGTTGAAAAAACGTTTGGACCGGATGCTGTCAAGGAAATAGAGAAAATCCCACTCTCGGACAACACTATCAAACAGTGTATTGATGACATGTCAGATGACGTGAAATCTATCCTCTGCGAAAAACTACGGCTGAGGGGGAACTTCGCGCTCCAAATTGATGATTCAACAGACATAAGCGGCCATTGTCAGCTGATTGCGAATGTGAGATATGTGGATGAAGATGAGATCAAAGAGAACTTCTTGTTTTGCAAGGATTTGGAGAGCCAAGCTACAGGTGATGAAATATTTAAAGTCACAGACAAGTACTTCAGGGAGTATGACCTCAACTGGGATATGTGTGTCAGCATCTGTGCCGAGAGCGCTGCGTCCATGACTGGCCGGGTTAAAGGATTTCTTACAAGAGCCAAAGAAAAAAATCCCACCATAGTCACAACCCACTGCATGCTGCACAGAGAGACTCTCATGGCAAAAACAATGCCTCCAGATCTCACTGATGTTTTGAACCAAGCTGTAAAAATTGTGAATTACATCAAGTCCCGGCCCCTCAAGACGCGATTGTTCTCCATTCTCAGCAATGAAATGGGATCAGAGCACCAGGGCCTCTTATTACATACGGAGGTGAGATGGCTGTCAAGGGACAAAACCTTGGAACGTGTTTACTCAAGGAGGAGCTGGTAAAATTCTCCGGTGAGCATGACATTCCTTATAAGGAACAGATTAGTGACGCCACCTGGTGGCTTAAACTAGCTTACTTGGCTGACATTTTTGGCCACATGAATGTGCTAAATACTAGAATGCAGGGAAGGAAAGAAAATATCTTGACAGCAACAGACAAAGTAAATGGTTTTAGATCAAAACTCAGTCAGTGGAAACAAAAAGTGACACAAAAAAAAACATTGACATGTTTCCCTTAACAGCTAAGAGCACTACAGCCAAGACAGCAGGGTTTTACAAATCTGTTTCTGCACATTTAGCTACACTGGAGGAAAGGTTTGAAACCTATTTCCCACATTCGAATGACCAATACAACTGGATCAGAGATCCATTCCACTCTCGGGCTGCAGAGACAGCATCAGCATGCTTGAATGCAAAGGGTCAGGATGTGCTTGCAGGGCTTCTAATGGACCGGACACTGAGGTTGCAACACAATAAACTGACTTTGAACCGTTTTTGGGTCAGTGTGGGGCAGGAGTACCCCTCTCTGTCAAAGAGTGCCATCAGGGTCTTGATACAGTTTCCCACCTCTTACCTCTGTGAACTGGCATTCTCCAATCTTACATACATGAAGAATAAACTGAACAGGATCTGAGAGTTGCCCTGTCCACAATCCCCCCTCGTATCAAGAGACTTTGCAATCAAAGACAGGCACATGTGTCTCATTAAATTGTCAAGCTGGCTGTGTGGAAACCAGACACAGTTGAAGTGCCTTGTAACACTTGAAATGTTTAATTTGATTAAAGAAGAAATAAGTATTAGTTAAATGAGTGTATAAGAATATGACCTTGTATGAAATGGTTACATTTGACGTTTGACATGTTGAAGTTTGCACTCAAAATGTTTTTCACTGTGAAATATATATATATATATAAAATCAGTTGAATGTAAGTTGCACTTTAAATTTGCCACATTTGGTGACCAACATTTTTGGATATTACTTTAACTGTTACTTGTTACTTATTTTACTGAATATACTACTTCCCAATAAAACACATTCATTCAGATGTTGTCATCCTTTTTTTCAACAAAAACTTTAATAACGGTAATTACGGTAATAGTGAAATATGCCTCAAACAGAAGGTGCTCGGAGTGCAAACTATTGAAATAATTTAGGGGTGCCTCAGATTAAAGTAACATTTCTTGGGGTGTCCTGAGCCAAAAAAGTTTGGGAACCCCTGGTCTAGAGTACCGCGTAGCATGCAAGTGCACTGTCCCTACCCAGCCCGACTAAAAAACAGTATCTATAAAACCTGCATTTATAGTGTTAGGTGAATGAATGTTTATACAATAACCACAGTAAATGCTGTGATTGCCTTTGAAAAAAATACCTTTATCTATAGCCACAGAAACAGTGTTATTACAAGAAACATTCGTGAGATGTTGCAGCATTGTTGTCAGACCTGAAGGAAGGACCTTTAGTCAAGTCTTGCACACGACACTGACTTCAAGTTTTTAGATTGATGTTGTGTTTAACACTCTTCATGACACATGATGCATGAAGTGTGTTTATTTGGCAGTAAGTGCTGCATTCTGTTGTATGTATGCAACTGGTACAATGTTTTTCAGAAACAATAAATGCTAAGAGCCAATTAATGGCTATAAACACATGTAAAAACAAAAAGTTTTTTTTTTTAAAAAAGGATGGCAAAAATTTTACACATGGACAGAAAGGCATTTTGCTGTTGCTAGTACCTGCCAGTGCTCTCTGGTGGACAGACATAGCATAAACATGTGTTTCAGTGTTTCTGTGATTTCTTATTGCTTGTAGGCGAGTATACATGCTGATACTAATACGTCTCTGACAATCTTTCATGGGGCAGCAGCAGCATCACTTTATTTTCTCCAGTAGTTTTGATAAGATTATTATTCTATAGAATTCTTGTGCAAGTCACTCTTATGGCATTTCAGGGTAACTCTGTACCCCAAGCAACTTCTGGGTGTTTTCTGTTCCTGTTGAATTTTTTTCATGGTGAGCTAATTTTTCATTGCAATATAAAATCCTGCACCTCCACGAAAACAACACAGCTATGGTTAGAAGGGTAAAAAGTTAAACAATGACTTTTGTGCATTGTGAAAAAATATAAACCAATATGCCATACAACAAGGAAAAAAATAAGTTGAATTTCTTAGATTTTTTTTTGTTTTCCGAAACTTTAATCTGGAATCACCATGCCTAATGTTTTCCCAAGTGCCCACACTGGAAAAATGGTGAAAATACATACTATATATATTTAATATTTACATTTTTAATTTGTTTTCATGCTTGTCTCCTCTCTGCTCCGGGAAAACGCAGCTTATGGTTAAGCCAAAAAGTCCCTGAGTTTTTCCTACTTGACTGTTGGTTACAGCTAAGTCACTGTGACTTCTCAGTTGTGCTAAGAAATACAAAATATAGTTTTTTGTTTTTACCCTATCCAATTAGAGCAAACAGATTATCTGTTGTGAATTTTTTAGTGAGACATGCATATTGAAGTGATTTTTTTTTTATATTATTTTTTTTGGCCTTTTCGGCTTTATTTGATAGGAGAGATAGAGGAGACAGGAAATGGGGAGAAGAGTTGGGGGAAGACGTACAGCAAAGGGCCGCAAGCAGGAATCGAACCCGGGCCACTGCGTCGGAGACCAGCCCCTATATATGGTTCGCCTGCTTAACCCATTGAGCTATACAGGCGCCCAGATTGAAGTGATTTTGATGAAAAGTTATGAGTTTAAGCTAAGATTTTAAGTTTCCTAACATGATGATTCACTCTGTTTCTAGTGTTTCTTACTGGTAAATATTGTACTTTTGGCCATTTTTGTAAATGCAGCATGCCTTTTAAACCGACTATTGGGGTTTGGGCTTCAGAGGGTTAAACTGAAATCCAAAACAATGTCAGTATTAAGGTTGTGATTGCTGTGATATCAGTCAGATTGACTGCTTTTTACTTAACAGTTTGGCAAAAAAGGAGTTGAAGAGGCAGCACAAAGTGGAACTCAGCCCCAGCAGGACCCAGCAGCCTGACCCAGGCAGGAGCAGGAGCAAGGATAAACGAGAAGGCAGAGGATCTCCTCCCCCACTCAACAGACCCCTCTCCCTCCCTCTGGACCCTAAAGTTAGCACTGACGATTTCTCCAGCAGCCCTAAGAGCAGCTTGCTTCAGCGCTACCAAGATGTAGGGGGCATCAAGGAAAAGGCCATAAGGTGGAGAGAACGACAGAGTGAAGGTGAACCAACAGACGAATCAAGTCCTGAAATACAGCGGCGAAGGGATAAGAAGAAAGATGACTTTTAGTAAGTTTTTCACTAAACAGTGTTCTTAGCCACAATAAAACTGAAATCTGTGTTCACATGTTAGCTCTTCTAACATGTCCTCAGCAAACCCTTTATAATGCTGTTCTAAACATTCTTTGGGTGTGTACCCGTACTACATCGTACTATATGCCAGAAAGTATTCAGTATGTCCCAAGACATACAGTCATGAACAAAGATCCAGTAACTTCTACAACTTATGACAAATCTTTGAAATTACCAAAAAGGAGAGTTGTTTTTTGTGACAATGATGCATTATTGATGAGCAGATGATGAATGATCAGCATTGAATTTCCCTTCAGGGATGAATAAAGTGATTCTATTCTATTTATGTTTCAGTTATTCCATCATTGAGAATTAAGAGTTGTAGGAGTCACTGGACACGCAAGACTGCTATGATACACATGATCTTTACAAGTGCTTGTGGACTTTTGTTCACAACTGTAGTATGTCATAGATAAGATGCAAAAAACACATAATGTCCTACTAAATCCACTCAGATTTTGTAGGTTGCAAGCTTTTTTTTGGCCATTCTAATGTAGTCCTCTATGCAGTCACATCACATATGTCGTGCTGTGTCTCCCAGAAGTATGAACAGCTTGAGCTGCTATGAGCGTACAGACAGCTATCAGCTGATTTCACACCAGTGACTGTGATGGTCTAAGCTTAAGGCACAATATTATGTGTAAGTGGTACATCCTAAGTGTATACATACGGCATGAATCAGTATACACTCTATAAAAGAAGATGTAGTACACACTTAAAAAAGAAAAGCACTCAGAGAGTGCAGCACTCTGCAAACACTGCTCCATCGTTGTATCATTTCTGACGGATGAAATCGTTAAAAACTTCATGGTCCGCAGCAGTGGATTTGTAGTAAGATCGCAATCATGTTATCATCAGCAGGCAGCTGATGTAGTGTTCACTTGTTGTCATAGTTACAAGATTTCTGTATCTTGCAATAATGCAGAAATCTTTAACAAATCTGTGGATCTAGACTATAAGCTGCATCACTACCAGAATCTAATCACTTGGTCCTCGTGTCATTTCTGACCTTCCGTGAAAATTTTATCTAAATCCATTTGTCTGTTTTTGAATAATGTTGCAAACTGACAAACCAATGCCGATTGTCACATTGCATAATATAAACAAAAAGTATGTGATTTGTTTCTTACCAATTTGAACATGTGTTTCTTCTTTTGGATTTGGTTTATCTATCTCATAATAAGACATTTATAGGGCAAAAACATTTGCCATATATGGGTTTTGTGGGTGACTGCGAAGTTTTTGATATTAGTTCAACAATATTTGAGCTCTGTTCTTATTTGTTTTTGTAAAATAGCCGGAAAGCAAAGTCCATGTCTGCTGATGAACTGTCCAAGATCAGCTCATCAGGCTCTGACAGCTCACCTTCTACCGCTGAGGTAACCGTTTCACTTGTTATTGCATAACCCAAAGCATAATTCAAAACAGTGCATCTTCAAAAAGAGTATTTAATCCGTATTTATATTTGCCTCATATAGAGACAGTTCTTATAGTGTTGTTGTCAGGGTCCTTTATAAGATGAATATTGGCTCTTGTGTGTACTTTAAGCTTATGTAATGTTGACAAACACATCAGTGGAGGCTCCTTACACATCAAGCAAAGGAGAGCTCGGAGTCTGTGCCTCATCGCTTTTCCTGGCCCAATTAGGTCAGAGTGCGTCCCCGCAAGCAGAACCAACGCAGGCGGCGGTTAGCCTACGCCCGCAGCGGTTTGGTGATTAACTTTGCAGCTTCCAAGGAGAGCGAGTACTGGAGCTTTCCACTGCCTCCCATCAGCCCACTTGTGCCCACCCTGAAGAGTTCAGCTAGTAGCATCGATGTCCAGGCCCTCAAATCCCAGGTCAAGGTACTGACCAAAGGGATGTATTGACTGACCACAACTCTCCTCTGCATGCAGACCTGGCATGTGTATCTCCCAAATGCACTGGCTGCATACTTTGCATTGTTCTGGCACTTCTGATTTCTGCTATGCAGCCCAGGACAATGAGAAAATGAGCTGCTGCTTTTAAACAGAAAGGAAATATTAACGCCCATTTCCAAAGCTTATTTCTGATATTTTTTTGTTTCTTCATCCAAATGGATGAGCAGGTGCAGAGTACACTCACAAAATATCCATTGCTTTGATGTGAATGGGTTTTGATCACTTTAAAATTAAGATACATCTTTGATCATTGTGGCTTCAGAAATTGCAGGTTATTGCTTGATTCACACTCATTCTGATTATGGATTTTATACACTCAACAAAAATTAACCTATTGTGGTTAATACTTAATTATTACTTGGAATAAAAATGTGTACAGACTTTTCATTATAGAGGCATGAACAAACTTTCATCTCATGTGTTTTTAATTATGCACAGCAACATATATGTATCTCAAACTACACAATCAAAACAATTATTGATTCAACCTATGTCCCCTATGTTATGGCTAAAAAAACACAGTATTTACTAATGTAAATATCACACAAACATTGTTGATTACTCTGTCTACAGATTTATCATAAGCTATGAATGAGCCTATAATCATGTGAATTTAAATATAATTTAAAATCTGTCAGTTTGTCAGGTCTTACTAACCTGTGTCTGTGTCAGTGATGCATGTTCATATGGGTAGCAACACAATCTAATTGAAACATAACAGATCAAAATTTAAGTGGTGGCAGGGCGCAAGTTAGCTTTGCATGACAAGTGTAAATGGTGAAGGACTGTCACTGTTGTGGTGCTTTTATTATCATGCTGTAGCTTGGTGGTGCAGGAAATATGGGAATCCTTTTGGAAGAGAAGGGTGCAGCCGCAGCAAGGAAACATGGAGGGGAAAGAAGACTCTGTCACTTGGGGATGTCTGAACAATATGTTCAGTGTTTGTGTATTTGTTTTTTTTTTGTTTTTTTAGAGTTTTTTGTTCACAAGTTTGGTACAATAACTTGAAAAATATTTTGCGTTTTAACACTACTGCAGTTACCAGCAGAGCCTGATGGCTCAAGGTTCAGCCTTCCACCCAGGACCAGTAATGAGGGCTCAGGACAGCAGAGGTCTAGCCAATCACAACTCACAACCCCTGAGAGGTAAAACCCTTCACTTACTTAATGCATAATTTAGAAATTCTGAATCAAGTTTAACGTTCTTAATATTACGTAGTGTTTTGCTACTACATGGAATTTGAACAGGCTGTCTTTTCTGTAGGATTTGGTTTCTCGGTAAATTCCTGAAGAAACGAGCACCCAAGCTTCCCCCAAACAGTGACTCTGCTACAAGTAAAACAGGTAACTAAGATTTTGAATAGGCTGACTCCCCTATGTGTCTGATTTAGTGCTTATATTTATTGAATTATAAACACACAATGAACTTTAAATAGGCTTCAGGAGGTATGCTATGGAGGGGAGTCTTTAGGACAGATTGTAGGAGGTATGAATCAAATAGAAATTATTTAAGGTTTGTACAAGGGTGGGAACATGGCTCAGGTTTGTGTATGTAAATGTTATTTTTGTTGAAGTCATGGTGTACCTGATTGTTGATGACTGAGCCACACAAATGGAGGTCACAGATTACATCATATCACTGGGTAACATGTCTTCTGTTTACTGCTATCTGGAGCTTATTATCTGACAGACAAGTAATGTCAAAATAAATAAGCATTACATATCCTTCAAAGTACATAAATTACTATTAGATATGATGGTAGTTATGGTATTTAAGCTTCTTTTTCATTTACATGTGACTAATAATGCCATATATTGATCTACTGCCTCCAGTCACCTTGCCCAGTTACACTCCACCTCCTTACCACACAGCAAATCAAAACAGTGGAAGGGCCAGTCGTAACCCCACGATTCGAATCAGCCGAGCTACACGGGCGTTACAGTGGGACGCATCCCTGGACCGAGAGATCACTGACCCCAAGGAGCTACGAAACCTTGACGAGTTCCTTGGGAATCAGGTGAGATCACCACCTAAGGAGGGAAAAGACACTCTCTCTTGTTTACATTGGAGATGTGCTTTGTGTCTTTTGCTCTTCATTTTCGGATAAATGTCATTGCAAATTGGTCCTGTAACTGTAGCTTTAAGATTACAGGCAAATTTATTGTATACAACCTTAAAACCATGTTTGAGGGATGCTTGAGGGGTGACCCTGGGCATTTCACTCAGCAGCCATTACTTGCAAACAACCCTGATGTGAATGCAGGAGATTGTGTTGATACGAAGTCCTGTTATGAATGAGTATGATCATACATCACTGTGACATATAGAAAGCTTTTCAAAAAGTGTATTTACAAAAGCAACCCTTAAATAATATTAAAAGTAATAAGATACTTAAAAAAACTAGAGAAATAATGGATTTTTTATTATTAATTGTATTGATTTAACACATCTGTTTTTCTGTCAGTAAACCTGATGAATATTTTTAATTTATAATGCCTTAGGTTTGGAGTTTTATACTGGAATTGCTGGTTTATGTGTTACATTATTGCCTGAACTCCAGTTGATTTCTGGAATTTTTTGAAAAGAAGTCAAGCAAGGTTAATCGGCTGACCAACACATTTTGCACACTTTTGTTAGTTAATATTGTATTCTTTGAGCTCTCCAGTAGGGACCATTGCTTTATGCCAATACTCCTTTTTGATCCCTTTTCCCTTGTCCCCGTCTTCAACTATCCATTTTTAGACACTAAACAGATTTTGCAAAAAAAAAAAAAACCAAAACACTTGTGCTCCACTTGTTTATAACTACTCACCTTTTTTCATCAGGTGAATGAGCTGCGAACAAGAATAAAAGAGCTGTCGGCAACAGAGAGCATTTTCCTCACTGCCACCATGGAGTTCCGAGAGACCATCAAAGGCATGTACTCTGTTCAGGTCAGTCAATGTCTTCCCCAAATCCAGCAAAAAAAGTTAGGCAGACATTATATTATTATGTTTACCTTGTCAGAAAATTAATTACAATCACCTACGGAATGCCTTCCACTGCCTGCATGCCATTTACAAAACAAAAACAAAACTAGAAAAGCACTCGGAGAGCGCAGACCTCCGCCATGCCATCTGTCTGTCTGTCTGTGTGTGTGTCTGTTTGTCTGTTAACAGGCGGCCATCTCTCAATTGTCCTTCGACCTTCAAAAAAAATCCTGGATCCAGACGGTGATCCGGATCACCTCCAAAATCTAATCGATTGTTACTTTTGCTCTTCCGGAAATCCTGTAAAAATTTGGTGAAAATCCGTCCATGACTTTTTGAGTTATGCTGTTAACAGACAAACAGACACACACAGAGACAGACAGACAGACAAACAAACTCCGGTGATTACATAACCTCCTGGCGGAGGTAATGACGTAAAGTTTTGAAGGTAAAAATGGCAAACAGTTTTATAAGTTTTCATGGCCACTTTGTGACCAACAGAAGCCCCAAATTGGTTACAAAGATTTGATGAAGGGCTTCCATAACAAAGTGAACACACTAGCGGGACCCAAGAAGAAGGGAGAAGTCTCACTGGTGGTGAACCTGTTCCAGTCTGTGCTAGATGGCTTCATTAGGGGGGAAATAAAACGGGTGGAGTCTGAACCAGCCAAGGTAAATTTGATTCTTTTAGTCAATTATTATTTGCTAAACCATTTTGAGAATGTAAGCAACTTACTCATTCATGGTTCTTGGTTTTTGTCAGGCTACTAAAACGACAAAGAAGAGGAGAAAAAGAAAAAATGTGTAAGTTGAAAGTCTGTAGTAAGTTCTCTTATTTTGAATATTGGTAAGTAATACCAGTCTATTGCTATGTGTCCTGTTTCTACAGCCTGACAGCCCTCTGGACCACCTGTTCAGCACATACCAGGTGAACATTATGCAGTCATGTGACTTGTGTGGTTCCTACATCTGGGGAATGGAGAAAGCCTACATGTGCAGTGGTGAGTACAAAAAGCTGCGAGACCACAACATGTAACCTCTGTGTAAGAAATACAACTACACAGTTAAATTCAACTTTTTTTTTCTTAGCTTGCAAGTTAATATGTCACAAGAAATGCCTGAAACAAATCATAACAGATTGCTCAACACGATGTGCCATGAAGGTAGGAAATGACATATTTAGTCAAATAACATATGACTGGATAGCTCTGAAAATATAAACATCAATTTTTAAAGGCTCCTTGTACATAAATGTCTCAGTTATACACTTTGTGTCTTTCAATGTAATAGGACGACAATGTACCTGGCTCCCTTCACTTTGGGGTGCAGGTGTGCGTCCTCACCAGTAAAGCCAACCCTGTGCCCAAAGTGGTGGAGTTGTTGCTGATGCATGTGGAGCTAAACGGCCTCTACACTGAGGGTATTTACCGCAAATCAGGCTCAGCCTGTCGAGCAAGGGAGCTCCACCAGATTCTGGAGACCAGTAAGAAATTCTTTGCACTCAGCTGAAACTTGAAATCTACAAAATTTTATCTTGGGAACCCCATCAGCTCCAGTCTGCTTGACAGTTTAGAGTTCTACATATTGTGATGTTCCTTGTTTTATAAATTGCCGTTACTGGTATGGAGATTCATTTTTGATACTTGTATCCACAACCTCATTCTTTTTGCCATAACTCAGAGCTCATGACCATAGGAAAGGACTAAAATGTATAACAGCCTGTAAATTGATTTTTTTTTTTTGCATTCTAGCTCAGCCCCTCTTTGCATCAATCCATCTGTGTATCTCACGCTCTTTTTTTACTGTCAGATGTGAATAAGATTGATTGGGCATAGGCATCCAGAAGGAGCTCAGGGTACAGTCACTGCACCTTTGTTTTGAAAAGAGGCAGCTGAGGTGGTTCAGGACATCTTAGTCGGATCCTTCCTAGAAACCTTTCTTTGGAGGTTTTCCAGGTGCATTCAGCTGCGAGGAAGACTGCAAGGTATACTCATATCTCATCTGGCCTGAGAAGATCTCTAATAATATCCGGATCTCAAAATTAATATCCGGATACCACCATCACGACCGAATATTCGGATATTCAGGTCCAGCCCTGTTTGTTTTATTTATTTATTTTTATGTTTAGCTCAGTAGTTGATGCTCAAGAAATCCAAAATTTCCTGATCAAATTTTGTCACATGGCTGTACAAACTGAAAAATGAATTCAAAAGCTAATACAGTAATGTGAGTTGTTCATTAGTGTGCTCTGTCTTGTGCCATCAGATCCAGAGGGAGCATGCTTGGATAACTATCCTATCCACACTATCTCAGGCCTTGTTAAACGCTGGCTCAGAGACCTGCCAGATCCCCTCATGACGTTTACCCTCTACAGTGACTTTCTGCATGCCGTAGGTGAGAAAAAACTCATAGAATTTTTGAGTGTTAGCACCTACATTTTTGAGGAAGGAGCTTATTTATCTGTTGAATTAAAGATGTACACAAACGCAATCAGTCGATCTGGTATATTATCTTATTTTGAAAATTAAACTATCTGTTACTGGTTGGATGGAACATAGTTTCTATTGCTATGTCATTATGTAACATAATGCACCGATATTGGAACAATGGCGGAGTTAAGATAAGATAAACTTTATTGATCCCACAGTGGAGAAAGTTCACAGTTACAGTAGCTCAAAAGACAGGTATAAGGGCAGTATAAGAATATGCTAAAAATACAGCCTAAAAATTGTAGAGAACATTATATACACAAGATGAAATTTTTTAAGAACACTATATACAAGAGGCTGAGGTTGTAGCTGTTATTTCACATCAGTCAGTGGAATGTGTATGTAAGAAGAAAAAGAGTGAAAAATAGAAATCAACTTTCCTCTCCATTCATAGTGCACATATCAACATATACGGTGCTTGAAATAAATCTGCTTTTTTAATTTGAAATATCAGTTGCTGTCTGATATGGATGTTGAAAATGTATGAATTCTTTTGTTTGATTGCCTCTAGAGCTGCCAGAGAAAGCTGAGAAAATAAGAGCTGTATACAAATTGATTGAGGAGCTTCCTCCTGCTAATTACAACACATTGGAGCGGCTTATCTTTCACCTTGTCAGGTAAGAAGATTTTTTTTTTCCCATATTTGCATCATAAAACTCCCATAAGATTTTAAATTGTGTCTTTTTAGGGTTGCAAAAGAAGAAGACCACAATAAAATGTCGCCGAGCTCTCTTGCTATCGTGTTTGCCCCATGCATCCTGCGTTCACCTGATGCTAATGACCCCTTCCTTGGTATGAAGGATGTGTCCAAGACCACACTGTGAGTCACTGTCTTTGCACTACTGTAACTATGCCATCTGTTTTATATATTTGCTTTTTTATTGCTGAGCCTGATTTCAAAGTACTGTATGTGTTTTTATTAGACATTATGTATTTTTTTGTGATCACATTTTTATGAAATTTTATACATATACAAAGAAGAATAGCATATGAACAATGCAATAAAGAAAACAAGATAAAAATAGGCAGTGAACAGTAATCATAATAGTGATAAAAATAATGATAACGATAAAAAACAATAACAAAATAATAAAAATAATGATTATAATAATATTAATAAAATACACACAATCCCTCCCAATACCACAGGGCACCCCAGATCCCAGTGGTAAAAGGTAATAGCAGACTAGATGACTAGATCCGCTCTTTCAATTTTCTTGCCATTGATACCCATATATCAATCTTTGATTCATCAATCCCAATCACCCAGGCAGTGGACAGCTCCAGGTAGATTATATCCAGAAATGTAAGAATCCTGTTGATCACTGACAGCTTATCAGGGTGTTTCCATCTCACAGCTACTAATTTATTAGCAGCAGTAAACCCAGCAAGAATAAGTTTCCTCTGGTGCCTAGGCAATGATAGCTGAGATAAATCATTCAATAGTAGGGTTGTTACTGACACAGGGATAGTCAAAGAAAAAATATCTGACAACTGAGCACATATCCCGTTCCAAAAACGAGCCACTGGTGGACATTCCCAGAACATGTGCAGGAAAGTGCCAGGAGCCCCCAGAGGACACAGAATACATCGGGAGTCAGCCACGAGACCCATTAAATGCATTCTCCTTGGAGTAAGATAGGTTCTGTGAACAAAATTCATGTGGATTTGCTGGTGATTAAGGTTACGAGAGGTTAGCAAAATGTTAGATCAAACTGAGTCCCAATCAAAATCAGGACTCAGATCTGGGATGTCACCTCTCCACTGTTTGTCTAAGGGCAGACCTTTATAAGAAGACTTCAGTAAGAAGGTATAAAAAGTAGAGACAAAGCCCCTGGACGTTCCTCTGTTCACGATAAGTTTATAAAATGGGTGTTGTTTCAGTGGCTGACCCCACGGAACCCCGTAGGCCCTGATGGCCGCTCTAAGCTGCAGATAAAAAAAGAGGAATGTACCAGGGAAATTATAACATTCTTTCAGGTCTTGGAATGAGCGAAGACCAGTGTCATTGTAAATATCCCCTAGGATGTGAACAGTGGCAGCTGGTGACTTTTTCTCTTGGGGGGGGCGCACTTAATTTACCAAACCAAATAGCAGAGTTGGCAACACCGGAATACAAGAATTGATGTAAATTATGTTCACAGCCATTTGATGTGCTATTACTATGCACCACTACGAGGGTACCCCTAAGCACTACTGCTGAGTCAAATAGACAATTAAATACACGTAAATGTTACCAGCTAGTGAATTTAAATTTTTCTCCCCAGTGTTTGATATGATTTGCTCCAGATAAGGTGTAATTGGTACACACAAACCCTTAAAATCTCCTTTTCTATAATTAAACAAATTCTTCTTCTTCTTCTTCGTCGTTTGGAGAAAGATCTTGCAGCAGAAAGTGTAAACCGTTATATCTCTGGGCATATGTTAGTCAGCCAACTGACTAAGGTCTCATCTGCACTAGTCAGACCATGAACCCCATTTGGATGGCGGTATATGGGGCAAGGTGTTATCACATGGTCTGCAGTCTGCTCCTCTGCACCACACTCACATGCGCAGTGGAGGCCATACCCCATTTATGCATAGTTGAGTGGAAGAGGCCAACACCAGTTCGAAGGCGGTTAAGCCTGACCCAGGTGGGTCTAGGAAAAGATATTCCAGGTGGTGATGTGCTGGCCTCTGCAATGAATCCACAAAGTCTGAAAGAACTTTCTTTCCATTTCGTGTTCCATTTGCCGTCCGCCCAGCTAGCTGCGTTACTGCCTAACTGATTTGCATCATTCAGCAGTTCCAGTGCAGCAGGGACAAATGGGTGTCTCGACTTGAGCTGCCGGTGTCCTCTAGATGGAGGAGAATGGAGACGGTCATGCAAAAGATGACCAGGTTCCAGCGCTCGGCGAGCCACAGACAATTTGGCTCTCTTGCGGCGAAGCTCAGATGGATGGATGCCGGAAAGTATATACAAGTCGTCCATTGGTGTGGGACGAAGGCATCCAGTCACTAAACACAAAGCATCGTTGATCGGCTTATCTACGAGACGAGTGTGAGCACTGTGGCATCAGGCTGGTGTGCAGTACTCAGCGGCAGAATGGACCAGTGCTAGGGTGGCTGTGCGGAGTGTCTTACTGCCAGCGCCCCAGCTTGAACCGGCCAATCGCCTCAAAAGCCCGACGCGTGTTGTAAGCTTTTTGCGGAGTGACTCTGTTGACGGTACGTGAGTGCTCTGTTCAATTTAATGCCGAGATATATAGGCCCAGCAGAAAATGGCAAAGAGCGTCCATCAACAGTTACGTTAAGCTCACGTTTTGCCTCCCTGTTGTACAGGTGGAAGGCTGTCGTTACTGTTTTTGTTACACTGAGCTTCAACTTCCATTTCTGGAGGTAGTTCGATAGTGACGCCATGTCCTGTGTGAGTGCCCCTCTAACGCCTGCCAGTCCCCAGTTGAGTGTACAATTGCCAAGTCATCTGCGTAAGAAAATTTCTTAGCGGTAAGTGCTGGCAGGTCGTGAGTGTAGATGTTGAACAAGAGAGGGGCCAGGACTGATCCTTGCGGAACGCCATTTCGAAGACGTCGCAACCTGCTTTTTGTGCCATCACCGGTAGTGAGGGTGAAACTGCGGTCTCGGACAAGTTCCATGATCATAAAGACCATGTGCCTGTCAGGCAGAAGGCACAAAAGCTTGCAGGTGAGGCCACGATGGAATACGGTATCGTAGGCTGCTGCGAGATCAACAAACACAGCGCCTGCTTTTTTCTTTGTCGAGAAGCTGTCCTCAATTTCTTGAGTCAAAAGAGTGACTTGGTCTACAGTTGATCTACCCTGTCGAAATCCAGCTTGCTCCTGAGGGAGAAGTGGATCGATGATGGGTTCAATACGGGCATAGATAAGTCTTTCCATGATTTTAAAGGGGATACACAAAAGAGAGATTGATCTATAACTCTTTGGATCCCCTAGTGGCTTTGTCGGCTTTGGAATGGCGACTACTAACGCTTTTCTCCAGATTTTGGGAATTTTGAGTGTGTACAGGCAGGAAGACAGAAACTTGTTCAACCAGGACTTTAGAGCAGCTCCGGCATGGATAATCAGCTCTGGGCAGATGGAATCAGGCCCCGGGGCTTTTCCAGGCTTCAGTAGTTGGAGAGCATTGGTAAACTCCTCCAGAGTGAAGTCTTCGGAGATAGTTTCACCAGGGGGCGTAGGAATTTTCCAGAGTTCAGTCACCTCTTTGTTCACAAGATAGGCCGATTCGCGATCTTTTGTCCTGTACACCCCGTTCTTTACCAGTTGTGAAGCAATGGAATTAGAAGAGATGGGGCAAACACGTTGCGATTGTCTGGATCTGCCCGTTAGGTTATTAATGATATTCCATGCCAGCCGGCTAGAGTGCGTAAAGTTGATGGAGTTGACAGCCTCTGACCAGCGTTCTTTCCGCTTTTCATCCAGACGAGCATGTAGAGCAGAGGCAGCATTACTTGATTCCTCGCCCTGTGGTGCCCGTAGAAAAGCCTCATAGAGGTCTTTGCACTCTGCATCCCAACATGGTCTGTAGTTGTTTCTACGACCGCGTGGGATCAATTGTCTGGCTGCTGTGAAGATGGACTCACAAAAGTCCTGGTATGCCTCATCAGCATGGATGGTATCAGGAGAGGGAAGGTCCTGAGCCAGCTTGTTTGTGATGAGGTCATACAGTTTCCAGTTGGCCTTGCGAAAGTTCCAATGCTTATATGGCTCACTTGGTACTGGGACCACCATTCTTGTGGCCATGATAAGCGAGGGTTGGTGTTGGGACCTCGGAAACTTTTCTAGGACACGTCTGTCCAGGTGCCAGCTGTTTGGACCAGTGCTCGCGAACGCAGTGTCTGGATTGGTTCTGGTGTTCCAGCGACCAGAGAAAAAGCTAGGAGCATCCTTTGGATTGTGCAGCAGCACAAGGTCGCTCTTGGTTGCCGAGTCAACCAAGCATTATCCATCTGGGCTGATAGAGGTGTAACCCCATTCGGTATGCTGGCAATTGAAGTCGCCAGCATAGAGGCTGGGGTGTGGAAGCACCGGGATGGCTGATGGTATCAGTCGCGAGGGTGGTGGCTTGTAAACATTGACAGTCTTGACACCGTCGATGTCTACAGAGAGCCACTCAATTGCTGAACCAGCACAAGACTGGTCAACAAGGGTCCATTTCAACTTTTCGTGGACAAACGTAGCAAGGCCATGCTTCCTGCTGAGAACCGCTCCAGCTAGTGTGAAATGTGGAATGACTAGCTGGTCTGCATTGGTGCAGTGGGTCTCCTGGAGCAGGATGACGAGAGCTTTGTGTCTTGTAGCCAGTTGGCTTATCACGCAGATCTTGCTTGCGTGAAGGCCCTCGGCATTAAGCTGTAAGGTTGTGGGCAGTAATGGCCCACAAGCAGCATCCTTCGGTTTATCACCTCTTTGCTTTCGGGGCCGAGGGTCTATCCTTTTACCACCCCGAAAGCCTCTCCTGGTTATCATCTTTAGCCTGGACATAGAACTGACATAGTTCGACTGGATCCAGTTACCGGGGTTTACCACGCGGAGGTAGATGACTTGAACAAATTAAGAATGTATAAATATGCAAATCTATTTTTTACTTCAAAAGTAAAAACAGAAACAATTCATTTTTCCAGCTTCAAAGAGTGCCAAGTGCTTCTTCTGTCCAGCAAAATCTTTGGAACAACATATTTATATTTACATGCTCAAATAAACAAAAACAAATCCATACCTATGAAACCAACAAACATTGGACATTTTGTTAAAAAAAACCCTAACTATAAGGCTTAAAGCAGACAGTGCTTCTGTGAGCTAACTTTTACGTTAACAACCTTACTGTGGGCGGCATGGCTCAGTGGATAGCGTGGCCGTCTTGTAACTGGAAGGTTGCCGGTTCGATCCTCGGCCCGTCGTATCATGTAAAGCGCTTTGGATAAAAGCGTTATATAATTACAACCATTTACATGACAATGAGAAAACAGGAAATCTGCATATTTAAGATCAAAGCAATAAAAATTTGTCACTTTGCCTGAAAAAAAAAAATACTGAAACCATTAGACATTACACACTGCTCAAAAAAATTAAAGGAACACTTTGAAAATACATCATATTTCAATACAGGGAAACAACAAACTGGATATTAGCATTGATATGGACTGGATAATGTGTTAGGAATTCAACATCCATTCCCACATTGTTTGATGGAAATGAAAATTATCAACCGCCCAGGAGGGCTAAATTCAAGACACCCCAAAATCAAACTGAAAAACTGATGTGGCAGGCTAGTCCATCTTGCTGAAATTCCTTGGCAGCAACTCAAAATTGTATTCAGTAGTTTGTATGGCCTCCATGTGCTTGTATGCATGACTGACGATGCCGGGACAAGCTCTGAATGAGACGACGGATGGTGTCCTGGGGTATCTCCTCCCAGAACTGGACCATGCCATCGCTGATCTCCTGGACAATCTGAGGAGCAACCTGATGGTGTCAGATGGAACAAAACATAATGTTCCAAAGGTGCTCTATTGGATTCAGGTCAGGTGAGCATGGGGGCCAGCTAATGGTATCAGTTCCTTCATCCTCCAGGAACTGCATGAGTTCTCTTACCACATAAGACTGGGCATTGTTGTGCACCAGAAGGAATCCAGGACCACTGCACCAATGTAGGGTCTGACAATGGGTCAAAGGATTTCATCCTGATACCTAATGGCAGTCAGAATGCCATTGTCCAGCCTGTAGAGGTCTGTGCGTCCCTCCATGGATATGCCTCCCCACACCATCACTGACCCACCACCAAACCAGTCATGCTCAACAATGTTACAGGCAGCATAACGTTCTCCACGGCTTCTCCAGACCCTTTCATGCCTGTCACATGCGCTCAGGGTGAACCTGCTCTCATCTGTGAAAAGCACAGGGCACCAGTGGTGGACTTGCAAATTCCTGTGTTGCCAGCCGAGCTCCACGGTGCCAGTCAGCGAGCACAGCGGGCACTAGAGGACGCTGGGCCCTCAGACCACTCGCATTAAATCTCTTTCTGATTGTTTGATCAGAGACATTCACACCAGTGTTCTGCTGGAGGTCATTTTGTAGAGCTATTGCAGTGCTCATGTCACGGCTTAGCGGGTCGGACCCGAGCAGAGAGCCACACTACCAAAGCTGGTTGGAATGAGAATGTCCTTTATTGTGAGGGAGTGAATAGTGGCTCGGTGGGGGGAAACCAGGGTGCAGGAGCGGGGAGCGGCTGATGTAATGGGGGGCTTGGCCAGGTGGGTCTGGAGGCTCAGGGAGGTGACGAGCAGCAGGCTTGCTGCTGTGGGTCTCCGGGTGGTTGGGAAGGAAGCAAGTCGGGGGGTCCAGGCAGGAACGGGGGGTCCAGGCAGGAACGGGGGGTCCAGGCAGGAACGGGGGGGTCCAGTGAGGGGGAAACCGGTGACGAATGGGTTGGGGAGAGCCGAAGGGCATGGAGGACAGCGGAGATCCCAGACAGCTGGATCTAGGCGAGGGGCAGGAGAAAACAACGTAAGAGAAATGGCAAAACTCAACATATTTTACAGGAGGCTAGAGGCTTGTTAAAAACATAGGTTATACATGTAAATGTAATTTTAAAAACGTTTTATTAAAGGAAGGGCTGTGACTCTACATGATGTGAGACAGAGGGGGCGGCGCCCTAGCGCACATCCAGCCGCCCCTGGATGTGAATACCTTTCCTTTTCCACTGAGAGAAAATAATGGGTCTCTGACCAATTAGAAGTTGGTTGTTATTAAATATTGGGGACTCAGGATGCCAAGGACAATGAATAGCACATAATTTCTGGCAATTACGCAAGACCTGAATTATATGTGTAATTAGAGGTCCAACCCTTAGCTGACACTGTTTAATAGAGATGTTAGTAAAAATGACATCCTGAAGTCTCCAAGGGGAGACCAACTGTTCCTCTAGTGCACGCCAGGAAACCAGCACCTTAGGATTAAACCAATTTATCAAAGGTCTTAATGAAAAAGACCAAAAATGAAACTTAAAATTTGGGACTGCCAGACCACCATCTAACCTCTTCCGTTGCATAGTAGACGTTTTAATTCTGGACCGCTTATTATTCCAAATAAATTTAGAGATAATGGAATGAAGTTTCTGCCAGTACCCATTAGGTGGAGGTAAAGGGAGCATTAAGCTGACAAAATTAACTCTGGGTAATGTATTCATTTTAATAATTGAAACACGGGTCTGTAATGAGATGGGCAGGCTTGACCATCTACTAAGGTCCTGCAGCACCTTATTGTACATGCCTATGTAATTATGCTTCACAATCTGGTTTAAGGTGGGGAATATTTCTACTCCAAGATATGTGAAATGTTCGACCTTGGAAATATCCACTGGAAGGTGAGCCAGTTTGGCAGTCTGTTTGAGGTAAAAACGCAGATTTTGGCCAATTAATCTTAAAACCGGAGAGATCACCAAATTTTTCAAACACATTAAGTAAATGAATAGCAGACGAGGAAGGATTACTCATAAAAATCAATATACCATCCGCATAAAGGGGTATGTGGTGAGATGTGCCACGTATACATATGGGGCTGATATTCTGTGATTGTCTTACGAATTGCGCTAATGGCTCCAGAGATATTGCAAACAGCCCAGGGCTCAAAGGGCATCCCTGTCTGGAAGACCTTCCAACTGGAAAGGGTGATGAACAAATTTTACCTGTCATGATCATAGCTGTTGGAGCAGTGTAAAGCACCTTAACCATATGAATAAATCCATTTCCTAGTCCCATCGTCTCCATAACAGCCCACAGATATGACCACTCAAGTCAGTCAAAAGCCTTCATTGCATCCAAAGACATGACTGCTGTTGGTGTTATTGTATCTTTGCTAGCGTCAACTATATGTAATAAGCGTCTAAGGTTATCAGAGGCTAGGCGACCTTTTATAAAGCCAGTTTGGTCCAAATGTACTAGAGATGTCATATATTTCTGTAATCTAAGAGCCAAGACTTTGGCGTAAATTTTACCAAGTAGACTCAAAGGTCTATAGCTGCCACAGTCAATAGGATCTTTATCCTTTTTTAGGAGTACAGAAATGAGAGCCATATTGACATCCCTGGAGAATCTGCCTTTTTGAATTGAGTATTCAATCATGGAAAGCAACAGGGGACCTAAGATGTCCCAGAAGGATAAATAGACCTCTACTGGAATGCCGTCCCATCCAGGCGCCTTGCCCCTCTGCATATCAAGTGGTGCAGCTTTAAGTTCTTCTAAAGTAATATGCTCAGACAGGTGTTTAGCATCATCTGATGTCAAACAAGGTAATTCCAACCCACTGAGAAAAGCCTCATATTTGGTCTTATTAAAACTTATTTCTGATCTGTACAAGTCAGAGTAAAAGGACATGAAAGTATCATTAATCTTTTTTGGGTCAGTGGCCACTTGCCCCTGATAGGTCCTAATGGCCGGAATATCCGCAAAATTGTTCATTTGCACGAATTTTCATCGCAAGTAAGCAGCTAGATCTGGAACCATGAAAATAATAATGTTGTCTAGTCCTGTGCAACCGGAATTCAGAGTGCTGCCTAAGAATAGAGTTTTGTTTTTTTTTTTTCACAATATTCAACTGCAGGTCCAATTGTTCAGTGTAATTAGACTGAAGTGAGGTAGTCAGTTTGGCATATACTTTTTCCAATTCTTCAAGTTTGGAGAGACGTGCTTTATGTAGATTAGATGCAAATAGTGTTGTATGGTTTCTGATGAAACCCTTGATAGAGTCCCACAATATTCTGGGGTCTTCAACAGACCCCTTATTAAATAAGAAGTGAACGAAAATCTCCACATTACCGGTTTTGGCGTGAGCTATCGCGTGATTTCGGAATGAGATTTACTTTCTAGCGTCCTGAGCTTTGGATACAGACCACAACAAAGAGCGATCGCCAGGTAATGTGGAGGTTTTCGTTTACTTCTCATCTCTAGTATGTTGTGGGACACTCGTTGAGACTATCCGAGCTGGTCAGGTGGGGAAAAAAGCATGTTAGGGCGGACTTTGACGCGGGGGGGCCTCTTGCCCCATACTTTTCGCTAGCTGAGCTGCTAGCTGAGCTGCTAAGCTGCCTCCCTGGCTAAATACTGGCGCTATGTTGAAAATTCACTCACATGTATGAAATGACATATGAAAACAGACCCCAGGTTGAAAAAAAACGAATTTCCCCTTTAATACCGTCGTCTTTCAGAGTTTTAGCCGCCTTCCCCCTTCAAGTCTGGCATCTTCATCGGCTCTTGAAGCATTCAGCACAGAACAATGCCTGTTTGGCGCAAAGTTACTATTATATTTATAAAATAAAGGGATGTTGCTGGAGAGCTCTTAACTCAGGCAGTCATTCAGTCCGCACGGTTGCCGACATTATGTATTTTTAAAGATGTATCATTGACTTTGCTCTCTGCAGCTGTGTGGAAATCCTGATCTCTGAGCAGTTCAGGCGCTACAAAGAGAAGATGCAGAATATTCAAGAACTGGAATACGCAGAGGCCCTAGCTGTCAATCAGCTCAAACTGAGGAGACAAAACACGGTGAGATGACACCAGAAAGACATGAAATAACCCCTGGGTCAAGGTCTGTCAGTTATTTAAGTCAGTAATCGTGGAAGAACAAAAAGGTTATTCACTGACAGAAATATATATTAATCCTCTGAACCCCAAGCAGTTTCTGTGTGTTTTTCTACTGTTTTTTTTTTTTTACTGTAAAGTCTTTTCTTGTCTGTCTGTCTGTCTGTCTGTCTGTCTTCTACTGCATCTTGTACTGCATCTTAGTGAAGTAAAATTCTGCTTTATATTTTGACTATTCCATGTATTTACACTTGTGATATGGTCATAGAATAATGATATTACCGAGAATTAGCCATGGTTTGCAATTTAAAGATGCTCTGTGGAGGTTCCTTGTTAACAAACTAAATTTCCATTTCTACTTGGTGTTGGTCACTAAAACACATTATCTGGGCTGTATCACACTACCGAAATGCAAGTGCAGCCTTGTGTGTTAATGAGATAGAGCAACATGGAGACCAGCGCATTAAAGAAACCGCTTGATGGTCTCATAGGAGGTCAGTCACTCCTGAGGATGCCACTGTACAAACAGAAGCTCTAAATCTTTGCCTTTTTGGCATATGACTGACTTGATGACCTACTGACAACTGACACAAACACTGCTCTGATCTCTGCAGGTTGTTGAAAAGCCTTCACAGCTGGATGTTCCACAGCAAACACACTGTGATGAAACGGATAAACTCATTGAAAGGATCAAGTCCATCAAACAAGAGAAGTGAGCTGAAGTAGTTTCATTGTAGTTAAACTCACTCTGCATTTGTAATTACACGTTTGAATAATAATGTCTTGTTTTGTCATTTACAGAGTGGACTTGGCCTGCACCTTACCTAACCTGGAGCAGGAAAACTCTGACAATGACAACCTAGACTCATCATCATCGATGAGCACAGAGAGCCTTGAAGACCGTCTGGGGAGCCTGGAATCGGAAGGTCAGTAAAGAGGTAAAGTACTTTCACCTTCCTCTGGGTTTTTTAAAAGCTCGGACTGGAATGACGTAAAGAAATTTGTGTTATATTTTTAATGCCCCATCCATATAGTATATGATATATTGGAGATGATCAGGATTGCTATTTGTGTGTGGAAAATAAATGTCGGCTAATGCATGGTGAAAACAACATTCATAAGGGTTCAGTGTGCCTCAAAGGAGTTATTTTGTACATTGTGTTGTTTAACCACATCTAAAGACAGCAATGTTTGTTTCAACTCCCCACACTCAGTGGTAGGTTTTTGAGCTATTCACATGTCTCCTCAAAACATTGAATTATACAAGCAAGGTTAAAAGCCCCCACATTTTCCTCAAAAGCAATAATGGGTTTGCACTTTGCATTTGGTTGCATCATAAAAACAGCTCAAGTAGTTGTGTAAAGAATAAATTAAGTGAGCTTCAGAGTTGGGATCAAACCCTCTTTTACTTTTACAGTTCTTAACATCTTACTTATCTGGGAATAATGAGGCCTCTTTTGTGAAGTTTCAAAAATCCACTTCTAGAATCACAAAAGTGTGTGTGTGTGTGTGTGTGTGTGTGTGTGTGTGTGTGTGTGTGTGTGTGTGTGTGTGTGTGTGTGTGTGTGTGTGTGTGTGTGTGTGTGTGTGTGTGTGTGTGTGTGTGTGTGTGTGTGTGTGTGTACTTGTTTCTGCTATTCCGGTGGGGACTTTGACCTGACTATTTGCTATAAAGGTGGGGACTTGTGTTACGGTGGGGACCTAAAATGAGGTCCCCACGGGTGGCAACACCGTTTTCTTGGCCATATTGTTGTTAATAAAAAATGTAAAAGTGCAAAAACGTTTGTTTAGGGTTAGGCATTGATTTGGTGATGGTTAAGGTTAGGGTTAGGGTAAGGGTTAGGAGTTAGATATGAATGGGAGTCAATGGTAAGTCCCCACCGGTATAGAAAAACAAACGTGTGTGTGTGTGTGTGTGTGTGGTGTGTGTTGGGGGGGGTGTTCAGATGCTGTTTCACTCTCTAAAACAATTCAGTTGAAGCACACGGACTACGTCTTCTGTTTCACCTTTCTGATGCTGGAACTAAGAGACTTCATTTAGGATTTTCAGTAAACCAACAATCACACAGTTGTATCACTTTTTGCAGCTATTAATCAGGTGTGTGAGCTTTGATTCCTGCCAATTTTAATTTATCTCAAATTTAGACCTTTCATTATTCACTTTACAACTTATTTTAGTTATGTAAAAACAAGTGCAACACCTTAATCCTCTCTATTAAAGATTTTACTAAAGTATGCTTCATCATCCTCATGTTTAACCTTTTGAAACCAGAAATGAAGTATTGTTGGATTTTCAACTTTCTGACTATCCTTGCGACATCTGCGATGTGCCATTCCATTGGAAAGCTTCACTAAATCTAAGCAAAGGATTGTGATATTTCTTTAAAATCAGTTTATTCCACGTGCCTTTTTGACATATATTCCAAGTATTTTTTTGAGTTGTCTCTGCTTCTGGATTTAGTTGTACTGTATATGCAGACGTCCAAGACTTTACAATGCAATGAAAAATGAGTCCACCCAGTGAGTAAAATTGGGACAGAAGAAAAAAAACAGAGACTGTGGTTGGGATTCAAAGGATTAAATGATTAGGGTTTTATTTACCATAGAGTGCAACCATTAACAACAGCTGCAAGCACTTTCTTTCAGACCAGGTTGTTTAATTTTTGAAGCATTACCTTGTTGCTACAGAGAAGATGTTAACTCTCAAAAGTACTAAAACTTTATATCTGGGTACACTGGTTATTGTCATATCTACAGTGCCTTGTGAAAGTATTCGGCCCCCTTGAACTTTCCAACCTTTCGCCACATTTCAGGCTTCAAACATAAAGATATAAAATTTTAATTTTTTGTCAAGAATCAACAATTGGGACACAATCGTGAAGTGGAATGAAATTTATTGGATATTTTATACTTTTTTAACAAATAAAAAACTGAAAAGTGGGGCGTGCAATATTATTCGGCCCCTTTACTTTCAGTGCAGCAAACTCGCTCCAGAAGTTCAGTGAGGATCTCTGAATGATCCAGTGTTGGCCTAAATTACTGATGATGATAAATAGAATCCACCTGTGTGTAATCAAGTCTCCATATAAATGCACCTGCTCTGTGATAGTCTCAGGGTTCTGTTTAAAGTGCAGAGAGCATCATGAAGACCAAGGAACACACCAGGCAGGTCCCAGATACTGTTGTGGAGAAGTTTAAAGCCGGATTTGGATACAAAAAGATTTCCCAAGCTTTAAACATCTCAAGGAGCACTGTGCAAGCAATCATATTGAAATGGAAGGACTATCAGACCACTGCAAATCTACCAAGACCCGGCCGTCCCTCTAAACTTTCACCTCGAACAAGGAGAAGACTAATCAGAGACGCAGCCAAGAGGCCCATGATCACTCTGGATGAACTGCAGAGATCTACAGCTGAGATGGGAGAGTCTGTCCACAGGACAACAATCAGTCGTACACTGCACAAATCTGGCCTTTATGGAAGAGTGGCAAGAAGAAAGCCATTTGTCAAAGATATCCATAAAAAGTCTCGTTTGAAGTTTGCCACAAGCCACCTGGGAGACACACCAAACATGTGGAAGAAGGTGCTCTGGTCAGATGAAACCAAAATGGAACTTTTTGGCCACAATGCAAAACTATATGTTTGGCGTAAAAGCAACACAGCTCATCACCCTGAACACACCATCCCCACTGTCAAACATGGTGGTGGCAGCCTCATGGTTTGGGTCTGCTTTTCTTCAGCAGGGACAGGGAAGATGGTTAAAATTGATGGGAAGATGAATGGAGCCAAATACAGGACCATTCTGGAAGAAAACCTGTTGGAGTCTACAAAAGACCTGAGACTGGGACGGAGATTTATCTTCCAACAGGACAATGATCCAAAACATAAAGCCAAATCTACAATGGAATGGTTCACAAATAAACGCATCCAGGTGTTAGAATGACCAAGTCAAAGTCCAGACCTGAATCCAATCGAGAATCTGTGCGCAGAGCTGAAGACTGCTGTTCACAAACGCTCTCCATTCAACCTCACTGAGCTCGAGCTGTTTTGCAAGGAAGAATGGGCAAGAATTTCAGTCTCTCGATGTGCAAAACTGATAGAGACATACCCCAAGCGACTTGCAGCTGTAATTGCAGCAAAAGGTGGCGCTATAAAGTATTAATGCAAGGGGGCCGAATAATATTGCACACCCCACTTTTCAGGTTTTTATTTGTTAAAGAAGTTTAAAATATCCAATAAATTTCGTTCCACTTCACGATTGTGTCCCACTTGTTGTTGATTCTTGACAAAAAAATTAAAATTTTATATCTTTATGTTTGAAGCCTGAAATGTGGCGAAAGGTTGAAAAGTTCAAGGGGGCCGAATACTTTCACAAGGCACTGTATGTCTTTTTGTTTTCCGTTTACATAAACGAGTCAAACTAAAACGTGTAGTTGGTGTTGACTGGGCTTGTTTGCCACGAAGTGCATTCCAAGTATGTTTATTAATGTGATGTTTCTGTTAGCAGGGAAAGTGAAAGTGCAGTTGAAAACCCAGAGACCCAACTGCCCACATAAACCTCCTGACCTGGCACAGCGAGTCAGAAATCTAATGGCTCTATCAGACAATGAACAGACAGAGCTCACATCAGGACAAAACACAGATGTTATGCAATCCATGTGTTTCCTGCCCAACCAAGACGCCCCGGTCCCGGCCAGCAAGCCCCAAGACACCAGCAAGACTTTAAATGGTAGCTTTGATGACCTGGACATCCCTTATATTGATGAGGATGAAGATCCAAGCTGAGCATAAAACCACAAGCTGTAATAATTTGAATCTTCCCAAGTATGTGCTAACAGAAGAAAAAATAATATGCACTTTGTTTTACAGACTTTTCCATTTGTCAGTGCTGCTATGGAAATAAAGTGCCTTGAGAATTTCGATGTATTTAATGGGAGTTTATGCTGACCATTCCTTCGGGTTTTTATAGCATATCTGAAGAACTATTTTTCATCTTTATATCAATATACTACTTGTGAATTTAAGCACGTTTTACTATCTGTACAGTCAAGGTTTTATAAATTGCAGATATTGTCTTCTGTGTGATGACCTCTGAAGAGGGAAAACAGGACAGCATGATGAGCAACAATTGAGTGCATGAGAGTCTCCTTTACTAAGGACAATACTCCACCATTGTGGCACTAATGGGAGTTTATTCTGTTTGTGGGGGGAAACTATCTTTTAACTGTACCTTGTACTGAGAGTGATTATCCATTGTATAGAGGGTTTTCCTTTTAGTCTGTGCCTGAATCCTTTCAGTTTTCTTCTGTTCTTTTTTCAGTTTCTTGTGGTATTCATAAAGCTGTGACTGATGGCTGATTTAGTATACCCATAAAGGAAATGTTGCCTTTTAGATTGACTGACTATTTTTGTTATTGCAGGCTGTTCAGCTTCACCCAGGAAGCTTCTTTGTATACATTCTTTTTTAGCATTTTTATGTGCATGTCTATATATATTCTAGGAGGTTGGACTGATGGATATTATAGTTGGCATTCCCAAATCTGACTTACGTCACCAACTGAAATAAAAGAACAATTGGCAAGTGTCTCCTCCTGTAATACTAAGAACAGTGACACAAAACGTCTTCACTTAAACCGTAGCTATTGTAGCTACTGTTTCACAGCAACAAGTCTCTTGATGCATGGCATGTTCTTGTCAGAACTTAGAAGTACTTCAGTATCACTCTGACAAACACAAACTGCATTTGATTTGAGAAAATCTATAAAGTGAAGGATGAAACAAAGAAGACATACAAAAAGCCAATTTATGTGTTAGAAATGTAAAATGTATGTCCAATAGTATATAATATTGTTAAAATACTGATGCTTTTACAATTTAATTGACGGGTTTTCTCCAGTGTTTAAATTTTGAATGTTGGACTATGGGAAACACAGAGTTTGTCACTAAATTGTAATATATGATCTAAGTTAAATGTATTGCATAAACAACCTTAGACTCAAAATGATCCAACAAAACAAACATTTGAGACTACTATATGGTCAGAAAAGTGCCTAGAAAAACAGGCACTGCACTCACCCTGTGGCCAGTTTCCTACACAAGCTTAGTTTTTAAAATTTCTTTTTTCATTATTTCCCAACCCATCCTTTTCCCAGAACTCTGAAACATTTTATCCATTCCAAATAAAGTGGTGGATTGAAATATTATCTGTGGATTTCACTTTTCTTGTTCCCAGAAGTAGAACATGGCTAAACAGTGAAGAAAATCTAATGTTTCTTTTCACCATTAATTTTTCAGCAAACTTCCATGTTTTTTGTTGTTGTTTTTTTAGATTTTATTTTCAAATTTGATTAAGGGAATTGAGGTGCACAGTAAAATCTGTAATTTTCTTTTTTTTTCCTTTATATTTTACTTGATTTTTGATAGACAAAATTTTAATAAAATCACAAAATGACTGAATTTCCATGTTTACTGTAAAACAGCTTTAAAAACCTCTAACAGTGAAAAACTATTAAGTGGATATTTTTGAAAAGCATTTTTATGACAAAAATTGAAAATCTTGTGTAATTTCATAAATATTTCTTTTTTATTTATTGGATGAAACAGGTACATTTAACTTTAATACTGTAAGTATATTTCTAAAATTACACACATTTTCTGACAGTTAACAGAAAGAGAAGTATTGATTCTGTTATTACATGTGGATTTCTTTGCTGAATGAGATATATCTAGTGTACAGATTACAGAGGTAGCAACAAAAATGTTGAATTAATGTGTTTTCATTTGTTTTTGTATATTATTTAATCACTTAGCATTATGGCTATCTATGTACTTACCTATCTATGAAATTTATAATATTTTCATATAGGTAATTCAACCATCCATCAATGTTCACCCATGTACTATATAGGGTTGCAGGAGGCAGCAGATGATTCAGGGTAATTTTATAGGAATTACAAATATTGCTTTTCATTAAAAAGAAGCCAAAAAATAGCTTATTTTAAATCAAGGCTACAAGATGTATATAAAACAAATACGAAATTAAGCATTATTACTATCTTTTACCGTTTATTTTATTTTATTACAGTGTACATAAAAAAATTGATGTAAAGTTCATTCAAAGGCATTTGGTCTGGATCATAGACTGTATACTACAATATTGTACAGTCTGTGGTCTGGACACATGAGATAGCGCGTTATATGTCTCTGGCTTTACTAAATTTTATTGAGTGGCTTCGTGTAAGTGCCCGAACATCTTCCTTCATAGACGAAATCTCTCGCCATATAAGGGATTTCCTCTTTGTTGCCCGCGGTGTGATGTTCGCAAATCATCATGTGAGTATCAAAAGCACGGATCGTTATTGAACCAATTACATACACAGTTTGGTTTTGCTATTTCATCAGATAGCCAATTGCTGGACTGTATTGCGTTGGAGGGGCGGGTCAGTGTTTGGTTCAGGAAGACGGACTGAAGTGAGGTGGAGATGAGAAATCATCATTTAGTTAGCTCGCCGTTAGCTTCCTGAAGCCGAGTGCAGAAGTGTGATGAGCTTCGGAGCCGATATTAGTACATTATTTTACTTTCGATAGACGCAACGATGACCCTTTGACATCAAGAATGGACATAAGTTAACAATGACGGGGGAGAAAAAGAAGAAAAAGCGGCTGAACCGCAGCATTCTTCTTGCAAAGAAAATTATAATAAAAGATGGAGGAAGTGTGAGTTAAATATTTATTTATCTTCGTTAACTTAGCCTGCCAGTGCGCTAAGCTGGTTCTCAGCCACTGGTGTTAGCTAGTAGCCTTGTTTATTTTGTGAAAACACAGCAGTCAAAGCGGTATTTGTTTACGGCTGTCAGTATTAGACTGTTTGCCACAGCAGATAATATTATCCGTTAACGCTAGTGGGGTGTTGGAGGGACCGCCTAGCTAACTGGCTAACACAGCTAGCTAGAGACTAGCACTAGCCAGTGTTAGCGGCCTACATTAGTCGTTTACACGTCAGCTCGGGTAATACTAGCTGGCTAATGGCAACGTTAGCTATGCTTTTTTAAAATCATCTTTCTTACTGGTGAAATTCACTCGCCTTGAGTGTTAGCTTATCCTGCCTAAGTCTATGTTAAATGTTAACATTTGTTCAGATCTTGTGCAGAGTACATTTGATACGGGAAACTGGTAGTAGCTTAACATTAGCTCACTAGCATATGTTTATTTTTTACCCTACTGCAATTAACAGATATCTTTAGCTAATTTTAAACTACGTTATGTGCTACCAAGCTCAAAAGACTCAAAATAAGTTAACTTGTTAGATAATAGAGCCTTACGGTCAATAATGTAGTTTGTAATTAGGTGAGTGCAAGACGTTTAAACACCGGGTTTGGTGATGTTTGTTGAAAACAAGCTTACGCCACATTTAAGTCTACATTCCAGACGACCGAAAACAGAGACTAACCTCTTGCAGCCAACCCTACCCCTGTAGTAACGGAACATAGAGTCGGATATGTTAGGATCTTAACATACTGACGGTTTGTCCCGACCCAGCATGTTTATATTTTAACCTGGTAGTTGCACTGTACCAGAATAAAATTCATGTAAAGTATGAGACGCTGTACTCTGGCCAAAGTAATGTCTTTCCACTTTAATTTAATGTTAAGTCCATGTTCCACGTTAATATCACGGACTGCAGGATAGCTAGACCAGTGGTGATGAATATTTACACAGTTACAGTCACATGTAAATGTGTGCCTTGAAAATACCCTTTTTAAAAATAATAATAATAACTTAGGTGACCAGCCCTTTAAAAAGTCCAGGAGCTGAGATACAGGTGCTTGTGAGGAGAAAGAGTTTGCCTAAAAAATACCACTTTTATCTAAATAAGTAATTGATAATATTCTGCAAATCTGCTGTCTGTTTTGCTGACAGAAACATAATTTTTATGTTGTTATTTACCAAAAGCAGCTTATAAGAAAACATTAAAGTGTGTTTTCATTGTTACGACTAACCTGTTACCATGTTTTGTCAGTTACTTTGATTACTGAAGAAGCCATGTTCTGTGTATAGTGATAGGAAGCGTCCGGACAAACAGTATTGTTATTACTGCAAATATCCAGCAGTCAGTACGATTACATAGGACCTTTTATTCCTCTTTAATTCGGAATAAAAGTTAATTCTGCTTTAAAATGTCCTTGTAAACACTTAATTCCAAGTTAAAAAGTTGATTTCGAATAAACATAATTCTGTATAAACTACCTGGTTTATTCAGATGTTAATTCCGAATAAACTAATTCCTGTGTACGTTCTATTCATGTATACAGTTAATTCCACTTTAATTAATTCCGGTCATTCTGCGCATGTTTGGCTCCACACGTAGCGACATACACCTTCTGTGACCTTTGTCGAGTTGCTGTTTCAAAACGACAAAAAAAAGCAAAGTGAAAAGCGTGCTTATTAGTTGTTCCTCCATGTTGTTGGGGAAAAGAAATGCCGCGGCAAATAGAGTTTGTCTTCCGGTAAACAGGGATGCGTCACGTTCACTCCCTGTCCAGTCAAAATCCTTTCCAATGCCCAAGCGTTACAGTGGAATTAAGGAAGCGGAAAAAAACGTGTGGTCCTTGTAAACCTTAATTCAGAATTAATATTTCCATGTAAACTTGAAGCACAAAACTTTAATTCCGAATGAGTTGATGAAACACTTGGCATGAATGAAAGTATTCAGATTTTAGTAAACTTAGTCAAAATATATGAACAGTATTTTGAACTATGTTTTTTGATCATCTATGTTATATCATTTTAATGCGTGATTGCACTGACATGACTTGAATTCAGTTTTATTTATAGAGCACGGATTCATAACATACACCAGCTCAAAGCGCTCAGCATAGTAAGAGACAGACCTTATGGATTCCGAAAACAAACCCTGGGATGGGGGGAAAAAATAAAAAATAATAAAAAACTGTGTGTGTGTGTATATATATATATATATATCGGGCTTTGCAAAAGTTCTGTTACACGGTTTCATGATCTTTAGAGACGTTTGCATGTCGGAGTGAAAAATTCCATTAAATAAACTGAAAGTTCTACCTTATAGGCAGGTGTCCTTAATACAATTTTTTTCTCCGGTGAAGTTGTATCAAGATGGAAGTCAAAAGAGTTGAGATATCTGCTCTCCTTCATGCTGGCCACAACAAGCCTGACAGAGCCAAGCAGCTGAACATCATCCGAATGACCATCCACAGAGTCGCGGAGAGGCTCAAGAATGGTGAAGATCTTTCAGTGATCTTTCAAGAATGGTGAAGACCTGAAAGATCTTCACCATTCTTTAGCCTCTCCACGACTCTGTGGACGGTCATCCGGCTGATGTTCAGCACAAAGGAGAGCAGATATCTCAACTCTTTTGACTTCCATCGTGATACAACTTCACCGGAGAAAAACATTTGTATTAAGGACACCTGCCTATAAAGTAGAACTTTCAGTTTATTTAATGGAATTTTTCACTCCGACATGTAAACGTCTGTAAAGATCATGAAACCGAGTGTAACAGAACTTTTGCAAAGCCCGGTGTATGTATGTATGTATGTATGTATGTATGTATGTGTATATATATATATATATATATATATATATATATATATATACACACACGTGGACAAAATTGTTGGTACCCCTCAGTTAAAGAAGGAAAAACCCACAATTCTCACTGAAATCACTTGAAACTCACAAAAGTAACAATAAATAAAAATGTATTGAAAATTAAATAATCAAAATCAGCCATTACTTTTGAATTGTTGATTAACATAATTATTTAAAAAAACAAACTAATGAAACAGGCCTGGACAAAAATGATGGTACCTCTATAAAAGATTGAAAACTATTTGGCCAGAGTGACATGATTAACTCAGGTGTGTCATTTAATTGACATCACAGGTGTTTCCAAACTCATAATCAGTCAGTCTGCCTATTTAAAGGGAGACAAGTAGTCACCCTGCTGTTTGGTGAAAAGGTGTGTACCACACTGAACATGGACAACAGAAAGCGAAGGAGAGAATTGTCCCAGGACATCCGAAAAAAAATGATAGACAAACATCTTAAAGGTAAAGGCTATAAGACCATCTCTAAACAGCTTGAAGTTCCTGTGACAACAGTGGCTCATATTATTCAGAAGTTCAAGACCCACGGGACAGTAGCCAACCTCCCTGGACGTGGCCGCAAGAGGAAAATTGATGACAAATTGAAGAGACGGATCGTTGGAATTGTATCCAAAGAGCCCAGAGCAACCTCCAAAGAAATTAAAGGTGAACTCCAAGGCCAAGGTACATCAGTGTCAGATCGCACCATTCGTCGTTGTTTGAGCCAAAGTGGACTTCATGGGAGACGACCAAGGAGGACACCACTGCTGAAAAAAACTGAATCTGAAGAATATCAAGGCATTCTGGAGAGAAATGTGCTGCCTAGTGTCAGAAAGCTTGGTCTCAGTCGCAGGTCATGGGTCTTCCAACAGGACAACGATCCAAAACACACAGCCAAAAACACCCAAGAATGGCTGAGAGAAAAGCGTTGGACTATTCTAAAGTGGCCTTCTATGAGCCCAGATCTGAATCCCATTGAACATATGTGGAAGGAGCTGAAACATGCCATTTGGAGAAGACACCCATCAAACCTGAGACAACTGGAGCTGTTTGCTCATGAGGAGTGGGCCAAAATACCTGTTGACAGCTGCAGAACGCTCATTGACAAATACAGAAATCGTTTAATTGCAGTGATTGCCTCAAAAGGTTGTGCAACAAAATATTAAGTTATGGGTACCATCATTTTTGTCCAGCCCTATTTCATTAGTTTGTTTTTTTAAATAATTATGTTAATCAACAATTCAAAAGTGATGGCTGATTTTGATGATTTAATTTTCAATAAATTTTTATTTATTGTTACTTTTGTGAGTTTCAAGTGATTTCAGTGAGAATTGTGGGTTTTTCCTTCTTTAACTGAGGGGTACCAACAATTTTGTCCACGTGTGTATGTATAAATAAATATATACAGGTCCTTCTCAAAAAAATTAGCATATTGTGATAAAGTTCAGTATTTTCTGTAATGTACTGATAAACATTAGACTTTCATATATGTTAGATTCATTACACACAACTGAAGTAGTTCAAGCCTTTTATTGTTTTAATATTGATGATATTGGCCAAAAAGTAAAGAAAAACCAAAAATCCGTATCTCAAAAAATTAGCATATTCCATCCGACGAATAAAAGAAAAGTGTTTTTAATACAAAAAAAGTCAACCTTCAAATAATTATGTTCACTTATGCACTCAATACTTGGTCGGGAATCCTTTTGGAGAAATGACTGCTTCAATGCGGCGTGGCATGGAGGCAATCAGCCTGTGGCACTGCTGAGGTGTTATGGAGGCACAGGATGCTTCGATAGCGGCCTTAAGCTCATCCACAGTGGTGGGTCTGGTGACTCTCAACTTCCTCTTCACAATATCCCACAGATTCTCTATGGGGTTCAGGTCAGGAGAGTTGGCAGGCCAATTGAGCACAGCAATACCATGGTCAGTAAACCATTTACCAGTGGTTTTGGCACTGTGAGCAGGTGCCAGGTCGTGCTGAAAATTGAAATCTTCATCTCCATAAAGCTTTTCAGCAGATGCAAGCATGAAGTGCTCCAAAATCTCCTGATAGCCAGCTGCATTGACCCTGCCCTTGATAAAGCACAGTGGACCACCACCAGCAGCTGACATGGCACCCCAGATCATCACTGATTGTGGGTACTTGACACTGGACTTCAGGCATTTTGGCATTTCCTTCTCCCCAGTCTTCCTCCAGACTCTGGCACCTTGATTTCCGAATGACATGCAAAATTTGCTTTCATCTGAAAAAAGTACTTTGGACCACTGAGCAACAGTCCAGTGCTGCTTCTCTGTAGCCCAGGTCAGGCGCTTCTGCCGCTGTTTCTGGTTCAAAAGTGGCTTGACCTGGGGAATGCGGCACCTGTAGCCCATTTCCTGCGCACGCCTGTGCACGGTGGCTCTGGATGTTTCTACTCCAGACTCAGTCCACTGCTTCCGCAGGTCCCCCAAGGTCTGGAATCGGCCCTTCTCCACAATCTTCCTCAGGGTCCGGTCACCTCTTGTAGTTGTGCAGCGTTTTCTGCCACACTTTTTCCTTCCCACAGACTTCCCACTGAGGTGCCTTGATACAGCACTCTGGGAACAGCCTATTCGCTCAGAAATTTCTTTCTGTGTCTTACCCTCTTGTTTGAGGGTGTCAATGATGGCCTTCTGGACAGCAGTCAGGTCGGCAGTCTTACCCATGATTGCGGTTTTGAGTAATGAACCAGGCTGGGAGTTTTTAAAGGCCTCAGGAATCTTTTGCAGGTGTTTAGAGTTAACTCGTTGATTCAGATGATTAGGTTAATAGCTCGTTTAGAGTACCTTTTCATAATATGCTAATTTTTTGAGATAGAGATTTTTGGTTTTTCTTTACTTTTTGGCCAATATCATCAATATTAAAACAATAAAAGGCTTGAACTACTTCAGTTGTGTGTAATGAATCTAACATATATGAAAGTCTAATGTTTATCAGTACATTACAGAAAATACTGAACTTTATCACAATATGCTAATTTTTTGAGAAGGACCTGTATATATATATACACACATGCACCCATGTGTTTGAATATATCCAGAGCTTTTTTTAAAAAAAAAAAAACTATTAGTCAGTGTTTCCCCTACCATTATATTAGGGGGGCGCCCCGCCCCCCCAACGGCACCCCCCGCCCCCCAGAAGGTCAAGTTAAATTAAAATAATTGTTACTTTTTTACACGCAAACTTTAGTTTTCCTGCATAAAGGCCGCTCCACATGCTGTCCTTACAGCACTCGCTGCAGCACTCCACTGTGTCTACTCCCCCCCCCTCCCTCCGTCTTGTAAACAGTCACACTGCCCCCCACCCCACAGTCACCACACACACAAACACTAGTTTGCAGTGGCGCGTCTCGTGTTTTACTTTCTACAACAAATTACGGCCAAAATATAGAGTTATTTCAGCCATAAAATAAAGAAGCAGAAGAAAAACCACCTCTGATGACAGTGACGCGTGCCATGAGGTAATTACGACCGTATAGCGGGGCCATGTGTTGTTGTTGTTCTCAATCGTGTAGGAGTGTTAAAAATGAAAAAAGAACGAAGGGAAGTGGGACCCGCGATGAAACTTCATAGAGATAAAAAAAAAAAAAAAAAGAAGATGCTCTTTTTAACAGCATGACTTCTTATGATGCAAAATTGGTCCTTTGAGACGACGTCTGTCGTAATATTGGGCCTAAAATAAATAAAGTATTATTATTATTATAAAATAATTAGATGAAGCCTTTCAACACCGTAATGTAAAAATGGGCTAAAAATGATTCACACGCTCAATAAGTGGTACAAAATGGTGAAAATTATATATTTTAATATCGGCATGCGCGCACACGTGTACACACACACAAGCGTGAGCGCACATGTGAGCAGACTCCCGCCAGCGACTGTCGGAAAATGGCACATGAAAAACAAAGCAAAATCTCAGCGTTTTTTTAAACGCTCACAGTCACAGGGTGATAATGGCAACACCAGCCGCCCCTCTGGCTCTTCAAGCAGTAGCACCCAGAGCAGCTCTGCCTCTCCCGGGCCAAGTGACAGCAGCCAAAGTTCTGCACGGAAAGCCCCCCCACCTGCCCCGCAGCAAAAGTCATCATCTCACCACCGCATGTCGGGCTTTGACCATAGACTGTATATATAGTGGGCGTAGCATCTGGCTCCAGAATTGAAGCCAACCCGGAAGTGTCAAAAACTTGCAATATCACGCCGTCCGCTAGGGTTGGCTCCAAAAAGCTTTTTCTCCATAGACCCTTTAATGACCCACGTCACGAATGACGTCACAGCTTTAGCTGGAGGCAAAAGAGGAAGCCCGCGGCCGGACAGAAAGGCGAAAGACTGAGGGACTAGGCTCCATCAACTTTTCTAAAATGTCGTCCTGCTGTGTTTTTGGATGCCAGAATAGGAGGAATGACGTTGGCGAACGCAAATTAAAGTTTTATATGATTCCACCGAACACTCATGCTCAGAGGGAACGAAGACAGTTGTGGTTAAATGCACTGAGGCGAAAAGGTGGATTCATGAGAATCTAAGCTTTCCATCGGCGTATAGTGTTTATATAATCGCGTTTGCAGCCTTCGGACATTCTTGAAATTCCTATGCAAATCAGTAAGTGTACCGCCGGCGGTACACTGAAGTTTAACGGGTTAAAAATGCTCGAGTTTGCAGTGCAAACTATATACTCCCGGTCCCGCTTGACTTCTCGCTCTGCTTTTGCCTCCAGCATAAGCCCCGCCCACAAAAAAGTCACAATGTTTGTAAACAAATAAAGGGTCTATAGGGCAGGTCATAGGTCACATAGTAAAGATTTACAGAGCCATCTCCTGCCAACCTTGGCGAAATATTTTGAGTACCGCTTAACCCATTAAGCTTCAGTGTACCGCCGGCGGTACACCTACTAATTTGCATAGGAATTTCAAGAATGTCCGACGGCTGCAAACGCGCTTATACAAACACTATACGCCGATGGAAAGCTTAGATTCTCATGAATCCGCCGGTATAAACCACTTTCAGATGCGATTACCACAGCGGGTGAGAAAAACACATTTGTCCGACAAAAACGAATATTCATCCATCCGTTCTCTATACACGGCTTCAACGCACACAGCGCGACTCACATTTCCAGGTTCATTATTACACATAAAAAAAAGATTCCACAAAAAACGGCCATAATCCAACCTTTAACATCCAGATGACACAAGCCAGTAAACTATTTTGTCCAAAACATGTCCTGAAGTCGGTATAAAATCCCCGAATCGGTCATTTTCAAGGAAATGCACCTCGCGATGCCCATCCAATATTCCCCGTATTTTTCGTCATTTTGAGAATCTAAGCTTTCCATTGGCGTATAGTGTTTATATAATCGCGTTTGCAGCCTTCGGACATTCTTTAAATTCGTATGCAAATTAGTAAGTGTACCGCCGGTGGTACACTGAAGTTTAACGGGTTAAAAATGCTCGAGTTTGCAGCGCAAACTATATACTCCCAGTTGACTTCTCGCTCCACTTTTGCCTCCAGCATAAGCCCCGCCCACAAAAAACGTCACAATGTTTGTAAACAAATAAAGGGTCTATAGACCCCAATTCATTTTTGGAAAAAATAAAATTTGATAGACTGATTTTCTACGGCTCAGGATTTTTTTCCCGTTAGTTTTCATGGTCAAAATGAGAGATCAGGTGGCCGATCTCAAAATAAATCAATACTGAATTTTAAATAAATCGTTAAAGTTGGCGGAGCCAGGGGGCGTGGCTATACTTGATGGACAGCAACAGAAGCCTCTGCGGTAAAATGTGGGCGGGATAAGAGAGTCCTCAGCCAATCCTGCCCCGAGTTGCTCTCCGGTCCAGTCTGTTTGATGACGCTTTTTACGTCACTGGCTCCAAAAAATCCAAAACGGCGACCAGGAAGTAGCAAAATCTGGGCTTCATTTTCTCGGCGTTGAAACCAACGGGTGACGTCATGGTTAGTTTACGCCTGGCTTTGACCCAGCTTGGTTGTCAGAGGGGAAATATTCCCCCTGGCTGTACAAAACTGATATTGGCAAGTAATTAATGCTTAGAGCACACTATGCGATATCAGGCCAATTTTAGTTTAGTGTCGGGTGAGACAAGAGCAGACAAGCTCCGACAAAAAACCTAGCCAAAATCGGCCTGATATCGTGTTGTTAGCTCTAGACATAAGCAAGTAATTAATAAAAATACATACATTACATAAATGTAGGTAGGTAATTAAAACAGTATGACTCAAATTCCTTATTTCGAGTTTTTGTACGACGGCGACAACGACCGACGCACGTCATAAAACATCACTTAGAGAAAACATGGAAGATCGGCAGGAAAATGTCACAACTGGGGTTCAAACCCAGGCCGCCCGCACCAAAGGTGACAGCTCAATGCGCTGAGCTATGAGAGATAAATCCTGACAAGTCATTATGCCGCCTTCTTCAGTGGCAGACATGCTCCTGACAGCAGTGTTTCTGAACGGGAGCGCAACGTCGCGTTCTGCCGGTCCTTACGGGCTAACCGTTAATCCTAGGTGAAAAGTGAAATGACCGTGAGCGAGAGGAAGGCTGTGGCTAACCAGAAATGTAATTATGTTCCAAATATTGTGAGAAATGACCGCGTGACAGCGATTTTAAAAAAACACTGTCCCTCCATGAGGCAGATGATTCAGTTTACATTGGTGCCTATGGAGAGAAGGGTGCGACTTTGCTGTAAACTGCTGCCTGCCATTTCACTTTAGAAAGAGCTAGGTCTTCAAATTTGGATTCATTTGAATCCCAGGTAAATTGTTTACAATCTGACCAAATTTCATTCTCCTAATACTTGTCGTTTGGTCGTGAGAGCGATTCGATCGTGAAAGTTTCAGGCGGATTTTTCACCTCTCCTCCACTCTAGCAAGTCACATGACGCACTCTAAAGAGAGCAGATTTTGAGAATTTTCACTTTTTTGAGGACTCACTGATCAAAAACTGTAAATGTCAGCCTGACATAAAATACATCCCTGCGAAGACAAGAAAAATCACTGCGTTTTCATGGTTAAATGAAGTTTGTAGGTGAAAGTATGGCGAAGCAGTGGCGCTGTGAAAACAGGTGACTCTTACGTCTGAGTGATTCAGTCCTCCCATTCATTGTGTATGTGGAAAATTAATGCAGTTTTTTGCTCATAACTCTAGCAAATATGAATGAATGTCTTAGAAAAGTCATAGCAATTGATTCCCGATAAAACTGCACGAGCTGATATATAATTTGTGTGTGATTTCTCAAAGCCCTAGGAGAAAAGTTTTAGGCGGAAGAAGAATAATATGTTCCATGCCCGAGCCCCTAATAATAATTAAATGGTTGTATTTATATAGCACTTTTATCGAAAGCGCTTTACATGATATGTCACATTCACACACACTGATGGCGCAAGCTGCCATGCAAGGCACTAACCACGACCCACCATCCTCGACGGGCCAAGGATCGAACCAGCAACCTTCCAGTTACAAGACGGCCACTCTACCCACTGAGCCATGCCGCCCCATAATTAATCACTCAATTGAGAAAGTAATGGACAGATTGAAAAACAATGAAATGACCAATTAATTGCCAGCCAAAGAGCAGCTGAAGTCCTGAATAGCAATATTACAGGAAGAAAAAAACGCATGGGTTAACAAGTTGGGATGCACAAGGACCAGGGGATTTGGGATGAGGTGTGTGTGTGTGTGTGTGTGTGTGTGTGTGTGTGTGTGTCTGTGTCTGTGTCTGTGTGTGTGTGTGTGTGTGTGTGTGTGTCTGTGTGTGTGTGTGTGTGTGTGTGTGGCAAAGGGGGAGGAGTGTTGGTGGAAATGGAGTAAGCCAGGTGCAGAGAGTGAGAGTTGTAGTCCGAATCCTTTTTTTTCTGATTGGCTGAGACGAGACACATGACAGTGTGCATCTATTAATGATCGGAAGCATTACGGTCGTTCTGGTTCTACTCGGTAGCGCTCTTCAGTAAAGGAGACACGGTTTGTTATTTTCTTTGATTATCGCTCGGCAAATTCCAAAAAAGTTGTAGGCTAACCTTTATTTTCACATTTATTAGGCAAAATTAGCTTTGCCACCGTGGCTAAACATGTTAAAAATGGTTTCGCCATCCTAAGGAAGGCTTTGCCTATGGCGAAGTGGCGAATGGCTAGTGCAAGCATAGAATTACCTCACTATCATATCAGGGCTTTTAATCAATTTGGTCTTTAACATAGTCGAAGTAATGATTGTGCTAAATTAGGCAAAGAGTGAGGATGGTGGGATTGTTATACGTGCTGTGAGGCATCAGTACTAGTTATATAATCAGTTGAAAAGTAATGCCAAATGTGCTGGAAATCCATATGAAGACAAAGAGTGCAGTCTTAATGAAGAGAGCTGTAAACAGTTGTTTTCCGTCAGGGATGGTCATGTTATCCTGATAGCATTTTTGTTCTAAACATCTCAACATTTTACATGGTATGGCTCTGTTCCAATCAAGCTCTTAGTTCATATCACTATTGTTGCACCACTGGGTTACTGGGTCTGATTCTGACCACTCAGCCATTAAGATTCCACTTTCAGCAGCCAGCTATGCCAAATAATAGGTTTAGACACTCAGTATTCAGTAGCAAAGCATGGTCTCTAAATGCCTAGCTGGTTGTCATTTTAATGGAGAGGAAGTTTCAACATTCATGTGAGACCATTACAGATGGTTCCTCATTTTGTCAGAAAGCAGTTAAGTGTAGTTGTACATTTACCATGGAACAAAAGAGGTGGGAGTTAATCCAATCTGAGCCCTGAACAGGCTTGTAGGCTAGTTTTCAGTGATGTTAAGTGACAAACCACAAGTGAGTAGCAGCTAGTATCTTTAAGGTGGCCTTGACCTATTATGTAGTCTCCACAATTAACACAACTCATTGTGTTTCCTGCCAAAGATCCTGCTCAGCATCCACTCTCACACCAACACACTATCTCTTCACCTTACAGATTTTGGTAAGCTGCAGAGTGTGTAAGATGTGAATTTTACTCGCAACAGATACAGGTCTGCATTTTTAGAGTAACCTAGTACACTAATATTGTGCTGTTTCACTTGTCTAATGAATCTGTGTAATTTTCAGCTTCACCATATTGTCTTACTTCAATCAATGTTGTAACTAGACAAGCCCTCAGTAGATGGCAGAACCACGCCCATGAACAGGAGCAGGGCTTGTGGCGGAGACGGCCCAGGGGGGCTGTGGTGGCGGCTGCTTGTGGCGGAGATGGCTTGTGGCAGAGACGGCCCAAATATTCGGATCCGTTCATCTGGTCTCGGGTCCAAATTTTGCCTTCGTTTTGTCTTCAGTTAAACTGAAGAATTCCCAAACAGCGGAAGCCTTCAGCATCTTGTCTTGTGTTTATGCAACGAAGTGAAGCGTGACGTCAGAGTCGGCAGCAACCTGGCCATTTGGGTGGTGTTTACAAACACAAACGGAGGAGCCGAGATGAGCCAAAGTGGGCTGAAGGCAAAGGAAAGAGAGAGCTCCGAATGTTTTCGTCTGTGGGGAGGAAGGGGTGATCACATAGACATACGTGTATATGTCATAGACATATGTGCATATTTTTATGTGATCACAGGACGAGATGAGCCGACATGAGACGATGTGGGCCGAAGGTGGAAGGAAAACAGTAGCGCCGCACATTGTTTCCACCCGTTAACGTCCGACGGCGGGGGGGGATATTCGGATACCAAAATTAATATCCGGATACCGCCGTAGCGAACGAATATTCAGATATTCGGGTCCAACCCTAGTGTTTATATCATGAGGAGAATACTGCCTTAAAATAGGTTCCAGTTTAAGGTTTGATCTGTTAATATGTTACCATGAGCGTGCAGTGTAATGCACGTTGATACCTTTGTTAATTGTCAGCTGACCACCTTTCTGTCTGTGTTTCTGCCTCTGGTTCCATCTAGCCTCAGGGAATCGGTGAACCCAGTGTTTACCATGCTGTGGTGGTCATCTTCCTGGAGTTTTTTGCATGGGGTCTCCTCACCACTCCAATGCTCACGGTAAGCCAAGATACGCACGCTCACATAGACACACCGTTATGTAGAATGACATAAGTGTGTTTACACACCTATCCTCTCTTCTTTGAAAACCTTGCCAAAGAGTGGCATTTCCCATTGACTGAAATCACACAAGGTCCATCAGGGTCTATAAATAATTAAATCCTATATCAATTAGGGGAGATCTTGGGTGGAGCAGTTTTGCTTTGTGTTGGCAGATATTTTTGCTAGGTGCTAATGAACTGAGAAATATGAAAAGGGCATCAAACAGTAGTATTGTCTGAGCTCTAGTTCTTTGTTGAAAAGGCTTATCAGGGGGTCACGAGGCTGGTTTGTGTTGTCAGCCCACAGCGCAGATGATGGCTAGGCAAACCGAGCAACGCATTCACCCCAGCATATCAGTGTAATGTAGTATGGTTTCGGTATTTGCTACAAGCAATTTGAACAGCATTATGTAACAAAATTTCACCTCAAATGTTGCACACAGAAATTGAGTAAAATACAGACATGTGCTTCATTAAAAATCTGCTTTGTAAAGGAAGTGGTAAGATTCTTTATAACCATGATATGCTTTACTTCATACCAGCAGGAATTGCCTATTAATAGTTTTAGTTCTTTGTAGCATTCTCTGTGGCTTTTTTATCTTTCAGCCAGATTCTGCATTGAGTGAATTCCTGTCCTTTTTTTGATGTACGTACTTTTCCCTTACAACATAAATTACTTTGGGAAGAAACTGGTATCTCTAACAAATTATGAGTAAACATCTGTGAGCCACATGATGTAAACCAGACAGGCTTACGCAATGCATGCTTCTCAGCAGTCTCGTATTTGCAGAGGTGGTTGTATGTGTAACTGTTAAGCATTAATCACTGGGGGTTTGTTGCCCTCACAATCCTTGGGCAAAGGCAGGATTTGCATTTTGGACTAATCAGAGGCTGCCTGAAGATGAGAAGGACTGCTTCACTGCTCCCAATGAACACACTGCTTCATTAGTATCCAGCAGCAACAGTCTTCACTGAGCATTCAGTGTGTGTGTGTGTTGGGTAGCTGACTCCCAGAGGAAGAGAGGGGATTCTTAGCTATGTCATGAGCTTTTCCCTCTGTATCTGTGAACAATAACCAGATCCTGTTGTTCAGTCCCAGTCAAGCTCCATATGTCCTAAGTTAAACCAAAGCTTCATGTTCCCACACCAGTGTCAATGACACTTAACCACAGTACCTGCTGGACACTGACGTTATGGACTTTGAAGTCATAACCACTGTGCTCCTAGGAAAAAAAGTTGGTCTGGAGCCCTGTCACAACAGAATAATTGTCAGTATTTTTCTTCAGTGTCTTTACAATTAGAGTTATTAAATATCTTTATTTTGTTTCAATTTTTGATGTAACCACATACAAGTTGATAGTCTAGAATTGGAATAAAATGAGTATTGTTCAGCTATGAAAAGGTATGTGTTCTCTGATTACTGTTGTATGCAAAAGTGGGTTTTTTTGTAACACAGCAAGAGAAATTAGAGCCTTAGAAATAATAAACTGATCTTACACTGTTGTCAAATACAATAACGTTATTAATCCCCAAGGGGAAATTCAGTAATATAAATATTATTATATAAATAAATATTAGAACGTGTTTAACACAGGAGATTTAACAAACATTTGAGATTGATAATAGGCAGCTCTCACAACCAGATAACAGCCTTGAAAGAGGCCGTAAAGCTTGTAGTTTCTGTTGCTACATTCCAACTATTTCAGACATATTTACTGCATTAATAAATGTTTACACTGAACACAACACAGGGAAGCAATCATGGTGTTAAAAAGGTAAATTATCCAGTCATTCATTCTCTAGTCATGAATTGTTCAGCAACCATGACAACACCAGGCATGTTATTTGGTCACTGATCCGTGAAAATTCGCGTATGGAGGTATCAATTTTGAGACCCAACATGAATCGCCCAAATTCGATGAGAAAAAAAATCTAGGGTGTAAGGGGTATAGGGTTGGATCGCACGTAGTTGTCAACAGTGCGCTGGCAAAAGCACGAGTTGGAAACAACGATTGGAGAGCATTATCGAAAGTTAGATGTAGCTGGGAAAGCGAGGTGCATGGTGTGTGACGATGAGACAAAATACAGCGACAGAGGATGCCAAGCGCTGATAGACCACATGAAAAAGAGAAATCATGCCGAGAAATTGTACGAAAAGCGCTCTAACCACCAAATGCCCAGCAATTTTTTAACCCGGCGGAGTGAAGAGACGCGACAACAGGACCAAACATACGGGATCAGTAGTGTGTACTTGCAACCATAGACATAATAAAGAGTAGACACCGCTCGGGGTGCTGCGCAGCGAGAAATACGGCCGCCCTCTTGGTCCGGTCACCCGCTCCACTCTGCGCTGTTTGACAGCGCATTTAATCCATCTTAACTCTGAATATTAAACTGATTTTCACGCGTTTTTATTTTTTGCTGCAAATGTCATACATGTAGCTATGATACAGGACAAATGGTTCGGCGTATTTTAATATTCATAGCGGGAATAATAGATAATAATAATAGGTAATAGAATATTCTGATATTAAGCTCGACTGTAGACAGGTATTTTGCAAACACTGTAAACACACACACACACACACTCTAATATATGTTAGAGAAGCAGATAATGGCAGTAAAGTCAATTAGCCTATTTTAATAATTTGAAGAGACAATATATGATTATGCTATATATACATACACACGTGGACAAAATTGTTGGTAGCCCTCAGTTAAAGAAGGAAAAACCCACAATTCTCACTGAAATCACTTGAAACTCACAAAAGTAACAATAAATAAAAATTTATTGAAAATTAAATCATCAAAATCAGCCATCACTTTTGAATTGTTGATTAACATAATTATTTAAAAAAACAAACTAATGAAATAGGGCTGGACAAAAATGATGGTACCCATAACTTAATATTTTGTTGCACAACCTTTTGAGGCAATCACTGCAATTAAACGATTTCTGTATTTGTCAATGAGCGTTCTGCAGCTGTCAACAGGTATTTTGGCCCACTCCTCATGAGCAAACAGCTCCAGTTGTCTCAGGTTTGATGGGTGTCTTCTCCAAATGGCATGTTTCAGCTCCTTCCACATATGTTCAATGGGATTCAGATCTGGGCTCATAGAAGGCCACTTTAGAATAGTCCAACGCTTTTCTCTCAGCCATTCTTGGGTGTTTTTGGCTGTGTGTTTTGGATCGTTGTCCTGTTGGAAGACCCATGACCTGCGACTGAGACCAAGCTTTCTGACACTAGGCAGCACATTTCTCTCCAGAATGCCTTGATAGTCTTCAGATTTCATCGTACCTTGCACACTTTCAAGACACCCTGTGCCAGATGCAGCAAAGCAGCCCCAAAACATTACTGAGCCTCCTCCATGTTTCACCGTAGGGACAGTGTTCTTTTCTTCGTATGCTTGGTTTTTGAGTCTATGAACATAGAGTTGATGTGCCTTACCAAAAAGCTCCAGTTTGGTCTCATCTGTCCAAAGGACATTCTCCCAGAAGCTTTGTGGCTTGTCAACATGCATTTTTGCAAATTCCAGTCTCGCTTTTTTATGAGTTTTTTTCAGCAGTGGTGTCCTCCTTGGTCGTCTCCCATGAAGTCCACTTTGGCTCAAACAACGACGAATGGTGCGATCTGACACTGATGTACATTGGCCTTGGAGTTCACCTTTAATTTCTTTGGAGGTTGCTCTGGGCTCTTTGGATACAATTCCAACGATCCGTCTCTTCAATTTGTCATCAATTTTCCTCTTGCGGCCACGTCCAGGGAGGTTGGCTACTGTCCCGTGGGTCTTGAACTTCTGAATAATATGAGCCACTGTTGTCACAGGAACTTCAAGCTGTTTAGAGATGGTCTTATAGCCTTTACCTTTAAGATGTTTGTCTATCATTTTTTTTCGGATGTCCTGGGACAATTCTCTCCTTCGCTTTCTGTTGTCCATGTTCAGTGTGGTACACACCTTTTCACCAAACAGCAGGGTGACTACTTGTCTCCCTTTAAATAGGCAGACTGACTGATTATGAGTTTGGAAACACCTGTGATGTCAATTAAATGACACACCTGAGTTAATCATGTCACTCTGGTCAAATAGTTTTCAATCTTTTATAGAGGTACCATCATTTTTGTCCAGGCCTGTTTCATTAGTTTGTTTTTTTAAATAATTATGTTAATCAACAATTCAAAAGTAATGGCTGTTTTTGATTATTTAATTTTCAATAAATTTTTATTTATTGTTACTTTTGTGAGTTTCAAGTGATTTCAGTGAGAATTGTGGGTTTTTCCTTCTTTAACTGAGGGGTACCAACAATTTTGTCCACGTGTGTATATAAACAAAATACTGACTAATGAACACATATTTCTATATAAAACAATAGATAGAAGTTGTATATCAGAGAAAATGAATATATATAAATCATAGATGGAGTATTAATATAATCAATATATCAGAGAAAATTATTGTATAAATCATATATAGACTATCAATATAATTCATACATATATATTAAAAAAGGTATATCAGAAAATGATAATATAGATATATATATTGTTTTATATAGAAATATGTGTTCATTAGTCAGTATTTTGTTTATATATGTATATATGGTGCAATCATATATTGTCTCTTCAAATTATTAAAATAATTGACTTTACTGCCATTATCTGCTTCTCTAACGTGTATTAGTGTGTATGTGTTTACAGTGTTTGCAAAATACCTGTCTACAGTCGAGCTTAATATCAGAATATTCTATTACCTATTATTATTATTACCTATTATTCCCGCTATGAATATTAAAATACGCCGAACCATTTGTCCTGTATCATAGCTACATGTATGATGTTTGCAGCAAAAAAATAAAAATAAAAACGCGTGAAAATCAGTTTAATATTCAGAGTTAAGATGGATTAAATGCGCTGTCAAACAGTGCTGAGTGGAGCAGGTGACCGGACCAAGAGGGCGACCCCACCGCTCGTCAGCCCCAATGGACAGTAGCGGTTGATGCGGCATCTACTCTTTATTATGTCTATGCTTGCAACAACCCAGTGGCATTGCCCCACAAGTTCCTCAACAGAAGAGGCTCACTCTCATGGTCGATCGGAAAGCACACATAGTGATGACTTCATGTGGCTCATTCAAATTTGAATCCAGTATAAATATTTGGTTTCATCACATTAACATGACTTTGTGCTGTTTTTGGGGGGTGCCTAGAAGGTCCCATACAGACATTTTTTGAAGCCTTCATGTTTAAAGAATTCTAGGTGTCAGAGTTCACCAGAATGCACCATTTCAGCCTTTAAATTTCAAAGGTTTCTTGCTCCACTCCCTCGCTTCCAAGGATTCACTTATTTAGTAATTTCCCAATGACATGCCTGCAACACTTAGTACAGACCAAAAACTGGCCACTTCATTGGTTTTAGAAACTGTTTAGGTCACTTGACTGTTCAAGCAACTGCAAGTGTGGGGTTTAGCTGCCAGGTAAACAAAAAACCACTGACTTTACAGTCTTTCCCTTCTAATGTAGTAGTTGGTGCTTAAACTTGTTTGAGATATCTTCTGAGGACTGAGAATAAATCCAAACTCAGGTTTTCTAGTATTTCTACTGGCCCCCCTAGGAAAGTTGTCTGCAGTTTTTATTACCAAGGTACATATGTAAATTGAACTAGATTTAGCGCTCACATGAGGAATGGCAACAATGTGTATCTGCAGAGTGATCCTGGCATTAAGCAAATAATGCTAAATGCTTAAATCATGCCTAAACGGCCAAGCACCAGAATATTTACTGGTGTTTGAGCATACTAAAGACCAGTGTGGGCAATTGGAAATTTCATCAAAATTCAAAAGATAAGCTACACTTGGGTGTGTGGGTGCTAAAATTGGGAACAGCTTTTCAGATATCGTGAGATTTTTGGGATCTGTTACAGTTTTTAAGGGCATGGGAGCAAACTCTCCAGCAAATGAGATGTATCACAATGAAATGGGTGAATTTATGCAGCGCTGTAAATGTGTAGAGTTTGTGAGAGTAATATAGTACCTGCAGTCGATCGTGTAGTAATCTGTGGTGACATGACCTCTATGGACATAAGTTAAACAGATTTTTAGGGTTGTTGGTATGGGCCATGCTTCAGTTTTATGGATGGTTAAAAACAACTTTATTCAGTTTTTTTTTATTCAGCTATATTTCTGTGTATTTATTTTATTTGTTTTATTTGTCTGTGCTTGCTTTCCAGGTTTTACACCAGACATTCCCCCAACACACATTCCTGATGAATGGACTTATTCATGGTGTGAAGGTAAGAGATTACATGACACATGAACAGAAAAACTTGGTCTATCTGTGGTCATCATAAAGGAAATATACAAGTGACACATGCAAAGCAACAGAATACAGTCTTGAATTCTAGCAAATTATCTCTGATCTTTACATTTACAGTATCTCCGTAGCATGCAGTATCTTTGTGTTGTGTATGATGACTTGCATGTTTATTGCAGACGGTTGCTTTGGGGATTGACATGTGGGTTTATCAGAGCCAGTGCTAATTCTTGGTAAAGAACCAAGACCAATATCTGATACTTGACACAATTTACAATAAATATTGTATTTTAACACCTTGTGATAGCAGGAAAGCTGTCATTCTAGACTTCTTCATTAAGGTTTACTATAGGTGAATATGTACAAAAACAACAGAAGTGATGGGGTCAAAATGTCATGGGACACTCGGTCTTCTGTTCAATGTGTGATCGACAACTGTTTGTCTCCTCTTCTCTTGCAGTTGGGTCTGCTATTCTCTGTTTTTTAATCTTCCACTGTTTTATCACTTTTATTGCTCACTAAAGCCGATATCTTAAAGCATTATTTGTTTTGTTTTCCAGACTCTTTCGAGGTAATCCGTGGCTATTTCCTAATTTACCATTAGCATAGTCTTAGCCACTGTGAAAGCAGCTAATTTCCCGATTTGTTTCAACAGACTGTTTTTCTTTTTTTTTTTAAACACTCTTTATTGGGTTTTTTTTGCATTATTATATACAGTCCAGCCCAAAATACAAATATTAAGAATAACATCTGGACCTTGAAATTGAAAAGTAAAGAAGTACCTCTTTCTATATTAAACCAAAATAAAGCAAAACAAAGAACAAAACAAACAAGAGCAGAACAAAAGGGGTGGATGAGATGATAATTACAAATTAAGTTGGCATGACAAATGTATATTTATATTTAATTGCTGCCTTCTCGGTACAGATTGTAAAAAGGTGACAACACTTTCCAAAACTTCTCCTCTCTTCCTTGCAGAGAGTATCTAATCTTCTCCAGTTCCATATGCATCATTACATCTCTGAGCCAGTTAACATGAGTGGGGGGCTCTGCCTGCTTCCAGTTCCATAAAATTAATCTTCGTGCCAACAGACAGCAGAATAAAACTGCTTTGCATTCTGATTGTTTTTTTTTATGACATTTTGATCTAAGATAAGATAAGATAAGATAGACTTTATTAATCTCGCAAAGGAGAAATTTAACATTACAGGGCTCTTAGAAACAAAAACAAAAACAAAAAACAGGAGTGCAAAAGTCACGAAAGTGCAAGAACAAGATAATAAATATTGCACATAATAACAACTACACAGTAGTGTTATACAGTCTGATGGCAGTGGGGATGATGGACCTGCGGTAGCGCTCCTTCTTGCGCTGAGGGTGTCTGAGTCTCGTGCTAAAGGAGCTGCTCAGCTCCACTACAGTCCGGTGCAGTGGGTGGGAGCTGTTGTCCATGATGGATGAGAGCTTGGTCAACATCCTCCTCTCACCCACATCCATCACAGAGTCCAGTGGGCAGCCCAGGACAGAGCTGGCCCTCTTGGTCAGCTTGTTCAGTCTCTTCATGTCCCGCTCTGTGCTGCCCGGGGCCCAGCAGACGACAGCGTAGAGGAAAGCAGAGGCTACCACAGTGTCGTAAAAAGTCCTTAGTAGAGGTCTGCACACTCCGAAGGACCTCAGCCTCCTCAGAAGGTGGAGGCGACTCTGGCCCTTCTTGTACAGAGCATCGGTGTTGTGGGACCAGTCCAGTTTATTGTTGAGGTGAACACCCAGGTACTTGAAACTGTCCACTGTTTCAATGTCCTGCCCCTGGATGTTCACTGGTGGATGTGGGAGTGTCCTTCTCCTGAAGTCGACCACCATCTCCTTCGTCTTACTGGTGTTGAGGCACAGATGGTTGCGCTCACACCAGTCCACAAAGTCCATGATGACCGACCGATACTCCAGCTCGTTCCCCTCAGACACACGGCCCACAATGGCAGAGTCATCAGAGAACTTCTGGAGATGGCAGCTGTCCGTGTTGTAGGTGAAGTCCGAGGTGTAGATGGTGAAGAGGAAGGGCGAGAGGACGGTGCCCTGGGGCGCCCCCGTGCTGCAGACTACCACCTCTGACTCACAGCCGCGCAGCCGCACGTACTGTGGACGGTCAGTGAGGTAGTCAGTGGTCCAGGCAGCGAGATGTCCATCCACTCCCGCGTCCACCAGCTTCCCCCGCAGCAGCGCCGGCCTGATGGTGTTGAAGGCGCTGGAGAAGTCAAAGAACATGACTCTCACAGCGCTGCCGGCGCTCTCCAGGTGAGTGAGCGCTCGCTGCAGCAGGTAGATGACAGCGTCTTCTACCCCCATGTTGGGCCTGTAGGCAAACTGCAGCGGGTCCAGGTCGGAGCTCACCACTGAGCGGAGGTAGTGGAGGAGGAGCCTCTCCATGGTCTTCATGAGGTGGGAGGTGAGGGCGACAGGTCTGTAGTGGGCCAGTTCCTTGGCGTGAGCTGTTTTAGGGACTGGGACCACACAGGAGGTTTTCCACAGGACGGGGACCCGCTCCAGGCTGAGGCTCAGGTTGTAGAGGTGGCAGAGGACCTCACAGAGCTGGTCCGCGCAGGTCCTCAGCAGCCTGGGACTGATGCCGTCTGGTCCAGCAGATTTCCTCTGCTTCAGTCGCCTCAGCTCTCTCCTCACCTGGTCGGTGTGAAGGAGAGGGGGGAGTGAGGGGGGGAGTGAGGTGGGCTGCAGGGGGTGGGAGTAGTTCGTGTGGGTGAGTTGGGGGCCGGTGAAGGTGTCGCAGGAAGGGGAGGGTCTGCTGGGCTGGGGATGTGTGAAGAGGGGGGAGCAGGAAAGGGGGCAGAGGGGGTGGGGGGAGAGTCAAATCTGTTAAAGTAACAGTTCAGCTCATCTGCCCTGCGCTGGTCTCCATCAGCTGTCCCTCTGGCACTCTGTCCATGTCCAGAAATGTTCTTAAGTCCTCTCCACACGTCCCGCGCGTTGTTCTGAACCAGCTTCTCCTCCAGCCTCTTCCCATAGTCCTTCTTGGCCCTTCTGATCCGCCACTGGAGCTCACGCTGCACTCTCTTCTGCTCCTCTCTGTCCCCTGAGATGAAAGCCCGTTTCTTCTGGTTCAGGAGGGCTTTGAGCTCAGGGGTGACCCAGGGGTGGTTGTTGGAGAAGCACTGTACCGTCCGAGTTGGCACAGTGCTGTCCACGCAGAAGTTGATGTAATCTGTGACGCAATGCGTGAGGCCATCGATGTCATCTCCATGAGGACTGTAGAGCACGCTCCAGTCAGTGGTCTGGAAACAGTCTCTGAGTCTCTCACTGGCCTCATCTGTCCATGCCTTCACAGTCCTCTTCTGCACAGGTCCTCTTCTCACCTTGGGTGTGTAGTGGGGGAGCAGATGAACCAGGTTGTGGTCCGAGCGGCCCAGTGGGGGGAGGGGGCAGCGGTGTAGGCGCCTTTCACATTCACATACAGTAAGTCCAGTGTCTTGTCGCCCCGCGTGTGACACGTGACATACTGTGTGAAAGTTGGGAGAAAGGCAGAGAGGGAGGCGTGGTTGAAGTCTCCACTGATCAGGACGAGCGCCCGGGGATGGCGGCTCTGGGCTTCACTCACGGCGCTGTGGAGTCTTTCACACGCTGTCCCTGCATGAGCTGATGGTGGGATGTATACGCAAAACACAATCACGTGCGAGAACTCCCTCGGTAGATAATATGGCCGCAGCGCCACCGTAAGCATCTCCAAGTCCCGCGTGCACAGCTGTTCCTTCACGTGCACATTTGCTGGGTTACACCACTGCTCATTCACGTACACAGCCAGTCCTCCCCCAGACTTTTTGCCGCTTCCCACCGCGTTCCGGTCCGCGCGCGCGAGTGTAAATCCGTTCAGGGAAACCACAGAGTCCGGTGTATGTCCATTCAGCCACGTCTCCGTGAAACACATGAGGCTACACTCACGATGCTCCTTCAGCCGCGTCAGCGTGGCCAGCTCCTCTACCTTGTTGGTGATGGCGAGGACGTTCCCCATGATGATAGAGGGAAAGTAAGTCCTGCGCTTTCGCCGTCCTCCTCTGCAGCCTCTTCTTTTCCTCCGTATCTCCGCGGGGACATGGGGCCTCTCCGTGTAGAGAAAGGATGAGCTGCGGAGGCCGAGAAGGGTCTCACGTGTGTAGCGTCTTTGTTCCTCAGAGCGGCCGCCGCTGTGTCCAGAGGGCTCACCTGAAGCAAGTCCAAAAAGTGCAAAAAAACAGCACAACTCCGAATAAAAGTGTGATAAAAGTGGGTTTCCTATATGCACGATTGCACAAAGCTTCACCCACTTTAAGGAAAAATAGGAAAAAGTGCCTATTTACAATAGAAAAAACGAAAAGTAAGAAAAAAGGGTTGAGAGCTCCCGTAACCAGCTGCTGCTCGCACAGCGCCATTTTGGAAAAACTACAATGCCAAGTACTGCTAAGAATGGATTTAAAGCAATGGGCTTGTGAAAGGCTTTTGACAATGTTGAGAAAATTCTCGTCCAGAACATTGACAGTACAGAACAACCCCAAAACATGTGTGAAAGAGAAGCTACCGAATCTTTACAACGTAAGCAGAAAGGATCTACATCTGGAAATACTTTACTTAATTTTAGTTTGGACCAATGTTGTCGGTGTAGGATTTTAAACTGCATTAGACAATGTCTTGCACAAATGGAGGCTGAATGTGTACAGGTAAGAGCTTGCGTCCACTGTTCCTCTGAGATACTCATACCAAGCTCCGTCTCCCATGCTTGCCTCAAGTGACATAATGTAGTAGAGTCGTTAAGCTGAGACAATCTATTATATAGAACTGATATGCCCCCTTTAACTGCAGGATTATTTAGAAATATAGAGTCAATAGGTGATTGTGCTGGTGCCCTTGGGTAATTTACATTATTTTGTTTTACAAAATTACGAACTTGCAAAAACATAAAAAAATGTAAGGTAAATCAAATTTTCCTCTAAGCTGCTCAAATGAAGGGAACATATCCTCAATAAAAATGTCCAAAAAACTGTCGAGACCCTTTTGATGCCAATCAACAAATGTGTTATTTCCAAGTGATGGTGCAAACATATGATTCTTTAAAATGGGTCCTTGCAATGGGCTTGAATGAAGACCCAAGTGGTTTACCAATTGCTTCCATATTCTTAGGGAGTGAGAAACAACATCATTATCTGTAATTTTAGGAGATATAGAAGATATATTTGAAAAAACTAAAGCTCGAAGAGAGGATGGATGACAACAGTCTTGTTCCATCATTATCCAGTAAGGATATTGCTTTTGTACCCAGTATGACATATTCTTCAAATTACAAGCCCAATAATATAATTGAAAGTGTGGCAGACCCATTCCACCTAACGATTTTGGTCAACAGACTGTTTTTCTTGTTTATTTTTTGTGGGCTGTATATCTGTTAGAGAGACAAGTCCTTCAGTTGGAGCAGATTGTTAAAATTAATCTTAGATTTTAAAAATGTTACAGGTACTCTGGATGGCATTAACCACATGCCTTACTTTTAGCATCTCAGTGATAGCTTAGCTTTGACCTCGGGTTGTCAGCAAAAAAAAGTTCCAATTACTCTGATCTAGGGCTGGGCGATATGGCCAAAAAATAAAATCTCAATTTTTTTTTAGTCATCTTGGACGATTGCGATTTTAATCAATTTTTGTTGTTTCTTTGCGGTCTGTTTGCTATGGCTAGTGCTAGCCATACCTAGGGTTGCCACCTTTCAGAAACGAAAATAAAGGACACCCACCACGACTCCTCGGGGCCACAGTGATTCTGTTGACACTACAGTGTATCAGAGTAAGGTTGTTGAATATTTGTGTCTCTCTTTGCTGTTGCAGCAGTTTTGCAATTTGCAGGCGGTCCCTGTTCACAGTCGGCTGCTCATAGACACCAATGTTATTTCTGCAACTTGAAAGACAGCTACTTTTGATAAAACTGCCTTACATCTGCCTTACAACGATGGGAAAGAGGCATCGTTTATGTTTTGACAACCTATATCTAATGAGTTATTGATGCTGAAAGTCTGAATCTGTGAATATCTTTCCAACTTTACCAAACGTGGGCCACAACCACCCAAGGAGTGGTATATTTAATTTTGAAAAAAGCATTTAGTCATACTTAAAGCTTTAAGTGCTTTATTAACACAAAACTAAGAGTTTTGTATTGTTTTATGATCACAGGTTCTGTCTAAAAAGATGTGGCATCATTTTAAACGGTGAAACCATACTAATAAATGTAATGGCCAAACCAGTGGGTAATGCTGGATTCTGCAAAAACTGAATGCAGAATACTGGACAAAGAAATTCTCTTCAGATATTTTTCCCATCTAAATATTTTCTTAACACAATGAATGTATTAACTTATTTATGTGTGTATGAATGTATTTACTGACTTATTTATTTAGTACCGTTAACATATCAGAGTTCTGAGTTAGTTTTTCTTTAGATAGGCAAAGACCATTTATTGATCATATATAGGCTATTAAATAAATGGGTTCCAGTCTTCCCACTCACGCCTGTGCTTTTGAAAACGTTTTTGCTTCTTGGACGTGGTGGAGTTTCGGGTGTAGACATTTTTAAACACACGGGAGCAGCAGCGTCTGTAACCAGGAAACCCACGGCAGAACCGGCAAACAGACCTGCTGGACCTCGCATCGGGTCCTCGCTACATAGGTCTAAGGAAGATGAAACTGGGTGCCTTAATATTTCCTGTGTTTTATTTTGTTTATTATGCAGTTTTGATGTGTGTGTGACAGACGTGTATGGGACATTTATGAAAATACGGAAAAATTAGCGTCCCGTATTGAATCAATACGGGAAAAGTGCCTGCAGCTACGGGAGTGCGGCATAGGGTTGCCACCCGTTCCTTAAAATACGGAATCGTCCTTTATTTGACTATTAATTGTAGCGTCCCGTATTGATCCTATGCCACACTCCCATAACTGCGGGCACTTTTCCCATTCTTTGGGATGCCTCTGCCGGAGGTGCTGAAGAGGTTAGTTGTGCTGCTACTCTTCGTTTTCACAGTACTTTTGCAAACCTCGCACATGACTGTAGTTTGCTCTGTGTCAGTCTTGTCAAAGCCGAACCACTTCCATATAATTGATGTAACATGAGGCCCTTTTCTCGCGACCAACTCTTCGTCTGCTGTTGTGTCCACCATGACGGGGGTGTGAGTGTTTTGGCGGAAGGAGATGAGAGACGGAAGCAAACGCCAGTGCACAAGTCGTGAAAGGCAGAAGAAGAATTTGTATTGTTATATATTTAAGCTCGCCTCGATTTTACGATTTCGCAAATTTTCAAATCATTGGGTTTTAAAAATGCGAATTAATCGAATTAATTCGATTTATCGCCCAGCCCTACTCTGATCTGTCCCTGTCAATATACAGTAGCTTTGAGTGTTTATTGGCAGTTACTTGTGACCATAGACTGTATATATAGTGGACGTAGCATCTGGCTCCAGAATTGAAGCCAACCCGGAAGTGTCAAAAACTTGCAATATCACGCCCGTCCGCTAGGGTGGCTCCAAAAAGCTTTTGCTCCATAGACCCCAATTCATTTGAAAAAATAAAATTTGATAGACTGATTTCTACAGCTCAGGATTTTTTTCCCGTTAGTTTTCATGGTCAAAATGAGAGATCAGGTGGTCGATCTTAAAATAAATCAATACTGAAGTTTAAATAAATCGTTAAAGTTGGTGGAGCCAGGGGGCGTGGCTATACTTGATGGACAGCAACAGAAGCCTCTGCGGTAAAATGTGGGCGGGATAAGAGAGTCCTCAGCCAATCCTGCCCCTAGTTGCTCTCTGGTCCAGTCTGTTTGATGACGCTTTTTACGTCACTGGCTCCAAAAAATCCAAAACGGCGACCAGGAAGTAGCAAAATCCGAGCTTCATTTTCTCGGCATTGAAACCAACGGGTGACATCACGGTTAGTTTACGCCTGCTTGTGACGCATAACCAATCAGCTGTGGGCACGACATTGCCGAGGCCACGAAGTAACTACAGGCAAAGACAGGCTGCTGCATCAGGGCCAAAGTAGACCATTTAATTTATCGACTGTCCCTATTTTCTCTGTGGGCGTACTTAATGCTTCTTCACAAGGCATTGAGAAGTAGATTGCTTTCATTATACTTCTGTAATGTTTAGCACTGTGAGTTGAGCAAATATTAAATTTATTTATTTATTTTTTTTTGGTCAAATGATGCCATACAGTAAGGCACACCAGCAGATAAATAAAATGTTTTTTACAACTACAGCTGTTAATTCACATCCTTATTCCGGATCAAGCTATTCTTACTTTTATTTTCCCATGAAAGATATGCTTAGCATGTCTACTCTGGTTCATCACTTACTATCAATGCAGTTACATGTTAACACCTGCAAGCTGCATAGTAACTGTGGCAGGTTCTGTAGCTAGCCGAAGCAAAGCACACGTTTGAGGTTGAAGTGCTTCAAGCTGGCAGTAGTTGTTCAGTTCGAGGAAGGGTTATAGTTTCAAAATTTCGATTTCTAAACTGGCATGCCTGTACTTCAGTCCCCAGTGAATTTAGCTTCTGTCAGGTTGTTTTTTCTCAGCACTTGTCTGATACCTCTGTTTTTGTCATCTGTCTGTCTATCCATCCTTCCTTCCTTTCCAGGCCTATTATCATTTCTTAGTGCTCCACTGATTGGAGCATTGTCAGACGTATGGGGACGGCAAGTCCTTCTTGCTGCTAACCAGTCTTCTTCACATGTGCACCCATTCCCCTGATGAAGATCAGCCCATGGTGAGTGCAAAATACTGACATCACTGTAGAATTATTCAGCCTTGTTTTTAGGTAGAAGGTGAAATTTTGTTATGTCCTGGCTCCGACGCTTAAGATTCTATAATACGTTCTATTACAACAACTGAATGAAGAAAAAACACCAAATTGCCAGTTACCAAGATTAGACCCTTAACAAAGATAAGATTTAGAATGTAACAGTGTTTCATGTAGTGCAGCTATTTAAAAGTGCCTGTGCTCACAAGACTGTTTTTGTCTTTCAGTGGTACTTTGCAGTCATCTCCATGTCTGGCGTCTTTTGCTGTCACCTTTTCTGTGATTTTTGCATATGTGGCAGACATCACGCAGGAGCATGAAAGGAGTACAGCATATGGTTTGGTGAGGAGATGTGTGAATTAGACGGATCATGACAGTTTGTGAATTCACAATGTCCTCCACGAAAGAGTTAAAACAGTTCACTGTTTGAAAGAAATGGTCAGTTTTGTTTCTTGTGCGTATTTGAGCTCTATTTCCTTGTCTCCTCAGGTATCGGCTACCTTTGCGGCCAGCTTGGTTACCAGCCCAGCCATCGGAGCTTACCTGTCTGTAGCCTACGGTGACACCTTGGTGTGGATCTTGGCCACAGCCATCGCCCTACTCGACATCTGCTTCATACCTGGTGGCTGTACCAGAGTCACTGCCAGAGAAGATGAGGCCAGCATCATGGGGAGCCCCCATCTCCTGGAGCAGGCAGACCCCCTTTGCTGTGAGTAAACAACACAATACTGCTTTCAGTCCTTAGTTTGAATATAAAACATTATACCGTGATAATAGTTTAGGGGTAAGCTATTAGGTGAATGTTTTTAGTTCACATTAGAATAGACGATGGCGGCATGGCTCAGTTGGTAGAGTGGCCGTCTTGCAACCGTAGGGTTGCCGGTCAATCCTTGGCCCGCAGCGCTCATGTCGAGTGTCGAGCAAGACACCGAACCCCTAATTGCTCCTGGTGGGTCATGGTTAGCGCCTTTGCATGCAGCTTCCGCCATCAGTGTGTGAATGTGATGTATTATGTAAAGCGCTTTGGATATCTTTCAGGTATAGTAAAGCGCTATTTAAAATACCAGACCATTTACCATTTAACCAATATTTGAATGTTTTCTGTTTTAGCCTGCTAAAAATCACTTAATCTTGTGTAAGGTCAGGTTGTTCACGAACAAATTCCCTCAGTCGCAAAAAAGACACATTTCTAGCATTTAGTCACTGATTATTACATAGCAGCGCAATGATACATGACCAGAATACCTCAATTATAATAAATTAATTTTAATTAGGTAATAGTTTTGTAGCTACAGTGAGGACTTGTTTCTTTCTAAAGAAAATCAAATGTTCTTTATCTTCGGTAATCCTCTGGTAATGACAGCCATGACAGGAGATATTTTGTTGTGAGGTTGTTTGTCCATTTGCCTTTCCCACTGATGTGACATATCTTAAACACCTTCAGGGAATTTCTTCAAATTTTACATAAACATTCACTTTAACTGAACAATGAAATGATATGAATTCTGTGATTAAAGGTGTGACTTTGCAAAATATCATTTTGATTATAACTCAAACTGAAAAATACCGGGCTTTGCAAAAGTTCTGTTACACTCGGTTTCATGATCTTTAGAGACGTTTACATGTCGGAGTGAAAACTTCCATTAAACAAACTGAAAGTTCTACCTTATAGGCAGGTGTCATTAATACAGATTTGTTCTCCGGTGTGAAGTTGTATCAAGATGGAAGTCAAAAGAGTTGAGATATTTGCTCTCCTTCGTGCTGGCCACAACAAGTCTGACATAGCCAAACAGGCTATGTCAGACTTGAATAGCCTGATCTATGTCAGACTTGACATAGCCTGATCTTTCAGGTCTCACCATGGTGAAGACCTGAAGATCTTCACCTCTCCGCGAGTCTGTGGGCAGTCATCTGGCTGATGTTCAGCTGTTTGGCTATGTCAGACTGTTGTGGAGTCACTTGTGTGAAACAGTGTACATCTACTACATGAGACAAATGCACAAAATTTGTATAAATTATATCAACATGTACTGGAACTTGATTAGTTAGCAAGGCATGCAATTGTGACGGAGTAATTCTATTCAAGTCTGATACAGTACTTTGTACTTCTGAGTAGATACTAAGGGATGGGAATTTCGACTAATTTCCGAACCGACTAAGTCGCCAATAAATTAGCGACTAGTCGGTTCGGACTAAGTCTATAAAGCCAGAAAACTTGCAATTTAACCGCCAAAGTCGCAATATTGCACAAAGCAACATTGCTGAACATAACAAGCCATAGCTTCAAATATACTGCCTCATGTAGTTCCTACTTTACACCAGAGATGGTATGGCGGACATCTGGAATTTCCAATCTGAGCATCATTTGTGGGCATGTTGCAATGCAAAGTTTTGTGGAGTTATCAGAGTTTGAAAACCGAGGAGATGAGACTCGTCGTCGAAGCGTATCAGAGCGGCAAGGACGGCACATTTTAGAGTGAGAAAACTCACCATACCGAAGGTCTGCTCAATGCTGACAAAGTACTTTGTCAAGTAATGGCTACTCATATTCTGAAGAGGAATATTCACCCTCTGATGAAGATGTTAAGTCGTCCAGTGAGACAGAAACTGCCGCTGCATCTGTGCGTAACGGCAGCGGGTTGGTGCGCCATGACAGTCCACAACAACACATACTGAAATCGAAGCTTTGCTTCACCGGTCCGGGATGGCAGGAGGGGACGTGGTGGGTGTAGCTGGAGTGGTCAAAACACCGCTAATGATGAGGGGGATAGCGGGGGGTTTGGAAAAAAAAAAAAACGGCGAAATAGCAGCAGACGCGGGAGAAAATGCCTGATAACGATGGAGGCTGCAGTGGGGTTCATGGCCCCACTGCAGGCGGTCGTAAATGACGATGAATGATGGCTGGGTTTGCTTGACAGATGAGGAAGAGTTTCACAAGTGGATCAGACATTTTTGATAAGCCTGTTGGGTATCGTTGAGAACAGGGATCTGACAAATTCTGAGCCAAACAATGCCATTTTGATCGCTAAATATCAATAGTTACGATAATGTCCGCCGCCTGGTGACGTCATAATATGCAAATTCGATGAGTGAATTTACTCCCATCATAAACTTTGGGTCATACTGATGATTTTTCTCATTTACAGTTTGCCTTTATCTCTAACTATTTTCAAGTTACAACCTTTTGAAAAATGATATCAAAACTGATATTTTATTGAAAAAACTCTGGCACCTAAAGGGTTAATACACATATTAAATTAAAAGTTTAAAATGCAATTTTTTTTATTTAGGAGCTATTTAACCCAAACATTCAGGACAGCTGTTGATTTAAATTCTATTGTAACAACAACTGACTGAAAAAAGGTTAATATAAAGAGAAATACATTTCTGTTGTTTGCCAATGCAATGCATGGCATTTATTATACTGTTTCAGTATGAAACTTGGATGCAGCATGACAATTCCAAACGTACAACATAGTAGCCTCGAATAGAATTTTCCTGAAATCTGTGGCACTTAAGACTAGTGCACAATTCAACTGACATTGCACAGAAATATAAAATCAAATAAATAAATAAAATAAAATAACACTTCACTGGCACCTTGCCCAGTGCATTATATGAACACTGCACACTTTAATAACAGCAAATAAAAATAAATAATTCACCATCAATAAGTTAAAAAAATGCTCTGAAATGCAGGTGGCATTATGAACACTGCACAAAAAATAAATCGCCATCAGAAACACTACTAGGCATGGTAAGGCTACATTAACAATTCAATTGCTGCATCAGTCAAAGGAGGAATTTTTGTTCAGTGCAATCAACATATCAACATGTTCTGGTGTCAGGCGAGACCTCAGCCTGCTAAACTATGAGTCCAGCAGCTGAAAACACTCTTTCCGCCAGCACAGATGTTGCAGGCACACACAAATAGCGATGTGCAAGATGAGATAGCTTTGGGAAGGATCGCTCCTTCTCACACCAACATAACGAGTGGATCCTTCTCAGTCTGCTGGGATGGCAGGCTTCCAGCCAGTACCGCTCCAGCTCATCATGATCTTCTGCATGCTCTCCATAGCCATCCCCAAAAATTCCAGCATGGAACTTTTCTTCCGTTTTAGTGAGGTTGAAAGGATTCAGCCCAGGAATTGGAAGCTGTGTTGTCCTCTTCGTCTGGCCCGTCATGGTCTTTATCAGCAGAAGCAGCAGCCTCCTCATCTTCCTCCTGAACATGGGCTGCGAGCTGGAGGCTATCAAACTGCTCAGCAAGCTTTTCTCTTACTGCCTGTCGCATCTCCATTGGGAGGAAGCTGAGGTGCTTATGGCGGGGATCAAGGCAGAGGCAAGCAGCGCCACACAACCAGCTTTCTCTCGGTTTTTGGACTCATTCTTCTTTCCAGCCGATGCTGCCACTGTCTTCTTAAAGTCCACCACCAACTTGCTGGCGTCCCCTGCTGAGTTGAGATGCCTATAATTAAATGGATGGAAATTATTAAAACATAAATATAACTAATTTGTGTCTCTGCTGCCCCAAACATCCCCCCACACATAGCACACTCACAGTACACTCTCTCACACACACAGTGGCACACACACACACACACACACACAGCACCCACACACACACACAATGTATGTATACTGTAAATCATTAAAGTTAAAACTGACAATCTAGTTATTTACCTGTTCAGCAAACTCATGGTGATGGGGTAAACCAGTGACACAGACACGTATGTCTCGCCAGACAGGGCAGAGGTGGCGGTTTTGAGCGAGTCCAGCACAGGGAGCATAGACTCGATTGTGTGCCAGTTTTCGTCAGTCAGCTCCAGCGTCCTGGCATCTGTCAGCTTCGTTACTGTTCGATCCGAGAGGACAGCAGTGATGGCCATCGTTCTGAGTACAGGCGCTGAAACATATCGAAGACGGAGTTCCAGCGTGTCTTGCATGATTGTATCAGTTTGTGTGGCGGACTCTTGTCTCCTGGATCACGCAGTTGAGCTGCTTTTCTTCAGCGCCACCGTAGCCACGGTGCTGTGGTGGAAATGGCTCACCAAACGTGTGCAAGCACCAATCAGTCGGCCCATCACGTTCGCCTTCAGCCCGTCATTGATTGCTAATTGCAGAGTAATGCGCAAAACACGGTACTGACTCCCAGTCCAGCAGTCTCATTTGCCAGCACCATGTTAGTTGCATTATCATGCACACAGGTGACGACTTTGTTATCCAGTCCCCATGTACTCATCGCACTTCGCAGGTGGGCAGCTAAGTTTTCAGCGGTATGTCTTTCCTCCAAAGCGAATGTCTGAAGCACACAGCTGCAGAGATGTCCTTCGTCCATATAATGACATGTTATAGTCATGTATGACTTGTTGGTTATGGACGTCCACCCGTCTGAAGTTATGGCCACATGTTTGGCCCCTCAAACGCTCGTTGCATCTCCTCTTTCATTTTAGAATGTCTGATCTCGAGTCGAGACACAATTGTTTTGCGACTCGGCACCGTGTATTCAGGCTCGATATATTGCATCAACTTTTCGAAGCCTTTGCCTTCAACAAAAGACAGCGGCAGCATATCACGGGCAGTCATTTCACAAATAAGTTCTTTAATCTTTCCTGTACGGTGAGCATCACAGCGTCTGGCTGGAACAAAAGCTCTCATGCTGGTCTGCCTTGCCCCACCGCCATGCCCGCCGGGCCCGGCCTCGCCATCTTCGCCCTGCAGGTCTACATGGAGGTGTCTACGGTGTATGTGGTTTCTCATCGCTGAGGTAGAGTGGTTGTAAGCGAGTTTCTGCTTACATAGCCGACACTCGACCTTGTTGTCATCTGCTGCATCAAAGTACTGCCAAACTGTGCTGAGTTTCTTACGTGTCACCATCTTCCCACTTTACCTTCCAAAGTTTCTTCCCCAAACTGTGTGGCCCCGCCCCCTGCTACGTGTGAGGGAGGGGAGGAGGAGCAATTCTCTCCCTGTCTGCTCAGCTTGTTTACAAAGAGGCAGAGGCGCGAAGAACAAGGTGCATGATGCTTAATGCAGCGTTTAACCGACCAGTAAAATACTAAACGTTTAATAAATGAGTCGGCGGTTAACCGATTAAACGACTAGTCCGCACATCCCTAGTAGATACGATCAGATGTTCGCCCTCAGTACAGTAAGGACAATTTCATTTACCTGAAATTGTGAAAACCATTGAATGAATAGTTCATTAATGTTGTTGGACAAAATCCACAGTCCTTGGTCTTTGCAAAAGTTAATTACAAAAGTTATCTTGTGGTCATATGAGACTTTGGTGATTGGGATTAGTCAAGTTAACTATCTTTCAAAGTAAAGATGCGCCGATCCTGATACTGTATCGGTATCGGGCCTCAGATATAAATTAATAAAGTATCGGACAGTATCTGAATATGACATGACGTCGCCGATCCACCTTCCGATACAATAACAGCTTCACTGCATGGTAATAGTGATTCCGTATCCACACATTTAGGGCGACTTGGCGGAAGTAACTTCTTCTGCTTCGACGCGGGCGGAAGTGACGTCCGCCGAGGTAGCCGCGTTAGCGCGCACAAACGAAGCTAGCATGTCCTTAATTTGGAGGTTCTTTTCACTTGAGATGCAAAAAAGTGCCACAGCAAAGTGCAACATATGTGAAGCCGATGTTCCGAGGGGTGGACACAAACCTTCAACGTTTAATACCACCAATTTGGCCAAGCATTTACAAAGACGCCATGCTAAAGAACACGAGGAGCTCTAGCAAGCTAAACAGCAGCAACAACAAGCCCAGCAGAAAATAACCAATTCATTCAAGAGGCGTGAAAAACTTCCAGCAGACAGTCCGAAGGCTCAAAGAATTACAGAGAAGGTGATAAATTTCATTGCACTGGATGATCAACCTCTGTCTGTGGTTGATAATGTAGGCTTTCGTAGCCTGATGGAACACCTTGAGCCCAGGTATTTGATCCCCGATAGAAAATACACTCTACAAAAGAGTTTCATCGCAGCTAAAAGCGCAGTTAAACGATGTTAAAGCTATGAGCTTTACTACAGACATATGGTCCTCTGAAGTTAGCCCAATGTCGCTGATAAGTCTCGCTGTACATTGGCTGAGTGCAGACACTTATGCTTACAACAGTGCGGTGCTGCAAGTTAAACAGTGCAGGGGCTCACACACCAGTGAGTTGATAAAAACCACAATGAGAGAGATGTTGGATAACTGGAACATTCCGTTGTCTAAAGTACATGTGGTTTTGAGAGACAACGCAAACAACGTGAAAAAGGCAATGGATGAAGTGCCTGTTAATAGTTTGGGCTGCCTGGCACATACACTGCAGCTAGTGGTTCACGAAGGGGTTTTCTCACAACAAAGCGTGATTAATGCACTCGCAAATGGAAGGAGAATATTGACGCATTTCAAGCATTCACAAGTGGCGCAGTCAAAGTTTGAAGACATTCAGAAAGAAGTGCAACCAACAAAACAAACAAAAAGGCTCCAGCAAGACGTTCCAACGAGATGGAACAGCTCGTTGTACATGATTCAAAGCCTCCTTGAACAAAAGCGAGCCCTGTGCACATATCATGCGGACGTCAGCCTGCCTACCACACTGTCTGCCAACGAGTGGTCATTGTTAGAAAAAACCGTGACAGTACTGGAACCCTTTGAGGAGATAACGCGGCTCATCAGCTCTGCAACCTCCACAGCAGCAGACGTAATTCCAGCCACTGTCCTGAAACGACTGCTCCAGCGGGAGACCAGCACTGACAGCGGGATCAAAACCATGAAGCGAACCCTTATGGAGGCCATAAACAGGAGGTTCAGCAGCACCGAAGATACACCCCTCTACGGTGTAGCAACTTTAGTGGACCCCCGTTACAAAGACAGGTAAGACAACATTTATAAAATGTTTTATTAAAATTATACCCAAATGTTGTTGGCTGTTTTTAAATGTGAAATATGGCACAAAGTAGATTCCTCGAATTGTCCATAGCCTAAATATGAGATGTGAAAACTGTGTGAGAGAGGAAGAGAGAGAGAGAGAGGCAATTGTTTCTACCAATTTAGTCAGCAGTAACGTGTTTATTTTCATACATCACTGTCTGATCCTTTGGTACACCAAAGTTGTGCTCAACCTATTTTACAATCTATCTTATTTTTGTGTTAGATACTTCACAAATGCTGTCACAGCCAAGCTTGTTTTTTTAAATAATTATGTTAATCAACAATTCAAAAGTAATGGCTGTTTTTGATTATTTAATTTTCAATAAATTTTTATTTATTGTTACTTTTGTGAGTTTCAAGTGATTTCAGTGAGAATTGTGGGTTTTTCCTTCTTTAACTGAGGGGTACCAACAATTTTGTCCACGTGTGTATCTCTAAGTGGATTCATGTTCATAAATAAGATTATATTGAATGAAGTTCATTCAATGAACCCTGTCTCAGGTTTGTGTTCTTTGCAACAAAACATTGTAGTCTTGTGAATCTATCTGTACAACTGTACGTTGATCATTTATTTCATTAAATATGACTTTACACTGAGTAAATGTTATGGTGTACTATACTATACTCACTGTAGCGTAGTCACTATATAGTGACTGACTACTTAGACGATATAGTCTTTGATGAATATACCAGTAGCCACTATAGTATAGTGGCTGCTAGTAGTGTGACTAATTGGCTATCATTCATGTCAGTTTACGTAAGTAATTTTAATCTTGTTTCTCAAGGTGCCTCGCATGGAAGCAGCTGATCCAACTCCAAGCTGGAGCAGCTTGATGTCTCTGTATGATGACATTCTGGAGGAGAGTGGTGATCTTGGAACAGGGAGTAGGACTGATGATGTTGCTGTAGTTCAACTGCAAAAATATTTTCAAGAGCCAACAATTCCTCGTTCTGAGTCCCCTTTCCAGTTCTGGGGAAAAAAACACGATTGCTTTCCTGCAGTTGCAGCCATTGCATTAAAATTTCTCAGTGCCCCCTCCACCTCAGTTGAAACTGAGAGACTGTTTAGCACCACATCCAATATAGTGGATGAAAAGAGAAACCGCCTTACTGCAGAGGATGCAGAAATGCTAATTTTCCTCAAGAAAAACCTGCCAAAGTTCTCCTAAGTGAGACTCGTCTGTGTTAACCTGAGGGTTAAAAGGTAACCTGTTATACCTGATGTTAACTTTAAAAAAGCCATGATGAGATGTGGCTCTCCTTGTTTGCAGTTGTTGCTGCTGCATTGTTGTTGTTTAACTTGCTCCAGCTCCTCATGTTCCTGCTGCATTAAAATAGACTTACAATGTTTAATTTATGTTTTTGCATATTATTTTAAGAAGCAGCTAGTATGCACTTTCTTATTGCCACCTTTTTGTATTTGTCACTTTTTCACTGCCAGACTCTCATTTATTTGACTAACCTAGATACCTCATGTTAAGTTCAAGGTAACAAGACAGTGACTGATGTCAGTGATGTGTTTTCCTTTCATTGTTTACAGTGGTTGCTGCTGCACTAAAACAGAGATACAAAATTATATTTTGTGTTCAATATAATTCTATGAAGCAGCTATGCACATTGTTTTATTTATGTAGGTATACTCCCAGATAGCAAACTATGGGTGAATCAATGTTGAATCTATGTTGAGACCTAACGTCGAAATTATACAGAAAGTGCAAGGTTGATAAAATGTTGAGTCAACGTTTGCTTACATAGATTACATGTTTGCAAACACAGATTCAACATTAATTAAACATTGACCTGTCAAACATTTTAATTAAACCAAAATACAATGTAGATTCAATGGTATCTTTTAAACACAAACTTCAATGTTGACAAAATGTTGTTGAATCAACGTTGATTCAACCATCAGTCTTCAACCGTAACCACAATTCAACCTTCTTAACCCTAATTCAACATTGATTTAACATCTTTTGCTATCTGGATAAAGTGTGATTTATGGTTGAAAAGCAAACGTTGACTCAACATTTTATCAACCTTGCGCTTTCTGTATAATTTCGACGTTAGGTCTCAACATAGATTCAACATTGATTCACCCATAGTTTGCTATCTGGGCTGTTATTGCACTAAATATTCCGTCAAAAAAGGAGGTTGCAACTTAAGCATTTGCACTTTGCACTGCCAGGCATTTGTTATTGTTGTTCTTTGAAGAGTTGCCTGTTGCATTATGTACTGACTGCACTTGTTAATTGAACCCAAGCCTATTATGCAATTAATAAATGGTTTTAATTGTAAAATAATGCAATTTTTTTTACTTAATTTTTTTCTATGTAGTCTACATAAGTATCGGGAAATAGCCAAATTAATATATCGGATCGGATCGGAATTGAAAAAAACATGGATCGGAGCATCCCTATTTCAAAGTACAGGTTATCAGTAAAAAATTCTCTTTTTGTCATCTGTCCATTTTGGCTTAGCACGAACCTCAATACAAAATTAGTACGAGGAAAGTTAAGATACTCGCTTGATGATTAACACAGATTAAGTGTCAAGTGCAATCTGTGTACACATTGACTTGAAAATGTTTTATTGACACACACACACACACACACACACACACACACACACACACACACACACACACACACACACACATATATATAGCATATGTGCACACAAAATTTAAATTTGCCTATTTGACTTCATCAGCCTATCATTTAAAGTATTTGTGATGATAATGGCAGAGCACTGGCCAGTAGAGGTGGTTTTGTTGCTAAGGGCTTATTGAATAAAGAATGTTGATTAAGTCAACATATCAGAGAAGTCCATAACATTGCTCAAATTTTTAATTCTTGTAATGAGTTTAAGCTTTCTTGCTTGTCTCTTGGTTAGTCTCTGCGTAAAGTGGGCCAGGACTCCACAGTGCTCCTCATCTGTATCACAGTGTTTCTCTCCTACCTCCCTGAGGCCGGCCAGTACTCCAGCTTCTTTCTCTATCTCAGACAGGTAACACTCTTCATTCCCTCCCTGCTTACACATTTCTAGAAAGACTAGATTGCATGCAGGACATTGTTTAGACACATTGCTGTGACCACATGGAAATCAGACTCCTTCAGTGTGGCACAGAATTGTTGAATTCCAAGGGAAGACACCATTTGTTCTTAAAATGTGCATGTTGTATGCGACACCTTTTTAGCTTCATCATTTATGTTGCTAATTTAAAGCTGAAATTGCTACTGGAAAGCTCATGGAATAATCTCAGTACAGCTAGAGGAAAATTGCAGACAACATAATTCCACCTACATTACTCCGAGATTATCAGGTTTGCTGAGCAACCTGTTTTCAATGTATGAATAAGTAGAGCAGATTCATTAGGTCTCTTAACACAATGTTACCGCTGGAAAACTAGTGCCATTTTAAACACAAGTAGCTAGAAATAGATCACTTTATTTGTAATGCTGTGATAGCATGTGGTTACAGCTGGCAGCATCGCGGTGAACTAAGGAGGTGTGATCTCTTTCTTTTAGCGCACTACTTGAACTAAAGTTTCAGTTTGGGTAAACAGTGTCAGATAAACCAGTTAGGCAAGTCTATCACACATAGGCTCATACTTCACTGTTACCATCATGATAAAGATAATAAGGTAGTTCTGGAGCACTGGGGCTAATATTACTCACCACACCTTCTGCCCCTTTTGTCTTAAAATGGCTTTATCGTGTATCTCTGTACATTCATTATCATGAATTATGCACACCTCGAATCAGCAGCCCTACTCCTTCTGCTGCCTGTAAAAGTGGAGATAATGGGCATTATATCTAGCCTGAGTTCACCGCAGAAGGGAAAAGAAAAGTACTTCTTCACAGAATAAAGGAATAAACATTACATATTAACAAAAGACCATAAACGAACGGCCTTCTTCTATTACCTTTGGTGGAAAGTGGGTAAAGGCTTTTTGTGGAGATCAAGTGTCTCAGTCGGTCATGTCCTAGCTTGTGCTCTAACTGACGCTTTTTCACCCTCAGGTGATAGGCTTCTCCTCAGAGACAGTGGCTGCCTTTATCGCAGTTGTGGGGATCCTCTCAATACTAGCCCAGGTACTGAAGCATAAACATCTGTTATCTACATAAATCTAAATGCAATATCGAGCCTTGTTCTGTTAAAGTTTATCCCTCTGGGCAGTTTCTCAGACGAGTTTCTGGGAGATTTTTGCTCCTATCTCATTTTTACTCGCTGTGGGCCGATTTTCACTGTAATATGAAGTCCTGCACCTCTATGGAAACAGAACAGCCATGCCTAGAAGTCAAGACAACTTAATAATTTCTTTTGTGTAATATAACAACATTATTTTGCCAATAAAAAAGTTTATTTTACAAAAAAATAAAATAAAATGGAATCACCATGTACAATATTTGTGCCAACAGGTGCTGTTAACAGTGCTCCCGTTTGCCCTGTGTAAGAATAACATGCAGTTCAGCTTTGATTTTTCTTTTTCCCTACAAAAACAAAACACACACATGGTCAATTCAAGGGCCGTCAGAAAGTTGAAAATCCAATGATTCTTTCTGTTTATAATTTCCGGCTCTGTGTGTAATTTTGGTGATAAAAATGTGCTTGCTATTTACATTAATTAGCGGGTTTTGGGGTTCAGAGGGTTAGCTTATCTTGTTGGACTTAAATTTTTGTAATTATTTACTTTGACAGTTGATTATTTGCTTGGTCAAATTGATTTTTTCCTTCATTTTAGAAAACTATCCAAAACCCAGTCATTCTTTCAGATATTATTAATTGTTAATAGTAAATATCAATAAAGACTATGGAAAACACTTACTTTGACTTGTACAATGTCAGTGACTACATGGAATTCTGATGATTAATTAGTTACTCATTTACTTATTTCAGCTGTATGTCAGAGTCAGCACTGAAGAGTAAAAACTGTGAAACCTATTTGCGACGTTGATCAAGGCCTGCTAAGGATTTTCTTATATATCTTGTGTCTCCTTAGACAGTTGTGTTGGGGATCCTGATGCGTTCAATTGGGAATAAGAATACAATCCTGCTCGGCCTCGGCTTCCAGATCCTTCAGCTGGCCTGGTATGGCTTTGGCTCTCAGCCTTGGTTAGTATTTGTTAATATTACTAACACATGCACACACAACACCTTTCTTTTTTGTTCAGTTCAATAGAACTCAAGGTAAACAGGATGCTGTGGGTTGAATGAGTATAAACTGAGCAGCTATGACCTCAAATGAAATTTTCTGAAAAACAATACATCTATTAAAAAGGGTGTGTTTTTTTTTTAATTCCACCTCTTGCTTCTTCCACTGATTTCTTCAATCCTACGTACCTAAGAAAAATATAATTACTCAATGAATAGAAATACATCATCTTCAGCTGCATGGTGTGGAACTTTATGCCTCTGGGTGAGTGTTGGCTTATTCAACCCAACAAAGCAGTAAATATTTAACATGAGGCAAGACAGAATGTTTTTGTCTTAATTTTAGTTTTAATATAATCAAGGACATTATTTACACAAACAATATTTGTAGAACTTGAAGTAGGATATCATAAGATTACATCTTAAAGCAGAATTTAAATAAAATCATTCAAATCTACTATTGATGCTCAGTCCCCAGTAAACTCAGATATTTTATTGTTTCAGAATTATTAAAATGTCAAGATTCTTTGCTGGTTTTAACTTCTGGGTGAGTTTGTTGTTTGTTGTTTTTTTTATTTCACTACTCTGACAGACCACTAGAGGGAAGTATAGCCTTAAGTTGCAGTAAAACCTTTTACAGGTGTCATATGTTACCTAAAAAATTTAGTTTGATCCGTTCACAGACATTTTACCATTTTTGAATTTGCAGTTTGAGATTTGGTCCTTTCAAAACAGGATTTCTGTTTCTCAAAAGTAGTGCAGCTAATGTTTTTGTTTGTACATATTCAAACCCTGTAGTTAATTAAATTGTACCAATTTAGCAAAGTAAAAATATTCTAGAACAAGTAAAAGTCCTACATGAAGAATCATACTTAAGTAACAGTACAAGTATTAGCAGCAAACTGTAGTTAATATCAAAGTAAAAGTCCTGGTTTTGTCCCTCATTTGAACATTTATTGAATTGAAACCATGTAAGACGTTACTTTTCACCACTAGCTTTAAGTCTTTAAGTATGAAGAAATGTGCTGTCAAACAACTGACCACACACATAGATCACACATTAGGGCTGCACAATTAATCGAATTTTGATCGCGATCACGATTTTGGCTGCCACAATTAAATTAACCTGATCGTTGGCAATATTTACATTTAAAATGCGGGCTCTGACGCATATCTTATCAAGTGCCTTGCCAACCAGTAGTCGGCCAACCATCAGGAGGCGAACACATGGTTAAGACTTCATTAAGCTGCCTAAATAATAAGTGAGTGCACCCTGCAGCGGCAGCCTCAAATCACTCAGTGGACTGGGCTGATAAGAGTGAGTCATGTTGAGAGAAGAAAGCAATTGGAGATGAGGAGCATCATGGTGAGGAGCTAGTGCCTCGAAACAGATCAACATCCATCGTCTGGACTTGTTTCGGATTCAGGGCAACTGATGTTAAACAAGAACAAGTCATATGTAAAGAGTGTAGCAGAGTTGTCTGCTCCGCACAGTAACACAGCTAATCTGTTTAACCATCTGAAAAAAATCACATACACAAATACGAGGAATGCGTGAAGGCTAAAGCTAGTGTTGATTCACAAAATCCCCGTCTATGTGTAGCGGCAACGCAGAAAACCATTACAGTGACCCTGCATCGGGCAACACCGTATCCAGCTACCTCCCAAAGACACACAGAGATAACAGACGCAGTATCGTTTTATTTGGCCAAAGACGTGTCCAATAAATACAGTGAGTAACAAGGGCTTCAGAAAAATGGTCAAAACACTGGACAAGAAATATGTGATCCCTACGCGTAAATTTTAAATTCTTGGGCAAATTTTATTTTACTATTACAGTATTTATAATTTATCCTTATTTAAGGTTTCATTTTGCACTGAAAACGCTTCATATATTGTTTGCTTAAAAGTAGTGCAATAAAAATACAGATATTTTCCCTAACATGATGAACAATCGTGATTAATAATCGTGATTACAATATTGATCAAAATAATCGTGATTATCATTTTGGCCATAATCGTGCAGCCCTATCACACATTGGTTTCATTTCTCTTGAGGAATGGGATCAAAATAGCTTCTGTGTCTCGTCTTTGGCCTTGAGGAGAAGGCACTGTGAGCATAATATCTATTGATTCTATACAGAAACATTGACAACATATCTCTTCACTGCTCCCTTGCTTTGGTCAATACCCTGGAAATTAAGTTAAATAAAGGTCAAGTTGGTTATGTTATATAATAAGGGGAGAATTCTCTGCTTGTTCACAATAAGGGGACAAATGGCTGTTTTTCACCCCGTGTCTCTACTTCTGAAATTAAAATAAAATCATGTGATTTCTAAACTTAATTTATAGTGAAATAGGTGGAGTTTTATTTGTTTGTTTATTGCTTTGTTTTTGGATTTTTTCCTGGCTGAGTGTTTTAACAAGAGCAAACCTAAGAACTTTTAAATCACCTTCACGGACATGTACAAATCCAGTTTTCCAAAGGTTACATAAAGGTTTTTTGTGTTCCTAACATAAATGTGTCATTGGTTGTAGGATGATGTGGGCAGCTGGAGCTGTTGCAGCCATGTCAAGCATCACTTTCCCTGCCATCAGCGCCATTGTGTCCCGTAATGCAGACCCTGATCAGCAAGGCAAGTTTCTTAACTTTGTTCTTAATTTGTTGGCATGTATTTGCAGGGCTTTGGTTCAGTGCTAGTAAGACACAAAGCAAAACAAGTTACCAAATGCCAACACTTAGGCTCCATCCACACAAAGACAAAACGAGGTCTAAACGCATAAGTTTCTTGCCGAATCTGCGTATCATCCACACGAAGATGGCGTTTTTGGGGTCTCTAAGTGATCGTTTTTGAAACCAGGTTCCAGAGTGGAAAGATTTTGAAACGCCATATAGGCAGCTCTGTGTTTACTGGCTATCCACTACTTTTCAGATACGCTTGCGTCATAGTTTCGTATCTTCATTGACACGCATGCGCCACACGCGACAACGAAGCTAGTGACCCTACCATCCCTGTTGCAGCAAAATCTCCTTCTTCTCTTTCAAAGGTCTTTTTATTGAGATTTCACAGTTCAACATGAAAACATCAGGCACTAACAAAGTGACTTTTCTTTTTTTTTTTACCCTTAACATGTGCAGCACTCTCAGTCAAGAGAACGGTAGTGCTGGAACACAACAACAAAGTGCACACCTACCCACCAACCCACTTACCCACACCCCATAAGAAAAAAGAAAAAAACTAGACAAAAAACCAACAACATCCCACACACACACACACACACACACACACACTCACGGGAGGGGGGGCTACTCTGAAATTATTGTTGCAGGTTTGTTAAAGAAATCTAGGAAGGGATGCCAAATCCTGTGAAACCTGTTGATTGATCCTGAAATAGTGCAACGAGTTTTTTCGAGACACAGAAGTGTCATCATATCAGCAATCCAGTGTGAAAAGGAAGGAGGTAAACGGTCTTTCCATCGTAGAATGATGGCTCTGCGGGCTATTAATGAGGAGAAGGCCAGGATCTCATTTTTAGCTTTTGGCAGGTCACCATCTAGAGGCAGACCGAAGATGGCAGTCAGAGGGTTTGGAGGGATTTGATAGCTAAGCACCTTGGAAATAGACTGAAAGTATGATGTCCAATAATTGGACAAGGAGGGGCAGGACCAATACATGTGGAGGAGGGAACCAGGGGCAGATCTGCACCTATCACATATGGGGTCAGCGTCTGGATAAATGCAGGCTAACTTAGTCTTAGAGATATGGATCCGGTGAACTACTTTAAACTGTAAGAGTGAATGCCTGGCACATATAGAGGAAGAATTGATACGCTTGAGAATGAGGTTCCATGTAGGATCTGGAAATGGGGAACCAAGATCTTGCTCCCATGCTTTTCTGATTGCTGTAAGGGGATGGCTGTGTATGTTGGAAACAGCATTGTAAAGCTTGGATAAAATACCTCTTGATGTTGGATTAAAGGAAAGAAGTGCATCTAAATGGTTTGCTGGGGGCTCTTCTGGGAAGTTTGGAATAAGTTTCTATATGAAGTGTCGCACCTGGAGGAACCGAAAGAAATGGGAGCGGGGAAGACAAAAAGTTTGGCTTAATTGGGAGAAAGAAGCAAAGTTTCCATTCATAAATAGATCCCCAAAACACCTAAGATTCTTATCATACCAAATATTAAAGGCTCCATCAAATGTAGAGGGGGTGAAGAAATGATTGGCAGCAATGGGGGACTTAAGTGACATGCTCTGAAGTCCAAAGTGTTTTCGGAACTGAAGCCATATCCGCAAAGACTCGCTGACGACCATGTTGCCATGGAGGCCAGTTAAAGAAGCAGGGAGTGCAGCGCCTACAAGAGCAGGGAGAGAAACTGAACCTGATGCACCAGCTTCCATCGTCACCCACACGGGGGGAGGGGTTCCGATGAAAGTACACCCAGTGTAAAATGCAGCAAATAGCCGCCCAACAGTAAAACTGGAAATTGGGGAGAGCCAATCCCCCCTCCTGCTTTGGCCTCTGCAGGAACACTCTGCGCAGTCTGGGTGGCTTGCCATTCCAAATGTAAGAACCAAGCAGAGAGTCAAGGGTTTTAAAAAAAGATTTGGGGATCAAAATGGGGAGACATTGAAAAAGATATAAAAATTGAGGAAGTATGGTCATTTTAATCGAATTAATCCTACCAATAAGAGAGTGCGAGAGAGGGGACCACTTTGATAGAGAAACCTTGACTTGGTCAATCAGGTTGAGAAAGTTGTGCTTGAAAAGGTCCCTATATGTTCTTGTGACACAAACACCAAGATAAGTAAATCGTTCAGCCACTACTTTGAATTTGGAAACCATGCCAACTGCCATGTGTGCGCATTTGCTAACTGGAAATAGTTCACTTTTGCCCAGATTGATCTTGTATCCAGATATACGGCCATACGTTTCGAAAAGCATGAGAGCTTCAGGAAGGGAGCTGTTAGGATCTGAAATGTAAAGAAGAAGGTCATCTGCATAAAGGGAGACCTTATGCTCTATGCCTCCCCTTCGAATACCCTTTATACCACTGTTGCTACGGATAGCTATAGCCAGTGGCTCTATGGCAATGGCAAAGAGAAGCGGACTGAGAGGGCAGCCCTGCCGTGTTCCTCTGTGTAGATCAAATGGATGAGAGTACAGGCCATTAGTTAAGACCGAGGCAGAGGGGGACTGATAGAGCAGTTTGATCCATGATGAGAATAAGGGCCCAAAACCAAAACTGGAAAGAGCTCGAAAGAGAAAGTCCCACTCTACTCTGTCGAATGCCTTTTCAGCGTCAACAGAGAGAAGGCATTCCTGCTTGTCTTTCTCACTGGAGTAAATTATGTTAAATAGTCTCCGGATGTTATAAAAAGAATGTCGGCCTTTATGAACCCAGTTTGGTCGGGTGAAATAATGAAAGGGAGGACATCTTCTAATCGGCTTGCCAGAACTTTCGCTAAGATTTTAACATCTGTGTTCAGTAAAGAAATGGGCCGATATGAGGAGCAATCTAAAGGGTCCTTTTCTTTTTTAACAACAAGGAGATGCAGGCTTGGCTAAATGTAGGGGGGAGTGCACCGGAATCAAAAGAGTCAGCAAACACCGAACAGAGAAAGGGAGATAGGTCTGCTGCCAGTTTCTTGTAAAGCTCTGGTAGTAACCCATCAGGACCAGGGGCTTTACCTGTTTGCATGGAGGATATTGATGTCAATATCTCGCTCTGGGTGATTGGAGCCTCTAGTTTGTTCTTCTGGTCTTCTGTCAGTGAGGGCATATCTAAATTATGGAAAAGGTTTTCCATCATGTCGCTATCTGGTGTAGAGTCTGAGGTATAAAGATTAGAATAAAAGGACCAGAATCTCTCATTGATTATTTTCTGATTTGAGGATACAGAACCATCATTAGATCGGACACCAGGGATGACCTGCCGAGCTCTAAGACCCCGCAATTGGTTAGCCAATAACCTGCCTGATTTCTCCCCATGCTCATAAAAAGTACACTTGCTTCTAAGAAGCTGACCGTCCACATGACGGGAGGTGAGGAGATTGAGCTCAGACTGTAGTTTTAGACGCTCTTTATACAGCGTGGGGGAAGGAGAAATGGCATGCTGCCTATCAATGCACAAAATCTGGTCCACAATGTCTGCCTGCCTCCTTTTCGAAGTCGTAGTTTTGTGAGCAGCAAATGATATGATTTCACCCCTCAAGTAAGCCTTCAATGCTTCCCAGATCACTTTTTTAGACATACCCGGGGTGTCGTTATCTCTAAGAAACAGCTTAATGTGACTGGAAATGTGGAGTGAGAAGTTTTCATCCACAAGTAGAGATGGGTTCAACCTCCAATGCCTCCTTGTCTTCACAGTTCCAGAGAAAGAAAGATTAAGGACAACTGGCGCATGGTCAGAAATAACTATACCCTCATAGCTGCAGTGATTAAGATTTGGAAGCAGGGAGTTATCTAGGAAGAAATAATCAATCCGCAAATACGTTTGGTGGACATGGGAGAAGAAAGAGTATTCTCTGCTGGAGGGGTAGAGGAAACGCCAGGGGTCGGAGAGGCTGCAATCAGACAGGAATGATTTAATTAACCTAGCTGATTTACTTAAAGCTGCTGTCCGGAGTTTCCGTTTGTTTTCAATTTATGTATCATTTTTTAACAAAGCTTAAATGTGTTAGTCTAGTTCGATACTATAATATAAAGTTAGTATAACGCGATATGAAAATTTATTCCTGAGCTCCGCCTTCCTCTCATAGACCCCCATGTTATTCCAAAAAGCGCCGGTTGCTGCCGACCAATCAAGTTCGAGCTTCAGCTTTGTCATGCTGTCAATCAACGGTTACGCGCACAGCAAGCAAGCCCATGCAGAGGTGGGCGAGCTACGCACTACGCAACCGCGCGCACATTTGTTTTGCTTGTGGAGGAGAGAGCATCAGGGATCAGCAACTTCCAGAAAAGTTACCAATCCCACGGCTTGTCAGGCCAAGAGACTGCAGGACGTTTTTTGGCTCGGGGTGCTCGCGTCGCTCCCCGACCATGGCCTCCATAGCCCGCCTGACGGCTTCGTTTAGATGCTGTGGTCGGGGTGCTCGCCTCGCTCTCCGACCACGGTCTCCATAGCCCGCCTGACGGCTTCGTTTAGATGCCCGACCTCTGGAGGAAGATGTTGGGGCGTCTGGGACATACTCTTCGTCAGAGGAGTCATGCAATTCTGAACTCTAGATAGAAATAAATAAACAATGTAACACATATACACGCGTAAATGCACTAAGTTTGATAAACAACGTCATCGAGAGGGATACACGAGTGTAATCACATATTGAAACTTAATCGTTCGTCCTAGCAGATTCATGTTATTTTGGTATTAGGACAAGTTAGACTCAATACAGCATTCTAACGTAATTCCTTTATTATTTACTAAATGTACTAAATGTAGAAGAGTGGAAAACAGCAAAACAGGCGAGATGCTGCAGCACTCTGGGCACTTCTCTCATGTACTGCGCGTGTGCACAAATAAAGGGGCGAAATCAGAGGGACGGAGGGTGGGACCACCAGTGTTTTGGGAGACGCTGCGATTCAAACTCCGGACAGCAGCTTTAAGATGGCATGTTTGGGAGAGGAACGATCCAAGTTCTCATTCATAAAACAATTGAAATCTCCACCAAGGAGTGTGATTCGAGGTTGGGAAGTTTGGAAAAAAAGCTCTGGAAAAATTGTACGTTGTCTGTATTTGGGGCATAGAGGTTGGCCATGGTGACATTTCTGTCCCCCAACTTCCCTGAAACAATAATAAATCGACCGTTCCTGTCAGAAATAACTTGAGAGGAAACAAAGGAAATATGTTGGTCTATAAGGATTGCAGTGCCCCTGGCCTTGCTGTCAAATGTGGAATGAAAAACCTGCCCAGTCCAAGCTCTCTCCAGCCTGCACTGATCAGAGGGACGTAGATGGGTTTCCTGGAGAAATACAATTGCTGCTTTAAGTTGTTTTAAGTGGGAGATTACTTTGGTCTGTTTCACAGGGTGGTTCAGCCCCTTCACATTCCAACTAACAAAGTTAATATCAGTCATTAACTAGCTGGGTAATATGGTGAAAACTAGTTCGAGCAGCCATGGGAGAGGAGGGGGAGAAGGGAAGGGGAAGAGGAGGAGGGGCACATACATACCACACATCCACACACAAAAAGAAAACAAACCAACAATTAAACCAAAAAGAAACTGCACATGTAAAACCCACGATGAGGCTTGATAGGACATCAAGGCCTCCAGTCTTTCCATGACTAACCTAAGAAGCCTGCTTCCTAAGCCTGCCAAGTCCCACATAACATTAAGGAGAATAAAAGATAGTAAAAACAACCCAAAAAGACTATCAGATCGCTTAAATATATATCCGCAGCAGTCTTTTAACATAATATCAGTAATAATATTAATAATAATAATAATAATAATAATATAATTATAATAACAATAGGATTCTTCCCGACATCAAGCAGCATTTATAACAAACCCTTTCAGTAATGAACATATGAGCAGCAGCTTTATAAAATATAACAGACAACATCTGCGCTACATGTTGCGTGCCCGGGGGGAGAGGGGGGAGCAGTATATTAGTCACAGAACCGACTGGCAAGTCCAAGGGAGAAAACAGAGGAGTGTTGCTTGGAACCCGATCACGGAGGAGAAGACGGGCCACCATCCATGCTCTTCAGGAAGTTAGCTGCGTGGGCCACAGAGGGAAGCCATCTCCTTCAGGACATCCGCGGTGTAGTCTTCGTAGATCCGGATCTTGTGCCCGGCGTACTCCAGGCCACCACGCTTGCGCGCCTCCCTGATGACCGCGTCTTTGACCTGGTAGCGGTGAAAACGGATTATTACCGCGCGCGGCCTCGAGCCCGGACCAGGCTTGGCAACAGGGCTGCGATGGGCACGGTCCAGCTCCGGGGCCGAGGAGAGCACGCCATCACTGAGGACATCTACGAGGAGCTGGGAGAAGAAGGCAGTGGGGCGACCCTCCTCGGTATCTTCAGGTAGGCCGACGATGCGGATGTTTTGTCTCCGGCTGCGGCCCTCCAGCTCAGCCAGCCTGGACCGCAGCCATTTGGTCTCCTCCTGGAGAGAGGCGCAGGCGGCTTCGCTGCGGTCCAGACGACTGCCGACCTCCCCCGCGTCAGCCTCCAAGTCTGCGATGCACTTACCATGATCAGAAACCACGGCTTGGATCTGATCAAGCTTCTCTTCGAATGAGGCGAATGAAGTCTTAAAATCGGTAGCCAGAGATGCCCGGTGCTGCTCCAGGAGCTCAGTGATCTGCTGAACCGTTAAGCTGGCCATGCTGCTGCTAGTATCCAACGAGGTGTCCGCGTGCGAGTCCTTCTTTGACTGCTTCCCAGACTTCGACATTGCAAAAAATGAGTCAAAGCTGCTAAAAATCTTGCCGGTAAAAAATGAGGACCTTAAGAACTAATAAACGGGTTGTTTTTACACAAAAATCTTTCAAGGTCGTGGGAGCTAGCGAACTGCATACCTACTCCATCTACTGCCAAACCGGAAGCCTAAAATCTCCTTCTTCTCAATCACCACCGAGTTAAACAAACAATTATTGAGGACACATTACGGCACTTTATTTACTTCCCGTCTTGGTCTCTGTTTACAACTTTTGCCGCAAGTGCGCATGACCACTGTTTTTTCTTGTTTGCGCCAGGTGTGAACTAACCGTGACGTCACACGTTGGTTTCAACGCCAAGAAAATGAAGCCCGGATTTTGCTACTTCCTGGTAGCCGTTTTGGATTTTTTTGGAGCCATTGACTTAAAAAGCATCATCAAACAGGCTGGACCGGAGAGCAACTCAGGGCAGGACCAGTCAATGGGACTGTCAATCAAGTATAGCCACGCCCCCTGGCTCCGCCAACTTTAACGATTTATTTAAAATTCAGTATTGATTTATTTTAAGTTTGGCCACCTGATCTCTCATTTTGACCATGAAAACTAACGGGAAAAAATCCAGAGCTGTAGAAAATCAGTCGATCAAATTTTATTTTTTCCAAAAATGAATTGGGGTCTATGCAGCAAAAGCTTTTTGGCGCCAACCCTAGCGGACGGCGTGATATTGCAAGTTTTTGACACTTCCAGGTGGGCTTCAATTTTAGAGCCAGATGCTACGTCCATCTTTATATACAGTCTATGGTTTGCTCATGTTTCCGACATTAGAGTGCCTATATAATGAGAGTTGCGACATGACGGGTCCAAAAAATTTTGGTCACGTGATCTATAGGAGCCATTTTGTTTCCAATTCATGAACGCCGGTTATGCCTGTTAACGTTGTTTACAACGCAGAGAGTAATTCTAGGTCTTTTTTGGCTTCATAAATACCTGAAAAATGACGGGCTGTTGTGCCTTTGGGTGCACAAATCGATCGGAGAAGGGATTACACATGTTTAGATTTCCCAGGAGTAATGAAAGAATGAAACTGTGGGAAAATAAAGTCCGGAGAGTGGGATGGAAAATGGCGTATGGAGTGGATTCATGTAGACGTATACATTTTCTGAGACACCTTCGTCTGTATGGTGATTGTTTTTGAAACTGTTAAGCGTTTTGTCTTTGTGTGGATGGGTTCTTAAACAGTTCTTGTTCATGGTACGGATAACAAAAATGTTCTGCTGGTAAATACGATGCGTTACATTTTTAGAAGTGCATCAGTGTGTGCTTTTGTCCTAAAAACAGCTATAACAACTTTACCATAGAGTGTAAAACTAGTTTTAGTAATGCACGATAATATCTGCATCATTAACATCTGTATCGGTTAATGATGGCTTTACAATTAAATGAAGCCCAGACATTTTTCATTGAAACTAATGAATAAAAATGAGTGAAGCATGTTTTAGATGTGAATTAAGATATTATTATGCTATATTATGTTAGCATAATTATGTTAATTTCACTGCAGCAGTGACTTTATGTTCTCTGCAACTTGGTAGAATAAAGTTTGTGCATATTGTAATTTAATGTCAGCAATTATCACAAGAGTTAGAAAATATTGGCAGAAATGTAATGCCATCTGTTCGATATGGGGTGCTAGATTTCCTGTTGCTGAGATACAGAGAACCTGTGCTCAAGCATTATACGCTTGAGTATGTGAGGTGGAAAAGTCTAAAGTATGTAGCGGTTCAACTAAAATACACTGTTGCTATTGCCACGACTCATCTGTTTAAATGCTATTGGTAACTGTATTTGGAAAATAAATGTCACAGCTGTCAGAGAAGAGAAGACATACTCAAGGTTTGTTTTGTTCTTTGCCTTGTGTATGATAAATAACAGCAGTTCTCATTCTGAATATAAGCTAAGTGCACCTGATTAAAATTGTACATGTTTATATGTCATTTATAGGTGTTGTCCAGGGTATGATTACTGGAATTCGAGGCCTCTGCAATGGTTTGGGTCCGGCTCTGTATGGCTTTGTTTTCTACCTATTCCATGTGGAGCTGACCGACACCGACGGCTCTGATAAAGGTGCCAAACTCAACATGGCCAACCCAACAGATGAGGTGAGATGGAAAAAAGTCATTTAAAACTCTGAACCCCAAGTAGTTTTGAGCCTTTTTTTACAGCAATATAAAATCCTGCACCTCAATTGAAACCCCACAGCTATGGCTAGTAGGAGAGAGAATTTAAAAGTCTTTTTTAGTGTAGTATATCAAAGTTACCATGCCATAAATCATTAAAAGTGGGAAAAAAAGGAAGGTTGAATTTCTTAGATTATTCTTTTTTTTGTGAAAAATGAAAAGAAATTGGCGTGTCCAGCATTTTTTTCAAGGGCTCATAAGTGTTACCAACTAGGGCTGCAACTAACGATGAATCACTGAATCATCTGAGCACAATACGGCATTAAAAGCAGAAGTGAGCGCGCAATGCCACAGAATTTACCATCCGAGCGGAGCGCTGAACACGGGTGGACATCCGTGCTGTGTCATACATATATATGCACAATACAGTGCGGATGTCCGTGTTGTCGTAAACGCAGATGTTTACGACACAGGCATCCGCGGTGTATCGTACAAATTAAAGTATGTGCATATATTATATATATACACGATACAGCGCCGATGTCTGTCTGTGTTCGGCTCGGATGGTGATTTCTGTGACATTGTGTGCTCACTTCCTCTTTTGATGACGTATTGTGCTCAGACGATTAATTGATTCGTTAGTTGCAGCCCTATTACCAACATTGGAAAAACTATCACAGTTTTTCCCAAATAGATATTTTCCTAGATACATTTTTAATTAGTTACTATACTTGTGGTTTTTCTGCTCTGTGTATACATAGTTCAGCCAAATACAGCCAAAAAATCCATGAATTTTCATTGCGACTATTGATTGCTGTAGAGTAGAACACAAAATCTTTTGTTTTTTACAAAATTTGACTTTGTAAACAATTATTTTTGACACATTTTTAAATGAGATGTAGATTGTAGTGATTTTGATGAAATATCCCCAGTTTAAGTTTAGATAGTTCAGTTTACGTTTGTTTGTTTTTTTTCCTCACAAGACCTAAAGTTATGCCGTTAGTTTGAGGGCTGTCAGAAAGTTGAAAATCCATTGATTGCTCCTGTTTTTCAGTTATTTTCCATGATAAATTTTGTAATTCTGATTCATGTCTTTCAACTCTGCAGACTGGTTGTGGGTTCAGAGGTTTGAGTCATGTACAAGCATATTTTGTGCATAATCAGAATTTGAGCAGCTTTCTAATTTATGTGCTATGTCTCACTTTAGAGCGCCATCATCCCAGGTCCTCCCTTCCTCTTTGGTGCATGCTCAGTGCTGCTGTCTCTGTTGGTGGCTCTGTTCATCCCGGAGCACACGGGGCCTGGCATGAGGCCTGGTGCCTATAAGAAGCACAGCAATGGGGCACAGAGTCACTCCCACAGCCCCCAAGGCAGCGGGGCAGAGGGCAAGGAGCCACTGTTGGAGGACAGCAGCGTATAACCTCAGCTAAGGGGGGCGGACTCCCTGTGCTTCACCACAAAAGCCCCTGCACACATGGACAGATACACACATTTTACCACATGGACACACATGCACCTCAGGCACTCATCAGACTCGAGTGCCAAGAAGAGGTGTTTTTGTCTGTGTGATTGTGTCCACAGCACAAAAGTGGGCAGTCCTTCCTTAGCAGCCCTTTTCCTTTTGAAAGCAGAGTATTCTGAGGACTCTCTAAAGACCCTGTATGAAGAGCTTACTGAGCGTTTTTCAGGCTGCAGTGGAAAGGTGTGTGTTTGTATGGCTGAGCTGGACTTCAATTTTTCGTTTCTCTAAAGTTGTAAGAAAGTGGAGCATACAACAACTTGCCCCCCTCCTGGCGCAAAACAGAACCGAAGCATTTCTGAATAACAGTATGAGTCGGGGTATATCTCAAATGTTACTAAATCTTTGTGTGACTCTTGATATTCCTCTTTAGTTAGTCAAGTGGCAATACTGTTTGTCCACGAGAGTGTAACAGTTAGTTGCACACTTGTGTAATGCTCTTTCACAAGCTAACTTCTATTGTGATGCTTGTCGTTGCGACTACAGCTCTGTTAAAGCATCCAAGAAGGGAACATGGTTCTTCCTCTGTGTGGACTACAGGGAAGCACAGCAACTGTTAACCTGTGAGAGGGGTCTCTGCAAACTAGAGAGGCCCTGCCTGATCTCTGTTAGGATGGTCAACCAGTTCAGATACAGAAAGCTTTGTTAGGACCACACTTTGTTTAAATATCACACTTCTTACAGAGAGAATTGTAGGAGAGAGACCACTTTATTAGCTCACATGGTTTTTCAGTGTTTACTTGCCATTCTCTAGATTAGTAGTACAGTTTGGGTTGTATATTTTTCTCTGTTCAAACTGAAGGCTTGTTGTGCTTCAAGTTTTTATTCAAAAACAAATGTTGCCTTGAAGTGACTTAAGATAAAGATATAGAGACATTACGTAACCTGTATGAAGACCGAGGTCTGAGAAGGCTTTGTAATCTACGCTATCGCTCCCATCGGAGCCCTTACACACTTTCTATTCCTTTGTATTCATGCCCTTTCTTTGACTTTGTTTCCTGACATTTATCACCATCAGGGTTAAGGCTTACAAAATCATGGTTTCATTTTAAGCCTCTGGACCATTTGAAGCAAGAGCATTGCCATCAGCATGTCAGTGTTGGCACTGACTGTTAACACAGAGTCTTTGAATTAATATCATTAAGTTCAACAGAATATCAGTCATGCTGCTGTAGTAGAAAATTCTAAGTTTAAGTGTGATGTGGGGAGGTGGATAATGATTTCTACAATTGTACCTGGATAAAAACTGCAACGGTTTAATATAATCCCTAACAATTATAAAAGGGGCACTGCACATTTCTCAAACAGATGACAACCAGTTGTCAAAATTATTTGACATGAAGAAATTGAATCCGGCTGGTAAATCGTGTTTAAAAGACTGCAGATTTTCCCCATGGACAGTCATTTGGTCATGTCAGACTAGCTCTACAAATGCCAGCCTGCACCACCTATATGAGCAAAATCAAGAGCAGCAGTGGTTTAGGCTTGTAGTGGTGTAGAACTGTACGGGCCAGAAAAATAAGGTCTGCTCTAGCTTTTGGAGATTAAAGAGTTAATAGCTGTACAATTATCATTTTAAAGGCTGACATTAGAATGTTTGTTTTGTTAAGGTTTTACATTATCCAAAAACATTTGGCTTCAGTGAATTGCTAGAACATTGCCAATGGTTGCCAATGCCTAATACCAAGACGTCACATTCACAATTCACTTTAGATTACAATAGGAACCATTTAAAGTACACAAACCATAATTAAAATTAAGTTGAAACTACCACCTTTTTTCTAGCTTTCATTGGAGATTCAGCCACTGAACAAATTCAACTAAATTTAACAATGCTTGAAAATAAGATGATTAAAGGATCTGTTTCTTTTTCTTGCCTGTACATGGCCCACATGTCTGTCTGCTGTCCCGAACTACTGCTGCTGTTTTTTTCTATCAATAGGTGGCACAGTTGGGACTTCAAGTGCAGGCTTATAACTGCTGGTACTGTGCCTGGTTTTAATACTTTGTCAGTGACACTGTTCCCTTTGTTCACAAACTGTGTTAGAAACTGGTAAACTTTGGACCGTTCTTTCATGTATGCCTCTTCTAGCCAACAGTGGATTTCAAGCTGTTTAACATTTTTCTGAGCTGAAATGTGTGTCACATAGTTTGTGCCAAAAATTTTTTTGGTTTGCTTTTTTGTACTGCGTGTGTAAGTGCTTATGCACTTGAGTGGTTTGAGTGTTTTTGTTGTTGTTGTTTTTCTCTTGTCTAATTTTTTTGGCTGAACATTTAAGTTTTAATGCTATTTTTTTATAGCTTTTTAAAACTTCATCCAGTCATTTTTAGGACTCTTCCATTTAGATGGTAAATAATCGAATGTCCATCTGTCTGTTTTCAGTCTTGGTCTTCATTTAATAACAAGCATTTCACAGTGGTGCGTTACATTTGTTAAGCTTATTTTTTCCCAGAATTATCAGTCGATCATAAGTCACTGAATGTTCGAAGTCGAACTGTATATGTTGGCCACACTATGCCCTCAACATACTGACTTAACCCGTCATAGTTTTTATTATTTCAGAGGGGGTGTTACTACACAGGAGGTCGTTAATTTTGATTTAATATCCCTGCATATAATTCTTGTTTCATTTGTCATTTATTGGATCTACACTTCAGTGAACGCATAAATTCAGATCCCAAATAAATTGGTAAGATTCTGCACCAGCCCCATGTGCACTCGCACAGCCTCCAAACAAACAACTATAAATGTGCAAAAATCACCTGTACTTACAGCAAATGTATATATTTATTGCTCAAGGAGATGGCCACTTCGTGGTCTATTTGGTTGTATGGGGCAGTTATTATGATATATTTCTCAAGACTTACCTGCTAGCCACTCCTATTTTTAGTACAATGTGGTCTGTGGCCTGAACCCCCTCTCTGTGTGCCTAAAATTAGCCAAGAAATGAGTATGGCAACATAAGTAAATGGTGGTTATTATGTAAATATGGGAAACTAATGACAAACTATTTATTAAAGGTTTATTGTACAATGAAATATTTTAATTAGCCTCTGTGTATTTTTTATTTGGGATCAGTTACAGACAACTGACACAAGCACTGTTTGTAGTGAACAGGTTGCCTCTAAGGAACAGTAATCATTTTATTTTTCTGGAATGTTGGGTTTAAGACAAGGATCCTTTTTTCAGGGCTGCTAAATCCTAGCACAATAAACAGTTGGTGCTCCTGTTGGCAAACAATACCAGTCATTTTGTTTAATGCTCTAACTTTGCTGGTTGTTTGTTTAGTAATCCTGCCCTTTAGAACTTCATGATGGCTCTAATGCTTTCCTCCACCTACACACTGTATACTCTGGCTGGCCTAAGCTCATTTACTTTGTGAGGTCTGAGCCTTACTTTATTAAAGCCACATGGAGGCAGTAGTCAAGTTTGGCAGAAATCCTAAGAAGGCTTTTCTCTGAACAAGTGTGTAGTTGAGATGGAAGTTGCCACAACATTTGCTTTCAACCAGTCTAATACCATGTCGTATCATGATTCATGAGGCCACAGCAATAGTTTACATATGAGCATAATTGAACTGCCAGCTAATACTTTGTCCACTTTGAGGTTTTTAAATTACTCTCTTTATCTGGATGGTAAACCAATGTTTGACTGCAGAGTTCAAGCACAAACCAGTGTCCCTATTCCGAAAACAGCTCCTTCTTTGGTTATCGATAATACTGATGTTGGTATCAGTACTTGAAATACCAAACCTTTGGAGATTGACTTGCTTGTTCCTGACACGTACTACATTATAATGCTGACCACAAATGGTACTTTCATCGTAATTCTTTCCTGCTTTTATCAAGACATATTTCAGCTAAATACATTTATTCAATTTTCTTTTTGAAAATTTGACTTAATTGTTGTTGGAATTCTTTATTTTACTCATTTGCAAGGGCATATATTTTGTTTCTACACTGAGAGGAGGAATGGGGTATTTGAGGTATGAAGGTTGTACCCAAAGAAACTCTGAGCATCAAATGTTTAATTTCTAGCATTCTGTTGAATTTTTATGCACTAAATTTGTGCGTGTTCAGCATCAGTTTTTGTCTGAAATGTCTGTATATGAAAACACAACATACAAATAATTTATTTCAATAAAATACAGTAGGGCTCTCAGGAAATCTGTATTTCAAATATTTACTCCCCATGTAGTTCCACTTTTCCTCTTAAATATCTCTGCCAATTTAACACACACAGGCACAATTGACTCTTTTGTTTGGTGACATAACCTCTTTCAATGTACATGCAATCCATCCATCATCTATACACTGCTGTATCCTCATTGGGGTCACAAGCGGGGCTGGAGTCTATCCCAGCTGACTTAGGGTGAAGCCAGGGGACACCCTGGACAGGTCACCAGTCTATCACAGTGCTACACATAGAGACAATCACACTCACACCTACCGGACAGTTTAGAATCACCAATTCACCTCAGTTTGTTCTTGGACTGTGGGAGGAAGCCAGAGAACTCAGAAATCCCACACGTGCAGAAGGAGAGCGTGCAAACTCCATGCAGAAAGATCCTGGGAAGGCTGGGACATGAACCAGCGATCTTCTAGCTGCAAGACGAAAGTGCAAACCACTGCTCCACTGTGCAGCCCCTTGTTCCATCCATCCATTTTCTATACACTGCTTTATCCTCACTAGCCTATCTCAGCTGACTCGGGCGAAGGCAGGGGACACCCTGGACAGGTCGCCAGTCTGTTGCAGGGCTACATGTACAGACAAACAATCACTTTCACATTCACACATATGGGCAATTTAGAGTTATCAATTAACCTCAGCATATTTTTGGACCGTGGGAGGAAGCCGGAGTGCTCGGAGAAAACCCACGCATGCACAGGGAGAACATGCAAACTCCATGCAGAAAGATCCCAGGCCCACCCCAGGATTTGAACTGGGGATCTTCTTGTTGCAAGGCAGAAGTGCTAACCACTACTCCACTGTGTAGCCCTAAATTCATTCATTTCAGTTTATTTTCCTTCCAATTTATAAACCTTGGAGACTTTAATAGCTCATGTTCAAAAGTGTCTGCACATTTCAAACATATCACACGTCTGTGTTTGATATGCTGAAAACACCAGACCAGTTGATGTTGGAGGCATTGTTGCACCTGTGAGCAAACATAATAGCAATTTAAAAATAAGTCCTTTGCTTCATTTATCTTCTTACGGGGGGTCACAAATGCATGTGTTCTAAATATTAAGGGGTGGGGGGGTTGCATACTGTGCATTTCCACCTCAGCTCATTGATTAAGTTATCTCTGTGACTTTGATACTGCTGACACTGGAACAGATTTTTATATTTTTCTAGAATCATCAGGAGCATAATTCCCTGCACATGACCTCCTGGTGTCACACTCTTCACGTGCTGACGTTCCTACGTTAGGTTTATGATGTTTTTACATCACTTTTGCTCTTGCTTTTGAAAGATCAGTCCACTCAAGCAAACAATGAGAACTTGTCAACGACTGTCTGCTTAATAGGACATTTCCACCAACATTAAGAAACCAACCTTTGCATGTCTGCATAGTGTCAGTGTGCCTCACTGGTGTTTCCTTGTATCTGCAGGAATATGATGATGTACGCAAGAGTCCAAGTGGAACAGCCGGTGTTACATGGTCTTAACCTGGGATAAAAGAGATAATAATAAGACTCTTAACCATAATCCATGCCCATTGTTACCTGAAGAGCACTCTAACAGCGCTGGGCAACTGCGGTAGATTTAGTTGTGATGAACTCATCAACACAATGGGGTCTCACATCGAGCATCGATAATCACAGACTGCTGGGCATACTGTTGCATACAGGCCTCAATAAACCAGTGCATCGTGTAGTCAACGCCAACACTTCGCTTTATTAACATCTTCTACACATGAAGATGTTTGACATGCGTTTGTCAACGTAAAAAACCTGAGGCACTAAAAATAAAGGGAAACACGTTAACTTACAGCCTCCATTGCATGTCATCAACAAATGGCAGGTTCCAGCTTTCCAGGAATTAGGGGCACGCAGCCTTGTCAGGATTAAAAGCTCTGGCAGGGAAAGGATTGGGCATGTTTTAACAAGAGCAACTTTACGGAGCACTTTAGAGAAGCTACTCAGATGACTTCTAAGACGCAAGTGTAAATGCAAGAAGTGCTCCTTCAGTATCTTTCCATCAATTATTTGCGCTCATGTTGGGGATGAATGACGATCATATGACTATTTGGGGGAGCTGCTGGAATGCATTGTCATGCAGAGTCGCTGTCATTGCACATTTGCTTTCCAGGCTTCAATTAGGTGCATGAGAGTGGAAGAGCAGTGTTTGAAGACTTGCCTCCTGCACTTGGCTGGAGGCCATACACAGTCTAAAGCTTTGTTATATTACTAGAAATGTGAGTGCCCATTAACCTCAGAGACACAGTACATCCATCAAACCATGCCTCAAAACATAAAGTATTGTCTTTGTAAGCACTGGAAATGGCAGCAGGAAGAAATCTTTCTTTAGAACTGTATACATCAGCCGTGCAGACGCACTAGGAAGGGGAAGTGGGGCCACTGGTCGCTGCTGACACACGGCAGCATCTTTTCCTGCAGTGGAGAAGTGTATCATACTGGCGTCGAGGAAGAACCCCGGGATGAATCATGTGTGAACCTCATTGTTCCTCCAGTCAAACAGGTCTGTGGGAGTCTGGGTTTGTCACTAACCTCTGCCACAACGCACACTTTCCCATGTTCTATAAGATGACCAATGTTTTCTCACATAACTTCCTGGCACTTGTGGTTGACGATTAACTCGGAGATAGGTGTGGGCCCATGAGAACTGCCTGTTTCACGCTCAAGGCTGGACACAAGTCTGACTTTTTCCTCCAAGGCCAAACTAAGAAAACATTTAAAAGTTGAAATTCCTTGTATTTACCTTTCAGATATCTCTTACAGATTACGTGGAACTGATCTCAGCATGTCATAGTAACAGATTGAGTCAGCCTTATCATTGTGAACTCTGGCCCTGTTGTTTTAGCTGTCACATTCAAAAAGGGTGCTACCTACAAACTCATATGCTGGAATAAGGTAAAGTGGCATAAAGTCCAGCTTCAGCTTTTATGTAAGAGCACTTTAATCCCTCCCTGCAGTGAGCTGATCATTTCAAGCAGATTTATGTCATTACTGAGAGAGACACAACACAAACCACCACACCTGTGCGCTGAGGGACGGCTTAAAGCAGCACATCAGAAGGGTTTGCATCTGTGAGGCTTTTAACCACAAATCACATCAATGTTATATTGCTTCCTACTTGTTTCCACAGTGCATCATTGACTACATTAAACAGTTTTATTGAACAGAGCACGTACAGCTGTTCCCAAGTCTAAATCAATACCTTTGGAAGACCTTACTTCATGTAGAGCCTGAAAATACACACATGTACCCCTCAGGTCCGTTTTCCTGGGTAGGGAAATATTTTTTCTGCCTTTGGTTTGTTCAAGTGTTTTAAATCAGATAATACGGGCCCTACTGAAAGATGCATTTAAATTACACATTGATGACTGATTCAACTGTCTGACAACAATGTACAACAGAAAGTTGTCAGTGAATGTGAAAACAAACAAAACCTAAGTTTAAAAATGCAATACATGAAATTGCACCACTAATCAAAAGTTTTTGTCATCAAACATTGCTTCCATCGTCCATGTTTCTGTCTTCTTCTTCTTTTCCTTTCGGCTTTTCCCTTCAGGGGTTGCCACAGCAAATCAATTGCCTCCATCTAACCCTGTCTTATGCATCCTCTTCTCTCGCACCAACTGCCTTCATGTCCTCTTTAACCACATCCATAAACCTCCTCTTTGGTTTTCCTCTAGGCCTCCTGCCTGGCAGTGGGAAACTCAGCAAACCTTCTACCAATATATTCACTCTCTCTCCTCTGGACATGTCCGAACCATCTCAGTCTGGCCTCTCTGACTTTTTCTCCAAAGCCTCTAACATGTGCTGTCCCTCTGATGTACTCATTTCTGATCCTATCCATCCTGGTCACTCCCAAAGAGAACCTCAGCATCTTCAGTTCTGCTACCTCCAGCTCTGCCTCCTGTCTTTTCCTCGGGGGCACCAGACCAAACAACATGGCTGGTCTCATCACAGTTTTGTAAACCTTTCATTTTAGCTGAAACTCTTCTATCACACATCACACCTGACACTTTTCTCCAGCCATTCCATCTTGCCTGTACACACTTCTTCACCTCTTTTCCACACTCTCCATTGCTCTGGACTGTTGACCCTAAGAACTTAAAATTCTCCACCTTCTTGATCTCTTCTCCCTGTAACCTCACTCTTCCACTTGGGTCCCTCTCATTCACACACAGATACTCCGTCTTGCTGCGGCTAACCTTCATTCCTCTCCTTTCCAGGGCAAACCTCCACGCCTCTAGCTTCTCCTCCACCTGTTCCCTGCTCTCACGACAGATCACAATGTCATCTGCAACATCATAGTCCATGGAGACTCCTGTCTAACCTCGTCTGTCATCCTGTCCATCACCATAGCAAACAAGAAGGGGCTCAGAGCTGATCCCTGATGTAGTCCCACCTCCACCTTGAACTCCTCTGTTACTCCTACAGCACACCTCACCACTGTCTTACAGTCTTCATACATGTCCTGCACCACTCTAACATACTTCTCTGCCACTCCAGACTTCCTCATACAAAACCACAGTTCCTCTCTGGGTACCCTGTCATAAGCTTTCTCCAGATCTGCAAAGACACAAAGTAACAATGCAGCTTCTTCTGACCTTCTCTGTACTTCCCTATCAACATCCTCAAAGCAAATATTGCATCTGTTGTACTCTTTCTTGGCATGAAACCATACTGCTGCTCACAGATGTTCACCTCTGCCCTTAGCCTAGCTTCAACTACTCCTTCCCATAGCTTCATCGTGTGGCTCATCAGCTTTATTCCTCTGTAGTTGCCACAACTCTGCACATCTCCTTTGTTCTTAAAGTTGGGCATCAGCACATTTCTCCTCCATTCCTCAGGCTTCTTCTCACTATCTAAGATCCTGTTGAACAACCCAGTCAGAAACTCTACTGCTACCGCTCCAAGACACTTCCATACCTTCATCAGGACCAAGTGCCTTTCCACTCTTCATCCTCTTCAATGCCCTCCTCACTTCATCCTTACTAATCTTTGCTACTTCCTGGTCCACAACAGTCACCTCTTCTACTCTTCGTTGTCTCTCATTTTCCTCATTCATCAACTCTTCAAAGTACTCTTTCCATCTTCCCATCACACTATTGGCACCTGTCAACACACTTCCATCCTTATCCTTTATCACCCTAACCTGCTGCACGTCCTTCCCATCTCTGTCTCTCTGCCTTGGCAACCTGTGCAGATCAGTCTCTCCCTCCTTACTGTCCAACCTAGCATACAAGTCATCGTAAGCCCCTTGTTTGGCCTTTGCCACCTATACTTTCACCTTATGCTGCATCTCCCTGTACTGTCTACTCTCTTCAGTCCTCTCAGTGTCCCACTTCTTCTTAGCTAACCTCTTTCTCTGGATCCACTCCTGCACCTCCTCATTCCACCACCAAGTCTCCTTATCTCCTTTCCTTCCAGATGACACACCAAGTGCTCTCCGACCTGTCTCTCTGATCACATTTGCTGTAGTTGTCCAGTCATCTGGAAGCACCTCCTGACCATCCAAAGCCTGTCTTAACTCTTTCCTGAAAGTCATACAACACTCCTCCTTTTTCAGCTTCCACCATTTGGTCATCTGCTCTGCCTTTTCCCTCTTCATCTTCTTCACCACCAGGGTCATCCTACACACCACCATCCTATGCTGTCTGGCTACACTCTCACCTACCACTACTTTGCAGTCACTGATCTCCTTCAGATTACACCGTCTACACAAGATGTAGTCTACCTGTGTGCTTCTACCTCCACTCTTATAGGTCACCTTATGTTCCTGCCTCTTCTGGAAGAAAGTATTCACTACAGCCATTTCCATCCTTTTTGCAAAGTCAACCACCATCTGTCCTTCTGCGTTCCTCTCCTGGATACCAAACGTGCCCATGACCTCATCATCATCTCTGTTTCCTGCACCAACATGTCCATTGAAGTCTGCACCAATGACAACTTCATACATCTTCATACACTTCTAGGGATGCTCTGCATCACTTCATCAAGGTCCAACCAGAATTTCTCCTTCTCCTCCAGCTCACATCCTACCTGTGGAGCATACCCACTAACAACATTGAACATCACACCTTCGATTTCTAGCTTCAGGCTCATCACTCGATCTGACACTCTTTTTACCTCCAGGATATTCCTAACAAACTCCTCCTTCAAGATAACTCCTACTCCATTTCTCTTCCTATCTACACCATGATAGAACAACTTGAACCCTGCTCCTAAACTTCTAGCTTTACTACCTTTCCACCTGGTCTCCTGGACACACAGTATGTCCACCTTCCTCCTCTGCATCATGTCAACCAGCTCTCTACCTTTTCCTGTCATAGTTCCAACATTCAAAGTCCCTACTCTCAGTCCTAGACTCTTGGTGTTCCTCTTCTCTCTCTTCCTACGAACACACCTTCCTCCCCTCCTTCTTCGACCAACAGTCGTCCATTTTCCACGGATGCCCTTCCTGACACAACCCTCTGTATTTATCCGGACTTGGGACCGGCACAATAAGACACTGGCTTGTGTCCCCTTGCGGCCACATTATCGGCCATGTTTCTGTCACGTGCCAAAATCTTCTCCTGCACTCAAGGTTGTTGCTCTAATTGGAGGGGGCTCACGCAAGCTACAGGCATCTATTTTGGACGCAAAAAAAAAAAAGTCGGATAAAGCCACAGCACGCAATCTGTCCTGCAATGGACAACAACAGATAAAATGAGCAATTAGCTGCTGAAGACAAGCAATCTTTTAGCAAGACCAAAACAAAGCAAAAAGGCTGAGAGTGAAATGCTAATGTCTTCTAATGTTGAACATATAATGTTAAGATAGACTTTATTAATCTCACAAAGGAGAAATTTAACATTACAGGGCTCTTAGAAACAAAAACAAAAAACAGGAGTGCAAAAGTCACGAAAGTGCAAGAACATGATAATAAATATTGCACATAATAACAACTACACAGTAGTGTTATACAGTATGATGGCAGTGGGGATGAAGGACCTGCGGTAGCGCTCCTTCTTGCACTGAGGGTGTCTGAGTCTCGTGCTAAAGGAGCTGCTCAGCTCCACTACAGTCCGGTGCAGTGGGTGGGAGCTGTTGTCCATGATGGATGAGAGCTTGGTCAACATCCTCCTCTCACCCACATCCATCACAGAGTCCAGTGGGCAGCCCAGGACAGAGCTGGCCCTCTTGGTCAGCTTGTTCAGTCTCTTCATGTCCCGCTCTGTGCTGCCCGGGGCCCAGCAGACGACAGCGTAGAGGAAAGCAGAGGCTACCACAGTGTCATAGAAAGTCCTTAGTAGAGGTCTGCACACTCCTTGTTCTGTGTTTGTTGGGGGTATACATAACAACCTAACATTCACTCTCTCAGTTTGTTTTTTCTCTCCCCCAATGACCACAAAATCAACTGATGCAGCTTTAATTTTATAAAAAATGAAGGTTTTACAAATAATTTTTCATTGGGGAGTTTTAATGTTTCTATTGTCTGTACTCTCATAACCTATTTAAAACCTTATGTCCATGTTTTAATAGTATGTTTAATGAGTCTCTTGTCATGTCTGGTTCTTGCAGCCAGTCAACAACTTTTTTTTGATGTAGCTGCCAAATTCATAGTTCTTTCCAGGATCTCCATGTTTGCTTATTGTTTGCTTTCCGGGTCTAATTTCCAGACAATGTAGCTTGTAAAGGCAACGTTTTTTTGACAGCCAACATGTAAATGTCGGATGCTAAAGTTTCCTTGAAGGCACCACAAAGGAAGAGTTACTGTACTTTGACAGAAAATTCACTGTTGGGGAGCTGTTCGGGGCTTACCAATATCATTTTTAGATTAAAAATAAATCTGTGAGCATGTATGCTTTGTAAGATGGTAACTATTAATATAAAATATTCACTATTGTGATTTATTGATAAGTTGAATGAGTTTTAAGCATAGCAAGGATGTAGATTTTCAGATTTTTTCTGACTATCATTTTGCTTTTGGCGGCTATTGGTTTCCAATTATTGTTGTGCTGTTGAAAATCTATTAATCTGTCTTGTATTTTAAAAAAATCTTACAATTTTCTGACTTTTCACTCCATGACATTTCATGGGAAAATATGAAACCTTTTATTGTTATGTGAGGAACTGAGCTAATCTGCAGTGACAGCAGTAATCATTCATGACTTACTGTATATAACAAATGTGAGTATACCCCTGTGTAATACTAGTTGCATTTTAAATTATTCAAAAATTGCATCACTTCTAATTTATTTTATATGCTCTTACAAGGCAGTTTAGATTTCCTATATTACAAATACAGGACCAAGACTTAAGGCAGCAAAAGTCAGTGCACCTTTCAGTACTGAGATTCAATCTTTTTTCATCATTTTTATGTCACCATTTATTTTTAATGACCGACTCAATAATCCTCAATATGGAGATCAACAGTTTTGCACAAATTATTGGAGAAATGTTAAATGTGACTTGTTTTACAGTTCTTCTCAGTCGCTTTGGTACATTTCTCGAATCATCCTCGACATTCGCAAAACAGTAAGTGCATTTCTCAAAACAATTCGTACAAATAGCAAAACACCATGGATTACCTGCAAAAGCCAGTCTCTTGCTCAGAATCCATAGTTTATCTCTCAAAAGTAAATATCTGTGTCAATGAAAATGTCAATGTCATAAGAATGACAAGTCCTTGTGTCATTCTGTATGAATAGGACAGTCAAATTGCTTGGTCATGTTGTCATTATAACAGTGGACTCTGGAGGAATGTTCTGATGTAAACTATGGCTAATGTTTTGATGACAATTATTGTAAATTATAAATTACACCTTAGTGTATGTGGGAGATTGATTGCAAGAGACTGGACAAGATTTCCATTTATGTTTTTACTGTTTGTATTGTGATTTGTTGACAGACCACGTCATTGTGATACAGAAAGGAAAACAGCACTGCATAGCACTAAGAAAAAAATGAAAAAACAAAAGTAGAAATTTGCACATAGGACAATCTCCTTAATGAAAACTGTACATGCAGTGCTGTAGGAATTACAGTGCAGTCTACCTACACCTCCTGCCAGTCCTGTCTGTTGGGCCACAAATTCACATCCACATCAAGACAAGCAATCTTTTAGCAAGACCACACATTAGAGTTATCAATTAACCTCAGCATATTTTTGGACTGTGGGAGGAAGCCGGAGTGCCCGGGGAAAACCCACGCATGCACAGGGAGAACATACAAACTCCATACAGAAAGATCCTGGGCTCAGGCCAGGACTCGAACCAGGGATCTTCTTGCTGCAAGGTGAAAGTGCTAACCACTACCACCCAATTCATACAAATGAAACTTAAATATTCATAAACTGCTAAAGGGTGGAAAGAGAGCTTTACATTTTTTGTGACTATTTTAGCATGTTAAAATTGGATGCATAAATGTCCGAACACTTGGGTAACTGCTGAACATAAACCATAACTGTTTCATTTTATTCTATTTGCTGTAATAGTATTTTGAAAGATAACTTAAAGTATTGTCATTGTCATGTTGAATGATTGCAAATCCATAGATGCTAGTAACCCTGTCTACAAAACACAAAGGAAAACATGGCTGATATTGTGGTTCTCTGCTAGCCTAGCCGCACTAGACCCAGCTCTTAAGACACAAGGGTCTAGGAACGCTCGACAGGGAGGGAGGCGGGCTAAAAGGTTGTCTTTCAAATCACTCTGCAGCAATTGAGTAGGTATACAACCAATCAGCGCAACGAATAGGCTGACGTAGTTCCGAGAGCGCCGGATTGTGGCTAAGTCCCATTAGCTTCCCAACCAGTGGAGCCAACTGGTATATTAAGGATTTGCCATATCCCGTCGGCATAAGTCCAAATACGTCTTTCTTCTCAATGAAACACTTCAGTGCCGTCCTTTGTTTATCTTTCAAGTTGAATTTTAGCTTCAAATCTTTAAGGGCTGTGGCCAAAGCCGAGTCGAAAGATAACTGTTTATTGTGTTAATTTTGACAAACGAAATCGATGTTGTAATGTGATTCTTTGTCTAGCAAAATTCTTTATCCATAAGAACAGGATATTGAAATCATCCCCCAAATTTATAGTTTTCCTGAATGAATTTAAATTATACATGAATTCGCTAAAACTTCTAAAACATACAAAAGCACAGAAACTATATAACATCTTAAAAAACTTCCCTACGGAATTGGATAGTTGAACTTTAATATATATTCTTCCCTTGCCCTTGCAATTTCAATGGTTGTGTTTTGGTTTTCTTATGTTCTACTTCAATCCAATCTGATTCCATTGATTTGAAATTTGATGTTTTTTTTCATGTTGTTTTTTGTTGCTAGGATGTTGTTCCCTTGGCAATATTTTTTTTTATAATATTCCGATGTTTATTGAATTAATGTTGCCATATTTGTTTGCTTTTTGTCAATAAAGCATTTGAAAAAAAACAAAAAACTGTTTATTGTGCGCCGGTTGTTTCTGTCAGAATCGTCACGCCTCTGTTGTCAGTTACGCCCACCTTCTGACTCTACACTTCATGGTGATTCATCTGGCCAGTTTTAGAAGCATCCAACCTCGAGCCTTATGGATGGTGACTGGACCCACTCTGGCAGAGAATTAAATTCGTTGCCGTGGGTTGTCTAGCGCGGCTAGGCTAGTTTTCTGCAGCATGTCCATAAAAAGCACAAAATTCTCAAAAGAAATATGTCAAAAAACATACTTTTCTCCTAATGATATATGTTGTCATAAATAAAACAGGTGGTAGCATGTGATTGGAAGTGGGGCATGGCTTAATTCAGCCTCTCACTACAGGTTTTAAATCTCATTAAGTCATTTCACTCCAGACTGCACACTCAATATGGGATTATGCTTAAGATACAGAATTCACGGCAGTGCAATTTAGCTCTGCTTTATCGATAATGAAACATGTTCCTACATTGCAAGATTGTCCGATCAGCTCAGTAGCTAATGCTTTTGTGCTGCTGGTGAGCTTTCTCTCTCTGCTGCTTGTTGGAAGATGACAGGGAGCTTCACCTCTTGACCCTGCTGCTTCAGTTTTACTGTCATCGTGTTGTTGTCCACGTGGGACAGTCTCCGTTACTCAGTGAATCAATGCCTGCATCAGCCGATAGTCATTATTTACTCTACCTGCCCTTGTATATTATATTTCTGAATTATTTAAGAATGAAGACTTTCTGTTAGAGATGTAGCTTCCACAGAAATCCTGTAAGAATTCCAGTTAATTCTATTTTAGTTCAACAAACAACAGGACATGATTATCTTGTACCAAACAGGCTGCTGCTTTGATGAAGGGTGTAAACAGGTAGTGAATTAGCAGTGGTGATGGAGTTGGCATTGTGGCACAAATGCAGAGAACAAAAACATGTCAGGAAAAACAATCTCAGATATTTTCAGCATCTAACAATGTTAAATCTTGCTATTTTTCCATGTGTCTATCTGAGTGTGAGAGGATCACAGGATCAAAAGGAGAGTCAAGTTAAACAATGGTTGGATTCCACACAGATTTTCCTTCCTCATCTTTTTCCCTCAGTTTCCTAAAATAACAGAGAATCCTCTTCTGTTCCATGCACAGAAGAACCAACCAGATACTGTCAGGATTAAAACTAAAGATGGATTTTAAGATTGAGTCTTTTCCTCAGCATGTGATCCTGAGTTAATTTGAAAGAAAGATAACAGCCAAATAATACGTTAGAAGGATACAGTCCTCCAAGTTAGAGATTTGCTCGAATTTTTCCCAGAATAACTAGATTCATGTGTGAACATGGAGGATACAACACGTGAATACAAAAATTATACATTAAGCTTGTATTGTGGAATTTTACAACTTCATCAACTTTGTTTTCACATTGCTTTAAAAACTTAGAATGCAAATAGGCAACCTGCTGTCCTCATTTTTGACTTGAAACATACAAAGTTGCAATTGCATACTTAGTCCAAAGCCCTGAATCACAGGCTCAGTTTTCAAGTTTAGCTTAGGAAGTCATTAAACATTTGTCACTTTTTTATCAACACGTTTTCCACCATATAATTGTATGTTTTTCTTTATTCATACTTAATCAAATATATCAATAATTTAATCAAATTCAGTAATTAAAAATGTGTATCTTGTGGTAAATGCAGAACAAAACAAAATGTCAACTGGTGCGCCTAAATACAGTTAGGCATATAATTATTGTGTCTTCTACTTAATAAATCTGTGACGGATTTCCATGACTTGTACAACCACTGGGTGAAGATGGAAACAATTTTACTGTTCTGTTCTGCTGAATATTGGCAATGGAGTGAATCTGAGTTATAAAATTATTAACATTAAATTCATAATTATGATGCACAAAACAGCATTCAGGAGTTTTTGGAGCGCTGCACCCTAATGCTTGTCATTTATTTCAAATAATGGAAAATGATGTTTGATTTGTTGTCATTAGTTCTCTGAGTGCAGTACAACCATAAAACTTGTGTTCATAAATGTGTAAGAATTTTTGAACCACTTATATATTAAAATTTAGCTATAGTAACTCTGTCACAACTGAGTAAACTCACAGGACAGCAAGATGCAGGTGAAAGCTCTGAAAAAGCCAGTAATCTTGTAGAGTGAGAGTTATGGCTCATTGACAAACCACTTACCTGTAAAATCCAGAGCAAACTTTCACTCTTGAAATAATTGTATCCATATCTAAATATGATTCTGCTGCAAACTTTCCTTCTCCTCTTTGGATCAGCATTAGTTGCTGTTTTGGGTGGAGGGAAGGCCAGGAATGCTCCCAGCCAATCAGAGTGATGGTCCAGAAAATATCCTATTCTTCTGTTAGTGATGCCCCAACAGCTACTGATTGGAACAAAATGAAACTGGAGTTGTCAGAATGAATGAATGATTTTTTTAAATTTATTTTAAACTATGCTTTTAGAAGTTTAGTCATTTTTAAATTGTTTATTATTATTATTATTATTATTATTATTGTTATTATTATTTAGGATTAGTCGCTGATTTAACTTATTAAATATTAATCAAATAAAGACAATAGTATTAGGAGAGAAACTTAGATGATCGATTATTGGGGGGTATTCCACGAAGCTGGCTTAGGTCTAAGCCTGGCTTATTTCGGTCAGCTTCGCTAACTTTAGTAAGAGTTTTGTTCCACCAACAAGGCTTAGGGCTAGCCTGGCTTGGTAACTGGCTTGGTATCTGGCTGGTAACTCAGCCAGAGCGACAAGCCTGGTCCGGGGCAGGCTAACAGTCAAGCTTACTTTAGCTCCATGTCAGAGAAGGTTCTGACGAACTTCAGAAAGACGCCTGTGAACCGCATGTTACACATTAAAATCATCTTGATCTGTAATCAATGATGTTCTTGTTCGGTGACATACATTGAGACCTTTTTTAAATTTTCTTATTTAAATAACGCCGGAATAACCGTGAATCAAACTATATCATATTACACTACACATTTTGTCACAGTGTGCAACTGTGGATCAGTGGTTAGAGCGTAGTTAAGTATATTAAATGTGGTTTCACTTTTCATTGCGCCATGGGTTCGAATCCACCAGCGGTAAATACTTGGAAATATCTGATTTTCTTTCTTCTTTCACCCTCAAAGTGCAGTCAACGCGTAACAGGAATAGGCACAGATTGTCTTAAAATAAGCAGGACACAACAGCCACAGTTTTCCATAAAGAATACCTTCCTTTTACCAGTGGTCCAATCTGATCATGATGATAATCCAAAGGTGATGCCAAATGATAACTATTTTGTGTACAAGCTCATTTGTGTCTTCTCCCTTATTTAAATGTAGGGCACAGTAGCACTATCATCTCTAATAAAAATGACATCTCCTCTATAGGCCTACATGTTTTTTTCTGCTTTTTCATTCAAAGTTTGAGTGTTTGATGAAACATCTCCACATGAAGTTGCCCCTTTTTTCCAAAGTATTCCTACTTTGGTTTTAGGTGTTAGCTGCTGCTTTATTCATCTATGGTGGATATATATTTGTCAAATCAAGAACATGAATTAGGCCTACCAGAGTAAAAAGTGAAAACCACCATCACATTATACAAAACCAGGCTATGTTGTAGCCTCTTTCTCTCATATATATATATGTGTGTGTGTGTGTGTGTGTGTGTGTGTGTGTGTGTGTGTGTGTGTGTGTGTGTGTGTGTGTGTGTTTATACACACATAAAAAATGTCTTCAATGGGTTTTGAAAAGCTTTATTTCATCAAGATTGATGTCCTCTGGGCCACAGTAGTGTGACAAACTTCAGGGTGAGGGAAAAAAAAGTCATCAACCACTGCAGTTTTGTGGGTTATCCCTAATCGGTGTCAAAAACTTGCCCTCTGAAAATTAAATTTTCAGACGTGTGCGTGTGTACGCTCAGACTAAGTGCTTCATTCAAAAGAAAATAAACACGCATTTAAACGGTCGGCAATGCTTTGCCCAGGCAGTGTCTCGAGCTTTATTTATCGCAACCGTGTTGCCTTTTCTTGTGATAATCTCCCTGTAGTCCTCGTACAACTCCGTGAGAAGTTTCTGCTCCGCCGAAGAGAAATTCTCCGCTCTGTTTTAGACATAATATCATCATTTCGACGATCGACACGTCTGGGCTTTTTATCTCCCCCGGACGCGCGCTCAGCCTGGCTTGAATCAGCCTGGCTTGAATAAGCGTCTCTGAAAAACAGCTGAGCCTCGTTTGTGGAACTACTTGCAGCTGAGATTAAAGTTGCCGCTTGTTCAAGCCACGTTTACCGGCGTAAGCCCAGCCTGTTTTAGCCAGCTTCGTGGAATACTCCCTTGGTCTTTCAATTATGTTTTTCCAGCCCAAATATTTTTGTTGCACTCCTTCATTTCACTTGAATTTAAAAATATATCATTTTTAAAAAAAAGATGAACGTAAAGTATTGATTGATTTTGTTTGTTTCAGTTCTAGTAATGTATTTGCAACACTGAGCTCATGGTAAGTTTAATTCACGTGGCAACACATCCATAGCAACCTTCTCTAACCGATAAATCAGTTTCTGTACGCGGCAAATTACTGCTCCGAGTAACTGTGTTACTTTTTAACGCGTTCCCACCTAGCAGTGGGATCAGTTTGTTGTGTAATCCAATAAGCTCCAGTCCGCATTTCCCCTGAAGCCCATCTGGCTCACTGGCAGGGTTTGTTTACTGGCAGGGAGGGTTGGGAAGAAGGGGATCCTACAGGACCTGGGAGACTGTACAATCTACCTCTTTCTGTGGAAGAAAAAAGGAAATACCAGCTTCAAACTCCAGCTCACCTGCTTTTCTTTTCTCCTGATGAACCCTCAGCTGTCGTGGCAGGCAGCTGTGCAGTGCATGAACAGAAAGTGGAGCATGTTTTTTTTTTTTTTTTTTAATTTCCAAACAAAAACAGGAGTGTGGAGTGCTGCTGAGCCGCGACTTAAGTCTGTTAACCCCTTATAGAGTGGAGGTCTCACTAAAATCTCTGCACTGACTAAGAACGAGTTGTGGAGACAATCAGGGAGAAAAAAAAAATCAAGTTCAGCAAGCAAAAGGTTGTATTTATGTGCTCGCTGTGGGACTTGAGAGGATTTTTTTTTTTTTTTTTTTTACCAAAGACGCGCTAACGTTACGCCACGCATGCCACAACCATCGAGTCAGCAGCTCCCAAATCCCTCTGAATTAAACTGAAGCTTGCTTTTCATGCACGGCCCTTTTCTCTTTTCAACAAGAAGATGCTCTACAGCTACGTGGTTGTGTGCGACATTTCTTGAAATTTAAATTAATTGAGACGGTTGCTGGAAACCAGCGCAAACTTCACTTTTGGCCTGCACTAGAGTGGAGGAGCCAGGCTATGCAACTAGCTAGTTAGCTGGATGCCTAACTGTTGTTTGCTAGCACTGGCGCTAGCTTATACTCGGCCAACAAGTCAGTTTTTGCTTCTTTTTTTTCTTTCCTCTTTTATCGGCATGGACAAAAATAAACTTGGACAGCTTGGTGAACTAAAAGTCGCAGCAGGAATGCCCAGTGCTGCTGTTTGTTAATGGTGGTTTTCCATGCGGTGGCTCACTTTAGCAGCAGCGTTAGCTTGTGTTTGACTGAACACGTTGGACTCGTTCCTCCGCCCATCTTCCGGGATGTCTTTTATTTATTTTGTTTACCTGTTGGCCCATGCCGCAAAACAAAACCTGTTTCCTGAAAGTGTTTCTTTTCCAGTTTGAACTGTCCTCCTCGCAAGGATTATTCAGTGTTTGACCCGGTACAGTGCTGCATGGTGTCAGTTATGTGGCTCCGGACTTTGTATTTGGGTTTTGTTGTGACCGCTGTCTGGTTGGTGATGAGCTGTCATCGAGCGTCTGGCGAGAGTAAGTAACACTAATTATCATATTTTATCTCACTTACCATTAATTATTTTAATTGTGTAACATTGTCCCAATGAGGGACTAGCTCCGCAGCAAAGCGGCTTGTTTGTTCACTTAAAGAAAGCAGGAGTTGTGCAATATACTTGGAGCCCAGGAATGATCCATTTCAAACACAGAGCCTCACTTTAATCTGTTAAAACGGCGGAAAAAGACACGCATTGCGCAATGTATTGTTTGTTGCAGGTGAGAGGATTAGTACTTAAATCTAAAAATCATTCTTCAGTTGTGCCAAGACGAGAAATTGAGTTTTTTGCAACAAACATTCATGGATTTCAATTTAGCACCCAAATAACTGCAACAATAATTGTTATAGCAAACTACATGCAAATCAAAAACTAAAGGCATTACTTCTTACATTTAAATTAAATAGACTTGCTGAGAAATGCTATTTATATACAGCTGATCGGTGCATATACCTGCTGAAATATTGGCATACAGATCATTTTGTTTTGTTAGTGATGGTAGATTGATAGAGACATGCAGGCAGACACTGTGCTGTTGTACACAGTCACTGCACTGAAGGGACAAAGGTTAACACTTATCAGCTATGTGAGCCTGCAGGAACTGTAAACAAAATGTTTAGTCCCAATTAAATAAGTAGTCTGAGAATTTACTAGAATTATGAATTGGTTGTTATTGTAGATGGAAAGCCAGACTTGTTGCTGTGGTTGGTGTAGGAATGTAACAATAAGCCCTCTTTAAATCTCCTCACAATCCCTTTATATTCAGCAGGCTGGGTGATAAGAATGAATGAACACATTTGCAGTTGCCCAGAGACATTTTTACATTTTTCAAACGGCACGATGACTGCACACAGTCACTGTTTTACACTTGGAATCTTTAAGCAAATATTGGTTATATTTATGAGGAAATGTGTCGTAAACCTGTGGGACTACTTGCTGTTGTACTGTACAGTAAGAGTGCAGTTGCAGATGACAAAAACGGAGACCGGAGCAATAAATGTAGCATTACACAGACCCCCGAATAGCAGGAAATGTGAGCAATGTATCTCAGTGAGATGAAGAATTTCCAAACTTATTTGTCTGTAAACAGCTCTTCATCTGGTATCTCTACTGTCAAGGAAGTATAATTTTTTGAGATATTGCTCTGCCTGGAAGAAGATTGTTTTGCATTCAGCCCATCTGCCTTTACTTTATTTTGAGTTTGTCACTTTTAAAGTATGGATAAAAATAGCTTCCAGGTAATTATGTCAAAACAAAACCAATTCAGAATCAAAATAAGATTTTACTTTATAAATCGATTTGGCCAAATTGATTACCAGTCTGTTTTGTATTTCACATGTATGCAAAAGAATATTTTTATTCTTAAACAATGTGACAAAACAGATTACACATCCATTTCATATGATAATAGTTTCGGGGCAGATTACAGTAAAAACACTTGAGTTTTGTTTATTCTGCAACTCTTGGTCACAATCACATAAACATGATGAACAGTATTTATTTCCAATACAGATTAACAAAAGCTCCTGCCATGTGCATTCTAAGGCATTTGTGCACTGTATGGATGTAGCATGTGTAGCTTTGAAACTCATACAGCTATAACGTGGTGTTCGCTTAACCTTGGAGGCATGCTGAGAGAAAAGAAAAGTACAAGTTCAGCTACCTTTTGTCTGATTTTTAGTTTGTGGCAAATGAAGTGATGCCATCAAACCAGTTTGAACAAAAATTTTAAGGCACAAATCAAAAGCAAGTTGTGTAATTGCATCACGGCCCCCCTCTCACTCCTCTTACACTTGAGAATGAACCACAGAAGGAAAAAGTGGAACCTGGGCCTCACACTGCCTGATTTCATAAGCTGGACTGACTGGTGTTGAAGTCAGGAAATCTTCTGAGCTACTTGTTGGTTGCGGTCCAGCTCAGCTTGATGGAAAATTTCACTTAATAATGGAAGCTTATATTTAGTGGCAGTGTGAATTATTTAATTTACTGAGCATCAGCTGGCCATTGAAAATTTTAGACCCATTTTATCCACGTAACAGTAAATGTGTAGTTTTTTGTTACATATTGCCTGTTTTACATTTTCAGCTGTCTTTCAGGAAGCAAAGCTGCACTTGAGTAAAAAAAAAAAACGAAGCATGTGTTTTTCAAAAAATGAATACCCCATGACTGTGCAAAACTCATTGGTTTGTTTAACACATACTTCTGTGACAAATGTATCACAAAAATTCTTAACAGTGTGATTGAAAAAGTATTCGCTCAGCTGCACAATAAAAAAGTTTTTATCTGCTTCTCACTGTATTCTAACAAAGGTGGTAATGGAAAATGACACAACTGTGTTCATATTGCAGCATGTGAAACAAAATTTTAAATAACACTGCTATTTCACTCTTAAATGGAAAATTTCTGCAACTTAAATGTGGGTTTTGTTTTTAGTTTATACCATTCTTTGCTTTGGTTTATGGTGTTTTGTGTATTTTCTGATGTTCATGTTGTTAATGGCGTTTGGAGTAGATTTTTCGTTATCTGGGGATTACTATACTTGAGCATAACAGAAGTTTTTCTTTATCAAACGGTCAGAAATAGAGGAAAGATTTCTGTCAAATCAGATAACATTGACTCACTATTCAAAGACTTATCATGCTTTTTGTCATGCAACATCATGCCCCAAACATGTATTCTGCGCCAGGAAAAACTCTGATATTATGTTCAGTGTTGTTTCCTGTTGTTAATAATCAGAGCTGACAGAGACAACTACATTTGTGGTTATTGCTTAAAAGTCAACTTGAATGTAATAGCAATACATAAAAGGCACAAGCAGCTTCCAGTTTTGTTCACCTTACATTGGGTGTTGTGGTTTCATGTGGTTCGATTGCGTTCTTGTACCTTAATACCACATCACATTAAGTGCAGTGGCTTGCACTGAATCATTGGCACCCTGTTGTTAACGATCAATCTGGTTAAAAAAAAAAAAAAAAAAGCCGTATAATCGGGCATTAATCCAGGGACCTGGCGCCTTTGATTTGTGTCTCTTGACAAGGAGAGCAATTGCACAGGGATGAAATCTCCTTTGTATAGTCTCCTGCTATACACAAACTGTTTCTGTGGTCTCCAGTGCCAAAGTCATGACTGCATTTGACATGTATACAATAGAATGATTTTTGCACTTGTCACCTTCAACAATGGCTGTCTGATCCTGGTTGACAAGTTTGTGTTTGAAAATTGTGCACTGCTCAGAAGCTGCGTAATCTAACATTCCTTCACTCTTTCGTTTTGGCCTCATATGTGTCTGACACCTTGTCGTCTCAGATCTTTAACTTTAAAACTGCCCTGCTTGTTATTGTGCTCTCCCACTTCAGAGTTAATTTTTACCTTCCTGCCAGTTTTGTCTTCATCGACCACATGAAACAAAGTATGAATTCTGATGATGAAGGCCAATGGTAAACATGACATTACATATTGACTTATGACACTTTAGTGTCAAAGAACTTTACTGTCTCCCAGGGGGTTTTCAAAGTGACAGATGTCTTAGATTTAACATGAAGAAAGATAAGGATGGGGTGTGATTTGTATTTTTACAGAAAATTGATTGTCTTGCTGACTAGCAGAGAGGATTAAGTGTCACTGGTGGGCAACTGAATCACCAAATGATCTTTGATCCAGAACCCCAGTGTACACATCACACAGTCCCAAGTGGGAACTTTGTGGTCTTCCAGGCTCTTACCCTCTCTCTCTTTTACTCAATTTCACTCTATTTCAAGAGGGACCTGAATTATTTTTGATTTATTTCCTGATCTTTTGTACTGTATTGTGTCCTGTGCTTCCCACATCACTTCAATCAAACAGCTGACAAGTTTGGTCACAGGCACTATCCTTTGCCTGTTTACAAGATATTTATAGTTATATACCTGTATAGCTGAGTATGGCCTTGACTCTTGACCAATTTCCTGAGAAAGTTGTATCTATCGGAGTTGTACGTAATGTCACCTTCTAAACACACTTGAAAAGATGACTGACCTCTACATCAGTATTTATGCTGATGTTACATTTAAACAAGATAATGCTTTACATTACATATTGTTATTCCACCACTTCAGAAAAGATTAGTAAATGTTATTCAAAGTAATCTATTGTGCATTTTTCAAAGTGGAATTTGGAAACGGTGAACGTTCATCTTACTGACCTCGGCATTATGTGAATCTTCGACTAGTTTCAGCCTAGGTTGGGAAAACAGAACAGCAAAACCTTGAAAAGGGAAGTGTTGCAATCACTCTGTGTTTGCGTTCTTGCATGGTTATTGAGGTCTCAGTTCTCTCTGAGGCCCAGCGACAATACACACCATCAGTCTAACAACCTGTAGCCCCCCTCCTTCTCCCTCTCAACCCTTCCCTCCCCAGCTACTTCCTCAAGATCAGAAGCTGTTGCTGCCTGTTGATGCTTGTAGCTGTAGTGAAAGGATTGCAGGTCTGTACATTGTGCCACTGAGCTCAAAATTGGACAGACCGTGAAGCACAGACTGTGCAGAGCCTTTGGCACAGATATGTCCAGCATTTGTGTTTTGCATTAACACTTCAACATGTATAGATCAGTACATGTTTTAAATTTAGGTGCATCTTGTGACTTAGACATGATTTACATCAGGCATTCACAATCATATCTGAGGACAACATGCCAAAACTGGAATTGCATTTACTCTCAGTATTTTTTTTGCAACCTTCTTGTTTCTCTCTCCATTACATCAGATAATATACTTGAAATGTTCTGCCATAAACTGTTAACTTCCGGGCACTGCCAAACTAAATGGGAAAAAAATGTTTTTTTTTGCTGACAGATAATTAATTGCTGTCATATTCTGAAATTTGACATGATATTAATTGACATGAGCTAGTTATTTTTTTCTTCCGTCTTTTCATGGGTTTTATTACCCATGATGTAAAGTAAGAAAAGGCATAACCTTTATGCTCTGATTTTCAGTTTCCTCCTGTCTGGTTGTATTTATTTTTATTAACACTTGTTTTCTTGCTCACATTGTTGCTGAAATGAGAAACCATCAGGTTGCTTCATGATAATTAACCTTTAAAGTTAATCTCTGTCAGAGGTCCAGGGAGTAAGAGACTTTGAATTACCGTGGTCAACAGAAATCTGCCTCTCTAATGACTCTAATTGGTGATTCGAAGCACAGTGGCTGTTTTTTCAGTCTTGTCTGGCTTAGAGCAGGGAATATATGGAGAGATTCAGCTGACCATGTCACCATAGTAACCTTTGTGATGTCTCTTTTTTTCTGTTTCTTAACAAGATAGCGAGCATTGAAATTTAAGAATGAATTTGTTTTGGATGATTCCTGTCATTTTGCCATAAACTGAATTTAGCTGTTCTACTTCAAATCAGCAAAAGCAGTGTGTTTGTGTGTGTTTTTGACTTCTGCCAAAGTTTTGTTTCTAACCTAAGTGTTCACACTTGGAGAAGACCGCTCGGACAGCTTTTTCTATTCTGCCACTCTAAAATTCCTCACTTACACACCAGGGCTGCTATGTTCCACTTTCCAACATGAGCCACTATCGGTGCAACTGAAGTGTATTAGATTCTCTATTGGGAATGCGGTGCTAAAAATACCGGCCTGGCTGAAAGTGTACACTGATAGGAGCCTGGACTCGCTGCCCTGTGATGATTCACCTTCCACACAGGCTCACTTAGTACTCTGCTGTCTGACTTTACTTTAACTACAGAACCACTGTCCCTACATTTTGTACACTTGAGCCACATTTTTCCATATAATGGTTAGGTGTGACAGTGTGTGAGGCAGAAAGAGGCTTTTTGTGGATGTAATATATTTCTTGATGGGTCTAGGCCCATAGAAGGCTGCGTTTGCTAGTGACTCTTTTGGTAGTTACTGTCAGTTTGATTTAAATGTTTAATTTTGAGGAAGATGTATTGAAATTAAAGGATTGTGAACATACTTAACAGTCATAAAGGAGAGCTGTGGATCTAGGTGTAGGTTAGAACAAGAAATGTGTCTTTTTACAACCTGCACTGCTTTTAATAGGCTGCAGTTGAAACCCATATTAGGACACTTAGCATGCATTTAAACTAGCCTCAAAGGTGTATACTGAGCTCTGCATAATTGCTGCATGATGAGCTCTCTCTGGTTAAGGTCATGGGGTGAAACACTTGTTATTTAGATACTCTGTGATTGAACACTGTTTGTCCCAGTTGTCTTGTACTGTTATGCAACAGAAGGTGTAAAATGACCTGCTGCCATGAAGAGGTGCACGCCTAGCTGTTATACTTCATCTCCACATGACTGACCAGCTGACCTGATGCGCCCAGCTCAGTGGAGGGTCGGTTGGTAAACAAACACAGTCCTCTCAACAGGCCGAGCGTCTCCAGCTGTGCCCATGACTTGTGAACTGTAAAATTGAGACTGGAATGTCCCACATTGCAGCTGCAAAAGAAAACATCTTTATTACTATCTATATTCGTGTTATGTCACACAGAACATACAGTATGAGTAAGAGTTTGGCTGATTTCCAGAAGAGACATTGGAGAAATCCTTATTATTATCAGCTTTCTTCATGTAGTACCCCCTGAGTGTGTGATATATTTTGTGAAACGATTGCAGACAGCACTGGATAGTCTGCAGATCCATTCCTATAGAGCTGAACCAGTTATTTAATTGATCAATTAACTGATTGAAAAAAAAAACTTCACCAAATATTGTAATTATTAATCACATTATTGATTGCAATTTCTTCAAGCAAAGGGTAGAAAACCTTTACTGGGTCAAGCTTCCCAGATGTGAAGATATATTCAGTCCTTACAGGATTTCGCAGGCGTTTTTCGAGATTGTTGCGGCCAAAAGCTCTTGAATTCGTGGCAGCTTTTCACAAAAATTGCGATGTAAGTTGTGATGTTTTAAGCTTATTTGTCGTGATGAAATTGCGAGAGACACTGACAATTGCTAAAGAGTTGCATTTTTTTCAGCTTTGACAATATTTATTCTGAAATTAATTCTTTAACGTTCCAACCTATTTATACAAAAGTTGGTATACCATGGTGGAGAATTAGCAGAAAGCAGATACTGGTTTAACGTGAAGTGGTTGGTAGATTTAAGGCACCAAATGATAATTTACTATTGAATGAAACACATCCGTGCTCACGGCTTGTAACATCAATTAACCAGAAAAGTGAGAGCACAGTACTCCACTTCCACTAAGACTGTTCATTACGTGACCTTGCCCTGAACACATGCATGTGTTGTGCATGTGTACATACCAAATCACGTGATGTAAATATGTAGCGGGCGGCAGGACTTAATGGGACTCAGAAACACCCCGTAGTTTAATCAGTTGTTCCTTGTATTTTTTCCCGATACGTCCACAGTGGTGGATTTGTAGTCGGATCGCAATGATGTGATCATCAGTAGTCCGCTGAGGTAGCGTTCACTTGTTACCATGGTTACCATGCCGCTATCAGACGTCATGCCGCTACCTCAATGGAAAATTCAACAAATCCGTGGATCCAGACTGTAAGCTGCATCACTGCCAAAATCTAACAAGGCTCCTGACTGCGACTAAATGGTCGCATTTTGCGACCAAAATTTGAGTGCGAGTGCAAATAAATTTTTCATCTACTCGCGCATGTGCGACCAGTAAATTTGCCGATTTCTTTTTAAATTATTTTTGAATATTTTTTGTTACTGACAAATGTCTGCTCCACACTTCAGCCCAGTAGACAGTCATGTGCAAATGAGCTGCTTGCCAACCAACATTAACTCTAAAAGAAGAAGACAGGAGTCGAACACCAAAGAAGAAGAAGGCGGCAGGCATGCCCATAGATATGAAGAGTAGATACGACATGCCCCTCTGAGCGGCGTACCTACGGAGACACTAAGCTAGTGAGGGCAAAATTTCAGTATTTTCGATTGGTGTGTACGGGGCGAAAACTAATACAACAAGAATGCCGGCTCATTGCGCTGCATTTAATTGCGTCGAACGATCAAGACAAGGAAAGTTGGAATAACTTTCCATAGGTAAGAATAGTTTTTGGTACATTTTTCATTATTAAATCTTGTTGAGAGTCTATGAGAGCTAACTAGTTAGCCACTAGCAAAACACTAACACGGGCTAACAGCTAGACAACCAAATGCCAGACGACTATTAGTAGCTGTAGTATAGTTGTACAAGCAGTAGTAGTAGTATAAGTAGCTGTTACAGTCGTAGAAGTAGTATCAGTATGTGTACTAGTATTACAAGTTGTAGGAGCAGTGACAGTATCAGGAGCAGTAGTTGGTGTATTACCACTAGTATTGGTGGTATTAATAGTGGCATTACTATTAATACCACCAATACTACCAATAGTGGCGATAAAGCCTAACTCGTATATATCCAGATTAACATCTATGTTATTCCTCCAAACCCATTTTATGATTGGGATTACAGGCAATTCTTTAGGACTGCTCTCACATAATTGAATTGTTACTAAACAATGTTATACTTATCAAATTAAATAGCTTTGGTCTCCAGTATATTGGCTAATTCAGTTCTTTGTACTTAATTTATTAGCATGATTTCTTGGTAAATATGTTGTTGTGTACATACTTGTTTACTTCTATATCTACTTTTTTCTTTACTCCATGTAGGTTTCCCAAAGACTATGGGTTGAGGAAGAAGTGGAAAGCAGCTCTGAGGAGAGAGGGGTTTGCTGCAACTATATTACAGCCGAGAGAGAGAGAGAGAGCGATAAATAAATAACAATATTAATAATAATTCTGTTGTTTATTGTAATTGTGTTGTTTATTGTATATGCAAATAAACTATGCTGTTCTCGTTTGGTTCCTCGTTATATGTATATAACAGCCGAGACAGATATATATATATATATATACCGGGCTTTGCAAAAGTGCTGTTACACTACAAAATGCAAACAAAATGAACACAAACATTTTTTTGGTGCAATAAGATAATTTTTTTTTATTTTCCAAATATTTCAACATACAGTGCCTTGTGAAAGTTTCGGCCCCCTTGAACTTTTCAACCTTTCGCCACATTTCAGGCTTCAAACATAAAGATATAAAATTTTAATTTTTTGTCAAGAATCAACAACAATTGGGATGCAATTGTGAAGTGGAATGAAATTTATTGGATATTTTATACTTTTTTAACAAATAAAAAACTGAAAAGTGGGGCGTGCAATATTATTCGGCCCCTTTACTTTCAGTGCAGCAAACTCACTCCAGAAGTTCAGTGAGGATCTCTGAATGATCCAATGTTGTCCTAAATGACTGATGATGATAAATAGAATCCACCTGTGTGTAATCAAGTCTCCGTATAAATGCACCTGCTCTGTGATAGTCTCAGGGTGATTTGGCCTAGGCGAAATCAAAATCCTACCATGGTGGTTGTACAGATTTCAGTCTTGATATATCAATGGCCTGTATATTAGAAAGAATAACCCTAACCATCTAACAGGATTTTGGTATACAGTATATCAAAAAAAACAACCCAGAAACTACTTTGACAACATAATTTTTTCCCTGTTTATTTTGCCAAGTGTTGAGGACAAAAGTTGACATTACTTCTAAAGTAATTATTTACCTTGTATCTAAAACAAAATTTCAAGGTACATAATTTTAGGGAAAACAAATAATTACATTAACAGAGCATATCATATTCAAAACTCTTCAAATTTCAATCTAGCCAAGGCAAAATCAAAATTCTAATTCTGCTTTGGCGGATTTAAAATCTGCCTGGATTCTAATTTCGCCTGATATATATGTCAGGGTAGAGACTGCGATTTGGTAGAATTGGAGTTTCTACCAGTAGAGATTGCGATTGGACTCTCTACCAGTAGAGATAGAACTTTAAATCTGACCCCTGCCCTGACCCCTGACCCTAACCTTAACTAACCCTGACCTTTAAATCTGACCCCTGCCCTGACCCCTGACCCTAACCTTAACTGACCCTGACCTTTTAATCTAACCCCTGCCCTGACCCCTGACCCTAACCTTAAAAGTCTAACCTTAGCCCTGACAAATCTCTACTGGTAGGATTGGAGTTTCTACTGGTAGAGACTCCGATCGCAATCTCTACTGGTAGAAACTCCAATTCTACCAAATCACAGTCTCTACCATGATATATATATAATTCTAAACTAATATTAATGAGATAACAGATTGCATTTACAATTAAATCTTTTGATCTCAAAACATTTTCTACATATCTAAGTATTTACATTTATATATGTAATGGCTGAACTGAAAAGATTCCCTGGCCTCTGGACCTAAATAATAAGAGAACTAAAATTGCAGGCTACATTTGTAGGAAGCCTATTTCTGTTTTTTTGTTTTTTTTTTAGATCAAGTATTCTCTATCAATAGCACATGTTTTGACGTTGACAATAAAGTAAATCACATGAAAATCGGTTGAGAAATGAGCAAATTATGATTTATTTTCAATGTACATGCATTGCTTTGAATGGGAACTTTGCCCCCTCCAAGATGGCTGCCACGTAGGCACGTTGCTTAGCCGGCTGCTACAGCGCGCTGGCGTATCTACTCTTCATATCTATGGGCGGGCCAATGTGTATGAGAGCAGGGGGCGAGTGATGGTGAAGCTCCTGATGTTTCACAAAGCCTTTATTTACGTTCAGACTTATTTTGAACACTAATTCACCTTTCTGTCCTTCCCTCCTTTCTTATCCCCATTCCAGCTGCTTATAAGTTTAGACACATCCTTTGCTAGACAGCGAAAGTGTGGAACCGTTTTCTTTCATCTTTACGTGAATTTTCGGACTTTTTGGCAGCGTCTGTCATGTCAAGAAACCTCTTTTTACAGAAGCAGTTCCTGTGCCGCTGGAATGGTTACAAAATAAAAGCTTGTAGCATTAAAAATATGCCTTCAAAATAAAAGCCTGGAGAGAACAGTTATGTTAACACTAACAAAACGAAGGCTTGCAAAAAGTGATGAATTGATCAGCACACCTTTATAAGAGTAATTTACACGTGATTTAGTATAAATACATAACGTGCCCATGCATAACACATGCCTGTGCTCAACAGAAGGCCATTTTTATTAAAGATTTCATCTGTCGGAAATTATACATCAGCTGAGCAGCCTTGGAGGAGTACTGCGCACTCTGAGTGCTTTTCTTGTTATGTTGTGTCAACTGCTGCACTATAAAATGTGAATTGAAAACACAGTTTCTGCATTTATTGTGCAAGTATTTATCAGTAATACAGTGAAAATGAGAAATGTGAATATTCACTTTGAAAGTCGATTTTGGTGTGCGCCCCTAAATTTTCTGCTTGCGCTCACCTTCATTGTTTCAGTGCTCCAAGAGATCTGGATGCAACAGTTTCCATCACGGTGATTTGTCTGGTCTGTGGTCCGCTTGTTTCAGATGTTCTCCTCATATGTTTCGTGGTAGAAAGTGTTTCAATCGATGATTTTTTTTTTTGTATTGCACCACAATATTGCACGGGTGTAAAACAGTTTACCTCCGCTTTGGTGAAGAACATCAGAGAATTGTTTTTCACCATCTTTAGCCGCAGCTTTTGTTGGTAAAAGAGAGACGTTAATATCGCACGTCTGCATCTTCAAACCTAAAACAACGAAGTGAATTCAGTGACGTACGTGTATTACATTTGCGCTGGGGACTGTTATGATTGGTGGAACTCACGGGAAGCGGGCTAAAATTGCGGAAAAGTTGCGGTGATTGGAGAAAATTGCAAGGTTGTACAGAACTCGCGGAGATTGGTTGAATTTTCGCAATCGCAACATAGCGAATTCCTGGAGGGACTGTATATTGCTCTTCTCAGTCTTCTGTCACTTTACATTTCATATTATTGTTGTTTGTTGGACAAAATGACTAATGTGAAACCATGTTTCTAAACTCTGAGAAAATGCTATTGATGACTTGGAGAAATATTTGACAAATGAATAATAGTTAGGTGCAGACTTACATTTTTCTCTTGAATTGCTTTATTGTAATACGCTACAATTTGAAATGATTGAGACAGATAAAATGTAACCCATCTGTGCAATAGCACAGTTAAGGAATTTCTCATCAGATGGGATCATGTGTCTGGGTGAGGACTGACACAAATCTACTACTGGTGCAATACTTGACCATTAGTATTTCATTCCCCTCCCACAGACAATTTTATTGCATTAGTCATTGTTTCTTATCCTCTTGAGTTACAGAAGCAACTCTACAAATGAACTCAGCCTAACCATGGACGAGCACAGCCTCACATTGATGACAGCAGTCCATATTTGACTGTGGCTCACAGCCAGATATGTGGTTGCTAAACAAAATGTCACTGAAGACAGTCTGGTCTTCATCAGAGCCAGAAACATAACCACATATTTTTCAGTAAAATATCCCCTCTAATTATCAAGAGATCTATTTTTTTCATACTTGAGACCAAGTCTGACTTCCTCAATCTTATTTTTCCTATTTATAGAACACATGTCTAATGCAGGAGTTACATTCATCAGTTGTAATGACCCGACAACTGCATAAGAGAAATTATTTTTAAGGATTTTTTTTTGTTCACCCCAGAATGCTATAATAACTTATTTGCTACATGCAGTACAGTTTAGTTGCCCATAAGAATTTTCTGTGCATTTATCTTTCCCATGCAATATTGTCACGAATTAAATATTTTAGTACTGATTTATTTATTTTTTGCCATAATCAGAAGGTATCTAGTTTCTAAAGAACCTGTCTGTGTCTTTCTTTGCTTCTCTTTTCAGTTTGTCCAAGCAAGGACATCCGCAACAATGTGACCAACCTCCAGACGCTTGAGAATTGTACTGTGATTGAAGGCCACCTGAAGATCTTACTCATGTTCAGGACCAAGCCGGAAGATTTCCGGGGCCTCAGTTTCCCCAAGCTGACAGTGGTCACCGACTACTTGTTGCTCTTCAGAGTTTACGGCCTGGAGAGCCTCAACGATCTGTTTCCCAACCTAACGGTCATCAGAGGCAACAACCTGTTCTTTAACTATGCTCTAGTGGTGTTTGAAATGCTGCAGCTACGAGAGATTGGCCTCCATAGCTTGATGAATATCACCAGAGGAGCTGTGAGAATTGAGAAGAACCCAGATCTCTGCTATCTTTCCACTCTGGACTGGTCCAAGATCCTGGATTCAGTGGAAGACAACTACATCATGGCCAACAAGAATGACAGAGAGTGTAGCGACGTGTGCCCAGGGGCAGCTGTTGGTAAGACCACCTGCCAGACGACCACAATCAATGGACACTTCAGCGAACGTTGCTGGACACAGAACCACTGTCAAAAAAGTAAGCAGCCTTTTGTTATAATTTTGTTATAATTCTGTTCTATAGATATTTGATATATGTAAGTACTTGTCGTAAAACTGGAGTCTTTCAATCTGTGAATCCACAAAATATGATCCAGGGCAATCAAGCTGTATATCATGGACCTGAATTCCTGTCAGATGAAACACAGACATTTCAAACATGCAGGCAATCATTAAATTTGTTACTCAACATGTACTTAGTCAACATGTGTAACATTTTTGTAAGTGCCCACTGGTATCCCAGTACTAAGAAAAAAAGGTGACACTACATAGCCTACTACTCCGATATTTTAATGTTTTCACACTTGTCTCCTTTCCGCTCTGTGTAAACACACCCTGAGGTTCTGCCCAGTTTAACTGAAAAGTCCCTAAAATGTTTAGATTCCCTTTGGATAAGGAAAATACCACAGAGTAATAAAATCCTTACTTGTTACAGCATTGCTACAGCAAATGTTACAACATAACACATTAGAGGAACTCTTCTTTTATTACTAATGTCATAATCTGTTAGTCTTAATTCAAAATCTAATCACTGGCTTTTTTTCATGTCTTTTTGTTTTTCATTCTTTATTAGTATATAGAGTTTGCTCATTTTTGTCCCTGTTAAATTTAAGGTTACAATTGTGAAAAGTCATAACATCTAAAATGTTTACACTACACTTCATTTAGCTTGGAGAGTTTGTCTAACATAAATGCTCAGACTTATCTTTAAAATTACCTAATATTACGTCATTGCCATATACATTTGTGTCAGGGATTAGTGGCAGCTCCTCTGTAGCTCTTCTTAGCTACTTTCCATTAACACATCATTATTTTCAGACCCCTCAGCTTTTCCCACAGGTCTAACCAGTCTAACTTTAACAGAATTGAAGTCCATTTGGATCAAAAGCCGATGAGGGACACTGTTTGAAATCAAAAGACTTATGTGTTTGTGTCAGTATGAATGATAAATAGCTTGACAAAAAGTAGTCATGTCCCTTTTTGATGTTGAAATGTCAGAGCTGTGTCATATGCTAGGTTTAGTTAAGTAGGCTAAATTCTCAGTCAATCCAGCTTGAACTGTACTCTATTGTGATGCAACGTCTCACCAGTTGGTCGGTGAATGTTTTCTCTCTCTGGACTATACTGTTGTTGTTGCTTCCATTGTGTAGAAAAAGTAAAGAAGATATAAGACATCGTGGCACATTTCTGATGTCTCCCAGTGGAAGTGCAGTTCCCGCTCTGTTGTAGCTTTTACTGTAAAATGTCAAGCCCACCTATTTCATGATGTCAAAGAGTTCAAGTTCAAGTGCTGAGAAGAATTTTGCGCATGTGTGCTGTGTGAACACCTTGGCTTGTTCCATTACACAACACTGCGTACATTACTTTAACAACTCTTGTGAACCAGTTCCTCAGCATGTCTGTCATTTCAAGCTCTTATTAGTGTTTGTTTGGAGCCACATGTAGTTTCTGTAATACCAAGTGAAGCCCATTATTGTGCTCTTCAGTCTCTGAAGACTGTCTTTGTAATTTTCCACTAAGAACTTTTTGCTTGAGGTCATTTACTCATCAGAAAGAGACATTAGCATAAAACACCAATGCCAAATTTTGGTTTTGCGGTAAATCTTAATCTGGAAGTGTTGTATTAAAAGTCTCACAGCACAGATGATTTCCTATTTATGTGCCTTTTTGTGACAATGAATCAAGACCAGATGCTGACTGCAGTGGCAAGCACTGATCTCCAATCATGGGCCAGCATTCTACATGGGCAGGGCCTGTGGTCTTGAGGTCTGGGACCTGCGGTTTTTTGCCTACTTTCAGTAAAGCATGAACAGAGCTATTAAGCCCTGGCTGGAACCACAGGACAGAGTGCGAGGCTTTCTGTGTCCTCTTCAGATGTACCCTGGTGCTGCTTTTTATAGCCGCTTTCTCCAAACTTTTTGCTTTCTTTATTCCTATCACCTTGTGGTTTCAGATATGCTGTTGTTGTGACTCAGATTATTTTTGCAAAGGTGTGTGTGTGTGTGTGTGTGTGTGTGTGTGTGTGTGTGTGTGTGTGTGTGTGTGTGTGTGTGTGTTCTTGTAACATTGTGAGAACCATTTTCTGCATTTAACTATCAAAGTGAGGACATTTTTACAAAGTGAGGACATTTTGGCCGGTCCTCACTTTGAAACAGCCATGTTTGAGGGTGAAGACTTGTTTTTAGAGAACAGGTATGAATTGAGGTTTGGTTAGGGTTAGGGTAAGGATTAGGGTTAGGCGATCAGTTGTGATGGTTAAGGTTAGGGTAAGGCTCTAGGAAATGCATTACGCCTATGGATGTCCTCACTAAGATAGAAGTACAAACGTGTGTGTGTGTGTGTGTGTGTGTGTGTGTGTGTGTAATATACATGCCTGAATTGAAAGTAAAATAAGAAAATGAACTATCATATTAGTTTTGATTCCTCTGTCAATAAAAAATGCAACTAAAATTTCTGATTTTGTTACATGTATAGGCAACTTTGCATTGCAGACAGTAGGGAGTGCTCTAAGTGCCAGAGGTGATTGTGAGTCACACACGCTTTGTGTAGTGTGTATACCAACAGAAAACAAAGCAGCACAATCACGAGGCTTGGCTTACGTCCCATGTTTGGAGTCACAACTCATTTCCTTTCCTTGCTTCTATAACAGGGGTAATTTGACCTTCTCCAAGAGCGGCCACTGCTAATTTCCCCTCCTTTGTACACCAAATTGGTCAGCAAAGTGGCAGAGCAAGGTTGCAGGAGATGCTCATTACCAAATCTGATTAGATTTAGCTACAGACACAGGCAAACACACTCCATGTCAACAGCTTTAATCAAGGCAAGCACACAGCCTTCATCTTTCTCAAGTTTGAAGTATTAAATTCAGTTCAAATTATGTTATGGAGTTTTATTAAAGTTAAATACAACACAAGCTTGCACATCAGACATTCATGTAACATGCTTTCCCATCTGTTTGTTCGTGTCCTTTTGTCATGTCACTAATTGCTCATTAGTCAGGTATGGTTTTCACTGGAACTTTGATTTCTGCTGAACTCTCTGAAGTCCAAGCAGTTTCTCTGCCTGTATTTGCTCCTGTCATATTTTTACTCACTGTATGCTCATTTTTCACTGCAATATAAAATCCTGCTCCTCTGTGGAAACAGCATGACCATGGATAGAAAATTCACTCTACTCTGCACATCATCCAAGGTTTTTATTCCTTCCTACTGTCGCCAAGTGCTTGCTCAAAGGAAATCTATAGGGAACTTTGGATTTGTTGGGTTTCTCTTAGAATTTCCAAAGTCTTTACCTTACTTTATGAAGTGCTTATGTTGTGAATATGCGCTATATAAATATATCAAATTAGACTTGCATACCATACTGAATGTATTTTCCAACAGCTTTCCGATAACTTGCTCCTCTAGACATAGTTTTTTCAGCAATGCTGCATTCATTTTAGTGATCTAGGATTCTTTATTTTCCTCTTGGTTTGCCTTGTCATCCCCTGTCCGCACTGTGTTGTAACACTGCCTGGAGTTCACTTGTAAGCTCTCTGAAATTTGTCATATGACTATAGGTCACGGGGGCTGCTCAGTGATTCAGCGGGTAGTACCATTAGACTGTCACCTTGCAGCTATAAGATCCCCGGTTCGTGTCCCGTGTCTTGGGATCTTTCTGTGTGGAGTTTACATGTTCTCCCTGTGTATGCATGTTTTTTCTCCTGGCACTACATCTTCCTCCCACAGTCCAAAAACATGCTGAGGTTAATTGGTGATTCTAAATTGTCCGTAGTTGTGAATGTCAGTGTGCTTGTTTGTCTCTATATGTAGGCCTGTGATAGACTGGTGACCTGCCCAGGGTGTCTCCTGCCTTCACCCTAAGGGTGCTTTCACACCTACGCCTTTTGGTCCGCTTAAAGCGGACTGGAGTCCGCAACACCTGCAAGTACGGTTCGTTTGGGCTGGTATGAAAGCAGACCAGATTTTTTTGGTTCGGACTAAAGAACCGGACTGAGACCACCTCCCGAAGGTGGTCAAACCTGTCTCCATTCGGACCGGCTTGATATCGCAGCAGACTTTTTGGTCTACGGGAGCTTCCGCAGCAACCTGCACAGGGAATTTTGGGATAACGATAACGATAACGTCTTGCAATGCATCTTCTCCGTGCCAAAAACGACTGTGTAATGTTCTTGTACCGAATGCGAGCTTCATGCTGGAACAACAGCAGTATTTGTGCTTGCTGCATAAAGCAATGATACGAATATATGGCAACAAGAACGAACAGGAGAGCATAGTTCATTGTTTACGAATAAACCTCGATCCATGGAATAAACACAGCCTGTTGTTTTCTTCCGGGATTTTTCCCTCTTCACATGCTGCGCCAATCATCGTTCACCTACATCATCTAAAACACCTTATTTTGTGAACAGCGCCACCAAACGACTGGGGGGAGATATAACATTCATCGTAGTTGGTTCAACTGCGAAAACACTGGTGTGAATGCGAACTGAACCAGTTGAAAATAGCAACATTGTAACAACTTTTGAGTCCAAACGAACCACTCTAACGGACTAACAGGTGTGAAAGCACCCTAAGTCAGTTGGGGTAGACTCCAGTCCCCCGCGACCCTAATGAGGATAAGGCGTTCACTTCAGGCGTCTTCTGTCTTGTAGCATGTCAGAGCCTTTAATGTCACTGCAAAGAAATATAAAGTTTATATTTGATGAAAAACAAAGCAGGCCTTTATTTGTTGAAAGTATGATTTTGGTCTATTATTTTATAATGAAGTTATGTTTCTTGCCAACACTCATTCAGAGATAGCAGACATTTAATTATGTTTTGGTAATTGCCGTTAAGTGGCACAGCTTGTTTGACTGTTAAAATGTCAGATTCGTCTGAGTCCTGAAAGGGGCTGACAGCTGAAAGTACTGGCTGTGGGTCGATAACAAAATCAAGGTCTTCTGCTTGGAATCTAATTTTTATCCACTGTTGAACTGCACTGAAAGATATATTCCTGCAATTTTCATCAAATTTGTCTTTATTTCGACCAATGTTTTTGTGTTTTGGGAGCATTTTATGTGTTTATTCCAGAATTAAGATTATAAAGATGACAGAAGAATCACACACCAGCAATGATGGCTGCCCAGATTTAAGCCAGAGACATTATGTGCCCCTAGAAGATGCCAGTGCGAGTATAATATTGTTACTAAATCGTATCAGAGCACATAACTTAGATTACAATGGCATTACCGTTTTTATCCGGGTTTCCACTTCCAAAACTAAAATCCAATAGTCCGATTTCAAAGCCTTAAAATGTCTTGAATGTAAATTTGACAAGGTATTAAAAATTGATTGATTTTGATTTGAAACACGTTGTGGGGAAAACGTACATTGATTTGTAACAAAAAGACAAAATTAATGTTTCCTACTCAGAATTTATTGGGACATACGGTGCAAGTGTTTCACTTGCAGTATGGACATGAAATGGTGGTTGAATTGCATTCATTTTGGTCCTACAAACTCTTAAATTCAACTTCTTGAAACTTGCAGAAAACATGAGTATACATTATATTTTAGCATAGATGCTTTTGCAGTAACTTTTCCACTTTGCCCTGATTTTAGAAACAGTTCATATGATGGAATTAGTGAGAACAGATGGAGGACACTGCCTGAATCACAATAATTTAAAACATTTAAGAGAATAATTAGTTGATTTCTAACTTTTTGACCTTGAAATGAAATATTTTATTGTGATACACTTTTCAGCTTTATTGCTCAGCCTTATGCCGTCTTCCCCAAAATTTATATTTTATTGTTATTTTTGTATTCAAATCAAGCCCATGTTTTTCTCATCTGTTGCAAGTCCTTCACCAAGCCCAGAGTGACACACAGTAAATGAGCTAATACATACCAAGTGACTTGTATTTTACACCCATTATTTAAAGTGATCTTAAATATCTACAGAGTGAGGGCCTGGCCTCCTCCTCAACCACCACAGCAGCTTTCACCAGTGTTTGGGTTTGTACAGTTTCCTGCATTGTCAATGAGCTCCCATGAGATGGATAGCAGCAGACACCTTAGCTTCTTATTGGTTTAGCAGTTTGCCACATGCATGTCTCTTTAGTCTGTAGACAGAGAGTGAATGCTGCTGGTTTCACGTACACGCACACAATTAGGTAATTGCTATAAATCAGTCTGAGCTAGGTCAGGTGAGGAGGACCTGGTGCCAGACCTTTCTCGATGTGGAAGTCCAAAATTACCCCTCACTCATGTGACATGATTGTCCACCAACCACAAGATGGACTTGGAGATTTGTCAAGGGTCAGTGTGTGTGTAACAATAAAATAGACATAGACTATAAATCACACAGAGACGTAACCTCTGTGTGTGTGTGTGTGTGTGTGTGTGTGTGTGTGTGTGTGTGTGTGTGTGTGTGTGTGTGTGTGTGTGTGTGTGTGTGTGTGTGTGTGTGTGTGTGCGCAGACCAAATGAACAGCTATTGTTTGGCCTTGCTGCTAAGAAACAGGAGAGTAACATTGTGGTGTAATCATGGACATGAACACATCAGTCATTCATCCAGGCTGTATCGGAAGGAAAAGCGGGGTCACTGTGCGGGTGAGGTGATGGTCCTGTCTCATCGTTTACTTCGGCTCTCTTCTCTGTCGACTTTATCCGAGCTCCAGCACGCAACAGTCAGCGCTGGCGTCATGATCTTTTCCCACTCCAAACAATGGTGGTTGTAGAAGTTCACAGGGTGTTCTTCCCAATTGTTTCCGGTCTTTGTTGGTCTCCTTCCACTTTGAGGTTATGAATGGACACAGAAGCCTCGAGTACTGCCTCTGTAGCAGCAAACACCTTTAAGAGACCAAAATACTGATGGGTGACCTATGGAAGTCAGCGAGGCAGGAAAGAGGACAAACTTAGCTGCTAGTAAAGCTCTCTGTGGGGAAATGGGAGGATATTGTTGCTACACTTTATTATTTGGAGATGGGAGTGACCCATGGTGTAACAAAACCCTACAGAAACAACAGGTTTTTATAGTATATTCATTGACCTGTGATCTTTATTGGCATTTTTAGTTCAAACTATAACAGCAAACTCCTTCATACCTGCAGAAGGTATAACAGCAGAAAATCTCAATATCCTGATGGGGGTTATGGATTTATTCCTTGTAGAACTGGGCAATAAATCGAATTAATTTGATTAATTCGCCTTTTTAAAACCTGACAATTTGAAAATTTGCCAAACCGTAAAATCGAGGCGAGCTTAAATATATAACAATACAGATTCTTCTATTGCCTTTCACGACTTGTGCACTGGCGTTTGCTCTCGCCTCTCATCTCCTTCTGCCAAAACACTCATACCCCTGTCATGGCGGACATAACAGCAGACGAAGAGTTGGTCGTGAGAAAAGGGCCTCATGTTACATCGATTATATGGAAATGTTTCGGCTTTGACAAGACTGACACAGAGCAAACTACAGTCATGCGCAAGGTTTGCAAAAGTACTGTGAAAACGAAGAATAGCAGCACAACTAACCTCTTTCAGCACCTCCGGCAGAGGCATCCTAAAGAATGGTAAAAGTGCTCGCAGCTACGGGAGTGCGACATGGCTAGCACTAGCCATAGCAAACAGACCGCAAAGAAACAACAAAAATCGATTAAAATCGTAATCGTCCAAGATGACTAAAAAAATCGAGATTTTATTTTTTGGCCATCTTGCCCAGCCCTAATTCCTTGTAGTATTACCCCTGAAAAGAAACTGTATTTGAAAGGCAAGGTAGATTTTCTTTCTTTCATAACACGAATCATTCTTTCTGTTTCTATCTCAGTCATGGACTCCATTCACTCTCAGCACTCTGTATAATATTAAACCATAAAGCTTAAATTTGTAGCTTTCTGTGCAGTGTTGCCCTTCACAGCAGCAACAAGCAAATTAAATTGTGTTCAAACGAAAACAAATGTGGTAGAAAATCTAGACTGCCATCTGTGCAAGACGTCATGTCCTTGTTGAATGTGAACAGCTATTCTACTGAATGAAAATGCCTTTAAACCTCCAGCTGAAATACATATATTACCTGTTTACACAATGTTAAAAAATATCACAAGTCCTTAATACAGACTGCCGTGATTTCACTGCTCTGTTCAGTGATGTCACATAGTGTTAAACTAAATGTCACCTAAACATATATATATTATATGCTGCACATGCACATATGACCAGCGAGGTTATTATGAGGTATGGCAAATGTTTTTGTATTTTTTTTAGTCAAATATTTTTTCTGTTAAAAGAAACATTGCAACCTCAGCATCAGATCTGAATTTTCTTTCCTTTTTTAATTTGTTACTGTTGTTCTTCTGGACTCATTTGTGAGCTTTTCATATTTGGTTTTCTTACAGTAAGGAGAGACGTCTTTAAGATTTAGTGCAGACAATTAGGAATACTTCAGGCGACATTTCATGGCGCATTTCAGAACTGGTGTCACAAAATGCCTTTTAAATTTGTGAAGAATGAAGAGATATAGAGTTTCAGAACAAATTAGAGCAAGGAAAGATCAATAAAATAAATGCAGAAGCATCTTTGTTAAAATGATTTCTAACACTTAGAGCCATATCGAAGCAAAACAAACAAGATGACATGGTCATCAATGTCCCCGCCACATGTGATGTCTATGAGTCTATATGCAAAATAGTGATAAAGGGCCATAACTCTGTTAAATACTATCGCACAGGTCTCATTTTCGAACTTGATCAAGGTGTCCGTGGTGTGAAGCTACATACTAAATTGTTAGCTGTAAAATTAAACGTTCACTCACATAGTGTGCATCTCCTGGAGGCTAGGCCCCCCCCCCGTCCTGAAAACCTAGTGGTTCATTATGCAGAGTGATATTCTACAAGCCTAAAGCTAACCCAACCAGCCCCCCCCCAAAAAAAACAACAACAAAAAAACAAAACACACACACACACACACACACACACACACACACACACACACACACACACACACACACACACACACACACACACACACACACGTTTGTTTTTCTATACCGGTGGGGACTTACCATTGACTCCCATTCATATCTAACTCCTAACCCTTACCCTAACCCTAACTTTAACCATCACCAAATCAATGCCTAACCCTAAACAAACGTTTTTGCACTTTTACATTTTTTATTAACAACAATATGGCCAAGAAAACGGTGTTGCCACCCGTGGGGACCTCATTTTAGGTCCCCACCGTAAGACAAGTCCCCACCTTTATAGCAAATAGTCAGGTCAAAGTCCCCACCTGTATAGCAGAAACAAGTACACACACACCCACACACACACACTATAAGACCATTTTTTGAGCTGACTGCTCTGGCACTCAGTCTTGTGGAGCTGCACCCTGCGAACTCTCGCCGTTCAGCTACTGGAGCCATTCCCATGGAATCCCAGACATTTCAGGCATTTGTTAAAGCTGGGCCGACAGGCATTTCTTCACCGCTGTACATGCTCACACTCATCATGGCCATTTGATTTAAAAATGGCTCACTGCTGTTTTACAGCTAGTTTCATCAAATGTTTCTTTTCATCTACCCCCAAAAGTTACATGCAAGTTTAATCCAGATGCTCTGGGAGTTTCTTTCCTTTTTTTCCTTCTGTTAAATAAGAGAGATTGTTTAACTTGAGTAAATCTTGTGTTATTGCAGTCTTCTCTACCTGTTACAGTTTTTTCCCCCCATCTTGTTGAATCTCACTGTTATATGTATATGTGCTTCAGGGTGTTGTGTGGCAAAATACCACTGATGTATGATATAACACGTCATTCCACAAAATGGCAGTGTTGTGTTGGAGCCAGGTTCTAATATTTTTAGTGTAGGCTGTAAATAAATGGAGAGATGAAAAGCATCATCCTATAGTGCTCTTGAAAATGGTGTTGTATGAAAAAGTCTCTGAATTGTTTTGGCATTTTGACACCTTCTCTATCTTAGACGCAAACAGATTCTGGGAGTGTTTTGCTGCTGTCGTGTTTTTACTCAATGTCCACTCATTTTCCAGTAGATAATAAAGTACTGCACCTCTGTGGAAACAATACAGTCACAACTATAAGAGCAAGATAGAAGAAAAATGTTGATTTTCTTGAATTTATCATATAACAAAAATGTTAAAACTTGCAGTCAACATGTAAAACATTTTCTTTAGTGCCCACATGGTTAGCAATGCTAGAAAAAATGGTAGCTCTGCATATTGTAGATGTCTTGTCTTCTATCTACTTTCTTAACACTGCCTACGGTTCAGCCCAGTCCAGCTGAAATGTCCCTGAATTTTATTACTAATGGCTTCACGCTGATTTTTTTTTTTTTTTTAAGATGTAATTAATGCAAACATTTCATACTTTGCCACTTTTAAATGACACTGGTAAAGTGATTTTGATAAGATATTACAATTTCAATTTAAATAAATTCAAAACCAGAAGTTACACATGAAAAGTGACTGTCAGAAGGTTTAAAGTTTGACAGTTCTCCTGTTTTTATAGTTTCTTGCGATTATAAATGGTGTAATTCTTTGCATTTTACTTTTTAAAAAATGATTGCATGTCATTTTGACTCACTGACAGGGTTTTGGATTCAGAATGAAGTCTCGGAGTGAGTGTTTCTCCTCATAAGTAGAGAATGGCAGTCAGTACATCCAAAACACAGGTTTTTCAGTTGTGTCTGAATAATAACGGACACTTTTTGCTGCATGATTTGAAGTGGTTTTCCTTGAGATAGTTGCTTTTTGTATTCTTCCATTGTAGTTCTTTTTATTTCGAGCAGATGGCCATACACTGATCTCTCATGAATATCACTAACTTGAATTTTCTTTGCATTCCACACAATCTCCTGTTAGAACTCTTGGAAACATAAAACATATGCACTTAACAGATACAAACATCATAAATAAAGATCATTTTCAAACCAAGAGCATCAGTAGCTGTGCTTTCATGACAAATACAATCAACTGTAGGAAAAGGGAGGTGGATTTAAAAAAAATGAACGACTGGTAGTTGATTGGCTTGGATTATATCTCGTTTGTGCATTACTTTAGGAAAAAGTGTACACCTTTGACAGCCTAAATCAAGAAATTCACATTTCTTATAAAATAATAATAATAGTAATACATCGAATTTATATAGCGCTTTTTAGGTCACTCAAAGACGCTTAGTCAAAGTAAACTACAGAGATAGTCATTATTTAAATCTTTCAATGAACCCTGGAAGGAAATGAAGATTCAAGGCCGAGGCGTGCGTCATTTGCCTGTCAAGCAGGCAGTGTAATTGCCCATCAATGAGTGCACAGTGTTTATCATTTCTATTCCAGTCACGGACAAACTGGATATCCTGCCTTCAGATAACAGTGGCAGCAAGGTGACATTAAAAACAAAAAGTGTTTTTCCATGTTGTTTGTGTGTTTTTGTTCTATTAATGGAGGCTGGGGTCCCGTAATGAAATTGTTTACGGCTCCTGTTGTTCTCCGAGTCATCTTAACTGAGCCCTGCTGCTGCTGAGTCAGACCAGTTGACAAGTACAGTGCCTATCATAAGTATTCACCCCCTTTGATGTTTTACCCTTTTATTGATTTATAAATCAATCATGGTCAATAAAATTTAGATTTTTTTAACAAAAAATGTATTGGAAAAAACTCTTTAATGTCAAAGTGAAAACAGATTTCTATAAAGTAATGTTAATGAAAGAAAATTATATAAATACAAATAATTGTTTGCATTATTATTCACCCCCTTTTTAATTTAATGGTCTAATTCAATAGAGGTCCATCAAATTGTTGCCAATAGTCTCACAGTTAGTGAAATGAAGATCACCTGAGTGGTGTGGGTGTGTTTCAAGTAATTGAGTTGTAAAACACCTGTGTCTGAAGGGTCCAGAGAGTGGTTGATCAGTATTCCTGGCTACCATTACACCATGAAGACAGAAGAACACTAAGCAACTCAGGGAAAGGGTTATTGAGAAGTACAATTTAGGGGATAGTTACAAAAAAAATTTCCAAGGCACTGAACATCCCAGGGAGTTCAGTGAAAAGAGTTATCAAGAAATGGAAGGAATATGGCACTTGTGTGAATCTGCCTAGATCAGGCCGCCCTCGTAAACTGAGTGACCGTGCAAGTAGGAGACTAGTGAGAGAAGCCACCAAGACCCTTACAACTACTCTGAAGGAGATACAAGCTTCAGCTGCTGAGATGGGAGAGACTGTGCATGGAGCAACTGCTGCCCGGGTTCTTCACCGGTCAAAGCTTTATGGGAGAGTGGTAATGAGAAAGCCACTGTTGAAGAAAAGTCATATTAGAACTCGATTAGAGTTTACCAAAAACACATGGAAGACTCCATGGTCAAGTGGAAGAAGATTCTTTGGTCTGATGAGACCAAAATTGAGCTTTTTGGCCATCAGACAAGACGTCATGTTTGGCGGAAACCAAACACTGCACATCACCAAAAACACCATCCCCACTTTGAAGCATGGTGGTGGCAGCACCCCCCAACATCAAAGGGGGTGAATACTTATGATAGGCACTGTAGCTACCAGGAAAAAATCCGACAACTAAACCCCAGTCATTAGCCATTGTTTTTTTTTATAAAGTCACCTTTACACAACAGTTGTAATCTTTTTTGTGACCTGCTTAATTTTGCTTTAGTTTGAGTTGCAATGGTCGCAGGTTTGTGTGCTTTAAAATATGTCATCTGTGTTTTGATGAATGATTGGATTTTTAAAAGTCATAATATTCCTTATTAGAACTGATTTAGGTTCACACTGACTGCTTCAGCAAGATGAGTTAAAAGCTATTGTGCAGGCTTTAAAAACAATTAAGAAGAGTGTCAGACCTCAGACTAGGTGAACCTTAATTCCTACTATTCTGTTCCTTTTCCTTGATTTAGTGAACTATTCTCAATGTATTTTTATTCTTAATTAGTCAGACATTCTTTCATTAATCCCATTCTACTAAACTTGTTTAGCATGTCAAATATCAAACACCATAGACATAAATGTCATCCCAGTTTTCCAGAGCCTAAGTTTACAAAAAAGTTTTAAGGTTAGTTAATTTGTCCAGCGATCAGTACAAAACCAAAGGATGTCCTTTTTTCTGATATTGGACTTGAGCTAATGATTTTATGACCAACTAATGTTTTCATAATAAATAAAGCATTTTTTTAAATGTCAAAGAATATTAAGAAATTATATTTTTTTGCTTGAGTTAATAGTAACATGTTTAGTGTGCTGTCTTATTGTTCTGCTGAAAATATTCTTTTTACTATCTCAGCAAAACAGGAAATACTTAGACTTCAGATCCAAGTAAATTTTTTTTTTTTTTTGGATAGGAACATTTAGTTGAATTAACTTTCTTTCCAGTGGTTTATAAAATGGGTTGCCTCAAAAGGTGAAAGATGGCTCAAATAATTTAATTCATCGTAATTACTGATTTGTTGCACGTCTGTTTTGATCGATTATAAAAAATTTGGCAATGCCAAATACATTTTATGTTACACAAATGCAGTTATTTGTAAATAGCTCAAAGATTAGAAAACCTCGAAATGTGAGACATTAATTTCAGTCAACAAAGCTCAAGGTAATTCAAGTGATGGTTTGAGTCAGTAAGTCACAGTTAGTCATCGTCAATGATTTTTTCTCTTTTACAGAGACATTAACGTTGTGGCAGTTGTCCAATATTCTTTATACACAGAACTTTGGTCAATATCAATATCAAGACTGAAATATCATGCGCCCTATTAATTCTTTGATTATTGATTCTATATGAAGCCAGCAATAAATCTTCAGTTGTCTAGATCTGATTGCGATTAAAGGAGCTGCAGTAGGCAGAGATATGTTATAGGGTTTGTTAGTTTCTGGAAACTCTATCACATCTGTTTCTTTAGTGGTATAGGGGATGCCAGACCGCTCTGTATTCATGGCATTTGTACGTATTGGTGTAGAGCAGTGGTTCTCAAATTTTTTTCTGTCCTCCTTTGGAGGACAAAAATCTTCTGTGCCCCCCTCAATTATGTGTGTATGTATGTATGAATGTATATACATGTAAATACGTGTATATGTGTGTCTCTCTCTCTCTCTCTCTCTCTCTCTCTCTCTCTCTCTCTCTCTCTCTGTGTATATATATATATATATAGATGTGTGTGTATAAATGTGAATATGCAGGGCAGTGTTATTTTATCCGATTCCATTTTGTTGTTTTTCACAGTACAGATCGGGAGTGTCAAACTTTTTTTAGTCCAGGAGCCACATAAATCCCAATTTGAGCTCAAGCGGGCCGCACCAGAAAAATCACAGCATAAGAACCTATAAATCACCACAACTCCAACTTTTCCCCCTTTGTTTTAGTTTAAAAAAAACTACATTCTGAAAATGTTCGCATTTAATGAATTATATTTTTACAAATCGTTGTAAACAACCTGAAATTTCTTAAGAAAAACAAGCTCAATTTCAACAGTATGCCTCAGTTTATCATTTACACATTACAACTGACAGATCACAGAGTGTCTACAAAGGAACACAACATTCAGTTAGCTATCTGGAACTGAGCAATCTTGTTTTTTACTTGATGATCAAAACAACTTGTCTACATCTAGAAATTATTTAAAATTTACAATTTTACAAATTTAATGCCTTCACTGTAATTCTCTGTATTTTTCTACTCGTTGCAAAGTTGTCTCGTGGGCCGAAATGGACATCTGGCGGCCGTTTTTGGCCCACGGGCCACATGTTTGACACCCCTGATAAAAATAATCGAACTAAATGAGCCGAGATAGTGATATGATCAAGTATGCCGATGTTCCAATTGCACATTAACGATGCGTTCTCACATTGTCCGGAGCCCGTACAGCACAACATAGATGAAGAGTAGATATGACAGCGTGCTGTAGCAGCCGGCTAATGAACGTGTCTATGTGGCGGCCATCTTGGAGGGGGAAAAGCCCCATTCAAAGCAATGCATGTACATTGAAAATAAATCATAATTTGCTCATTTCTCAACCGATTTTCGTGTGGTCTACTTTATTGTCAACGTTAAAACATGTGCTATTGATAGAGAATGTTTGATCTGAAAAAAAAAGAGAAAACACTGAAAAAGGCTTCCTACAAATAAGATAAGATAGACTTTATTAATCTCACAAAGGAGAAATTTAACATTACAGGGCTCTTAGAAACAAAAAACAGAGGAGTGCAAAAGTCACGAAAGTGCAAGAACAAGATAATAAATATTGCACATAATAACAACTACACAGTAGTGTTATACAGTCTGATGGCAGTGGGGATGAAGGACCTGCGGTAGCGCTCCTTCTTGCACTGAGGGTGTCTGAGTCTTGTGCTAAAGGAGCTGCTCAGCTCCACTACAGTCCGGTGCAGTGGGTGGGAGCTGTTGTCCATGATGGATGAGAGCTTGGTCAACATCCTCCTCTCACCCACATCCATCACAGAGTCCAGTGGGCAGCCCAGGACAGAGCTGGCCCTCTTGGTCAGCTTGTTCAGTCTCTTCATGTCCCGCTCTGTGCTGCCCGGGGCCCAGCAGACGACAGCGTAGAGGAAAGCAGAGGCTACCACAGTGTCGTAGAAAGTCCTTAGTAGAGGTCTGCACACTCCGAAGGACCTCAGCCTCCTCAGAAGGTGGAGGCGACTCTGGCCCTTCTTGTACAGAGCATCAGTGTTGTGGGACCAGTCCAGTTTATTGTTGAGGTGAACACCCAGGTACTTGAAACTGTCCACTGTTTCAATGTCCTGCCCCTGGATGTTCACTGGTGGATGTGGGAGTGTCCTTCTCCTGAAGTCGACCACCATCTCCTTCGTCTTACTGGTGTTGAGGCACAGATGGTTGCGCTCACACCAGTCCACAAAGTCCATGATGACCGACCGATACTCCAGCTCATTCCCCTCAGACACACGGCCCACAATGGCAGAGTCATCAGAGAACTTCTGGAGATGGCAGCTGTCCGTGTTGTAGGTGAAGTCCGAGGTGTAGATGGTGAAGAGGAAGGGCGAGAGGACGGTGCCCTGGGGCGCCCCCGTGCTGCAGACTACCACCTCTGACTCACAGCCGCGCAGCCGCACGTACTGTGGACGGTCAGTGAGGTAGTCAGTGGTCCAGGCAGCGAGATGTCCATCCACTCCCGCGTCCACCAGCTTCCCCCGCAGCAGCGCCGGCCTGATGGTGTTGAAGGCGCTGGAGAAGTCAAAGAACATGACTCTCACAGCGCTGCCGGCGCTCTCCAGGTGAGTGAGCGCTCGCTGCAGCAGGTAGATGACAGCGTCTTCTACCCCCATGTTGGGCCTGTAGGCAAACTGCAGGGGGTCCAGGTCGGAGCTCACCACTGAGCGGAGGTAGTGGAGGAGGAGCCTCTCCATGGTCTTCATGAGGTGGGAGGTGAGGGCGACAGGTCTGTAGTGGGCCAGTTCCTTGGCGTGAGCTGTTTTAGGGACTGGGACCACACAGGAGGTTTTCCACAGGACGGGGACCCGCTCCAGGCTGAGGCTCAGGTTGTAGAGGTGACAGAGGACCTCACAGAGCTGGTCTGCGCAGGTCCTCAGCAGCCTGGGACTGATGCCGTCTGGTCCAGCAGATTTCCTCTGCTTCAGTCGCCTCAGCTCTCTCCTCACCTGGTCTGGTGTGAAGGAGAGGGGGGAGTGAGGGGGGGAGTAAGGTGGGCTGCAGGGGGTGGGAGTAGTCCGTGAGGGTGAGTTGGGGGCCGGTGAAGGTGTCGCAGGAAGGGGAGAGTCTGCTGGGCTGGGGATGTGTGAAGAGGGGGGAGCAGGAAAGGGGGCAGAGGGGGTGGGGGGAGAGTCAAATCTGTTAAAGTAACAGTTCAGCTCATCTGCCCTGCGCTGGTCTCCATCAGCTGTCCCTCTGGCACTCATTTACCAAAAATTGATTTAAAAAGTATATTTTTGTAATTTGTAGAAGTATTTGCCAGATAAATGCAGCATAAATACAGCAAGCAATAAAAAGAACTCTGAGCCATTACTTCTAATGGTTGACTGAAAGCATTGAGAAATGTTGTTGCAGTAAAGGAAGTACAGATTCAGCACTGCAAAGAGTTTGATGAACTTGCACCAGCAATTCTCTTCTCACAAAACCTACATGTTGCCAGCAAAAACAAATGAATTAGCCAGTACTGAATAGCCTTTGAAAATAGTGTATTTAAATTATTATTATTATACAAACCTGACTTTCCATAGCTACCTTAGTGAAAATACATTCTCCATGTGGGTATATTCGCTGCATTGAGAGGCAGTTATTGAGCACTGGATGCTGGTTGTCAAATTTGGGTGCTGGATTGGATGTAACATTTACCTTTTGTGCTGAAACAATTAATCTAAGATCCCCTCTGGTGAAAATCTTTTTAATTTACCTTGTTAATGTGAACATATGGTGTTCTTTATCCAAAAGTTATATGTGAGCTGGTGGGCTTGAACTGTGGGGAGTTGTGGATGGAGAGAAAGGCACAAACTTCATATTTCTGTGCAGTCTAGAGCAAGCAATACTGTAGATTTACATATAAAGCATTTTTTAGGCAGGAAGGGATTAGTTTATGAAAATAAATCACTGTTAAATGTCTCGTCAGCTGTAAGCAGTGAGTGCCAAGCAGGCTGTCATAATTCAAAAATGAATCATTCTTTCTGGTTTATTCAGTGCCGAAGTTACCTCTCTGTTACTCTGTTAGTTTTGTTTAAATTATCAGAAGTGTGGAAACATTAAAAGATGATCATTTTCAAAAGCAAGATTGTTCTCCCTTTGATTCTGTTTTTCTTCTTCAGCGAAATCTTTCTTTCATGAGAAACTAAATACTACCCTTGTCATGCTTGTGGAATTTTAATTTCAACTAGTGCACCACCACACTCCTGTTTGGCCTTTTCTTGGGTGTAATATGATCTCAATGCAAAAATGATTGAGTATGGTGTTGTTTCATTACTTTCATGAAAGGAACCTGAAAAAAGTCACCTCAGAGTGATTTCAGGCAGTTGAGTAGTTGAAGTAGAGAAGCTGTTAATTTTAGGCAGAAATGCCTGAGTTATAGAAGTTCAGTACAATCCTTCTTGCTTGTACAAATACAGTACTAATTGTTGACTTCATTTTAGTGTTGGGTAAAATGCCATGCTAAAAGGAGAAGACCCAGTAAGAAACTCCTGCAGTCTTGCAGAGCAGTCCAAAACAGAAGACAATGACTTGTTATGAATTGTGTCGACCCTTGAGTGTGATTATTCATGCCTTTTTGACACCCCATGTTGTTGAACCTTGGTGGTGGCTGGCATGTGGTACAGATCTTTCTCTTCACCTCTCATTTCCAAGTTGGCACCATCGAGACATTGTGTATTCATCTCTGTCACACAGGGGCCTATAGCAGTGTTGGGCTGTTGTTGCAGTCCATTTTGGGCCTCAGGGATTGAGTGTCTCATTGTATAGCGCTGCCCCCTCATCCAAGCGAAACCTCTGCTAATGAGATAAAGAGTGAGGCATTTCTGCAGCATTATTACTCAGCCTTCATGTGATCCTGCTGTACTTTGTACAAACCGCATGACAAGAGATCAGACAGGACCTGACCTGTCTGCCAGTGGAACCAGACTAATAAGGACAAGGAGACTTTTGAAAAAAAGTGTAGCCAATCGTAAACAGATCTAAGTCCAACTGCCCAGTACTTGCCTCTCAAAGCCCCCCATTGATTTATTGTTGTCAAGTTGTACAAATGGATGATAAGCGGAGATGCTGACAAGACTAAACTCAAGCTGACCATATCGAATCTACACAGAGAAAAGACCACTGCTCTTCATAAACTCTTCCAGCTTCAAGGTTAATGAAAACAATAATAAAGAGACTGGGCATGCATTTAGAGATTTGCATGTTTTAAAGAGAATGAATGACAAAATTTCCTAGCAGCCCGCTCAGCGTCCCTCTTGCTTTGGGAGATCAGAGATGGCTTGGGGTGGCCCCACTGTCATAGGTCCTCAGGGTCTTGACCTTGAAAGCATTTTGACAAGCACACAAGAAACAAGTCTATCTCCGTCAGTGTGGTCACTGTTTTGGATATTGTGGAAGCCTGTATGATGTCTGACAGTGAATAATAATACTAATTCAGGATCAAATAGCAGCGGTAATTTCAACTCTGCCAAGTCACCTACTGTAAAAGCGAATTCTACAAATCTTTGACAATTGCCATGTTTACATGTGACCTTTAATTTCTCTTTAATTTGGAATTAAATTTAATTCCACTTTAAAATGTCTTTGGAAACACTTAAATCCGAATTAAAAAATTTATTCCGAATAAACTTAATTCCGAATAAACTACCTGGTTTATTCCGATGTTAATTCTGAATAAACTAATTCCTGTGTACATTCTATTCATGTATACAGTTAATTCCGCTTTAGTTAATTCCGGTCATTCTGCACATGCTTGGCTCCTCACATAGTGATGACGTAGCGACGTACACGTTCTGCGATCTTACTGGCGCGAGCACATCAAGTGACACTACAGAAGTAGTACCTCATTGTCAAGTTACTGTTTCAAAATGACAATAAAAAGCAAAGCGAAAAGCGTGCTTATTAGTTGTTCCTCCATGTTGTTGGGGAAAAGAAATGCTGCAAAAAATGGAGTTTGTTTTCTTCCGGTAAACAGGTATACGTCACATCCACGCCCTGTCCAATCAGAATCCTTTCCAATGCCCAAGCGTTAAAGTGGAATTAAGGAAGGGTAATAAACGTGCAGTCCATGTAAGCCTTAATTCGGAATTAATATTTCCATGCAAATGCAAAGCACAAAACTTTTATTCCGAATGAGTTAATTCCGAATAAATAATTCCGAATTTAAAAACTTCATGTAAGCGTGGCCAGTGAGGAGTTTGTTTTAGTGTTTAATCAGAATGGTTGCTTTCTTGTTCTCTGAGGTGGTGTCCAGTACATATGTGCTCAACATCAGTCACTGAAAGGATCAACTTATATTAATCATTTCCCCAAAACATTTGCATTCAACTAAACAAGAACTGATGTAGGGCCGCAACTAATTATTATTTAATAAAAAAATTCCTGAAAGCAACATGTACAACATTTTTCCAGTGTGTAATAGTGTTACCAATACTGGTAAAAATGGTGGCTGTACTGTAGATTTGTTAGTACCAAATTTGTTTTTTTTTATATGTCTTTTCAGAATTGTCTCCTATCTCCTCTCTGAAAACACTGCCTGCAGTTCATCTAAATTCAGCAGAATTTTTTTTTTTTTTGTCATGTGAATTGATTACAGCTAAGTCATTAATGGCTTCACAGTTGTGGCTTTGATTACAGAATTTTTACTTTTTAACCCTTTACGCTTCAGTGCGTCGTAGGTGTACCGCCGGCGGTACACCTACTAATTTGCATAGGAATTTCAAGAATGTCCGACGGCTGCAAACACGATTATACAAACACTATACGCCGATGGAAAGCTTAGATTCTCATGAATCCGCCGGTATAAACCACTTTCAGATGTGATTACCACAGCGGGTGAGAAAAACACATTTGTCCGACAAAAACAAATATTCATCCATCCGTTCTCTATACACGGCTTCAACGCACACAGCGCGACTCACATTTCCGGGTTCATTATTACACACAGAAAAAAAGATTCCACAAAAAACGGCCATAATCCAACCTTTTACATCCAGACAACACAAGCCAGTAAACTATTTTGTCCAAAACATGTCCTGAAGTTGGTATAAAATCCCCAAATCGGTCGTTTTCAAGGAAATGCACCTCGCGATGTGCGTCCAATATTCCCTGTATTTTTCGTAATTTTTTTTATTTAAAAATAGAATATTAGCAATTTTTTTGTACTGAAAACGGCTGGAATTGACTGAAGCTTAAAGGGTTAAAGTGTAAATTTTGTTAAGTGCAATATTTTATGCTGAGATTTCCTCAAGGACACAGGTCACAGGTTCTGAAAGCCCAAGATGACCTGTTCAAATAACTTTTTTTCAGGCCAACAGTCTAAAACCTGAAACTATTAAACATGAAACTGAGAAATACAGGAAAATTTGTTCGTTTGACTGGCTGACCACAGCAAATTTTGCCTTATCTAATAACAAAAAGAGAAGAATTTTCTGTCTAATCTAATTTCTGTCTTATCCACTTAACTATTTCCGCTTTGACACAGATCTAAACATAACTCTCTGGTTTTGCTGAACATTAGCTTTTATGTTGTATATAAATTTAGTCATTGACATTAATTATAAAATAATTAAAAGACTGCAAAAATTAATACATGTTGCTCAATAATGATATACACTCTTTCAAAAGGAAAAGCATTGTCATCATCCATCACCATGAATATGGACTTGGACTTTAAAATTAAAATAACTTCCACTGCATTTGAAAGGAGAGTTGTCAGTCGTTCAGATATTTCAGTCTAGATGGAAATGTTTCCAGACCCACTGAAATGTGTAAGAACTCCCCATGAGTTGTCGACATGATGAGACATGATCAATCTGCAAAGGCACTGGCACTGAGCTCTTCAGCACCTTACTAAAAGAATATGATTGTCTCAGTTTGAGTGTGGCCCCATTCTAACAGCTCACTTTCCGTCAGCTCCGACCTGATTTTGTGTGGCGTTTCAGATTTTGCTTAACTCTCCTTGCTACTGCTGTCTGACCGTCTGGGAGAGAAGATTGAGGGTCACAAAGGGTTAATCTGTGTGCCTGTCTTAGTTGGAGATGGGAGAGGCCAGTTGAATGGCTAGCTTCTACAGCTAGACAACACATTGGCTAAGGCTGAGGGTGGATCTGCTGCTGGGCCTGTGCTCCGGCATGGAGTCCTGCTGGAGGATCAGGAGTCGGTGAGAGCAGACAGCAAAGCTTTTATTCTATGTGTGTATGTGTGAGTGCATGCATTTAAGGAATAGTTGAAGGGCAGCTTTTGAAATAAACTTTGGAAGTGGAAGGAAAACATCATATTAAGGAGTAATTACTACTTTGTGACAATTGTTCTGTTTGTCAAGCCTTTTTGGCATAGATTATTTAGACCGAAGAGTGACGCAGATAAAAGGTGGTTATATCATTTGTTTTTCTTGCATTGTGCCCCCTTTAGCTTCCCTTTCACACTGCCATTCTTCTCATATTGCTGCTGCTCTGCCCACATGCACACTTTTCATGCGCTTCAAGAGTTTAGCTCAGTTAATGTAGGAGGACAGGGGGTCCATGTTGTTTTGTTCATTTAATGGCTGGCCTCATGACACTAATGTAGCCAAGCAGTTTTGGGCGCATGCTGGCCTAATCACACTCAACTACTAGAATAATTGTTGCAAATTATCACTTTTTCCTTTGGAGGAAATTTTCCTTTTCCGTCATGGTTTGGGTTTATATGGCCGGATGTTAATTCAGACTTACATACGCACATCTTTATGGTCTGACGTGTTACCTGTCCCTAACCTCAGCGGCTCATCTCCCTTGCTGCTGAACGGTTTTAATCTAGAAGCTAATCTCAGTGTGCAGGTCAGTCTGCTGTATTTACCTCTGAGAATCCTCCATCTACCTTTGCACCCTTTGTCCTCACACCTACATTCGGGCAACAACAATATGCACATAAACTCTGGTACACTTGCACACCTGCCAGTCCCCAGAGCCTGATGTTATGTAATGGGCTGATTTACAGGCATGCAGACATAAGTGTAAACAGCCAACCTACAGACTTCTCTCTTTTTCCTTAGCTGATCGTATTTCCACCCCAGAACCATCACTGAACTTGAAAGATACTGCATCTTTCTGTCAGCGTTTATTTCATCAAAGGACCTTGTGTTCCATTTTGGTAGAAAGTAGCATATGGTTAATTTTTCCTAAGCTAGTAAAGGTGATTTAGGACTTGTTATACTGTACTCTACTATTTATCATTTACTGTGAGTCACTGTGATAATGTTAGGAGATTTTTTTATTTTGATGTTGTTGATTGTGAATGATGTACAACAGTTACTTCAGCTGCAAGGGTTTCACTTGAGATCATTGTCATTATTAAATGTTTTCTTTGTGTAAATTACAGAAGACAGTGAAAAATGCCTAGAATTTTCCCAGAAACGGAATCAATGAACTCAGTTGCTTAACAGCTAAAGCAGAAACCAGTGACAAACTACTGTTTTTGTTAGATAAAAACATAAATTATTGATGTAAGATCACAACTGTTCTCAATTAATCCTTCCCAAACACATTTCCCCACTAATCAACATGACACTTTGATTTATCATTTTATGTGTCTAAAAGGGAGATTAGTTACTCTTGATATTACGTTTTCACTTTTCTAAATGCACAGATCTTTGAAGTATAAAAGAGCATAAAAGAACAAGCATCACAACTTTCATGCTCAGTGAAAAGATCATAATAATTGTGATGCTTGTGTGTTATCAACACAGTGTGAGGTGATAGATGTGGGATGCACCCATTGAAGGATGCCATTGGAAAAAGTCACTAGACAGGGCTGTTGTGGTTTTAAAATGTTTGGAAACCTCTGATCTAGCAGAAGAAGTCTGCATTATCATATTGTCATATTTCCCAGCACCTCTGTTGCCCATTCAATGCTTCCTTAGTTTATTGGATGAGCTTGGACTCTGCAAAACCTTAATAAGAGCAAAAGGAGTACCAATCAAAGCCCCTTTGGGCATGTCTTATTGGCAAAAATACTGTACTCTTCAAATGCCATTTTCCCCCCTCTGTCTCACCTTCAAGCCACCTGTCTATCTAGTGTTGGATCCCTGCTGTTTGTGTTCAGCATGCTTATTGGCTAAAGACAGATGGTCTTCTGGGCTGTTGGCTTGTACACTGAGGAGGAATTTCACTCCTACTGACAGAGACGTTTGACCATATGATATTTCTGTAGACTCAGAAACAAAGATACACTGTCATTGGGGACTGATTACAATCACCTCTGTCATCTTGGGAACTGAAATAATATGTTAATGTTTGGATGATAAGCTCATGCTTCCTGTGTTTCTCTTCCTGCACACATTGCTTCCGAGACTTCACCCGTTCTTTGACCTGTTTCACCTGTAATTCCTCTGCTGAAACACCCTGCTTAACTTCACTTTAACTTTTTCTTCCTCTCTCCCCTGCAGTGTGCCCTGTTCAGTGCAAACACCGGGCATGCACCAAGGATGACCAATGCTGCCACGACCAATGCCTGGGTGGCTGCCTGAAGCCTAACTCAGCCAGTCACTGCGTGGCCTGCCGTGGCCTCCAGCATGAGGGCAGTTGTGTGGAACGCTGCCCCAAAAACCACTTCACCTACAAGGGCTGGCGCTGTGTCTCCTTTGCTTTCTGCCAAGATCTGCACAACAGATGTAAGCGGGAGAAGGAACGCAGCAAGAGCCCTGACTGCCACGAGTACGTCATCCACAATGCTGCCTGCATCCCTGAGTGTCCCTCTGGCTACACGACCGTCAGCTCCTCCTCGTAAGTGGACACGCTAGTTGGTCTGATGGGTTCTTGATGGCGCATTGGAACGATGCTGGATCAGTGACTCAGCCTTAGTATTCTGCGTGCATATTGAGGCAGTTATGGGCCTTTACATGGGAGCTTGTGATGCTTTGATTCACCTCTATGTGTTTAATTTCCCTAAAAACTCATCTACTTCTATCACATTTCTGCATACTGTTATAATAGACCTTTTAATGACCCACGTCACGAATGACGTCACAGCTTTAGCTGGAGGCAAAAGAGGAAGCCCGCGGCCGTGACCGAAAGGCGAAAGACTGAGGGACTAGGTTCTATCAACTTTTCTAAAATTTCGTCCTGCTGTGTTTTTGGATGCCAGAATAGGAGGAATGACATTGCCGAACGCAAATTAAAGTTTTATAGGATTCCACCGAACACTCGTGCTCAGAGGGAACGAAGACAATTGTGATTAAATGCACTGAGGCGAAAAGACTGGACAGAGACGATCAGCTGCAGTCAATTCCAGCCATTTTCAGTACAAAAAATCGCTAATATTCTATTTGTAAATAAAAAATATTTAATTCAATTCAGTTCAGCTTTACACTGTGTTCCAAATTATTATGCAAAGTACATTTTACTCAAATCTTCATGAATAATTGATGCAAATGTCAGTCAGTGTAATTTTCAAGTCATCAGCTGTTAGAGTTTCAATCAAATTTCATTGAACAAATCTCGTAATAACAGTATTTTTTACAATAAATAATACAATAAATAACTCAAAGTCCACTGTTCCAAATTATTAAGCACAACAGCGTTTCAAGACATTTTATAGGCTGTAAAGAACTCAAAATGGTCACATGTTGAATTTGTAGCATTATAAGACCATATAAAATAAAATATTTTTGATTGAAATAACTTTTGAATAAACAGGTCGAGTTACATGTTAATATAGGACCCCTTGCTTGATATCACGTTCATAAGCCTTGCATCCATTGAACTTGTGAGTTCTTGGACAGTTTCAGCTTTATTTTCTTTGCAGGATGTTAGAATAGCGTCCCAGAGCTGCTGCTTGGATATGAACTGCCTCCCACCCTCATAGATCTTTTGCTTGATGATGCTCCAGAGGTTCTCAATAGGGTTGAGGTCAGGAGAAGATGGTGGCCACACCATCAGTTTCTCTCCTCTTATGCCCATAGCAGCCAGTGACTCAGTGGTGTTCTTTGCAGCATGAGATGGGGCATTGTCATGCATGAAGATGATTTTTAGTCGGAAGGTACGGTTCTTCTTTTTGTACCATGGAAGAAAGTGGTCAGTCAGAAACTCTACATACTTTGCAGAGGTCATTTTCACACCCTCAGGGACCCTAAAGGGACCTACCAGCTCTCTCCCCATGATTCCAGCCCAAAACATGACACCCCCACCCCCTTGCTGCCGTCTCAGCCTTGTTGGGACATTGTGGCCATTCACCAACCATCCGCTGCTCCAGCCATCTGGGCCATCAAGGGTTGCACGGCACTCATCGGTGAACAAAACTGTTTGAAAATTAGTCTTCATGTATTCCTGAGCCCACTGCAACCGTTTCTGCTTGTGAGCATTGTTTAGGGGTGGCCGAACATTAGCTTTAAGCACACTTGCAAACTTCTTGAGGATCCTACACCTCGAGGTTCGTGGGACTCCAGAGGCACCAGCGGCTTCAAATACCTCTTTGCTGCTTTGCAATGGCCTTTTAGCAGCTTCTCTCTTGATCCGATGAAGTTTTCTGGCAGAAACTTTTCTTATTTTGCCTTTATCTGCACGAACTCGCCTGTGCTCTGAATTAGCAACAAATTTCTTTACAATTCGATGATCACGCATAAGTTTTTTGGAAATATCCAATGTTTTCATACCCTGAGCAAGGTACTGTACTATCTTATGCTTTTCAGCAGCAGAGAGATCGTTTTTCTTCCTCATATCGCTTGAAACCTGTGGCCTGCTTAATAATGTGGAACATCACTTTTAAGCAGTTTTCCTTTAATTGGGCTCACCTGGGCGACTATTTATCACAGGTGTCTGAGATTGATGTCAATGATCTACAGAGCCTTGAGACACAATGCCACCCATGAGTTTAATTAAAAAACACATAAAAATTTTTTTGCCTCTTACATTCAATTTGCATAATAATTTGGAACACAGTGTATTCCAGACACTGGGTCCAAATACACACACCATAAGAACAAGGACACAACAAGACACAGAATAAAATACAATCAAAAACAAATGTCGTCCTGCTGTGTTTTTGGATGCCAGAATAGGAGGAATGACATTGGCGAACGCAAATTAAAGTTTTATAGCATTCCACCGAACACTCGTGCTCAGAGGGAACGAAGACAGTTGTGATTAAATGCACTGAGGCGAAAAGACTGGACAGAGACGATCAGCTGCAGTCAATTCCAGCCATTTTCAGTACAAAAAATCGCTAATATTCTATTTGTAAATAAAAAATATTCAATTCAATTCAGTTCAGCTTTATTCCAGACACTGGGTCCAAATACACACACCATAAGAACAAGGACACAACAAGACACAGAAAAAAATACAATCAAAAACAATAATATGACGAGAAATACAGGGAATATTGGACGCGCATCGCGAGGTGCATTTCCTTGAAAACGACCGATTCATGGATTATATACCGACTTCAAGACATGTTTTGGACAAAATAGTTTACTGGCTTGTGTCGTCTGGATGTCCAAGGTTGGATTATGGTGGTTTTTTGTGGAATATTTTCATCTGTGTGTAATAATGAACCCGGAAATGTGAGTCGCGCTGTGTATGTTAAAGCCGTGTACAGAGAACGGATGGATGGATATTCGTTGTTTGTCGGACAAATGTGTTTATATTACCTGCTGTGGTAATCGCATCTGAAAGTGGTTTATACCGGCGGATTCATGAGACTCTAAGCTTTCCATCGGCATATAGTGTTTATATAATCGCGTTTGCAGCCTTCGGACATTCTTTAAATTCCTATGCAAATTAGTAAGTGTACCGCCGGTGGTACACTGAAGTTTAACGGGTTAAAAATGCTCGAGTTTGCAGCGCAAACTCCCAGCGCAAACTATATACTCCCAGTCCCGCTTGACTTCTTGCTCCGCTTTTGCCTCCAGCCTAAGCCCCGCCCACAAAAAAACGTCACAATGTTTGTAAACAAATAAAGGGTCTATACGAACAAGGCCTTAACACTGTGAATGCTAAATCCTACTGCTAGGTATGAAAAAAATATTACCTTAAAAAAAAATCAGTGTCAATTTTACAACAGTGCTGAAGTTCAGCATGCCAGTAAAATAGTTCAAATAAAAGCATGAAATCATAATATTTCAACAAAATCACTTTGTCCTATATGCATTGTTGAAAAATTATCAGAAATAAACCCATTTGAATAGCCAGGTTTTTTAAAAACAAAATATTCAACACTCTCATACAGCTAAACTGAACTTATTTAAGGCATCATAAATGTGTCATGCTGTGCAAAAGGGATTTTTGAGTTCTCTGTGCTTCTAGCAATGGTTGTGCTGTTTTCAAAGAGATGCAGGATTTTGTATCATAGTGCATAATGAGCCCTCAGTGAGTAGAAATGTGACAGGAACAAAAACAAACGTGCTTGGGGTTCAGAGGATTAATTCATGAATCAGTTTTGATTTACCACAAAATAAATAGATAATCATTCAGTTGATGTGTTTCACACAGACAGTCTGGACAAAATGGTAAACTTAAATTGTTTCACAGTTTAAAAAAAAAATGCAGAAATGCAACAAATTAAAAATCATCATTTTGGGGAGGGGACAATCAGTAACAGTAAAGAACGTATTTTAGTAGTCCAGTGAGAAAAACTGTATACCAAAGTTTACCCCTTACCTTTCCACCTAATGACACACTATGCTGAAATTTTTTATAAAAAACAGTAAACAAGCACAAGGTAGAATTAATATTGGTCCCATCTGTGAGAAATGCTGAGTATTGCATGGATTACTGTCTCACCCTTGTTCCTGTCACTGTTTATAGCACAGAATGACAATGCAAGGGCTGAAGGTCCTCCTGCTGAGTCGAGACATTACTCTGTGTGTCTGTCTGTCTGTCTGTGTGCACGAGTGTGTGTGTGTCTGTGTGTGTGTGCGCAGACAGCTAGGTCAATGTGGTGCAGCACAGTAGGAAGACTGGCGCATCTGTGTTTCTGAATTTGACTCAGTATCACACAAAAGTGATGCTTGTTTACCAGCTGCTAGTGTCTGCATTGCAGAGCTGCGAGCAAAAGCAGACACTTAGATGTGTCTTTTTTTTTTAGCTGTGTAATTTATAACCAGTGCTGGGAATTGTATAGTTGCATCTGAACAGCCTTGCTACCATAAAGGAAGGCAGTTGTATTTGTGCTGACCTACAAGTGACCTTCATCACCTCCCATTTGACACCTTTACTGACCATGACAGGGCTAATGATAAGTGTGGCCGGGCCTGCAAGCACAGACACTCCAGACAGGCGTAGTTGTTCTGCTTGGGCAGAGGCTGAAAACACAGCTGGATCTTTCAGGACTTGTTGTCTTTTGTGACACCATAACTTGCTAGTTGACTGCATAGTGGTGCAACATCACAAGAGTGAAAGAAACATTTGAAACAGATCGTTAGTGCCCTGTGGGAATAGGCTTTTACTCCCTTGGCTCTTAGCAAAGAAATAGCATGTCTGTCTGGCAAGCAACAAAGTCCAGGCAGGCTGTCACTGACAATAGTGACAACAAGCAAAAGTGTGTTTCAGCAGCATTATATGTATTTGACCTTTATTAATCCAGAGAAGATTTGCAAAGCATACAATCTACATCTGAACCACATGGAGCTTCACATTCATAGAGCTGTATGATGTACAAACATACCTGATAGGTTACTAGCAGGCAGATCCTGCTCCAGTAGAGCAGACGGAGGTAAAGTATTTTGCTTGAGTGCACCACAGCAACTGTTGAAAAAGGAAAGAGGGCTACTGATTTGCTGTTTAGGTCAATGATTTTCAAATAGGGCTGAAAAATAATTGAAATATTATTAAAACAGAAATATTAACAGGTGCAATATCAAGATTACAGGAATGGGGTGTTTTGGAAAGTTGAAATATTCCACAGATATTCTCCAGATGTAAGGGAACCTATTTATTTGGTACAAACTGCAGAAAATATCACATAATCATTTATCTTTTTTTTTTGCGAAGTAAATGAGTCCCACAGAAATCGTGACTCATACCACAGGTGCAGTATCAGTCAAAAGAATTGCTGTGTATTTTTTTTGCACATTGTTCAGCCCCAGTTTTAAATATGAAAAATATATTATTTATTAAATTTTTAAAAAAAAGTATTGTCCCCAGTATAAATGTTTTGAGTTGTTTTGATTTTAACAGACATAGAATACAATACATCATTTTTAAGTGTCTTCTTTTTGCAATTTTTTTTAAAAATTTTTTGTACAAAAGGACTTAGAAATATTCATGGCATAGATATTTCTAGATTAGGAAACTATTTTTCAGTACAGCTGCATTTTTAAGAGGCTGTCTTCTGTGATATAGATGTTCTTTTTTTAATTCAGTAATTTTACATACTGAGGCACTGATCACGATTTTGTGACAAATAACAGAAAAACAGGGCTTTGATAGAACTACAGATATTATACTGGATATGTTTATATAAAAATAAATACCATCATATACATATATTTCTTGGGAGATTTCAGTATCTCAGTATATTTTTGTATGTTTGTTTAATTGCCTTTTGCCTATATGTGGAGATGGTATTGTCAGATAAAGAGCTCTACAGTTTAAATCTTCACAGTAATGCAGCGGTAAATTGAGTCAAAGGTAGATCTCAGTGCATGGATTTGATCACTTCTTGCCAGGGATATGAGTTGACAGTCCAGCTGATCTGAACCTCTAGGCTACTGTTGAACTGTTGTGAACCCAGTTGTATGTGGATTTCAGCCTTTTCACTATGACTCTCTATTCCTCTTTTTGGCTCATCTCTTCTCTTTGGCATCTCCCCCCATTGCTGGCTTTAAACTAAGCTGTGGAAATGAAAGTGCTTTGAGGATAAGTGATGCACTCTGAGGCGTTATGAGTGTCTAGGTTACAAGTGCAGATGTGGCACAAGAGAGGCAAAAAGGTCAAAATAGTTAAGGTACATAATGAGCCTGGTAAAGAAACGATACCCATAAGCTTCTTTTACTTACATGATACAGGTTCAGTCATTTTGGCTTTTGAGCAGTGTCTGGTTTTGTTGTTGAAAGCTGTTAGTCTCATTTACAACTCCAACATGGCTACAGCTCACAAAGCAAACTTTAAATTGTCAAATTTTTATACTTTTCATTTGCCATCTCTCAGTCCCATTATTTAGCATTCACAAACAAGATGCCACATTCTTCTGTAATTGACCTGCCAGCTTGCTCTGCTGTTGGTAAGCAAAGGCATTTTCACTGCATACATCAGCCAATGGCAAAACAAACTTAGTACAATGGCTCACAGCAGACAGTCCATCATTGTCTATCCATTCCCTTCATCGTCTCAATTTCAAACCTTATAAAATGTTCTCTACAACTACTGTCTCTTCTAAAAGATGTCCGCCGAGTGCGCCTTGTGAATCTCAGAGGCTACAGAGATTGTTTTGCCCCATCTAAGTATGCAGTTGCCACATTATGAGTGTGGGGTTTTTACCCACCAAGTTTCAGGAAACTGGTTAATATGGTTGTCACACAAGCTGCATCCTCATATCTGTTATGAGAACAGACTAGAAAGCATTATGTAAGCCAGGCTGATTGACTCAGAAGTGAAGGTGAAGGGTTGGGTTCAGTTTGAGTTAATTCAAAGCAGGAGTTCAACCTGATAGTCATGTGTTACTGAGCAAGGCTTCATGGTATTCACAGTTTGTTCTAATGCTCCAAAGCTTAAGAATAGGACCTCATTTAATAGGGTTGTAACGAAATAAAAAAATGATGAAATAAAATTCAAAGACGCACGAAATAAAAACACGAAATAAAAAACGTGAAGGGGCGCCGCGCAACACTGAGACTGATGATTTTTGACCCTCCTCGCCTACCGTAGCAAAACACTCGCTTCAAAACGGAGGAAGATGAGGTTAATAGTTAGGCGGATAAGACCGAAATTTGAGGTCGATAGTTCACTTTTTCAGGAAAGCACCAAATTTGGTACAGACATAGTACATGACCATACAATTGATTTAAGAGGAGTACCCCAAAAATCGAAGCCCCCTGGTGTCTGCCATCTTGAATTCAAATGTGGCTGCCTTGCTAAACCTATTTATGTAATATCTCCCTTAATACAGCAGATACAAAGTTACTTTCAAGATCTACCCCCATTGTTTAAGGGTCTGCGGATTCAGTAAAGCCATTTATAACGGTGTTTGTGTCTGCAGCCATCTTGGATTTCAAGATGGCTGCCAACCTGTTACCCTCGTTTTATATCTCCAAAACCATAAATCGTAGGAAGAAAATTTTAAGGTCTACCCCAATGTTTTAAGGGGCTGCGAGTTCATTGAGGTAATTGTGAAATTGATTGGAATCCGCCATCTTGGATTTCAAGATGGTCGCCAACCTGTTACCCCACTATCTTGGAAACCATAAGTCATACAAAGAAACTTTCAAGGTCTACCCCTAGGTTTTCAGGATCTCTGGTGCAGATACAGCAGTTCTCACACTGATAAAACCATTGACAAGCATGAAAAAGGTGAAAAACCAGGTAGGGATGAATTTGGAAACCGAGCATATCACTATGCCTAGGTGAAGCCACATGCATGGCATGCCCATCTCTTGATTTGGGATGGGTTTTCTGATTATTTTTCTCAAAATATTCCTCGAGATAAGAGAGAATGTCATTACTAGTTTCTTTTGGAATCATATGAGGAATTACAGGTAAGCATACAACCCATGAAGCAAACAAGCATTGTCCCCAAAGCCCATTGCCTCAAACCAAATCAACACATAGGCCCCACCCATATATCTCTATCAAGCTATAAATAGACCCATGCTGAAGATGCAGGTGTAGAACAGTGTTGCCATCTATTAGCTGGAAGTTTTCATACACTGTCAATCAAGCCTGAATACATCACCGAAGAACTTGGCAAGTTGGAGCGTTTTGTTGCGGTCCAATATGACAGGGCTACTGAGTCAGATTCGGTGAATAAAGTGCGCAAGCATCTCTTTGTCAGAAGTCAAGGGATATTGAGAATATCCCCCCAACCTTGGATGCCCTGGAGGAGCACGTTAAACGAGCAGTTTATCAGGCTGGTTATGTATGGAGGCAATTGTTAGTCTGCTGGCAAGAGCTGCTATCACCTGCATCCTGGGGTTGGCAGAGGAAGGGAGATAGCTGGACTCCAATATGGATGAAACTGCTGGTTGTTCAAGAAGGTTGCGCTGAACTCATATGCTGCCACTGCAAGATTTCATGTAACGGTAATTGCAAGTGTCATAAAGCTAACCTGCCCTGCCCTGTACATCTCTCTGCGGTTGTGATGGTCAATGGCTTCAGGCAGCCTGAATTTAAAATTATTCTAGCCACCAGGAAATTCAAATCTATTCATTAATGCACATTGTAAACCTCATTGTAACAGCAAAACTATAAATATTTAGTACACTTCAAAAACACTTTTTAAATCTGCAGCTGATCAACTGGGTGGAAGCCATCTTGAAATCTAAGATGGCAGTTTCAAATCAATGTCAAAATGGCTTCATTGAATCTGCAGCCCCTTAAAACCTAGAGGTAGACCTTGAAAGTTTCTTCTCACGATTTATTGTTCCAGAGATATAAAACTAGGGTAACAGCTTGGTGGCCATCTTAAAATCCAAGATGGTGAATTCAAATCAGTTTAAAAATGGCTTCATTGAACTTCCAGCCTCTTAATTTTTATTTCAAAATGTTTTTATTGATTTTTCTTTATAACAAACATACAGGTTATTATTACACAATGTGCCAGTGCACGCACAATTTGGCAAATGTTGCACACTTTCGACAACAGATATCACGCCTGACATAGCAGAGTCCAAACACGACATTGTAACCTGAGATTGACTTATATAACATCAAAAAGCAAAAGAAAAAAAAAAAAAAAAAAAAAACACACATAAAATAGGAAACAGTGAAATAGAAAGATTAAAGGAATTAAAAGGACAGTCAGGCTGTAACCTGAAGAGAGGAGAAAAAGAAGAAAAGAGAGAGAGAGAGAGAGAGAGAGAGAGAGAGAGAGAGAGAGAGAGAGAGAGAAGTAAGGAGTAAGAGAGAGAGGGGAACTATTCAGTCAAAGAGTTTGCATCAAAAACACTGCTATAGTAATCTAAGAAAGGTTGCCATACCTTTTTGAATCTTTCTTGCTGAACTATGCACCTAATTTTCTCAATTTGAAGAGAAGACATCACATCAGTAACCCATCGTGAATGTTTTGGGGGTACATTAGATTTCCACTGTGTGAGAATTAGTCGACGAGCCAGCAAAGAGGAAAATGCTAACAATTGCGTTTGAGCTTTGGAAATGTTTTTATTACGTGCCACTCCAAAAATGGCCAAGAACGGGTCAGGGTCAATTTTCGTTTTACAGATGTGGGAGTATGTGTTAAAAATTTCGGTCCAAAACAAATGTAAGCGTGGGCAAAGCCAGAACATATGTGCCAGGGAAGCTGGAGACTGCTGGCAACGCTGACATTTAGGATCAACATCAGCATATATTTTTGCTAATTTCGCCCTGGATAAATGCAAACGGTTAAACACTTTGAATTGTATTAATCTGTGTCTAATACATATGGAAGAGGTATATATTTTGCAAATAGCTCTTTGCCATAATTCGTCTGTGAGATTTAATCCTAAGTCTTCTTCCCACTGGTTTTTAAAAGGCGAAAGTGAGGGGCAGTTTGCGGCTTGGAGAATTTGGTACAATCGTGACACAGCGCGGGTTTTTTGGAGTTTGGAGTCTAGGACTTCATCAGTTACTTTTGGGTGTGGTTTAGCTGGAAATGACGGAAATTGGGTACGAACAAAGTCCCTTACTTGAAGGTATCTAAAAAAATTATTTTTGGGTAAATTAAATTTTTTGGATAGGTATTCAAAAGTGGCAAAGTTGCCCTCGATGAAAAGATCTCCTATTGATTTTATGCCTTTTCTGGACCAGGTAAGAAATGCTGCGTCTATGAGGGAAGGCTTAAAAAGGGCGTTTTTAGTCAGTGGCATTGACATTAAGGCATGTGTACTCTTAAAGTGTTTGCGGAATTGGTGCCAAATTCGGAGGCTTGCCTGAACAACCACATTTTTAGTGTATGTACTCATAGCCAGTGGTAGGGGAGCACAGATCAGTGAAGACAAGGATACAGATGGACATGCATGTTGTTCCATTAAAAACCAAATCGGACTGTCTCCATTTGTATTAAACCAGATATTCAGTTTGTAAATATTTGCTGCCCAGTAATAATTAAGGAAATTTGGTAGGCCGAGCCCGCCCTCTTCCTTCCGTCTCTCAAGTACTGCTCTACGTACACGAGGTACAGTTTTATTCCAAATGAAAGTAGTAATATGTTTATTAAGTTCTTTAAAGAATGATTTGGACAGAAAGATCGGGATAACTTGAAAAAGATACAACATTTTTGGTAGAATTATCATCTTTATTGAATTAATGCGTCCTGCTAGCGTGAGGGGTAAAGAGGACCATCGTTTTAAATCTTCTTTGATTTGACTCAATAATAATCCAAAGTTAGCTGAGAAGAGGTCTTTATAGTTATGTGTAACATGGATACCGAGATAAGGCATTGGATCTGGTGTTATTTTAAATTGATATCTATCATAGGAGCAATTTTTGGCCAATTCATTAATCGGGAATAATATACTTTTGGAGACATTAATTTTATAGCCTGATGACCTGCCAAATTGAGTAATTATCTCGAGACTATTCGGAATTGAGATCTCGGGGAGTGAAATGAACAACAGCAAGTCGTCCGCATAAAGTGAGACTTTGTGGGTTATACCCCCCCTCGAAATTCCATGTATGCTGTCTGAGGCACGTAATGCTATGGCGAGTGGCTCAATGGCCAAATCAAAGAGAAGGGGTGATAGGGAACAGCCCTGCCTCACGCCTCTTTGAAGGGCAAAATAAGAGGAGTTAATGTTATTCGTCCTAATTCTTGCTTGAGGTAATGAATATAGCGTTTGGATCCATGATAAGAAAGTTGCGCCGAATCCAAATTTACCTAATGTCCGAATAAGGTGCTCATATTCAATTGAGTCAAAAGCCTTATGTGCGTCCAATGAGATCACGACTTCGGGCGTGGTAGATGAGTGTCCAGAGTAAATTATATTGAAAAGACGTCGGAGGTTATGAAAAGGTTGCCTTCCCTTTATAAAACCTGTCTGGTCTCGGTTAACAACAGTTGGTACAACTAGTTCTAATCTCATTGATAGAATTTTTGTGAGTATTTTGTAATCGCAATTAAGTAAACTTATTGGGCGATAGGATTCACATTTTAAGGGATCTTTACCTTTTTTAGGGAGCACCGAAATAGTGGCCTGGGTCATTGATTGGGGAAGTTTTCCATTTTTAAGGGCATTTTCGTAAACATTAGCTAACAATGGTATCAATTTTCCAGCAAAGATCTTGTAAAACTCGATTGGGTATCCATCTGGGCCAGGCGTCTTTCTGTTTTTCATAGATTTTATAGCATTTCTGATTTCAACTTCGGTCAATGGTTTCTCTATATACTTCCTCTCCTCCTCAGATATCGTAGGGAACTGTAGATTATCTATGAAATCACAACGACCTGTCAAATTTGAGGTATAAAGGGAAGAATAAAATAATTTAAATTGATCATTAATATCGTTCGGATAGAACTTCCTTTCACCATTTTGCGTTTGAATTTCAGCTATAAAATTTGCAGCCGAATGTTGTCGTAGCTGGTGTGACAGCAATCTACCTGCCCGCTCTTCCAGCCTCTTAAAACATAAGGGTGGGCCTTGAAATTTTCTTCGTATGATTTATTGTTTCAGAGATATAAAACAAGGATAACAGGTTGGCAGCCATCTTGAAATCCAAGATGGCGGACGCAAACACTGTTATAAATGGCTTCATTGACTCTGCAGATCCTTAAAAACATGGGGGTAGATCTTGAAAGCAACTTTGTATCTGCTGTATTAAGGGAGATATTACATAAAATAGGTTTAGCAAAGTGGCCATATTTGAATTCAAGATGGCGGCCACCAGGGGGCTTAGATTTTTGGGGTACTCGTCTTAAATCAATTGTATGGTCATATACTATGTCTGTACCAAATTTGGTGCTTTCCAGAAAAAGTGAACTATCATTTGACTTATCCGCCTAACTATGAAGAATTAGCTGATGCTCCTTAGTCAAATAAATCTGTTGTGGCTTCCTATGTAAACGACGAGAGAACGGTGAGAAGATTGCGGATAAAACAAAAACCGTGTGCAAAATATGCCGCTACAGTTCGCTGTATACTGCGGCGAGTGCAACTAGTTCACAGTTCAGACATTTATAGGTCTAGACTGCAGCTCCAAGGACTGCCTTTTGTTTTCCTTTTCATTCAAGAATGTAGTTATCCTGATTTTTACAACAATAAAGCACTTTTTTATTGAGATTTTATGTTTGTATTTGCACTGTAGTCTAAATAAGGGGATAAAAACTACAATTTTGTTTTTTTTCAAAGAGCATTTGTTTTGTACTCATGCAGCATTATCTTTTGTATGTCTGCATAAAGTAGAAAATGAGATTTTTGCATAACGTCCTACTGTTGGGGATTTTCTTTAATCTTTAATTCATATTGTGAGTATTTCGTATCGTGAGCCCTGTTTCGTATTTCGTATCGTTTTGTCAGTTGACCATTTCGTTACACCCCTATTATTTAAAGGTTATTTGTGAGCGGTGTGCTACAGAGAATCATCAGTCAGCTCTTAGCTTTTTACCATCTTACAAGATCTGAGTCTTTTGTACTCCCATACAAAATACCAATACCACAGTGTAGAAATACACAAATAAAAATCATGCATTTAAATTCATACTAGAGTAAAAGTACAAAAGTATTTGCATCAAAGTATACTTTAAGTACCAAAAGTAAAGTACGTATTGTGCAGAATGGCATATTTCAGAATAATGTGTATTGTTGACACACAGTGTTCATCACTTTAATAATTAAATTGGTTAAAGTGATGTCACTAATATACCGGTAGTTTGTCTGTTGGGTAGCTTGGAATCAGTACACTTTTATGTTAATCTACAGTATTAAAATTTTAATTCATTTATTGTCTGTTGTCCAAAAATCTGCTAGTGCAGATTTAAGGCTTGAGTGTCTCTGTGCAAAGAAGAATCTGTAAACACCGATATACTTCAAAACACATTCCAAAGCTGCATTTTAAAAAAAAAACTTTTCTGATCAATATCCTTTTCTTTTGTTGTATAGGCTCAACTGCACTCCCTGTGCAGGGCTCTGTCCTAAGGTGTGTATGGGTCTGAAAACAGTAGACTCTGTCACGGCTGCCCAGGCTTTAGGAGGCTGCACTGTTCTCAACGGGAGCCTGGTCATCAACCTGCGTGGAGGAAGTGAGTGTCTGTGGTTTCTTTGGTTGAATCTGATTACAGTGTACAACAGATCAGCACAGCAGAACAACAAACAAATAGATATTGACATTACACAAAACCATGAAAACACATCAAGAGCTGCAGTTAAGCAAAGTATATTTAAGAGAAATTGAAATAAAAGCTATCATCAACCTGATCATTATGAAAAACAGAAACATCTTTAAAGTAACACACACACACACGAAATTGAAGAGCCCAGACAGTGCACTAAAAAAATAAGTAGCTGCATAAGTTAGCTTCACTTACTGAGATGATGGTAAGTTGCTTTTGGTCCTTGGTATGACAAAATGACAAATAACTCTTAGTTTCATTCAGGTATGTTGTACACACATTCAATAATTCTGCCCAAAGGCACCCCCCCCCCCCCCCCCCCCCAAAAAAAAAAAACAAAAAAAAAAACACAGGGGTGCACAATTCCCAATTTATTTGGAACATGACGTCCATGCTTATGTTAAACACTGTGATGAAAATATAAAAGCTGGACAGTGTACTGAAAACAGACAACAGAGAACACTTTGTTGCCAGAGAGCAGCTGTATTTTGTACTAACCATACTGTAGGTCAGAAGTCACTGTAAGGGCTTGTGTCTTTTAATTTTCTGTAGACAACATAGCAGCTGAACTGGAGGCCAGTTTGGGTCAGCTGGAGGAGATCACTGGCTACCTGACAGTACGACGTTCCTACGCCCTTGTATCACTCTCATTTTTCCGTAAACTCCGTGTTATTCATGGACAGGAACAAGAAATCGGGTGAGACTCAGTCTTCTTAACCTCTTTGCAGCCTCCTCCTGTAATTATGAGTTAAAAGCAGGAGTGACCTTTACAAAATTTCTTTCTGTGGTAACTGTTTTGGTTAGACTTTCCCAAATCATACATAAGGCTTCATTCAGATGAGGTGGAAGACGCATGTAGAACAACGGGCTAGGATAGGATAGTCACATGATGCAAATTGAAGACGAGCCCTGCTCAGATATTTTTCTACTCATGTTACTCAAGAGGCTTTGTATACCCGCAGCCGAATGTCATATATCATAAAAAATATGTTCCTGTTCTTTTCCAGAAATTACTCGTTCTATGCCCTAGACAACCAGAATCTGCGACAGCTCTGGGACTGGTCCAAACACAGGCTGGCCATCCTTCAGGGACGCATGTTTTTCCACTACAACTCCAAACTTTGCATGTCTGAGATCCGCAAGATGGAAGAGGTGACAGGAACTAAAGAGCGGCAAGTCAAGAATGATATCGCCTCCAAGACCAACGGAGACCAGGCCTCATGTAAGAACCTCAGCTCTGCAGACATATCACTTGTTGCAGAAATACTATGGCAACCAACAACACAGAGTCATGTCCGGTACAGATGCAAACATACTCATAGTTATTGTCATGATGGTCATTTCCTGGTCTTGTGTTTGCAGATGTCCTCCTGCAGACCTTTTACTGACATTGTTTAACTATGAACAATCAACACAGAAAAGCCTAGATAACTGTTAAACATGGCAATATAGTGATAGAGAAGTGGTACTAATTTTGTCCTTATCCTTTCCATCTAGGTGTACAAGTCAAATGACATGGTGCAGGGGTGAATTAAGTTTTTATACAGATACACTCAATCTGTTTTACGTTTTGTTACTTACGTTTAACATGTGGGGTCCTGTTTTGGTCCTACAGATTTTGAATCTCTCTGAATCTTTCACATAATTGTTCGGTGATTTTGATGCAGTCTTTTGAATTGTTGCAAAATAATTGACAAAAGATTAAAAAGAAAATGCCACTGGGAAAATATGTCTCTTAAGGGAAAGTGAGTGTGAGACTGATGCGTGTGAATAGACAGGTTTACTCTCCAGTTCAGTTTGGTTGAAAGACATGATTACTCCATTTTCTGAGAGCGTTTTCTTCTGATCGCTGTTTTAATTGATTGATGTATTTTCCTTTGTACTCTCAGGTGAGAACCATGTGTTGAAGTTTACTCAGATTCGAACCATGAGTGATAAGATAATGGTCAAGTGGGAAGCTTTCTGGCCGCCAGACTTCAGGGATCTGCTGGGCTTCATGGTACTCTACAAAGAAGCGTAAGTTATCCTTCTCAGTCAACCACAGTCTGTACCAGACAAATGCTGTTTTCAGCTTCTTAGGTACTTTGTAGTTAAGAAAGAGCTGAGTGTGAATATCAATTCCTGCCCCACCAATTCATCAAGGCAACCTATAAACATCTGAAAATGATGTATTCTGTATAATGAGATGTGGAAGGTTTCAGGTTTATTATTTATTAGGGATGTGCGCGACTAGTCGTTTAATCGTTTAACCGCCTACTCATTTATTAAACGTTTAGTATTTTACTAGTCGGTTAAACGCTGCATTAAGCATCATGTACCTTGTTCTTCGCGCCTCTGCATCGGCTTCTTTGTAAACAGGCTGAGCAGCCAGGGAGAGAATTGCTCCTCCTCCCCTCCCCTCACACGCACACGTCGCAGGGGGCGGTCGACCTCCGGATGACACGTTCATTTCTCCGAACCTACACCCAGCAGCACCGACTGCCAGAGAGCCAGAATAGGGACAAAGAGTGAGAAAATATCACAAGTGGAGCACAGCCACGCTTCGCGGCCCCCGGTCCCGACCGGGCGCCGCCATGCAGCTCTCGGTCCCGTCTGGGCTACCTGGTTGATCCTGCCAGTAGCATATGCTTGTCTCAAAGATTAAGCCATGCAAGTCTAAGTACACACGGCCGGTACAGTGAAACTGCGAATGGCTCATTAAATCAGTTATGGTTCCTTTGATCGCTCTCTCAACGATACCCAACAGGCTTATCAAAATGTCTGATCCACTTGTGAAACTCTTCCTCATCTGTCAAGCAAACCCAGCCATCATCATCGTCATTTACGACGGGGCCGTGAACGCCACTGCAGCCTCCATCGTTATTATCAGTGCATTTTCTCCCGCGTCTGCTGCTATTTCCGCGTTTTTTTTCAACCCCCGCTGTCCCCCTCATCACTAGCGGTGTTTTGACCACTCCAGCTACACCCACCACGTCCCCTCCTGCCGCCCCGGACCCGGTGAAGCAAAGCATCGGCTCCAGTATGTGCTGCTTGTGGACTGTCATGGCGCACCGACCCGCTGCCGTTACGCACAGACACAGTGGCACTTTCTGTCTCAGTGGACGACTGAACATCTTCATCAGAGGATGAATATTACTCTTCAGAATATGAGTAAGTCATTACTTGACAAAGTACTTTGTCAGCATTGACCAGACCTCTCTGTACGGTGAGTTTTCTCACTCTAAAATGTGCCGTCTTGTGCTCTGATATGCTCTGACGGCGTGTCTCGTCTCCTCGGATTTCAAACTCTGTAAACTCCAAAACTTTGAATGAAAACACGCCCACAACTGATGCTCAGATTGAAGTTCCAGATGTCCGCCATCTCCTGGTGTACAGTACATGAGGCACATGAGGCAGTATATTTGAAGCTATGGCTTGTTATGTTCAGCAATGTTGCTTGTCGCAATATTGCGACTTTAGCGCTTAAAGTGTTAAATTGCAAGTTTTCCGAACCGATTATTAGTCGAAATTCCCATCCCTGTTATTTATACTGATGCATCACTTGATACGAGATTGATAAATTGAGACATCTAGAAAAGTATGGTATGAGCTTCAATGTTCCAATTTTTTAGCCCAGATTTGGTGATGTTTTCCAACAGAACTTGATGTCACAGTTTAAAAAAAAATCTATTTTATCTGATTCTAAAGTTTTAGATGATAAATGGTGCAATTTTTGCAATTTTTTGGGGGGCATATTCCTTTGACACAATCTACTGTGATGTTGAAGAGCACTCTTGTAACAATGCCAGACTGGCATAACAAAAAAATTTTGATTAGAACCAGAAATATTGTTTCCTTTAGTCTATGCATTCCTCGATATACTGTATTACCCATAGTGCAACTTGATCACTGACTGTTTGGGCAAAGATTTAGTGGGATGCTAGTAGCAGCTCATATAGCAGCCTCAACCCCCCAGTCACTAAAACAACAGAAATCTCATTTTATGGAGATGCTTGATAGACAAGCTGACACTTTTAACAAGTTTGTTAAAGTGATTATGGTCTCCACTAATGAGAGACTGGACGTTATGAATAGGAACATCCAGGAGCTTAGGGACAGCATCCACTACACTCAGAAGGACGTTGATGAAATTAAAATCAAAGTGCCCAAGCTCTCAATGGATCACAACACTCTGGAGAATGGCTTTCGCAAGATTTGTGACTGTTTTGTCACACTTGAGTCTAAAGCTGACTACCTCGAGAACCAATCCAGAAGGAACAATCTCATTTTTGATGGTTTGAAAGAATCTTTCCATGAAAAATGGGAGGATTCAGAGAAACATGTCTGGAAACTTATCTCTGAGAAGCTGAATCTAGATGCCAGTGCCATGGCTATTGAGAGGGCCCATCGTGTGGAGAAGTTGGGCTACAAGGAGGAAAGGCAGAGGCCTAGACCAATTGTGGTCAAATTTTTAAACTTTAAAGACAGAGAACTGGTTTGGAGGAAAAGGAAAGAGCTGAAAACCATTGCCCCAGGAGTGTACATCAATGAAGACTTCTCAGAGATGGTGAGGCAAAAAAGAAAAGAACTTTTGCCCAAACTGAGGGAGGCATGGGACAAGGGGGACATTGCCTACCTCAAATATGGCCGCCTTATCACTTACCCATCAAAGGGGCGTCACGATCAAAGGGAGAGCAGTGTGCCTTTCACATCCACCCCGAAGATGGATATGCCAAGGTAGATGTCTCAAGGTTGATAATCCCCACTTGTAAATTGCAATTTTAACTTTTTTACAGCTATTTTCTTTTTATGACCATTAACTACCAAAAAAAGGTTTAAAATTTGCTAATCTAAATATCTGCAGTTTAAAAAATAAAGTCCATGATCTTTGCTCTGTTGTGCATGATAATAATATTCAGGTAATGGCTGTCTCAGAGACGCATTTAGATGATACTATAGAGGATGCAGCTATATCAATTCCAGGATACAATGTTTTCAGGTTAGATAGAGACAGGTTTGGAGGTGGGGTTGCTTTCTTTATACAAGATCATATTCCAGTAAAAATTAGAAATGATCTTGGCATGACAGGAGTGGAAGCCCTTTGGCTCCAAGTTTATACTTCACATCACAGGCCTATACTAACATGCTGCCGCTATAGACCACCTAGTTCGAATATTGAATACTTGAACAATATATGTACTATGTTCCATAATGTAACAGATACTAGTAATGACATTTTTTTTCTTGCTGATATGAATATTGACTGGTTTTCTGATAATTGTTCATTGAAAAGGGCTTTGTCTGATGCAGCTAATATATGCAACTTATCTCAAGTTATTAATTTACCCACTAGAATAAGCATTAGTGGTGATGGCTCAATTACATCAACATGCATTGACCACTTTTTTACTAATTGTGAACAAAAGTGCTCAAAAGCTGCATCATTACCTGTGGGTTTCAGTGACCACAATATTATTGCCTTGGCTGTAAAAACAAAGGCTCCTAAAGCAGGGCCTAAGGTCATTTACAAGAGAATTTACAGAACTTTTTCTGAAAATGACTTTGTTTCTAGTGTGGAAAATATAGAATGGGATGATATACTTGAGAGGGTGCATGCAGAAACTGCATTGGAGTCCTTTATGACGTTGTTTTCTACAGTATGTGACCAACATGCTCCAATTAAGAGGCTCTCTGTAAGATCGAAAAAAGCATCATGGCTGGATGAGGAATTAAGAAATTGCATGAAAAGAAGGGATCAACTGAAAAAGCATGCAATTAACTCTGGTTGTATAGTAGATTGGAAAGCGTATCGCTGGCTAAGAAATAAGGTAACTAAATTAAATAGACAGAAGAAAAAACAATATTATAAATCTAAATTCAATGAGTGTAATGGTGACAATAAAAGACTATGGAGAACAATTAATGAAGTTATGGGCAGAAGTAAAAATGGTAAAACACCTTCTTTTATAGAAAACAATGGGATATTAATTACTAGACCCTATGATATAGCTAATTATTTCAACAAATATTTCTTACAAAAAGTTAATTCAATTTGGGATCAACTGTTGCCGGGATGTTACAGGTCATCTATAGATAATATAAGAAATCACATTATAGTCAATAAAGACTGTTGTTTTGAATTTAAAATTCTTAGGGAGGTAGATGTGGAAAAACTTCTTCTCACAATTAAGTGTGACAAACCTTGTGGTTTGGATAATTTAGATGGCAAACTTTTAAAGCTTGCAGCAAAAGTAATAGCAAAACCACTATGTCATATTTTCAGTTTATGTTTTAAAGAATCTATTTATCCAAATCTGTGGAAGATTGCAAAAGTCATTCCTCTGCCAAAAAACTGCAGAGAGCCACTCACAGGGCATAACAGCAGGCCAATAAGCGTGTTACCTGTACTAAGCAAACTGTTGGAGAGAATCATGTTTAAGCAAATTCAGCATTATTTTGAAACAAATAATATGAACTCTGATGTTCAACATGCATATAAGGGAGGCTACTCCACGAGCACTGCTCTTACATGTCTCACTGATGCCCTGGTTACACAGATAGACAGGAAGTCAGTGGTAGGTGTTGTATTTCTGGACTTTAGTGCAGCCTTTGATCTGATTGACCATGAATTGTTACTCTTGAAGCTTTCAGCCTATGGTTTTAATAACTCTGTGATTGATTTTATGAGAAGTTATATGACTGACAGGAGACAATGTGTTAAGTTTAATGGTGCTTTTTCAGATATAGAGACACTTCAGTGTGGTATTCCCCAGGGGAGCTGCCTTGGACCTCTCCTTTATTCTATTTTTGTAAATGATATGCCATATGTGTTAAGAAATGCGGGTATAGTAATGTATGCGGATGATACAACCATCTTTACATCTACAAACACTACTGAACAAGTTAATAAGACACTTCAAGATGAGCTAACACTGATAGCTGACTGGGTTACAGCAAACAAGTTAAAGTTGAATATCTTTAAAACAAAATGTATGGTACTTGGGTCTAATTACTCACTTCGATCTAATCAAGAATTGGTCCTCTCATTACATGGTACAGCTATTGAGCAAGTTAGAGAAGCCAAACTGTTGGGCATTACTATAGATGAAACATTATCTTGGTCTACTCACATAAATAATATAGTCAGTAAAATGAGTAAAAGTATTTCAAACATAAGAAAATGTGCTTGTTTTTTAACTGACACAACAATCAAGCTTGTTATTCAATCATTAGTCTTATCCCACCTTGACTACTGCCCTGTAATATGGTCTGGCACCTCAAAAAAAGAACTTGCTAAACTCCAGCTCGCTCAGAATAGAGCTGCACGACTGGCACTTCACTGTTCTATTAGGAATAATGTAACTGCTATGCATGATAGACTCTCCTGGATGAAAGTAGAGGAGAGATTGCTGTGTAGCCTTATTTTGTATTTGAATAATATCTGTACTTCATGTAAACCCAGTAGCCTATTTTCTAAATTAGTACCTATTAAGATCACACATGATTATGAAACCAGACAGGGCTTAAGCTGTCGTTTCAGACTACCTAGACCTAGGACAAATGCACTAAAAAGAACTGTATTGTACAGAGCTATTGCATATTGGAATGGACTTCCTCACTGCCTCATTCTTAAGTGTAAAAAATCAGGATTTAGAAGGGAATTGAAAAAAGCGGTTTTGAGTAAAGAAATTAGGTTAAATTTAGTTGATTGATGTCTGTAAAGCTGCAGAGTGCCTTATTTTTGTATTTTTAGTTTAAACTGTATAGAGACAGCTCTTAATGAGCTGATCTCTTAATGTGTCTGTGTATGCGTAGGCACATGTGTGCGTACGTATGTGTATGTGCATGTAGGTGCTTGTACTATGTATTTATACTTGTACTGTGTATGCATACTATATGACCCTTTAAGAATTTGATGTGTGTGAGAGAGTGTGTGCATGCACACGTTATGATGTATGCTTATATCTATTTTTATTTTATGATTTGAGTTAGTTTATGAGAATAATTTAATTGCCTGTTTTATATTTTATGTTGTATTTTTCGTGATTTCTTTTGGGAATTGTCTTATTTTTTTAGGGACCCCAGGAAGAATAGTCGTCACCATGGTGACAACTAATGGGGATCCAATAAACAATAAACAAAAAAAAAACCTCAAGCAGATTCTACAATTCTGCAATTTCATTTAGCAGATGCTTTTGTCCAAAGCGACGTACAACACAAGCAAGAATTCAGACATAAGGAAAAACCTGTAGTAAGTGCAAAAAGTGCTTCAAGTGTGATTGGTCAAAGGTGTTGCCATCGACACCCCACCGCCACCCCTTTTTTTTCTCTACTTTGTCAGCGCTAAATAAGTACTGGGTTTTGGACCACCTGACTTATTCTACCCCTAAGGTGGAGTCAGATTAATTGCCTAGGTGTTCTCTGAACAATTGAGTCTTCAATTGTCTCTTAAAAGTAGAAAGGGACTCAGCAGAACGCACAGAGTTTGGTAGTTTGTTCCACCATTTGGGAACAACAGAGGAGAAGAGTCTGGCTAGAGATATCGAGCCGTGCTGGACTGGAAGCACCAGGCGTCTCTCACATGCAGAGCGAAGTGGGCGTGAAGGGGAGTAGACCTGGATCAGGGAATTCAGGTAGGCTGGGGCCGTTCTTGTAAATGTTTTGTAAGCCAGGAGGAGAGTTTTGAATTTGATTCTGACTGCAACTGGAAGCCAATGAAGGGAGATAAACAGGGGAGTGACATGAGCTCTTTTGGGCTGGTTGAAGACCAGACATGCTGCTGCATTCTGGATCATCTGTAGAGGTTTGACTGTACATGCAGGGAGACCTGCCAGAAGAGAGTTGCAGTAGTCAATACGTGACATCACAAGAGCCTGAACCAGAAGTTGTGTGGCCTGTTGGGTCAGGAAGCAGATATGAAAAATGAGCTATAGAGTTCTGATAGGCTCACCTCACTGAAGGCAGTTAATCAAACCTGCATTTGCATTTGCCTCTGGAGCTGTGTGAAGGATTTATATGACTTTCCACTTCTGCAGAATGTCAGCTGACTCTGTAAAATTGGTCATTTGGTGTAATTCACAAAACTACATGAATCCTTCTGTAAGGGTGTTCTGTATTTAGAGATTGACCTCCAGCGCTGTCACCTGCTAGCTACACATCAGACTATTAGGATGTGGGATAAAAAAAACAGCAATTTGTCACATCAAATCTGCCAAGGAAGCATTTTATTCAGCACCATAGAAGGAACATACTTGTGGATAAGGATCTGGGTGATTGGACACAACACAATACATCATCACAATAAATATGAACTTACCAGTTCGGTTCTGCTATGTATTTTATAAGTAAATCTACTTATGATGCTTGTTTGAACCTGAAACTGAATATACTTTCTCAAGTGAAAGACAGTTTAGGACAAAGTAAAACAAATGTTTCATTTGTATATTGTTATCGCTTTTTTTTTACAACAGACCTTTTCAGAATGTAACTGAGTTTGATGGGCAGGACGCCTGCGGCTCTAACAGTTGGGTAATCGCTGATGTGGACCCTCCACGTCGAGCCACTGAAGGGGACAAGGATCAGTTTGAACCTGGTCATCTCATCCTGCCTTTGAAGCCCTGGACGCAATATGCCATCATGGTGAAAACCCAGCTCTCAGCCTCTGATGAGCACCAGGTCCACGGAGCCAAGAGCGAGATCATCTATGTTCGCACCAATGCTACCAGTAAGACCGATATTTCCTTGATGTGTTATATATGGTTGTTTATATATAGTGTTGTGTTGGATTCAGAATCAATCTGTGAGACCATATTCAGCTACGGGAGATAACCAGTAACTGAATATGTATTTTCACAACCTTGTAGCTTTTCTGCCAAAACTGGAATGATGCTTCTGCGAAGATGCATGTGAATGTTTCAATGTATCAACCTAGAGAAGGGTGTTATAGGTACCGTATTTTCACGACCAAAAGGCGCACTGTACCAAAAGGCGCAGTCTCAGTTATGTGTGCCATGACTGTATTTAACACACACATAAGGCGCACCTGATTATATGGCGAGGGTTTTATATACAATCCCACACTTCCCCCTTTAACGTTCTCATGGTGTCCTCTACTACGTCGGCCTTACAACAACAACACACACACAAGCATACAAGTGTGCGTATTTAAAAATAGAGCTGGAGCAAAACTGAGTTTGGTTGTGCTTTAAGTATTGATTACAAAGTACTCAATTTTTTTTAAATCATCAATAGGCGTGGGCATGGTAAAACACACGGATAAAACAAGCACACAAGTGTGCATATTTAAAAATAGAGCGGGAGCAAAACTGAGTTTGGTATTCACATTTTTTTTTTACCGGTAATCGTCATCAATTAAACCCATGGAAGTCCTCATCCTCTGTTTCTGAATTGAACCGCTGCGCTAAACCTCCATCAAACATGCCAGGTTCACTTTCTTCACTGTCAGAGTCACTTTTCGTGCCGTGCGGCGCCTCGGAAATGATGCCGGCTTTTGCGAAAGCTCGAACAACAGTGCCAGCAGACACGTTAGCCCAAGCATCTACAATCCATTCGCAAATTGTGGCGTAACTCGCCCGGCGCTGCCTTCCACTCTTAGTGAAACTGTGGTCTCCATCGGTCATCCATCGCTCCCACTCCGCTCGCAACCTTACTTTGAACGGCCGGTTCACACCGATGTCCAGCGGTTGGAGTTCCTTTGTCAAGCTTCCCGGAATGACAGCAAGCTGAGAGTTCATTTGCTTCACTTGTTTTTTCACATCGGCTGTGAGATGGGCACGCATAGAGTCACAGATCAACAGCGATGGTGATGCGTGGAAAAAAACCACCTGGTTTATGTCCGTCTTACAACAACAACACACAGTACGCACTGCACCATAGGGCGCGCCGCACAATTTGAAGAAAATCTAAGACTTTTATGTGCGCCTTATAGTCGTGAAAATACGGTAACTATGACCCTGTATTGGTTCACTATGACCACTGTAGTGTTTTTAATTTTGACCTAAGGCAAATGGGTTAAAAAAAAGCTGTACATACAAAGTATTTCATCCACAATTTTTAGTCATTGTCTTACGGATATCAGGGTTCCCACTGAAAATTGAAAACTAAATTCCAGGACTTTTCCAGGATATAAATCATCCAGTTTCCAGGACTTTGAATGGAATTTCTGAAACAATTTTCTCATACAAACTAATCTTTCTGGCCTCCTCCACCCCTTACAGCCAGCTGATTCCACTCACTTTATTATACTATACAGTCTACCTGTGTTAGATAACAACATTAAAGTGTCAGGTAAAATATCAACTACAAAAATTCAGCAAAATTATTGTGCACACTACTACGCTATAGATGCTATTTCAGCAGAACAGAAAGCAGACCACCACCTTAAGGGCACGTTTCTACAACTACGTAACAATGCACAAAATTAATGAAATATTTTGTCACATTCATGTCATCACAGGTGGTTGAAATTCAGTGTGGAGTCTTGTCACAAGACTGTATTCAAACTTAAAATTTTTGAGGACGTGCTCTCTCTGTCTCTCGCAGCCTCTGTGGCCGAGCTGCGCTATCCTGCACGTCGCAGGTAGAAGGGCTGGCAGAGGCTCGAGACACAACCCCGAATTACAAGAAAATACCGAGGGGGACAGTTTTTTTATGCAGTTTTTGAATTAATGCAGTGCACATTATTATATATATATATATATATATATATATATATATATATATATATATATATATATATACAGTGCCTTGCGAAAGTATTCGGCCCCCTTGAACTTTTCAACCTTTCGCCACATTTCAGGCTTCAAACATAAAGATATAAAATTTTAATTTTTTGTCAAGAATCAACAACAATTGGGACACAATCGTGAAGTGGAATGAAATTTATTGGATATTTTATACTTTTTTAACAAATAAAAAACTGAAAAGTGGGGTGTGCAATATTACTTGGCCCCTTTACTTTCAGTGCAGCAAACTCACTCCAGAAGTTCAGTGAGGATCTCTGAATGATCCAATGTTGTCCTAAATGACTGATGATGATAAATAGAATCCACCTGTGTGTAATCAAGTCTCCGTATAAATGCACCTGCTCTGTGATAGTCTCAGGGTTCTGTTTAAAGTGCAGAGAGCATCATGAAGACCAAGGAACACACCAGGCAGGTCCCAGATACTGTTGTGGAGAAGTTTAAAGCCGGATTTGGATACAAAAAGATTTCCCAAGCTTTAAACATCTCAAGGAGCACTGTGCAAGCAATCATATTGAAATGGAAGGACTATCAGACCACTGCAAATCTACCAAGACCCGGCCGTCCCTCAAAACTTTCACCTCGAACAAGGAGAAGACTGATCAGAGATGCAGCCAAGAGGCTCATGATCACTCTGGATGAGCTGCAGAGATCTACAGCTGAGGTGGGAGAGTCTGTCCACAGGACAACAATCGGTCGTACACTGCACAAATCTGGCCTTTATGGAAGAGTGGCAAGAAGAAAGCCATTTGTCAAAGATATCCATAAAAAGTCTTGTTTGAAGTTTGCCACAAGCCACCTGGGAGACACACCAAACATGTGGAAGAAGGTGCTCTGGTCAGATGAAACCAAAATGGAACTTTTTGGCCACAATGTAAAACGATATGTTTGGCGTAAAAGCAACACAGCTCATCACCCTGAACACACCATCCCCACTGTCAAACATGGTGGTGGCAGCCTCATGGTTTGAGTCTGCTTTTCTTCAGCAGGGACAGGGAAGATGGTTAAAATTGATGAGAAGATGAATGGCGCCAAATACAGGAGCATTCTGGAAGAAAACCTGTTGGAGTCTGCAAAAGACCTGAGACTGGGATGGAGATTTATCTTCCAACAGGACAATGATCCAAAACATAAAGCCAAATCTACAATGGAATGGTTCACAAATAAACGTATCCAGGTGTTAGAATGGCCAAGTCAAAGTCCAGACCTGAATCCAATCGAGAATCTGTGGGCAGAGCTGAAGACTGCTGTTCACAAACGCTCTCCATCCAACCTCACTGAGCTCGAGCTGTTTTGCAAGGGAGAATGGGCAAGAATTTCAGTCTCTCGATGTGCAAAACTGATAGAGACATACCCTAAGCGACTTGCAGCTGTAATGGCAGCAAAAGGTGGCGCTACAAAGTATTAATGCAAGGGGGCCGAATAATATTGCACGCCCCACTTTTCAGGTTTTTATTCGTTAAAAAAGTTTAAAATATCCAATAAATTTCGTTCCACTTCACGATTGTGTCCCACTTGTTGTTGACTCTTGACAAAAAATTAAAATTTTATATCTTTATGTTTGAAGCCTGAAATGTGGCGAAAGTTTGAAAAGTTCAAGGGGGCCCAATACTTTCACAAGGCACTGTATATTTAAAAGGGGCAAAAGAGGGCACTTTTCAATACGAAGCAAAAAGGGCAGGGGCTGAAGCCCCCCTTTAGGTCTATGTGTGCACGTGCATGGCTGCCATAGCCATGTGATAGGTGCAGAGATGACACACTGTAGAATATTGAGCACAACCAACATCCATGCAACACTGAATTCAAGGACTTTCAATGACTTTTTTAGCTGATAATCCTAATTCCAGGACCACCTGATTTGTGGCAGTATTTCAGGACTTTTCCATGACTTTCCAGGATCACTTTTTTCCCAGGACTTTCCAGAATTTTCAAGGACCGTGGGAACCCTGGGATATGCTCCTATTTTAATGAGTCTTCTGTAATTGTAGCTCAAAATACATTTTTTTGCTTTAACTCTATTTCTGTAGATTTAATGCATGCAGCTGCTAAATATTGTGCATGAAAGCCTCCTGTGTAGACAAAGACGGAGCACTGCAAGTCAGCTAACGTGCTGCTCGTGCTACACCTTCTGTGTCGGTGTGGTGTTAAATCTACTACCTGCCCAGCAACAAACACAGTTAATGACTAGCTAGTTATCATAATGGAGCATTTAGCAGCTAATGCCGCAACTCCATAACTGCTGCATGTGTAAATAAAGTGCAATGTTCAGAGCTTGTTTTTGCTGCCACTAGGTGACCACCAAAACAGTTGTTGCATGTGTGAAAATAAACTTGTCCTGACAACTGGAAAATTATAAATATTGAATTTGATAGTTGGACAGGCTGAGAATCTGTCTCAGATTACTGCAGAAGACTTTAAACACTCTGTAGTGACTTTCCAAATGTTCCTGTACATCAGTGGAAACCATGTCAGAGCGTGAAATTCAGCAGCTTCTTAAAACATCAGGTTATGGTTAGCTCCAGGTTATGAGTTGTTAAGATCTCATAGTGGGAAAGGTCAGTCTCTTGTTCGGTACTAGAATGCAACTATTTTTAGGGTCATCCTGTGGTGTTACTATCATTGGTGGGTGATGTCAGTGTTGTGTGTGTCAGTCTTGCAGCTGCCAAAGTGTCCTTGGCACAAGAACAGGGAAGAGGAAGACAGATGGCATGATTTGCCTAGGGTGCCACTGACCTGCTGGACACTGCCTTGTGTGAGGTGTCTGCATCAATCCGTCACGCAGCAATCATAAAACTCTTCGCCAGTACCTGATTGTTTTCTAGCACCCACAGACTCTGTCGTGTGCAGTTTGGGTTCATAATAGTTGAGATGCCCTGTCTAGCTGTCTTGCTTTTAGGCAGTGTACATTTTCTTCCTGATAAACCGCATCAAACATGGCATATCTCGCTCGCACGAAACAGGCTTCCAGCAGATACACGTCAGTCAGTGAGGGTTGTTTTTACCCATCTGACTGCCACTCTGGGTTTCTGGTCTGTGTCATATTTAGCCAGCATACCTCATTAGAATGGCAAAGCTGTCATTACAAATAAGCTGTTGCTGATGAAACCTAGTCTGACAATGTGGTCCAACCAGTGTTGCATTGTCACAAAACAAGGAGAACATAATCACACTGTGACAACAAAGCTCAGGCCTCTGCTTCTCCTCAGGGTTCAATCTGACAAGCCCACCCACCACTTCTTCCTCATATATATCTTTCTGCTCTCATAATCTTCCTGTAACATAGAAATGTCAACATGTAAACCTCATTTGACTGAACATATCATTAGTTTAATGGCTACAGTATTGATTTCAGTCCAACACAACAGTCTGTAAAAACTACCATGCATCAGAAAAGCTTCAGCTGTGTTGCCTATTCAGTGTTTATTTCCGCTGGGTGTGAAGTGTTACTTCACTACAGGTTTGTCTCTCATTCAAGACTCAAAAAACAGCTTATCAGATATACAACAGTGTAAATCAGTGTTCATGCTACAAGCTCATAACCTCGTTTTCTGCTTGCAGCACAAAATGCACTTTGTTGTCCAGTGACCACATTTAGTGCACATCAGATAACACAAAACTGGTGTATGTGTAGTAGTAAAAGACCAATCTCTCCTGAAACAGTGAATATATAGCTAGAAAAGATATTTACAGAAATATTAAACAAACATTACACATTTGCAGCAGGTGCTAAAGTCCCCATCCTGTGTTTGCAAATCACACAGTGACTGAGATTTCACTCATGCAGCACGTACCACTTCGGTTGCATATCATGAAAGTGTGTCACCACAAAATGGCTGGTGTGATTCTCAGGGCTTGTTACGGTAAACTAGAATCAAAAACAACACTGTCAACAAGTTAGAACTGATGCAGAAATTAAACTAAATTTAAAATATCTTGAAAATAAATTGTAATTTTTTTTCCTAAATCATCCATGTAAAATAAAGGTTAGAAACTAAAAAAAAATAGAAGTGACACTAAAAGCCTAAACCACATTTAACAAGCTGAAAAAGATCTAAATTAAAACAGCACATGGAAAATTATGGCTGAACTATAACGCTAAAACAGAGACAGTTACCATCATCAAGGGAAATACTATTGAAAATGTACTTTTTAAAAATTTTGTCGTCATTTGCTTGGTGCATAAAAACCTCTGAATGTAAACAGAAACACTGGGTCCTCAAACTGTACATATTACACGCATCTAGCAATCTGATTACCAAAAAAAACAAAACTGATAGGGAAACTCCCGGAGCAGGCAGCTGCGGGTCACAGAGCGACACCATGCCAGTAAGTGTGTTCCGTTATTTGTACAGTAGTTTGAAATGCAAATTGGACTGAAACAGCACTTGTCCTTTGGTATCTTCAACGAATGCCAGTGATTAATTTGCAGACTTGCAGCACTAATTGTGACAATACAAAACAAGATGCAATCTCAAAAGCCACTAATAAACATGCATTTGTTTCGGTTTTGCTGGATGTTCTTGAGATTAATAGTTGTTTTCTTTGCTAATATATGTATGTGAATCTCTCTATATAAGAGAAAGTGGAGCCTCACAAAGCTGTAATCCATGATCTGACATTTCAGTCTAACATTTCTCTTGGACAAAAACTCATGTTTTTAAAAATATTTTATTTACAATTTCCAATGTAAGTAAAACCATTTTGTCATGATATGATACATAAAATACTTGGTGTATGAACTGAAACAGAAAAAAGACCCTAAACCTACACAAAGTGAGGGCTGCCAGAAAATGTAACTCTCTGAATCCCAAACAGTTCTAGGTACTCTTCTGCTCTGCTTACATTTTTCTTTCTGTGGGTTCCAATTTTTACTGCACCCCTATGAAAACAGTCTTTTGGGTTTTTTTTTTTTACAAAATCTTGTGAATGTAGCTGGTTTTCTTTTTGGTAATACATGTATATTTTAATGAGACATGAGGACATTGTTTTGATAGAATTTTAAGCTTAAATTTGCTTGTTTTCTGTTTTAGATGTTATATGTTTTAGAGAAATTTGCAGTCAACATTTATTTAGGCAAACTAAAAAAACAATATTCTAGTGACCCTTTAGCAGAACAGCATTCACCCCACTGAGAAAACACGGATAGGAAGATGCAGTTCACTTTTGTTTTTATTATCCCCCGCCGGCCATAGGCACGGAGGGGGATATTGGCGTGGGCACGTCCGTCCGTATGTCCGTACGTACGTACATATGTCCACATTTCGTTTCCAGAGCATATCTCTGAAACTACTTGAGGGATTTCATTCATATTGCACCCAGGCCATCTCTATATAGTATAGATGTGCCTTTTGGGGTGCATGACCTTGACCTGATTTTCAAGGTCATAGTGAGGCACTTCAAATATTTTTTGGTTTCCGGATCATATCTCAGAAACTAGTTGAGGGATTTCACTCATATTACGCACAATAAGCCTGTTGGTAATGTAGATGTGCCTTTTGGGGTGCATGACCTTGACCTGATTTTCAAGGTCATTGTGAGGCACTTAAAATATTTTTTGATTCTGTTTCTGGAGCATATGTCAGAAACTACCTGAAGTATTTAATGCATATTGCACCCACACCACCTGTGAATAATGTAGATGTGCCTTTTTGGGTGTATGACCTTGACCTGATTTTCAAGGTCATTGTGAGGCACTTCAAATATTTTTTTGTTTCCGGAGCATATCTGAGAAACCAGTTGAAGGTTTTCCTTCATATTGCACACACTAAGCCTGTTAGTAATGTAGATGTGCTTTTTCGGGTGCATGACCTTCACCTTATTTTCAAGGTCATTGTGAGGCACTTCAAATATTTTTTGATTCTGTTTCTGGACCATATGTCAGAAACTACCTGAAGGATTTCATGCATATTGCACCAACGCCACCTGTGCATAATGTAGATCTGCCTTTTTTGGTGTATGACCTTGACCTGATTGTTTTTATTGTAGTGAAGATGTATCATTTTGTAGGTGTATTGTCCAGTATATATTATTATTTCTTGCACTTAGAGGTACTATATATAAGGCGGGGGATGTTTTAAGCGGAGCGTGTTTATCTTGTGTTTATTCTTCACTGTTGCACATCCGGAACAAAGAAAACGATCTTATAGATACACTACATTCCAAACATTTGGAAGCAACTTCAAGTTTCTGTTCTTAATGCCTTTCTTACAAACCAGCATTAATTCTATGGATTTTGAATGTATTTACTCCATGATCAGACTTAGCTTTCATTGATATCCACCATTTTCCTCATTGTCCTTTCGGTATACATTGATGTTAGCAGACAATTTCTGAATAAATGTTCACAAAAGAAAACAAGAGATTATTTTTAGAGTTGAGAAGATTTTCAAGAGTTACATCATTCACCTTGGCTCTTAAGCTTTTGAGAGTTTGCATACCAAAATCCCAGTAAGTCTCAACTGTGTCCTTACAGGGTGGGGAAGCAAAAATGTTCTGTCAGGTAAAAACAACTATAAATGGGTATAACTTTTTTATTCTTTGGAATTTTGAACTTATTTCTTGAAGAACACAAATTTAAAGCTTTCAGAACATGTTTATTCAATACGTCCTCCATCAGCCATGATGAAGGCCTCGATACAGCCTCTGAAAGAGGCACAGGCCCTCCTGATAGCCTCCTTGGGGTAGGCCTCCCATTCCCTGGAGAATGCAGCCTTAAGTTAATCCATATTGGCATGAGGGGTGGCATTAATAATAATAATATGTTCAATTTATATAGCGCCTTTCACAAGCCCAAGGTCGCTTTACATAAACAAAGAGAACAACAAAACAAACAAACTACAAGGAGGAAGAGGCAAAATGATTATTGAAAAGATGAGTTTTGAGCAGAGATTTGAAAGTAGAGAAGGAGTGACAATCACGGAGGGATTGGTGGAGTGAGTTCCAGAGCTTCGGGGCAACAGCACTGAAAGGACACCCCCCCCCCCCCCCCCCCCCCCCCCGGTGGAGAGTTTGGTTTGAGGGATGGAGAGGAAGTTGGAGCTGGAGGACCGGAGAGAGCGAGAGGGTGAGTAGGGGGTCAGAAGTTCATTGAGGTACGGAGGGGCCAGATTATGGAGAGCTTTGAAAGTGAGAAGGAGAGTTTTGAATATGATGCGGGACTGAACGGGGAGCCAGTGAAATTGACGAAGGATGGACGAAGGATGGGAGTGATGTGAGAGGAGCGGCTGGTGTGAGTGAGGACACGAGCTGCTGAGTTCTGGATGTACTGAAGTTTCTGTAGGGATGATGCTGGGAGACCAAGGAACAAGGAATTACAACAATCTATACGGGACATGATGAAGGAGTGAACCAGAGTTTGTGCATCAGTGTCAGTGAGGAAAGGGTGGAGGCAAGCGATATTGCGGAGGTGAAAAAAGGCAGTCTTAGACAGCTGCTTTATGTGAGGTTGAAAACTGAGGGTGGAGTCGAAAAGTATGCCAAGGTTTTTAACAGTTGAAGTGGGTGTAAGAGGGACAGTGTCAATGGAGAAAGAGAAGTGGGAAAATTTATTAAGGGGTGACTTGGATCCAATAAGAATGATTTCTGTTTTATCAGAGTTAAGTTTGAGAAAGTTATGATGAAGCCAGGATTTGAGATCAGAGAAACAGAGTTTTTGATGGGGGAAGTCAGTGGGGGATTTGAAGCTGAGATACAGCTGGATATCGTCAGCGTAACAGTGAAAATTGAGACCATGTTTGCGGATGATGTGACCAATGGGAAGAATGTAAATGAGGAAAAGTAACGGAGCAAGAACTGAACCCTGGGGAACACCACATGTGACCGGTAAGGTGGAGGATTTGTGAGGACCGAGGGTGACAAACTGTTTTCTATTGGTGAGATATGACGTTATCCACTGAAGAGCCAAATCAGAAATACCGACGGAGGAGAGACGGGAGATGAGGATGGAGTGGTTGACCGTGTCGAAGGCTGCAGTCAGGTCCAGGAGCAGGAGGACACTGACTGAGCCCTTGTCTGCAGACAGGAGGAGATTATTCACAACACGCAGGAGGGCGGTCTCAGTGCTGTGATGCTTACGGAAACCTGACTGAAAAGTTTCATAGTGAGAGTGAGTGGACAGGAAGGACTGAAGCTGGGCAGCAACAATTAGTCCTCAACTCAATAGCGCCCCATCAGAAAAAATCCAGGGGGTTTAGATCAGGTGAGCTCGGGGGCCAAATGCCTTTGGGCCAGAAGTTCGCCATATTCTACTCACAGAACTTTTGGACCTTGATTGATGTGTGAGCAGGAGCCCCATCTTGCTGTCACACATAGTTGTTGTCAGGGTAGGTGGCCTTCAGCCAGGGCAAAACGGTGTATGTCAGAACTTTGTAGTATACATCAGCCCCAATTTTCTGATCTGGCTTGAAGAAGTTGGGTGGCATCTTATTGCCATCTGAGCCCAAGACTCCCAGGACCATCTGGAGATCTCTTGGTGCCCAAACTGGATTGTCTGGCATGCTGGATGCGGCGAATGGTCCTCTCACTGATGCCAACAATCTTGGCAATGTCCTTCTGTGGGATTTGGGCATCCAGGAGATCACAAAACCTATTGAGCTTTGCTTGTTGCTTGCTCACTTCACAATGCACCAAGGTCTGACAAATACTAAAAAGATTGGTTAAAGGTAAGGAACTTTGATTTTAATTATTGTTTTGATTACCCTCACCGTTTGTGCAGGACATTCAAATTTTTCAATAGGACATTTTTGCTTCCCCACCCTGTATCTATAACAGCATTTAAACCAGATTCTGTTCAAAAAGGGTGTAGGAAGAAGTAAAAAACAACTTATCTAGTCCCACCCCTTATTCCTTATCAAAATGTATTACTTAAATTCACCCTGAAGCATTGTTCAGGTCATACCCAGTCATTTAGTTACCAACAAAACAACAGCATAGTCAAAAAAAAACAGCGTAAAATTCAAAACCAAAACAAAAATGACATCACAGAATACACAACACCCCTGATGTTACTGATTTTACCTTTTTTTTCTATTCTGTATCTGTTTAATATTTCAGTTTTAAAGATATATTTTAACCCCCCTATTGTTTTACATGATTTCAGTTCATCACTGCAGCTGTTCCATAATGTAACTCCTTTTATTGAGACACAGTGAAGTTTCACATTGGTTCTAACTGGTTTTTTTAACCCTTGGGGCCTTGGGGGGGTTTAGGTCCGTTTTTGACAAATTCTGATTTTACCTTTATATTTCACCTTAAAAGCTGTTGATCTTGCTTTGCTTGGTATCTTTTTTTTCAGCACAACCTCACCTGTGTGATTCTATAATTTAGACATTTTGATATAATGTATGGACACACTTGACCTAAAATAGCAGAAAAAATACAAAGTCCGAGTAGAAAAAAGTTAGATTTTTTTGCTGTGGACACCATAAACATGTGTAATGAATCTTTTTCAGAACTTATAATGTAAATATAAATTGTTTGTCATAAAATAATGTACAAATTTAGCAGTTAACACAGTTATATACCACTATTTGCACTAAAATGCAGGAATTTTTTTAGGCGTTTTTGCACAACTATTTACAAAATCATGAGGAGTCACAATAAAATTTTACATAAATGAATTTGTACCATTCCAAAAAGCTTTTTCTGTCCACCGCAATCTCAACAATGACAAAAACAATAGAAACAGTCTTTAGGACCATAGGGAGAATCCAGAGTCCTGGTGTTCTCCATTGCTAGAATATGTTTATTACCTCCGCCAGGAGGTTATGTAAAACAATTGAGAGATGGCCGCCAGGTCACCCGACCATCCCTCAATTGTCCTTCGACCTTCAAAAAATTCCTGGATCCAGACGGTGATTCGGATCACCTCCAAAATCTAATCGATTTATACTCTTGCTCTTCCGGACATCCTGTAAAAATTTGGTGAAAATCCGTCCATGACTTTTTGAGTTATGCTGTTAACAGACAGACAGACACACACACACACACACACACACACACACAGATGGACAAACAAACGGCATGGCGGAGGTATGCGCTCTCCGAGTGCTTTTCTAGTTATGAATGTTATTATTGTTGTTTTATTATCATTTTATTTTATTATAATTATTGTTATTATTATTTTATTATTAGTAGTAGTATTAGTAGTAGTAGTAATATAATACATCTGAAACAAAATCTTAATTTTCTGTGCATTTTTGGTGTCGAGCAGAGAGAGTGATCTGTGGCCAAAGCCAGTGAAGGATGTGCTGCTCTCCCAAAGAGTGATAACTATCACCTGACTAAAAAAAAAATTTTTTTAAAATGATAGAAAGTTCCAAATCTGCACTTTGGCCATCTCTCCTCTGTCTATTTGTAGAATATTCCACTCTCTTACTATGAACACAGAGACTGGGGGCGTGTCTGTGCGGCCGCTCCCCGTCAGAGCGTCTCTGTCAGCTCCAAGTTTCTGAGTCACCTTTGGGGAAATCCAGTTCGCGTTATTACTCCAGAGAACGCCAGGTTTGTGAAAATCTGGTCCACATTTTCCTTCCTACACCAAGCATAACTCCAAAGGTCTGTGTTTCTCGCCAGATGCTTTCAGCAGAGAGGACTCTCCGCTGAGTCCAAAGTTCAAAGTTTCGCCGTGCATAAAAGACGCTGGAAATAGCTCCGGTGAAGTTCGGTAAAAAATGTGGCGTTTATTATTGATCATATCTCTGGTTTTACTTGGCCGATCAACATGATTCAAAAACTGGTAGAAAGTTCAAAATCTGTACTTTCAGCACACGTTTAAAGGGAGACTCGCCGACCCTTCATTTTCCTGCTTTGTTTTGATTACCGCGACGCAACAAGAAAACGCTCCAGAGCGTTTTTTCGGGTGGCAAGGGTTAACATAAAAAATCCTCTGAGATGATGTTTGCCCTCTCTCAGTAGAAAAAAACCTTTGAATACTATTTGGTAACTCCTGGTTTTTAACTTTACAGTGCCTTGTGAAAGTATTCGGCCCCTTTGAACTTTTCAACCTTTCACCACATTTCAGGCTTCAAACATAAAGATATAAAATATTAATTTTTTGTCAAGAATCAACAACAAGTGGGACACAATCGTGAAGTGGAACGAAATTTATTGGATATTTTAAACTTTTTTAACAAATAAAAACCTGAAAAGTGGGGTGTGCAATATTGTTCGGCCCCCTTGCATTAATACTTTGTAGCGCCACCTTTTGCTGCCATTACAGTTGCAAGTCGCTTGGGGTATGTCTCTATCAGTTTTGCACATCGAGAGACTGAAATTCTTGCCCATTCTTCCTTGCAAAACAGCTCGAGCTCAGTGAGGTTGGATGGAGAGCGTTTGTGAACAGCAGTCTTCAGCTCTACCCACAGATTCTCGATTTGATTCAGGTCTGGACTTTGACTTGGCCATTCTAACACCTGGATACGTTTATTTGTGAACCATTCCATTGTAGATTTGGCTTTATGTTATGGATCATTGTCCTGTTGGAAGATAAATCTCCGTCCTCGTCTCAAGGCCTTTTGCAGACTCCAACAGGTTTTCTTCCAGAATGGTCCTATATTTGGCTCCATTCATCTTCCCATCAATTTTAACCATCTTCCCTGTCCCTGCTGAAGAAAAGCAGGCCCAAACCATGAGGCTGCCACCACCATGTTTGACAGTGGGGATGGTGTGTTCAGGGTGATGAGCTGTGTTGCTTTTACGCCAAACATATCGTTTTGCATTGTGGCCAAAAAGTTCCATTTTGGTTTCATCTGACCAGAGCACCTTCTTCCACATGTTTGGTGTGTCTCCCAGGTGGCTTGTGGCAAACTTCAAACGAGACTTTTTATGGATATCTTTGACAAATGGCTTTCTTCTTGCCACTCTTCCATAAAGGCTAGATTTGTGCAGTGTACGACTGATTGTTGTCCTATGGACAGACTCTCCCACCTCAGCTGTAGATCTCTGAAGTTCATCCAGAGTGATCATGGGCCTCTTGGCTGCGTCTCTGATCAGTCTTCTCCTTGTTCGAGGTGAAAGTTTAGAGGGACGGCCGGGTCTTGGTAGATTTGCAGTGGTCTGATAGTCCTTCCATTTCAATATGATTGCTTGCACAGTGCTCCTTGAGATGTTTAAAGCTTGGGAAATCTTTTTGTATCCAAATCCGGCTTTAAACTTCTCCACAACAGTATCTGGGACCTGCCTGGTGTGTTCCTTGGTCTTCATGATGCTCTCTGCACTTTAAACAGAACCCTGAGACTATCACAGAGCAGGTGCATTTATACGGAGACTTGATTACACACAGGTGGATTCTATTTATCATCATCAGTAATTTAGGACAACACTAGATCATTCAGAGATCCTCACTGAACTTCTGGAGTGAGTTTGCTGCACTGAAAGTAAAGGGGCCGAATAATATTGCACACCTCACTTTTCAGTTTTTTATTTGTTAAAGTATAAAATATCCAATAAATTTCGTTCCACTTCACGATTGTGTCCCAATTGTTGTTGATTCTTGACAAAAAATTAAAATTTTATATCTTTATGTTTGAAGCCTGAAATGTGGCGAAAGGTTGAAAAGTTCAGGGGGGCCGAATACTTTCGCAAGGCACTGTATACATAACATGGATTATTTTATAGTTGACCAGATCCTTAAATTTTAATATATTAAATTTGATGAAGAGTTGGTTTGTTGGTTCTCTATATGTGGATTTGTTCAAAATTCTTATTGCTCTTTTCTGTAGGATAAATACAGGCTGTGTATTTGTTTTGTATTTGTTCCCCCAAACCTCCACACAGTAATTCATGTACAGGAGTATGAAGGAGCAGTACAAAATGTATAATGAAGATTTATTTAGGAAATATTTGACTTTATGTAAAATTGCCACTGATTTTGCTATTTTCCCTTTGGTATAGTTCAGGGGTCGGCAACCTTTAACACTCAAAGAGCCATTTCGACCCTTTTCCCACAGAAAAGAAAACACCGGGAGCCGCAAAATCCTTTTGGCATTTAAAATGAAGACAACACTGCATATATGGCTTTTTTTTTTTTTTTTTACCTCTATACCTTTGTTAATCAGTCGTGATTAATTAATTACAAAGCCTCTAATTAGATAGATTCCTTTTTTTAATTGTGTCCTTCCACTAATATTTATCTTACTTGGTTAATGTCATTTTTGCTCCTGGACCTCATATGTTACGTAATGTTAGCTAGAAATCAATATTTTGTGAATGTCTATTTAACTTGTAAAATCTATTTATCCTAAGCTAATAACTTTTCTCCGGTAAGTCGCTGCCCTATTTTCCAAGACGACACTCTGACTCTCTGACCTGCTGCCGTGTTCTTGCGAGTAACGTGTATTACCCTATCATGAGCACTTTTGCCTCAAAGACGTGTCTTTCTTGGAGTGGAGCTTTAATATACAGGCTTACCATTCTTGAGTACAAAACGATGTGAAACTACAGGTGTTGCTTCTCCAGGAGTAAAATAAAAAAAGGCATGAAACGTCTGGGAATCTGAAGCTCCGTGTTGTTTCTCTGCATCAATTTGCGCTCTCATGTCACAGGGGAAAACCCCAGCAACACATCCGGTGGAGTGACACGGCAAAATAAGAGCGGTAATTTCACAATAAAACTCTACATTAAAATGCATTGAAACGCGCCTGAAAGGCAGAACAATTTATTTTCCAAAGTTACAGGGAGCCACAACAGAGGGCTGAAAGAGCCGCATGCGGCTCCGGAGCCGCGGGTTGCCGACCCCTGGTATAGTTAATGTGTGATTTCCAGCTCAGTTTCTCATCTATTATAACACCAAGAAATTTGATTTCAGATACTCTTTCGATCTCTACATAATTTTTTATGAGTTTTTTGGTTGAGTAGGTCGGACGGTTTCCAAATACTATAAATTTTGTTTTGGCTAAATTTAATGTTAATTTATTTGAGTCAAACCAACTCTTCAATTTTTTTAGCTCACCTACTTCATCCAAAAGTTTTTCCAAATTGTCCCCACAACAGAACAAATTAGTGTCATCAGCAAATAATGTAACTTTTAATGAACCAGAGGCTTCACAGATATTATTGATATATAAAATAAACAACAATGGCCCCAATACTGAGACCTGAGGAACCCCACACTTTACTCCTAAAAGTTGTGATTTTGCCGAGCCTATCTGTACATACTGATTTCTGTTATTCAAATAACTAATAATCCATGCAAGTGCTAGTCCCCGTATCCCATATTTCTGCAGTTTTATTATTAACAGGTTGTGATCAACCGTATCAAAAGCCTTTTTTAAATCTAAGAACACTCCCACTGCATATTTCCGTTTTTCTACAGCAGTTGATATCTCTACCACAAATTCCATGAGTGCCATTGAGGTAGTCCTGTTTCTCCTAAATCCATATTGTTCATCATAAAGTATGTTATGTTTAGTGATGAAGTCATGAAGTCTTACTTAAATATGTTTTACATTATTTTTGAAAATTGTGAAAGCAAAGAAACTGGTCTATAGTTGGAGAGAATGTGACAATCTCCTGCCTTATAACAGAGTATGACTTTTGCTGTTTTCATTTTCCATGGAAAAACACCAGTTTTCAGGGATTGGTTACATATATGCATAAAGGATTTTACCACACAATCAATTATTTGCTTAACCAATGACATTTCAATACCATCACAATCTGTAGATTTCTTACCCTTAAAACTTTTCACAATATCAATAATTTCTTTTTCATTTGTTCCTTTTAAAAACATGGTTTCAGTAACTTTAAATTTTTACTTTCGACCTCATTTCTGTCACTTGAACTTATAATGTCTCTTGCTAAAGCAGGACCAACAGTGACAAAATATTCATTAAATTCCTTTGAGGCCGAAGTCATATCATTTATAATCTCATTTTTTGGGGTTACGAAATAATTTGGATATCCTTTTTTCCCAGCTCTGTTTCTAGTAATTTTATTCAGTAGTTTCCATATATGTCTGATGCAGGGCTTAAAGTTTTCCGGCGTCGCGCCGGATTTCCGGCCCATGGAAATGTACCATTTAAAAAATTTCATCCATCTCCGTCCCGAAGGCTCCAAGCATGTGCGTCATTGTGCATTCAGTTGCTCCGCTTTAATCAATCAAACTCCAAATCCTACATTAAAAATTATACACTTTCTGTCCAGGCATGCGACTTTCTGATAGAACTTTTATCCAATTACAGTTTTCTAACTGCGAGTGCGCATCGACTGCTGGGCGCACGATATGCTGCGCCCTCTTGCTTCGGCATCGTCAGTGCTGCTGAGCCACTGATAAGAAATAACAGTATCCCACAAACAAAATCCAAATTTGCAATATTTGTTGGTGTTTTTTGTAATTATATTTAAAGGGAATTACTGGAAACACATTGATATATATTGCATATTATTTATTTTATTTCTGCTTGGACTGTATACCCATTCCACACGTGTCCCAGCCCTGTGGCTGCCTGGTCTCTCCAGAGCGCACGGAGCTCCAATCTGTGAGTGGTGCGGTGAAGAATCGAGCAGCTGATCACTGGTCAATAGCGTTGGAGCTTGTGTTTAGCCCAAAGACGCAGATACTAAAGTTTGCTCAGACTTTGTGTGACAGAGGAGAGAGGATGTTTCTCTGCTGATTGACAGAGAGCAGCCGCTGCCGCTGCCGCGATCCCTGAGCCGCGGTGTGTTGACTCGCCCCATTGGCGTAAGTGCGTCAGTGGCGATGCGCGTGCACGCCCCACAGTCCCCATGGTTTCGCCATAAAATAAAAACAAACGGGCTTAGGTACTGAATTAAAAAAGTAACAAAAACAGAAGTTGTTGATTTTGTTTGATTTCTTAATCTTTAAACATTTTCTATGTGTTTTACAACGGCAAAAGGAAAAAAGGAAACAGCTTTTTAGTTTGCTGGATTTTATTTTGAAAGGGAAAAAAAATCAAAGCTCAAGCCATATGGATTTGTCCCATTATTCTCCTCAGAACATCTGTTTAGTTAAATATGCACAAACTGAATGTAGCTTAGGTGATATTAACCTTTTTTATTTGAGGACATATAGGATGTTTGTAATAATGAGTTAAATAGCTCTCAGCAGATTTTCTGACCTTATGCATCCGAATGATGTCTAGCCACAAACAAAAACTCTCCAATCTTAAGCAAATATTGTTAGTAAGAACAGAATGAACGTATGGGTTGTGTGAAATGAATAATGGATAGATAGTTAAATAAGAATGTTCTTAGCCTGCTTTTCACCGTTTTTTCTTCCCAAAATATAGATAAAAATAAAAATATTTAAATTGAAAGCCGACTGAACAAATTATACAGTGAATAAATTTTTTCCCCTTACCAAAAACGAACAAAATGTGTGTCAGTTCAAATTGAAAATCAAATGATTTAAGCTAATCACACAGATTATTGAGGTGTATCAAATGAGCAGTTACTAACATGTGTATGTGTGGTTATGTGCTACAGAGGGCTTCTTAATCACATCTGTGTGAGAAATGGGCTGACTCCAGAGGAAAAGGCCAGAGTAGAAGTTCTTCAGCATGAGCAGTCCATTGCCGCCAGGACCCAGATAAACCAGATCAGGAAGGCCCGAATTTCTTTGCTAGTTACAGAGTTTGAGAGTCAGCATCATGATCAACTTATTCAGAGGTATCTTATATTGTGAGGCAATAACTAAAATTGCATGTAAGAGTTAATACTAGTACTTTTATTACCTGCTTAAATACAAAGTTGGTATAGCAAGTGACATATGACAATTTATTCTCTTGTAGTGTTCCAGAGAATATTAAACAAGTTAATTCTGTTGTCTGTGTTTTGCAATTTATTTCAACAAACAACATTTTGAACATGTTAAAAAGAAAATGTTCAGAAAATTCACAAACAAAGCAAAAAAGAAAAAAGAAATGACTTTTTCAAACAGTATTCTCCAACCACTTAATATTCTCTTGAGACTGACACTTGAGATAATGTTGTCACTAAAAATTGTGCCTTATGAAGGAAAGCAGCATAGTTTTGTAGCAGTTTGGTTGTGGTTGGTGTTGTTTTGAGTTCTTGTTAAATCTACTGAAGAGATAAAAATTATTAAAAGTTATTAATAATATATGTACTTGATTTTCATGATTTTTCCCCTTTACACTAAAATAAATCTTTGCAATTATAGTGATGTGGTATTGAAACATCAACACAAAAAAAATCAGACTTGGGGCACTTTCTAAAATGCCTTAAGTTTTGGCCAAGTAAGGTTTTACATTTGAGCAACAATAAAATAGTGGGATCATAATGGACATTATTTCCACCAGATGACCTCATATTTGCTCTGAATTAATAGAATCTCATATACATTGTGTTTTAGTGAGTTTTAAAACACATTTAAATATGTTTATTGACACTATAAATTGGATCTTAGAAGTTAAGGCTCACGATTTTTTCTCACTTTAAGCCCTGCTGATGTTATCATTGTTTTTTTTCCAGTAATTTACTGTAATACATCTTTTTGCTGTCTCTTATAATCCTTGTCAGCTTATTTTTGTATGTCTTATATTTCAATTCTGCTTCATTTGTTCTCTTCTTTAAAAACTCTTTATATAATAATTGTTTTGTTTTTTGTTTTTTTTACATGAACTTAATATACCGTTTGTAAGCCAAGGTTTTTCAGCAGCTTTCTGGTTTACTACTTTTGTTACCAGAGGACAGTGTTTATCATACAGAGCAGTTATTATGGACAGAAATGTATCATATGTTTCGTCAACATCTTCCACATAGACTTTACCCCAGTCGTGGCTCATGAGATCTAATTTAAAGCTGCTGTCCGGAGTTTCCGTTTGTTTTCAATTTATGTATCATTTTTTAACAAAGCTTAAATGTGTTAGTCTAGTTCGATACTATAATATAAAGTTAGAATAATGCGATATGAAAATTTATTCCTGAGCTCCGCCTTCCTCTCATAGACCCCCATGTTATTCCAAAAAGCGCCGGTTACTGCCGACCAATCAAGTTCGAGCTTCAGCTTTGTCATGCTGTCAATCAACGGTTACGCGCACAGCAAGCAACCCCATGCAGAGGTGGGCGAGCTACGCACTACGCAATCGCGCGCACATTTGTTTTGCTTGTGGAGGAGAGAGCATCAGGGCTCAGCAACTTCCAGAAAAGTTACCAATCCCACGGCTTGTCAGGCCAAGAGTCTGCAGGACGTTTTTTGGCTCGGGGTGCTCGCGTCGCTCCCCGACCACGGCCCTCCATAGCCCGCCTGACGGCTTCGTTTAGATGCCCGACCTCTGGAGGAAGATGTTGGGGCGTCTGGGGCATACTCTTCGTCAGAGGAGTCATGCAATTCTGAACTCTAGATAGAAATAAATAAACAACGTAACACATATACACGCGTAAATGCACTAAGTTTGATAAACAATGTCATCGAGAGGGATACACGAGTGTAATCACATATTGAAACTTTACTAGTTCGTCCTAGCAGATTCATGTTATTTTGGTATTAGGACAAGTTAGACTCAATACAGCATTCTAACTTAATTCCTTTATTATTTACTAAATGTACTAAATGTAGAAGAGGGGAAAACAGCAAAACAGGCGAGATGCTGCAGCACTCCGGGCACTCCTCTCATGTACTGCGCGCGTGCACAAATAAAGGGGCGAAATCAGAGGGAGGGAGGGTGGGACCACCAGTGTTCTGGGAGACGCTGCGATTCAAACTCCGGACAGCAGCTTTAAATGAGTTAATTGCGTGCTCAGTTTTATGTCTTATCGTTTTGTACTCTACAGCCCGTATCTTTTCACTACTGTGGTTCTGTATAACTGCAAACACTGGCAGATGGTCAGTTATGTCATTTACAGTCAATCCACTATTGACTTCTTTTTTAATTACATTTGTAAAAATGTTGTCTGTTAATGTAGCACTCTGTGTTGTGATTCTAGATGGACGTGTTATAGAGGGGTATAGACCTAAACTATACATTAAATTTATGAATTCAGATGTGTTTCTTTGGTCCTGTGGATTTAAGAGATCAATATTAAAGTTCCCACAGACAAATAACATTTTCTTATTATTTACTCTGTCATACATACTAACCATCTGATCCCTAAATGTGTCTATGCATGACCCTGGAGTTCTGTATACACTGCTAATTTTTTTTTTTTTTTTACCTTTTTCTACTTCTACTTCCACTGTTACACATTCCATATTATCTACAACCAATGACATACTTTCCATATTTTTACATCTCCAGTTTTTGTTAATGTACAGAGCAACTCCACCACCTTTTCTTTTTTCCTATTGACAGAAAACATTTCATATCCTTCTATATCAGCAGTAGCTGTTTGCTCCGGGCTAAGCCAGGTCTCCGAAATAGCAATTGCCATAAATTGTTTGTTTAACTGTCTTAGACAGTATTTAATTTTTGAAAGGTTTGATTTCAGACTTTGAGTATTGAAATGTATAATTGATATTCTTTCTGTTGTTATTATATTACTGTTAAACTGTTCGTCAGTATAATATTCACAGTTGTTCTGTGTGTTGTTGTAAAAATTATTCTCAGGGTCAAAATCATTCTCCTTGTCATGTTCTTTATATTCAGTGAATTGAAAAGTCTTTAGTCCAAGAGATTCAAATTCTATTTGGGGTAGGAGGTTATCACAGACTCCAGCTTGAGGTCTGTTGCAGGTGTTAATACTTGTCATGGGTTGATATGGCTGTATCATGATTTCGTTTTTCTGTATATGTTTGAATATTTTTTACTGATCTCTGTTTTGGTTTCTTTGATACTTTTCCAGCTCAGTGATCTCTTTTATGGACAGTATTTTGGCCTCCTCTGGTGGGCCATTCAATTTTATGAATACTTTACAGTTATATGTCCATGTTGACTGTAGCAAACCTTGTTTTCTCATGAGTCTTGCTTGTCTGGCAATGTCGGCTTTTTTTTTGTCAGATTATCATTAATATAGACATTTGTTCCTCTCAACTTTTTCCCTTGTTTCAGCAATTCCAATTTCTGTTTTCTGCTTGCAAAGCGTAATACAATAGAAGGTTTCATGCTTTTGTTTTTTGTTGGCAGGACATGGCATGTTTCAGTATCCCGTCTATCCACTTTTATCCCCTTAGTATCAAAAAAGTTAACTAACTGCTGCTCAAGGGAGTCTCGATCAGGTTCAGTGGGCTCTCCTTCTGCTCGGACTGCCCTTGTGTATGACCTGGGCTTAGTTTCCAGGCCACTAATTATAATGTCATTCATCCTTGAGTATTGTTCCAGATCTGCAACTCTACACTCTAGTGCAGTAATTCTTTTGTCCTTTTCAGCATTTTGTTTTTTGAGTTCTTTAATTTCATCCATCAAATCTATTATAATCTTCTGCTGCTTTGAAATATTACAGATCTCCTCCGACATAAAATTAAGAGATTTCTTAATTTCCTCAACTTCATCTTCTGTAATTGTGCTCACCTTCTTTGGTCCCATTTGACACCCTTGTGTGCTGCTTTAGCAGCCCGGTGGGTCTGCTCCTGGCTGCTGCCGCTGCAGCAGCCTGATGGCTCTGCTCCTGGCTGCTGTTGTTTCTGCAGTGGCCTGGTAGCTCTGCTCCTGACTGCTGTTGTTGCTGTAGTGGCCTGGTATCTCTATAACTACTACAGACATGGCTGGAAAGAAACGGCCAAGTAAAGAAACAGGAGTACAGATACAATTACCTGATAGTTACAGTAAAAATGTATTCTTTTGAGTGACACTTAATATAATAAGTCATGTTTATTTTGTAACAATGTTGGCCATGAAACTGTTTTTTTTTTGTACAAATTTGATCTTGCTCCAAATTTTTGGTCTGTAGTGTATTGTGTAGCATGGTAAGCATAGCTAATGTGTTTTGTTTCCATCCATAAGTCTTTGACGTATATTGTCACATTTTATTAATTGCTTCACCCCTTGCTTAGCATTAAATGTTCCTCCTTTTTCTGCAATGTCTCCGCAGAACCCTCAGTCCCACTGGACCCCATTTCCTCGTCCAACTCTTCCTCCCAGATCATCCTCAAGTGGAAACCTCCCAATGACCCCAATGGCAACATCACTCACTACCTGGTCTTCTGCCAGCGCCAGCCCGAGGCCAGTGAGCTGTACAAGTTTGACTACTGTCAAAAGGGTGAGCTGCTTTGTTGGTGATTGTGTTTCTTGTGTCTTGTTCTTGGTAACTGCTTTGTGTGGATGTCTGTTGAATGCAGTTCCCATTAGCTAAAGAGCTCTTCTCACTCAAAAGCTCTTTCCTTTTACAAATAACTGCAGTCTATATGTGATGACAACTCATGTGTAATGACTTTGTGATCTCATTGTCCTTGATGGCTAACTTTTACCAGCATGTAAATAGTTTTCAAATAAAGGTCAATTTCTCTAAGACCAGGAAACAACAGGAAAATGTTTTTTATAGGCACTGGTGAGTTTTGAGATTTCAGGATATTTTACTTCCAAAACACATTTTTTCTCAAACTAAAAAAAGAAAAATATTCAAAATGTACATTTAGGGTTTGATTTTTCTATAATTTATAACAAGATATCATAAATGTAAGATTTCAGATAACTTCAAAAACAAGAAATAATTCTGTAAATAGTCAGCTGAGGAAGTTCTGTGGGGAATCCTAATAGTTAAAATGTTTAACTTTAAAATGTGATTTACATCCTAAAAATGTAGAATTTTATAATACATATCTTCAGTCTGTTTTTTACGGTGGCCGACAGGGGCCAACGATCTGCAACTTACCAAAACTCCTCAGTTTAGGAAAACAGCTTCAAGTACAGAAACGATGCAAAATCACAAACTCAAACACAGGTCTAAACGAGGTACAAAAGAGGATCGTGGTGCAAATGAAATAACGTGCTGAAAAAAACAAAACGCGCTGCTGAAAGAGGAACGATGCAAAGGAGAAAACGATCTCCAAATCAAAAAACGATCTGCAAACTAAAAAACGATTTCAAAACCAAGAAACGATCTTCCAATGAAAAACGCTGCATTACCGGTCACTACGAACGGAACTGATCCAAACCAGCAGGGGGTGCTCCCGGCGTAACAGATGGGATGGAGAGAGAGACAGGACCGGACAGCTGCCTGAACCAGTGTCTTTGAGTGAACAACTGTGCATAAAAATACAACGCGAACGGTAATGTGACTTTCATTTGAGTATATTTATTATGATTATGTTTGTATCACTACATATAATGCTGCACATACGAGGCGTTTATTTTATTGTGTGTTACACCAGACGTTGCAAGGCAGCACATTAGCCTGAGAAATAAGCTAAATTTATTAGAGATTCCCTTATTACAGTTCTCCATACCTAAAACATGTCTTTTTTCTTTTGTAGATGTACTGTCCATTCTGTGGATCTGTGCTTGGAGCTTCCGATGCCTTTTGCTGTGCATGTGGCAAAAATATAACTTTTTTAAAGCATGTCAAAGTGGAGACACCTGCAAAATCAACTTGTGCATCTACTGATGCACAAGTTGATTTTGCACAACCCAGCACCAGTGCAGGTAAACAGATTCAGGATTTTGTAACACAAAATGATTATAAGTGGGCTTGAAATGTTCAGATCATGTTTTTGTATACAAAATCACTTCTAAATATCACTATCTTGGTTCAGTAACTGGCATTTTAGGTGTACTAAAATGTCCTACAGAAAGTAATTTTATTTAAACATAATTAAATGTAAAGTCAATAAAAACATCAGTATGTAAGTACTTTGTTTTCTTTCCCAGAGGGAAATTCAAGCATGGAGAGATTTATGCAGTTTAGGGCAGTTAAAGAAAGGGAGAGAAAGTCTTTCTTTTCAAAGAAGCATCAGGCCTCTCGGAGTGAAAAGACACAGAAATCTGTGAAGGTATGAACTGTTGTTAACATTACATAGGTTGTTGCATAGTTTGTTCAGATTACCTCTCAACCTTTTAGGTGACCAATCATATCGAATAGTCATGTTGTATCAATTTTGATTTTACTTAATGTTATTTTTTAATTTGCAGATTAATGTTGGAGTTATGAGGTTGACTGGTGACTCCCTAAAACCTGTAAGAGGGAAATCACTCCCTCTTGACATTCAGCCTCAGTGGTCATCAGAGAAGCTATTGGCTGCTGCTGTTAAAAAACAGACAGATTTTAACCAGGACATGCAAGATGTTGTCCATTTTTTGTTGTACCCTGATGGCAGACAAGTGACAAACATCCCAGGAACAGATGAGCCTTTCACTGTCCAGAAGTACAAGGACGCAATAGGGAAGGCGTACCAGAAAATAACACTATACATATGCACTGCAGAGGATTTTGAAACCAGTTGTAAGTGTACCATTTTGTAATTTATTCATAGTTTGATTTTTAGAGTCTTTCCACTTACATCTTATCTGTGCAAGTAAATTCTGCCAATTACTGAAATCATAATGTTAATTTTTGTTTAAATGTGTTTTTTTCAAAGGTTGTACTGGGCAGTCTTCTAGTGATGACAGTGTGGTCCATGTCAACTTGCCGTCTGTGGAAACGGATCTCTCTGACACTGTAGTAAGTGCATACATGTTAAAGCGACAGTTCAACATTTTGGCAAACCTGCCTATAGAGCTCCGGACGTCACGTGACTCCGTTTGTTTACGCCGCCATGTTGGCAGGAAACTCCGCTTCAAAATGAATGGCGCTGGTAGAAAATTTACGCCGTCTGAGTTTACTTTTCATTTTAAATCAGACGATATTATAAAATATACAAACAAACTGGACAAACTAAACATATCCGATCCATATCATGCCCCCGGTATCTTATTTAAGAATCTTGAGGCGGTCAGAGCGGACCTTTTACCAGACCTGCGGTACCCTGACATCTACAATTACCTGATAAATTTTCCTTCATCCTACTCCGGTGAATCTCTTAAAGCGTATAAAAGCCTTGAGGGGTATAAATGGACACAGGCTAACTTTGTCACTAGGATTCAGATCTGGAGTCTTCCTGCGAAGGATATCGCTGTCGTCACTGGGAGGGTAAGTGTAGCTTTGTCCTATTAAATTCGCATGAGCAGCGAGCAGAAATTACGCAATCAGATATAAAGCTTAGGAAACGGATTCTGTACCTGATACAAAGTGGTCGCTACATAAGCAGAATGCGTTGCCTGCGGTTTCCCACTGCTCCGTTTTCTTCTGCTCGCTTCTTGCGCGTTTTATGGCAGTGATCCACCTCTGTCGTCTTTCAGGATCTTTGGGAATCCAATAAAATGCTCTCCCCTTTGCTCGTCCTCGGCTGTTCTGGCATCTGGCTGTTCTAACCCTAACCCTAACCCTAACCCAACAACTGTCCACCATATCTCTGATGTCGACGCTGAAGAACGTTTAGGAGTTAGCTGGCAGTAGTTTAAACAGCGTGCCTTCCTGCCAATATGGCGGTGTTTTGATTTCGACTGTTGCATGCCAGGATTGTGTGACGTCATCTCCCGGAGCTCTATTGCTAGGTACATTAACTTTATCTATCAGTTTTGAGATCCAAGGGGGCGGTTTGGAAAGCCGAATGTAGTGGAAGCTATGAGTCGGTTTCATTTAAAATGCTCTTGTGGACAAGTAGTGACCTGCATAGTCACCACACTATGAAATAATAATCCATAATTACGTAACATTATGACACACATAGCTAATAAGTTGCAGTGCGCTTTAGGTGAATGTACAGGTCACAACTTGTCCATATATTATGTTGTAATAATTATATATTATATATATATATATATATTATATTTGTTTATATTATGTTTTGTATGCAGGTCTGGGACATTCCAGATAACGTGAGCACCCCAAAAATGGGAGACCTTTTGCAGGGGTAAAAACTGCCTCCGTCAAGTCATGTTTATGCTTTATAAACAAAACATCAGTTATGGAGCAGGGAAATTAATGCATTATTTGTTATTCCTAGACCCTCCACATGCCAACAACCAGAATCTCATCAAGTAAGTTTTGAAAGATACTATTCAATAGTACTGATTGTTTTAAAAAAACTTAAATACCTTTAAATTATTTTTAATTAGGATGGACGGCAGCCAACTGCTAAGGAACAGAATCTAAATACCTGCTATAGGTAAGCTGGTGGACATTTGAAACCTTAACATGTTTGGTTAGTGTGTGTCCAGTAAATATAGATAATCTGAAAATAATCTGAGAACTCCACCAAACACATTTTTGTTTTATTTCTGGGAAATGTAACAATGTACCTTATATTCGGTATCATTGAGTGTCATCAATTAACTGGGCATTTTACAGTTGAGCCTATGATCTCTTTCCTTGCAGCATGTACACCAGTGTGTATGCACCTGTAGTTATCGACAGTGAGTCTGACACAGATGACTACATCAATTACCCTGCAGTGGAAAGGTGTGATGTAGTAATATTTTTTACCTCATAGCTCATAGCTTTTGGCCTCATTATTGGGAATCATCTCTCTGATATTCTCTTACAGTCCACAGGGTTTGAGTGCAGAAGACATTGTTTCAGAACTGGCCTCCAAAATAAACAATACATCATACAACAGGTTCAACATCAACAGGGCAAATATATGGGATGGGGCACTCAGAGGCTTTAAGCGACCATCTTTTGACCCATCACATGAAATTTTGGTTAAATGCACTGATGATGAGGGGCATACAGAGGATGCAGTGGACACTGGTGGTCCCAAACGGGAGTTCCTCACCCTGCTGATGGACTGCCTTAGATCAAGGAGAATCTTTGATGATCCTGAGGATAGGAAATTTCTCACATTCGACTGTGCAGGTAAACATTTTCTTTTTTTCGGACATAAATACATTGTTTTCTGAAAATAATTTTGGAATTCATTCTGGAAATTCAACATCCGGTTGTAGCTCTTCATAAGGATTCAGTTAAATTAACTCTGGTATGCAGTTTCATATCAATTTGAAACTGATTTTTGTAGTGGCACTAATGGATGGTAAAATATCAACAGCTGCCAGAGATGACGAATATTTTTATGTTGGGAGGATGATCGCTACATCAATAGTACATGGCGGTCCAGGCCCTAAATTCTTGTCAGAAATGCTCTACGACCACCTCACGGAAAATCAACTGTTGATACTGAAGCAAGGGTTGAGGACATCACAGATGATACCATGAGGGCTTCCTTGCTTGAGGTATATTGTCAAATTAGCAAAGCTCAAAGTGTTATCACACAATAACATCCTCAACTATCTATCTATAGTCCTGAATTTGTTTTTTAAACCAAACGTCTCTTCTTAGGTATTTGTTCCATCTTTTTTTTTAACATGAATAGTGAACCCAACCCTTTGTAGCAAAATCCAGTTTGCACCTTCTCATAACAATAACCTAATTAAGCCCCTCCTTATTCTATGGCACGGACACAGTGAAATAGTTTGATTTCTTTCCATATTTATCTTTCAGGGAAATTTGTGGCATTTCACTTAAATGTATGGTATTTGTCTCTCAGATTTCCGCTGCAGCAACACTGGATGAACTGCATGCAGTTGTCGACAAACATTCAAGTCTGTTGCAGACAGCTGGTTGTCTTCGGTACCCGAAGGTTGTGTTGGACAAGAAGATAATAACTAAGGACTTCATGCAGTGGTACTTCATTTACAGGAACCATTTCTCAATACAGAGGTAATGCTCTTTTTTCTTCATTTTCAATAATGCATTCTTTTTTAAGACTTTACATAAAGTTAATTGTATCAAATGTCAAGTAATTAGTTTGCTTAAAGCGATAATTTCAAATTTAGGCAAACTGACCTATTTCCATAACAGGCACTGATAATACATGGTAATGTGCCTACTCATATGACAATCGGGACATTAAGCAAAACTGTTACCAGTCTTCTCTGATACTTGTATTGTTCTAAGCATTTTAGAGTGTTTTTTCTTTCTAAATATTTTGTAGGTTCAAGGATGGGCTTTCAGCACTTAATGTGACTCATGCTTTGGAGCAGCATGCATCCATATTCAAGGCATTTATGTGCTCAAGTGTTGAACGACTAACAGCCACAACACTGGAGAATCTTTTCGAGGTTCAACTAAGTGAACAAGGCACCACAAGACGCCAAGAGGAGACCAGAGCACTCGCATTCTGGAGAGACTATCTCCCCGATACAGAAGGTTTATTACAACAGCATGTCATACAATTGTTCCTATTTCTATAATGCTTTATGAAGACAGGTATAATCAAACACATTTTTGTAAATCTTTTTTTCTTTCAGATAAACAAACAGGACTTTCCCTCGCTGATATCCTGATGTTCGCCACAGGACTCAGTTCACTGCCCCCATCTGGGTTTAACCCAAGACCAAAGCTGGTCTTTCAAAGGGTGTCTCGCTTCCCATGCAGCAGAACCTGTGCCAACACAATGGAAATTCCACTCTCAATGACATATGAAGAGTTTCAAAAGGACATGGACTTTGGAATAAAAAATGCACCTGGTTTTGGACTGTACTAATTTTTTTTGGTTCTAACAAACTGTTAGGTTGACCTTCAGTGTCTATAGTTCAACAGTTAGTACCTGTATTTCCAGTGTGGTTACAAATCAGCCAGGTTCTTCAATGTCATATAGAGTTCCACGCAGGACTCCCAGGTAAGTGGATGCATCATCCCACTTTGACTCTGTAGATCCTCAAAGCGTGACTGGAGATGGTGATCTCCACATGTACTGTGTATGGCCTCAGTCTGAAATGGCTGCAGTTCCTAACCCACACTCAGTTGCACCAAACCTGGAAATGAAAATATGTTGTAAGTCTTAGTGTTACATGTTAGGGTTAAGGTAACGAGGACTAACGAGCTTGGACTCAGACTTTTACTTTTTCTACTATTATGTAAGTGCAACAATTTTTCACATATTTTGATAATGCTGTTCATTGTTATGTTTTATACTGTTATTTCAGGGAAGATAAAGTTAAATACTGAAAACAAACCTGTGAGGTCGGTTGTATATGACCTCTGGTTTACCCGAAGGACAACGAGACAGTTTGACAGGTCTGATTGTATGAGTGTTCCACTTTTTTCTACATTCATCAAGGTCACGTTGTAGAACATCCATAAACACAAATCGCAGGAGGCATGTGTGCTCATGACTACCATTGTAGAGATTTGTTTCTCTCAAATCATTCAGAAGGTCCATCCAAAATTGTGACCTGAAGACACAAGCTGAAATGAGTTTGATACATTTCATGTAATGTTTTTGGATACTAGTGATTCAATCTAAAATGTTTTAATCACATGAAAAATATAATTTGTTGTTCATCAAAAAACAATAAACATGCAAGAACCATAATGTTATATTGTCTGTTTTAAATTTCATTTTAAAAATTTGCTTGTAGCTTGTAAAACACAAAAAAACAATACATAATGACACCTCTGTTTGCGAAAATATGACCACCAGCTTTCAATTCTTTGGTTTACCATTGAAGAGCCATACAAATGACTGGCAGCCCCAGCATAGTCATCAGTATGAGATGACCTTAAGGTACAATGAATTGCAGCCATTGTTCCATTTTCAGTACCACAGTCAGTTCGAAGTCGTGTTGGAATGATTCCACCTTCAGCCACACAGTTCAGGTAAATTTGGGAAATGACCACTGGGTCATTGTTGCTTGCTGCGCATCTCAACCACAGCACCTTCCGAGAAAATCCATCAATGCAGCCACTTATTCCAAAACCGTACGGCTTCAGCTTGTCATAACCATCCACATGCCAGACATGGTTTGGTCCAGCAGAACTGTACACTCTTTTTAAAAATTTTCTGCTTGCACGTAGTTGAATGCCTTGTGGGTCAAGTTCTCTCATGATGGTCATGACATCATCCCTCTTGACAGTGAGCGAGTACTTTGAGTGCAGTGTCTGCCACATTGAGCGGTAGCCATAGTGTTTTCCTGGACCTTTTAACTCCTCCTGGATGGCAGCACGAACAGTGGCAAGAGGAGAGTAGTCTTTCGGCCTAAACAGAGACAAACTTTTCAGCTTCCTCTTCAGAGAGCGAAGACTCATATTAATTTTGTGTTTTGAAGACAAAAAATCTAAAATTTCTCCATTGCTGTAGCTGTGATGAAAATATCTTTGGATTAAATCCTCTTGGGTGGGAATATCTGATTCTGCTCCTGCCAAACAAAGTGGGATAAAGGCATAAAGAGGCTGAACTTTATTCTAATAAATTATAATCAATAATAATTATAACACTTTGCCTCTGATGGGCAACAGATGGGCATTTAACATCAGAACCTGCATAAACACTAATTTTCTACCTTATGACAAAAATCACTGTCTGAACCTCAATGACCCACAGCTGATCACCTCAAGGTTGGGTTAGATATACTGTATCACCAAGCTACCACTGTAACTTTAGTACACAAGACAAGCTGTCAAATATAATGCATTTTACATAGACAAAGTGTGAACTGTAATTGACAAGCTGAATATGAGCCCACTTACTGTTGTTTGCATATTCTTCCAAAGACTGCACATTGGTTCCACATGAGCCACAGAACCTGTAAATTGTTCCCAGCTCTTGTCCACAGAAAGGGCAAAACATAGCCTGGTGTCAGTAATCTAGAAAACTGAAAATGAGGAAAGTGCTAAGTAACATTATTTATATGAGTAGTAGCCCACTCTTCACTACCTCGTTACAAACACAGTGGCGATAATGCATGCTTACAAGTGAACTGATTTAACTAGCTGTCACTGAACTGTCATTAACTAGCATAACACCTTATGTAGCCTACAACGTTGCATGGAAGACTGTTTTAAGAGGGCTTTTTTAACCACGTCTGGTGTAACATACAATAAAATAAACACCACGTATGTGCAGCATTATATGTAGTGATACAAACATAATCATAATAAATATACTCAAATGAAAGTCACATTACCGTTCGCGTTGTATTTTATGCACAGTCGTTCAGGCAGCTGTCCGGTCCTGTCTCTCTCTCTCCATCCCATTACGCCGAGAGCGTCCCCTGCTCCGTTCGTAGTAACTGGTAATGCAGCGTTTTTCATTGGAAGATCGTTTCTTGGTTTTGAAATCGTTTTTTAGTTTGCAGATCGTTTCTTGGTTTGGAAATCGTTTCATGTTCTGGAAATCGTTACTTGATTTGCAGATCGTTTTTTGATTTGGAGATCGTTTTCTCCTTTGCATCGTTCCTCTTTCAGCAGCGCGTTTTGTTTTTTTCAGCGCGTTATTTCATTTGCACCACGATCCTCTTTTGTACCTCGTGTAGACCTGTGTTTGAGTTTGTGATTTTGCATCGTTTCTGTACTTGAAGCTGTTTTCCTAAACTGAGGAGTTTTGGTAAGTTGCAGATCGTTGGCCCCTGTCGGCCACCGTAGTTTTTTTCCTAATATTCTGAGACACAAATGTAGTTTTCAACAACACTTGAAGATACCAGACTTTCCAGTTTTATTCCTGTCTGTATTCTGGAGGTTTTTATTGAGGGGTTTATCACTCACAGCCTGATGTATAGAAATATTTCTTTCCTCACTGTAAGTAATCACCAGAGGATGTTATACGTTGATGTGTCTTCATTAGTTAAAAATGTTCCCCATATTCACCTGTGATGTTTTACTGACATTTTCACCAGTAGCACCAGATAACTACCTTTCTCACTTGGTAGCACCTCCAACCTTGTCACAAGCAAAACACATCACTTGCATAACATCTTCTTATCGATAATGCAATTTACCAGAGTTCCCTGAACACCCCACATTACTGGCTGCGATAGTTGCTGCTTCGTAGTTGTGGTTCTCAAAGAGGTGTGTGAGCAAAAATTGCTTTGAAAAGAGTTAAACTAAGGTGTTCTAATGTCAGATTTGGTCGCAGTCTGAAGCCCTGCATTAACTTGAAGACCATACATTTTTACATTTTTCAGAGGAGATTCCTTCTCTGTAGAGGTCCTGGCATCTTCTGAACCCACAGAAGCATTTAAATAAATAAAAACTATCAAAATCAAAACTGAAGTCAACATTTTCCAAACCAAAACAACAGCAGTAGGTAAGCACAATATTCATAGAAAGAGGTTTTAGACAGAACAGTGCAACAGAGTGTTTGACCTCTACGTGAATCTATTGAACATTTTCTCAAAAATAGTGTTACTCTACCCACAAGGAAGTGAAAGGGAATTGTTTTTGGGATGCATTGCATAGCTAAAACTTCATGAAACAAACACTGAAACATTAAAGATCTTCCTCTCACTCTGGAACTTTTCAAGCAAAGTTCATCCATTTTTCATAGCTAAATTATTTTGGTCACAGCCTGACCTAAGTTGATCCCATCAGTACTTTTTTATGTTGGCACACAGTCAAGTCCAAATTTTCATCTTTAGAAATACCTTAAAGGGGAACTTCGTTTTTTTTCAACCTGGGGTCTGTTTTCATATGTCATTTCATACATGTGAGTGATGGAGAAATGAATTTTCAACATAGCTCCAGTATTTAGCCAGGCAGTCAGCTTAGCAGCTCAGCTAGCGAAAAGTATGGGGCAAGAGGCCCCCCCCCCCCCCCGCGTCAAAGTCCGCCCTAACGTGCTTTTTTCCCCACACTGACCGGCTAGGATAGTCTCAACGAGTGTCCCACAACATACTAGAGATGAGAAGTGAACGAAAACCTCCACATTACCTGGCGATCGCTCTTTGTTGTGGTCTGTATCCAAAGCTCAGGACGCTAGAAAGCAAATCTCGTTCCGAAATCGCGTGATAGCTCGCTCCAAAACACCGGTTTTGGCGGGGGGGCCACTTGCCCCATACTTTTCGCTAGCTGAGTTGCTAGCTGAGCTGCTAAGCTGCCTGCCTGGCTAAACACTGGAGCTATGTTGAAAATTCATTTCTCCATCACTCACATGTATGAAATGACATATGAAAACAGACCCCAGGTTTAAAAAAACAAAGTTCCCCTTTAACTCCCACACACTCAGAGAGATTGGAGTCCACAGGGGGGTTGTGTCACTGGTAATTTATCTCCACTAGAGAGGGTTAGGACCTGAGGATGACAGTGACTGACATGACTCGTCAGGCATGTGTGTGGGGCGGTGTGTGCATAGATGTTTGTGCATAAGACTGTTTTATATCTGTCATCCCATTCTGTCTGTCTAAATGTATTTTTTTCCCTCTGGTACTTCACTCCATTTTATCAGGGATGAAGTTGCCATCGCGGGTACCCACTCAGGTGGACAGTGACGAGGAGCAGAAGTGGAACCAGACTGAGGAGCAGGGCCAGGGGACACGATGCTGTGCCTGCCCTAAAACTGACAAGGAGCTCAAGAAGGAGAAAGAGGACTCAGAGTACCGCAAAACCTTTGAGAATTACCTCCACAATGAAGTCTTTGAGATCAAGTAAGACTCCTAACAACAGAACTATGTTGGAACAACTCTAGTCAAAAAATGTGTGCTTTTTTAAGCTTATAGACATTGCCCTCAGGAGGATTATTTTTCAAGGTGTGAGCGGAGTTGGAGTAAACAAGAAAGGATTTTAGATTGTCTTTTTCTGTTCTCACATTATCAAACTAAATTGAGCTCAACATTGTTTGCAGTTCAGCCTAATTTTAATTATGTTTACTCAATAATGTCTTCTCTTTGTTCGTGTTGGTGTCCATATGGACTGACTGCTCCATCGTTTTCATGGACACAACAAAGTATATATCTGTCTATCTGTCTTTCTTTCTTTGTCTCACTACAAATTTAAGTTCATGCCAAGCAAACTACAGTACCCAGGCAGTATCAGACTTATAGTGTTGTATTTAGTTGTTACTGGAGTACTGGGGATTCAGCCAAAACTTTCTTTCACAGCCGTCCACCTGTCGAATGTGTGGTCAAACCCAAAAACCCATTTATAAATACAGATATTTGACAAATTTAAGGATAAACTTTAACCCTTGAACTGTAGAAGCATTCTGCTGACATAGTTTGGATCCTCATCCACACTTTTAGAGGGAAGGTTGATTTCAGATCAATACAAAATTGTACTGAGTGATCACCCTTATCCTATGATGAAACATTTCTATCCCATGGGAGTGGTGTCATTCCAGAATGCCCTCACAAAGAGAACATGAGGGGTCAGTGAGTGGCTTATTGGAAATAGTTTGAATCATATGCTACAGCCTTCATAGTAACCACATCTCAACCCACTTTAACACCTATGGAAGATTTTGGACAATTCAGTGGAGTTTTTGACATGTTTGACACAACTCTCCACCGACATCACAATCTAAACATCACACAAGGGAATATCTTTCCAGAGATTTCAAAGTCTTGTACAATCAATGTCAAGGCAATCTCAAGCTGTGCTGATGGTACCTAGTGGTCCAACACCTTACTGAGATGACTTATGTTGGATTTTCCTTGAGTTTGTCACCCCATTGTCCTACAGTAAAATTGTTCCAATGTTCAGTAAAAGAATAACCCAGTATACTTATATACACTGTATATACTGGGTTATGCTAGAAATATAGTGGTTCATGCAACTACAATACATGTAAACAGTGTTTCAAACATTGATGCAGGAAAATGGAGTGCAAAGACTAAGCTTCTGATAATAAGGGATTTCACAAACTCTGTCTGACAGAAATTGTTGGAAATAAACCCCACCTCTGTCTTTTCAAGATTTGAATTTCTTTAAATATCTTATGCTGTTTCTTAAATTACTTTTATATACTCTGTAAAGCAGTTTTAATATTGTTTTACCTTGTGTAGGCGCTCGAGACAGCGACGCTCTGTGATGGGCATCGCCAACCAAACACACCCCTTCCTAACGATGGCCCCTACCCTGCCGGGAGGCACTGGCACCCCTGACAACGAGGATGAGGAAACCTTTGAAAGCACCAAGACTGTAGTCACAGTTCATGCCAAGGAGTCCACGGTCATCTCCAACCTACGCCATTTCACCAGCTACCAGATCGAGATCCACGCCTGCAACCATGCAACCGACTCAGCCCGCTGCAGTATGGCAGCATACGTCAGCGCTCGCACAATGCCTGAATGTAAGGAGGCACTGATGTCAGTGCTGTAGAGTTTTCTATCTGTCGCAGAGCTTTCCCTTCTGTGTAATTTTTTTCTTATTAGTTGAGAAAGAAAATTCTTAGATTCATGCAGTGATGACATTTTTGGTATATTACTGAGGTTTTGTATTGTGAGGCACATATTTTATTATGTGTAAAATCACTAGAAAGAAATCACATAAATGACAATCACAAAAAATAAAAAGGTGACCTGACTGTGCAGTTCCTCTCAGTTTAGTCTTGCAACTCACTGGTTCGGTTTTCATTGCCAATTTCTGTTTTGGTTGAATTGCCAGCTACTTCAATTTGGCAGCAAAATGACAGATGTGTTTCTCAGTAACCACTGTAAATTGGCGTATTAGCATATCCACTTTAACAAATTGCATGTCAGTTAAAAAATCTATTAATTGTGGTTCCTATCAAATAGGCTGTTGAACAATGATGTCATTACAACCCTGGTTTTCTTATTGTGACTGATCCTTCACATAGACAATTATTTAACTCTGTGAACCACCTTAAACTGTCGGTATCTAAGAAATTCAGGTGAAAGAAAACAGTTTCGAGACAGACAGGAAGCTTGAAGGGCAAGAGAAAAAGTGACATAAGGGAATGACATGCAACAAGTGTCCCCAGCCTGTATCAAACCAAGGGTGTTGTGGCTGCATGGGATCATAGCCATTAGGACAGCCGGAGGCAGCTCATCCTCTATTTAGTCTAAGCAAGCCAGAGTTTTAATGGAAACATGATTCATGAAACCATCTCAATTTGTTCTCTGTAGACAAAGCTGATGACATCTTAGGTCCCATCAATTATGAGGTGACAGAAAATACAGTACACATCACCTGGCAGGAACCCACAGCCCCCAATGGTATGATTATCCTGTATGAGGTCAACTACAAGAGACTGGGAGACACTGAGGTGAGGAAATGTACACACTCACACATCTACAGACACATTTGTCATAGCTTTATTGCTTTAGTGAATGTAATAATGCGAATCTTAGGTCTCAGTGCACAAGTTCACTGTGAGTTCACAGCTGTTCACCCCAACACTGTTTATTGTTACACAAAGAACAATTTTACCTTCCTCCTTCTCATTAAACACAATGGCTGGAGCCAGTAGTGAGAAACAAATGAAATGTGTCCATCTTAAGCTGGCCATGCAGAACAGATAGCCAAGTGAGACAATTCTTAATATCTGACTTGCACTTTGAAATCTGGCTTTGTGGTGTTTGTCGTGTAATTAGTTTGATAACTAATTTTAACATTGCTAATCTACCATGAAGAAAAGTGAACAAAACATCAGGTCAATACTAACTAATATTTGCTGTGGGAAACAAAAAAATCCCTCAGGTGTTCCCACAGTACAAATATATATTTAAAAAAAGAATTAAACAGTTTTGCCACAGGAAGATGACACAGTGTCGGTTTGAAATAAATCACAGTGTAAATTTAAGCTCAGAAATTATGAAGCTGCTGTCCTCTGCCTGAACCGCCGCGTCTTTCTTCTGCAGGAGTTGCACTACTGTGTCTCGAGGAACATGTACAAAATGACCCGTGGCTGCAAGCTGAAAGTGATGCATCCTGGGAACTACACAGTGAGGATCCGGGCCACCTCGCTGGCTGGGAACGGATCATGGACTGAGCCCACGTACTTCTATGTCCAAGATGCAAGTAAGTCTCCATAATGACAAACTGAGCCCTGACTTAGTTTTTTGTTTTAGCCCGGTTTAATGGCAAAGTACCTTTATGATGTTTATTATCTGAATTTTTTTATGAATCATTAAATATCATTGAACAGTAGCAGTAGTATTAATTATCCCCCACTCTTTACGAAGTAAATCATCAGTTGAATTAATCAATGGTTTTAGTTATGTCTGACCATTTACATCACACGTCCAGTATACTCAGTATGTAAACTGTCCGCCATCTAAATGCACTGCAGTTGGATATATGAATGAGTAAGTAAAAACATAATAAATAGTTTTAATGAACAAAAGTCAACAAGGCAAATCTTACATATGCATTGCGTTGTATCGAAACATTAAATAGTATATGTGATTCAGTTCTCAAATAGCCAGGTCTAAGTGTTTCTTATCTTACTATTAGAAATACTGTATATTCTGTATAAAACCATGAAATCTTAATCTGAAACATGAACCTTTTTAAATGTTTGATAGAAATCATTATAAATAGGAAAACAGCAAATAAAGTGTAGTTTTGCCAATGTAGTTTTTGTTATTTGATAAATCAATATACCAAAAAACTCATATTATCTTTGTACAATTTCAATTTACATTAATCTGCTACTGTTAAAATTCTTTCAATACAGCCTAGAAATTAATGTAAATGGATATAAAAGCAGACTGTTGACATGAAAAACCTTGTATGAGTCACTGTTGACATGAAAAACCTTGTATGAGTCACTCCTCTTAATTATTGTCAACACATCCAAAGATGCTGCGAATTGTACTAAAAGGGGCATCATGTTGACAGAGCAGCATATTGATCCTAGCTGTGTGGGTTTGTTGTCTGGAGCTTGTTTTTGTTCTTCACCCAAAATGTGATTCACTGTCTGGGCGGATGTGTTCAACAGGTGATCCTCTCTACATTGTAAAGATCGTCATCGGGCCAATCATCTGTTTTGTGCTGCTGCTGTTTGTGGCTGTGGCAGGATTCGTTATGTTCACGAAAAAGTATGCAGTTACAGTGTCATGTCCTGCTCAATACTCAGTCACTTATTATTTAATGTTTTGCCAGTGTAATTATTCATTAAATGTGTCTTTTTTCCCTTTTAGTCAAACCCAAGGTCCTACTGGTCCCATCTATGCTTCTTCAAATCCTGAATATCTCAGCGCTAATGACGGTAAACAAAACTATGCCATATTCATCAATTTCAGAGAAACTGATTTTGGTTTTTTGTTTAGTTTGTTTCTTTCTTTGTTTGGTTTTTTTTAGGTTTACCTTAGCCTAGATGTATTGGTGCTGAGATTGTTGATGGTGCAGACAATATTTAGAAAATTTAACAAAAACACGGTTATTAGCTCCTTTCTAGAACATTCCTCTTCACTTTAAATGCTGTTCTCCACCATTGTCACTTTATGTGAATTCAAAAATTTAACAGTTAATTAGAAAATTATATACAGTCCTAAACATAATGCACTTAATCATCATTGCACAGTGGAAATATTTATTTGTGCTCACATCAAGCATGACTTTAAGGCGTTTACGTGTGAGCAGGATTTTGTGACATTGATGTTAGTTTAGAAGTAAATAATGATCAAATATTCAACTTACACTACGTTGATCTGAAAACTGAAAGCCTCCAGTTCACATATCACATCATGTTCAGAAGTTAAAATTAATTTTAAAAAAAAATCTTTACAACATCAACCCTGTTGTTCCCACTGGCCTGCTTTCTTGAATTCGCTCTAAGCTGTAAAATGTATTTGTAGTGTATGAGGAGGACGAGTGGGAGGTGGCCAGAGAGAAAATCGCCATTTTGCGGGAACTTGGTCAGGGCTCCTTCGGCATGGTCTACGAGGGCATCGCCAAGGACATCATCAAGGGTGAAGGGGAAACGCATGTAGCCGTGAAGACAGTCAACGAGTCAGCCAGCCTGAGGGAGAGAATTGAGTTCCTGAATGAGGCCTCGGTCATGAAGGCCTTCAGCTGCCACCATGTGGTAAGAAGAGACGTCATCTCCTTTCATTACATAGATTAGCAGAGAACATTGTGGTATCAGTTTTGGTTATTGATGATGTGGAAAGCACAGGGTGGGGTTTGAATTGATGAACCCAACCGTATGTTTAACTGCTCTTTGTCAGTAATTACAATAGGAACTGCTATATGTCTCATCACGCACAAATACCAGCACACTCCTACATTTATCTGTTGACTGTAGACTAATTACAGTTTTAAAAGTATGATGAAGCATATACTGAGTAAAAAAAATCCCTCTTTCTTGTCTGTTAGGTACGTCTGCTGGGTGTTGTGTCTAAGGGCCAACCCACCCTGGTGGTGATGGAGCTGATGACCCACGGAGACCTGAAAAGTTATCTACGTTCCCTTCGCCCTGACGCTGAGGTAATGAGAATTTATTTGAACTATGTTCACACTAATTTTAAGTTGGATTGAACATCTAGTTTCTTTTCTTCTTTTTACTTCTGCATTTTATGCAGATAAATGGTACACTAGTCTGTGGTTGCATTTTTTCCTTATCTGTATACAAATTTTGGATGTTTTTTTTTATTTCTTAAAGTGAAGGACATAAAAACACAATAACTGAAACTAGTTGTGTTTTATTGTACAAGTTTAGCCTGAGTGTCTTTGCTGCTCTTACTGTCAAATTCCTCTCTATTTGGTGCTTTCAGATATATGAAAGATGCTATATAAATACACTTAACACTGTACATGGAAAAGCACAGTCACCACAGATGTTTAAACACAAAACAGTTTAATTCCATAAGTGTTTGAATTAAACCAGAAATCAACGCAGTACGGAATCATAATGTGTCTTTCTGATGATTCATTAGCTCCATCTACTGTTTCATTTCAGCCTGATTGTTGTTGTCTTAACTTAATTTCATCTGCATAATCTGATTTCATTAGATAAGGAGCACTGCAGATCTGTTCTGTAGTGTTGACACAATAGCTGAACTCTTTCAGTGTTAAATTCCACATTGAGATGTAGAGATGCCTTTCACATGTACAGTGATGCGTCACCTTTTGAGGTAAATATACAGATGGCTCTTTGATTGGAACAGGAGGAACACTAAGCCGCTGGATGTTGACAGAAGAATTAAGCAGTCAGTGCTAAAGTCAACTGAAAACGTAGCAGTATCCTCAAACAGGCTTTTTTGGTGCTAAATACTAGACAACCAAACTGACTGTGAAAAGTGTTTGTACTTAGCTGTTTAAGTCTAGTATGATAGTTTGTAAACATTTGGTACAAATGTGCTCTATGCTGTATGATCTGAGAAGTGATCGATTTGATGTGTCAAAACTAAGCATTAAACTATCATCTCAAAGGCATTGTTACAACCGAAATGACTGTAAGTCTGAGTCAGCAGATCGAGAAAAGAAAATGTGTCTTCTGTCCCTCAGAATAACCCCGGGCGTCCACCACCTACTCTGAAGGAGATGATACAAATGGCCGCCGAGATTGCAGACGGCATGGCTTATCTTAATGCCAAGAAGTTTGTCCACAGAGACTTGGCAGCCAGGAACTGCATGGTTGCTCACGATCTTACAGTTAAAATAGGAGGTAAGATACGCTACAACAGCTCCAAGGAGAAAAAAAGTATAAAGGCAGAGCAGAATAAATTGGAAACACACAGTGCAAAAATGCAGGGAACATTATATACACAAAGGGTTTTTTATTATTATTAAGAAGATTATTTACATAAGGATGAGGTTGAAACAGTTATTGCACATAAGTGGTATGCATATGTAAGTGAAAAAAGTGCAACAGTAACAGAGATAGACCAGTTTATACAGTGGCATAGTAAAGTCTGACTGATGTTGGAATAAACGACCTGCGGAAACGCTCCTTCTTACCCTTGGGGTGTAACAGTCTGTTGCTGAAGGCGCTTCGTAAGGAGTTCACAGTCTGATGCAGAAGGTGGGAGGTTTTTGCTATGATAGAAGACAGTTTGGCCAGAGCCCTCCTCTCTCCCACCACCTCAATGGAGTCCAGGGGGCAGCCACAGACTGAGACCGCTCTTTTTATCTGTCTGTTGACTGTGTTATTGTTTGGCGCTGTCTGTAACTGTAAAAACACACTGTGAAGGAACTCACAGGCTGAGTCGATGTTGGTCGAAGGAGGTTTTCTTTAAACAAAATGGCCACAAAATAACCACAAAAAAAACATCAATTTTTAAGACTGTGGTACCACCTAGTGGTAGGATAACAGCACACTGGTAGACAGCAGTGTGCACTGTTGCTGTATCACAGCAATTATAAACTTAAGTTTTTTGTTGTTTTTTGTGTCCGGTGGATTGTTGTATCAGTAATTGAAGATACTTTTGTGTCAAGCATTAAACACTCCACATCAGACTGATGAGGTTAAATCTGCACTGTGTTCATGCCGCCAGACAAGCTGTATGTGTGTATTTTGTGTTGACTGAAGGTTTCAGTTACTGTCCAGTTTGTGTGCTGTTTTAAAGTTTGGACTAGACTTGACATAAATTTATTCTACATTTTCAGGCAATATTTTATATGATTTAAATCAGAGGAGAGAATTGAACCAAACTGAGTGCAAGCAACAACAGCATCCACAGCAGCATAGTAAATGGATGTGTTCAACATCTAAAACATTAAAATGTTGACATTCCACATTTTAAAAATGACTAAAAAATGCCTTTGAAAATTAAGAGGATTTGACTGTAACTTAAAGTAGAAATCTTGAAATTGTGTTTCATTTCCAGACTTTGGCATGACCAGAGATATCTATGAGACTGATTACTACAGGAAAGGTGGGAAAGGCCTGCTGCCCGTCAGGTGGATGGCACCTGAATCTCTAAAGGACGGCGTCTTCACCGCACATTCAGACTGCTGGTCAGTAACACCTCTGATTTTGAGTGAATGTTGTACATGGAGCAGCTATGAAATTGAATTTTAGGAAGTCAGGGTTTAGATGACAGGTTTATGATACAGCATGTTTAAACATTTCAGAATCTACATGCAGTTCTCTTCTTTCTGTCATTGTTCACCATTATGTCCTCAGTTTACCTGGTCACTGGTGTTACAGACAGATTTACTCTGTCCGGTGTCTAATTGGTGTCTGACTGTGTCGCTGTTGTTCACCAGGTCTTTTGGGGTTGTGCTGTGGGAGATCAGCACTTTGGCTGAGCAGCCGTACCAAGGCCTGTCCAACGAGCAGGTCCTTAAGTTTGTCATGGACGGAGGCTACCTAGACCGACCAGACAACTGTGCTGACAGATTGTAAGTAAAACCAAAAAAGTACATAAGATACATAATTATATTTCACATTGAGTCAAGTCGAGTCAGTGCTATTACAACTGTTTTGATGACCGATTTATCAAGTTATTTTTAAGATAAGATGCCAAACGCTATATGACAGCTCATGGGGAGAGTTGTTTCTTTCCCACCATCGCTGACTGCTTGTTCATAGGGAATCATAAGTCAGCTTTGGATTGTGGGATCTCTATTATTTGTTTAAATATGTGAAGAGCTATGAGATGGCATACAGCGCTTAACAAATTTATTAGGCCATCTGTCATAAAAACGAAAAATCTAATATTTTAGGACTCTGTCAAAAACTTGTTTGAAATTAGAAATCGTATTGTTATTTATTAGGCAAATAACAAACTAACAACTGAATAGTCCTTAATCACATACACTATCAGTCAAAACATTGGACACACCTTCTCATTTTTATTACATTATTTTCTGCATTGTAGATTAATACTGAAGACATCAAAACTATGAAATAATACATATGAAACTATGTTGTAAACAAAAAAGTGTTAATCTTAATCTGATCTGGATGCATTAATCTCTGCCTGAAGATCAGCAGTGGTCTAACTTCTGTGTCTAGTTCTTTAAATCTTGAGGTGCTTCACATCTGCTTCAGTAAGTTTTTGTTTTTGGCCTCTTCCTTGGCACATTTTCTAAGTACCAGTCTCTGCAATCAAGTCCAAGGCATACTTGACCACACTGTGAGAACACTTTGTCTTGCCCTATTTGTCTCAAAGACCATGAAGTGCTTTAATTCAGACTCTGTCTTTCTCAGTGGGTTCAGTAATCTTTTATGTTATTTGTTAAATGAAAATGGTATCAATTCACCTGTCTAATGATTTACATTACAGCTACATTGTATTAAATTAACTATTCTTATCTACACCAGAGAAACAGCCTTGTTAATAATAATAGTGTTTTTTTCTATATGCTGGAATACATATCATGAGCAAACTAGGCAGTCAGAGGTAAGTAAACAGAGGTAGGGACTTCACAGATCTAGACATTCTAGAGGAATCAGAAGTGTACAATTACATCTAAGCCCAAATCCAAGTTTTTTTGTATGCGACTGACACACATCGCACCTATACATACATATGAATTTTCAGGGGTGTAATAAATGACTATAAAGTGACTTTGACAGCATGAGTAATGTATGAGAGCATTTACTAACTGAGCTCCCACTCTCCTTGTCTCCTCACCCAGTCACAACCTGATGCAGATGTGCTGGCAGTACAACCCCAAGATGCGCCCCACTTTCCAGGAGATCATCGAGATGCTACGGGAGGACCTGCATCCTTCTTTTCAGGAGGTCTCCTTCTTCTACAGCGAGGAGAACAAACCCCCAGAAAGCGAGGACTTTGACCTCGACATTGAAAATATGGAGAGCATCCCGCTGGACCCTTCGTCGTACTCACAGAGGGAACAGTGTTTGGACAGAGATGAGGCCTCCTCCATGGGTCTGAGGGGCAGCTATGAGGAGCACCACATCCCATTTACACACATGAACGGGGGAAAGACCAACGGACGAATACTGGCCCTACCGCGGTCCAGCCCCTCCTAACATACTGTACACATCCCGCACAAACACATCAATCTTATAGATTTAAATGTTTTTGTTTTTTGTTGTCATTTTATATAGATCACACTTCTGTCACTCTCACCTCAGAACCCCCTCAGTGCATATCTCAGGACCTTATTTTTCTCTTCAGATGCCACACACACTACAGTAAGTCCACGAATGGACATCAGAAGACACTTTTTGTATTTAAGGATGAATCTCCAGTGTCTCTTGGTTATGATTGTAGTTTATATACTGTGTGTATGTGTGTGTGTGTGTATATATATATATATATATATATATATACATATATTGCCAGGTTTGTGCTAGACTGGGTAGATAATGGATTCAACTGTGAAACAAACTCTTGACAAACAAGAAGGCTGCTAAACCCACTGTCTCTCTCCTGGAATCAAGACTGTGTTCCTCTCCCAATTCGCGAAATGGGTCTGTCCCTGGGTTGCAAATTTTTGAAAAAAGTGCCCTTCTCTTTTGTCTGTGGCCTACATCAGTTGTCATGAAGCTCTGTCTGAATCTTTGCAAGTAGAAAATGAAAGACTGAACTGAAAATAAAAGACTCTGGAAACTTTCTGCTGGATGGCTATCGATGGTCCATCCTTGAACAAACTCTTACCCACTGGAGAAGCTAGTTGAAGTGGCTTACCTCCTCACACTCTGCAGTATTCCAAAAAGGCACACAGGATAAATACAGAACTTTTGTTGGGTTGTATTTTTTAATTTATTTACTTGTGGGTTTTTTTGTTTGTTTTCTCTTTTTTTTAGTTTTCACATTTACAGCTGAAGGATATTTAAACTGTTTTCAGAAACATTTTGGCAAATGAGTTCCTCAGATTGACCAATAGCTGCTTCATAGGTATATTTTAGTGGGTATAGAAGATTAAAAAAGTATAAATATATATATAAATATTCTATTGATGTTTTTGTACATAGTTTATATGTTGTCATTCTTGAGGTATTTCCGGTCATAGAAAATGTTTTTACATGTTAGTCTCTCATGTTTATTTTTTGTAATCCAGAAGATCATACTGATTAGTTTTTTGGACACATGATCAACCAACAGCACTTGGTCTTTTACTAGGTGATGCCTGGGAGAAGAAGTGTTTGGCGTCTTAAGCTTAAGATGTCTGCTCATCATATCAAGATCAAATAAAATAGTGCTGTAAATAATGAGGCAAGATGCATCCATGACAAGCTCTGGCAGTGACTTTCTTATTTTTGTGCTCTTATGTGTTTTTCCTGACAGTGACGTGATACTTCACTAAATGCAGAGATTGTTACATCATTATAAAGGAAATTTGTGAAATTCAAAATTTGTCTCAATAGCAACATCGACACACATACACTCAAGTCCATTTACATACAGAGTCAAAGTAGAGGCTAAGTGTGATGGCATTTTTGAAACAAATACAGACCCAGATGTTTTCATTATAACACAGGTCTGTTAACTTCAATACACAATTAGCTGTTTAGCCTATAGAATGTCAGTACAGTGATGAAGAGTGTCTTTTTTTTGTCCACAACATATTTTTGACCACAAGAGATTCAATTTGCTGTCTTAGTGGAGAAAGGGAAACCAGAAAATATGACTTACTGACATTTACTGCAAAGTGTCTTGTAGTGATTTATTGCAAAAATGATTAAATCAATAATCAATGAAATCAAAATGACTTAATATTCCATGAGGAACTTAATGTGTGCAGTAAACAAGTAAAAAAAGGCAGTAATTACAAATGATCACAACATTAGCAATGCCATGACAAGTTACAAGTGGAGTATGAAGCTAGGCATGGCTCTTTGGTTCTAAATGGCAGAGACCTACTTCAGCATCCAGAGGGCATGAGGTTGTAGTAAATGCTGAGGGTGTGTCAGGTGCTGCCAGCTCTATATGAAGTCTTTATTAATGTCCATTTCTTGTGGATCCCGCTGTATGTCTCCTGCTCCCACCCAGAGGTTGTGCTGCTGATCAGAAGTACAGTTCCATTGAAGGGTATTAGGTTGGTGGGGCTCCTCCCTCCAAACCACCCAACAATAGTGTCAGTCAGTATGGATACCATGATCTTATTTTTTCCTTTTTTTTTTTTTTTTTTGTCTGCAAGTCCACTCAAAAATGACACCAACCAACCATGGTGTCATTGCTTAAGCTTCATGTGCAATTTTTTTCTTCTTTGTGACTGTGACCATCACCTGTCCTCATGGCAAATTAACCTATCATGTTTATTTCAAGCTGTTTCCTACATTACGCCATTGAGGGCTGTGCACACCCAAGTGAAACATAAAACAAACACAGGACAGACAGAAAGGTGAGGCATAGACAGTGTTCTAAGAGCGAAGGTGCATTTTATTTGTTTGTACTCTTTAATTCACACCTTAAAACCAGTTACAAATCTAAGACCCTTCACAGACACCAAATACGACAAAATCCCAACTGGATCAATCATGAAGATGTCAGGAGGCCACAAGAAGGATAGATAAAGCAGAGTGAGATCCACAGACACTAACTCAGCAACCTCCACTGACTCAGCGCCCGGAGGAACAAACTCTATTGAGTTTTGGTAAGTGCCGGTGTGGTGGGTCTGGCATGCATGAAAACCTCCACCAAAAGGAGGGAGCTGTCTCCTCCAGCCCAAGGAGGTCCAACTTGTTAAATCGCCGAGTAGGCACAGACTTGGAGATAAAGGAATCCTGCAATTTAAGATTCCGGAAAGCTTTTCTGAGACGTTGGTCCAGAAATTTTTACGGGGGTGCACAGCCATAGAGCATGAAAATAAGTATCAACAGTGTTCTGGGAGCACTGGAGACAGATGTCGGAGTCGGAGAATCCCATTTTGTTCATCATATATTGAGTAATATGTGTTCTATGGAGGATTTTGTATTGGATGAGTTGTAAGTTTGTGTGTTTTGTCATTTTAAATGCATTATCGCAAATTTGAGTCCAGAAGTCTGGTTCCGGGGATATAGATAGATCTAACTCCCATTTAGAGATAGGTAAATGTATTGTATCAGTGCTTAAGAGTAACTTATATATTTTAGAGAGGGTTTTAGTTGTTGTTGGAGAAAGCTTTATGATTGCTTCAGCTAATGCCGGCGGCCGGCGCGTGCTTTGAAGTGTTGGGATTCTTTTCTTAATAATATTTTTAACTTGTAGATAATGTAAAAAAATTCCCGTTTTTTATTTTGTATTTTTGAAGCAAGTTTGTATATGACATGAACGTATTATCTGAAAAGAGGTGGTGGAGATGTGTGATTCCATTCTGCTCCCAAACAGCTAAATGGAGCGGCTGATTGTTAACCTGAAAATCAGGGTTGTACCAAATGGGAGAAAACTTACAGGGCTCCAATTTAGAGTTTGTAATTTCTAATGCCTTCCACCAAGCGGTCAAGGTGGAGGAAATCATTGGGTTTTTAAAACAGTTATGTCGTTTGATGGATGTTGTAATAAAGAGTATGTCTGAAAGTTTGATGCTATTGCAATCCTTCTGTTCTAATTCTAACCAACAGTTGGCATCTCCGTTAGGTTGTGTCCATAGAATAAGATATTGTAGCTGGTTAGCTAAATAATAATGCATAAAATTTGGTGCTTCTAGACCTCCTTCGGATTTACTTTTCTGAAGAGTAGATAGACTGATTTTTGCTTTTTTATTATTCCAGTAGAATTTTGTGATAGCCGAGTCCAGCGACTGGAACCAGTTGGACGTTGGTTTGAATGGAATCATTGCAAAGAAGTAATTTATTTTTGGTAGGATTTTCATTTTGATAGGAGCTATTCATCCGATAAGAGATATAGGGAGATTGTTCCAGCGCTGTAGGTCATTGGTGATGTTATCCAGTAGTGGGGCAAAATTTAAGTGAGTTAATTCAGATAATTTAGGTGAAATTTTTATGCCTAAGTATTTTAAGTTGCCTGTAGGGAAAGAGTAGTGAGGGTCCTGGTCTGCAGGATTCCATGAATTTTCTGTGATCGGAAGTAATGTTGATTTTGTCCAATTTATGGAATAATCTGATAACTCTGAAAATTTAGTTATTAAGTTAAATACTTCCCTTAATGAAGTAGCCGGTTCTTCTAAATAAAGTAATATATCATCTGCGTATAAATTAATTTTGTGTTCTGTTGCCCCAGAGCGGATTCCTTGGATCCTGACATCCTGGCGCACAGCTGTTGCCAACGGCTCAATGAATATCGCAAATAATAGAGGAGAGAATGGGCAGCCCTGTCTGGTGCCTCTTTGTAAGGTGAAAGTCTTTGAGGCGATTCCATTAGTGGTGACAGTAGCTTTGGGAGAATCATATAGTGCTGACACCCAGTGAATAAATGACTCTCCAAAGCCAAGCTTATTTAGAACAGCAAAGAGGAAGGACCAATTAACTTTGTCAAAGGCTTTCTCTGCATCTAACGATATGATAACTGCCTTTTTGCCCTGCCGCTGTGACATGTTAATCAAATTTAAGAGCCTTCTTATGTTGTTGGTAGAGTGTCGACCTTTAATAAAGCCGGTTTGATCATTATGTATAATTGTCGAAATTACTGTCTCTAGTCTAGATGCCAAGGCCTTTGCAATAATTTTAATGTGGGTGTTAGTTAGTGATATCGGGCGGTAGCTTGACGGAAGGGTAGGGTCTTTATCTGGCTTTAATAAAAGTTTAATTGCTGCTGTGTTCATGTGAGGCCGTATGTGACCACTGGTTTTAATTTCTGTTACTAATCTAAAAAACAGTGGAGCCAGCATTGACCAGAAATGCTTCAAAAATTTGGCCGGAAAACCATCCGGACCTGGTGCCTTACCATTAGGCATACTGTCTAGAGCACTGGACAGCTCATTTATGGACAGTGGAGCATCTAGGGTATTTTTATATTCAGTAGATAACTGAGGCATATTTAAACTACTGAGAAATGCCTCAGTATGCTCAGGGTTGGGCTTGTTATTTTCTGAATACAGACTCCAATAATAAGTGTAAAAAATATGATTAATTTCTTCTGGTGATTGCGTACACTCACCAGTTGTCCCTTTTATCGTTGTTATGAGAGATTTTTCCCGATTGCGTTGGAGTTGGTTTGCAAGAAATTTACCTGATTTGTTACTATGCTCAAAGTTGTTGTATCTCAATTGTTGTGTTATGACCTCGGTCCTTTTGGATAACATATCATCTAGCTGTATTTTTGTATTTTGTAATTCAGTCCATATCTGATTATTTGGGTTTGTTGCATATTCATCAGATAGTTGTTTAATTTTATCTTCTTAATCTCTTTCTAATTTTTGGTCTTGTTTCTTTTTATAAGATGAATATGATATAATTTTACCTCTAAGTACTGCTTTCCCTGCTTCCCAGAGTAAAGCTGGAGATGAGTTTGGGGAATCATTCATTTCCAGATAGTCTGCCCACTCTCTCCTTATGATCTTATCGAACTCTTCATCTTTTAACAGTGAGATGTTAAAACGCCATGTCGGAGGTGGTTTAAAGGTGAGGTCAGTTTGATCTACAGAACACCTGCAGGACTGATGGCAGAACCTGAAGCTTCCTCGTTTTCTTCAGGAAGAATGAGTTGTTGACACCTTTGAGAGTATCAGCTAATAACAAATTGAGCTTGTGAGCTGATGGTGCTGCCAACATATGTTGATTCTCTCTACTGTCTGGTCACTTAATTCTAGAATCAGGGTTGTGACTCCATAATTAATTCCACCAGCACATCTTTGGTCTTGCCGGGATATACAGGTGCAACTCAAAATATTTAAATATAGTAAAAAATCTCTTTTTGTGTGTTTTGATGCAGAAAGGTCAAATTTTATATATTCATTACACATAGATTTCAAGCCTTTTGTTTTAATTTTGATGATTATGACTTGTAGCTTATGAACATCAGAAACCCAATATCCCTATTAGAATATTTCATTTTGAATTTGAATACATTAATATTCAAACATTCTAAATACTGTGTATCTCTTGGTCCAGTTCAGTACATGCAACCACAATCATGGGGAAGACTGCTGACTTGAAAGTTGTCGAGAAAACAACAATTGAGCCGCAGAACATTAAAATGGTTGTATTTATATAGTGTTTTTATCCAAAGCACTTTTACATGATACGTCACATTCACCCATTCATGGCGGAAGCTGCCATGCAGGGCGCTAACCACAACCCACCAGGAGCAATTAGGGGTTTGGTGTCTTGCTCAGGGACACCTTGGCATGAGCTTGACGGGGGGGATCAAACCAGCAACCTTCCAGTTACAAGACAGCCACTCTACCCACCGAGCCATGCCGCCCCATCACTGCTGAAAAGGTTGGCTATTGGCAGAGTGCTGTATCTCAGCATGTTGAAGGAACGTGGACTGGAAGAAATAGGTGTGGCAGGAAAAGGTAAACAGGAATGACCACAACCTTGAGAGGAAATTGATTCAAGAACTTGACAAAGTTTCACAAGGACTGAGGCAGGTGTCAGTGCATCAAGAACCACCACAAAGACGCCCTCAGGAAAAGACTGACAACTGTCGCATTTCTATCTGTCAATTGGATTGAGCCAGAGATGATGTTATGTGTGGGCTGAGGAGAAACAGAACTGTAGTGTTGCTCAGTGGCACAAAGTCCTCCTTCAGATGAAAGTTCATTTTTTCATTTCATTTAGAAATCAAGATCCTAGATTCTGGAGGAAGAGTGGAGATGCACAGAATCCAATGTATTTGAAGTCCACTGTGAAGTTTTCAGTCTGTGATGATTTGAGGTGTCATCAGTTCTGTGGTGTTGGCCACTGTGTTTTATCAAATCCAAGGTCAACATAGCCGTTTTAGAGCACTTCATGGTGCCATCTGCTGACAAGGTTTACCGAGATGCCAATTTCCTTTTCTAGCAGGACTAATCACCTGCTGACCGAGCCAAAACCACAATCAAATGGTTTGCTGACTATGACTTTACTGCTTGATTGGTCAGCCACCTCACCCGACCTGAACCCCATATGTGGTAGTGTCAAAAGCGCTGTATCTAAGCACATATAGGTGTGATCATGTGCAGACACTTAAATAGAACACATATTACCATAGAAAGAATATTTATTACTCCTGAGTGTTTATAGCTAAGAGAGTTCTTTTGGGGGCAAAATAGTGTTGCTTAGTTGCTACTGGACAACTTTACAATCCTTCAGACATTGCTTTTTTTTAATCATTCCAGCATCATTTTAGCTTTGGTGAAAATGTCCTGGTAGAGGAGGGGGAGATGAGAAATCCAGACTATAGGACTGGTTTCACCCACTTAGTGTGTCCAAGGAAAGGAAAGAATCATTTGCACAACTCTGCTCTGCTGGGTGCATCTGGTATTTTATCACTATTTTATTACTTTAACAGTTAATCCTGCCCATTTCTTTTTCATCTTGAGCAACTGGGATCACGATGCACACCTTTAATTACAATATGTACCTTTTCAATTAATTTCTGTGCAACTGATTGTTAAGTAGGCAACAAAGAGAAACACTACATAACTTCATATTTAATCCAATTATCTCATGGAAAAGTAAATTAAAGGAAGTATGAAGAATCATCAACAAGTTTAGTTTTCTTTTGGAGCACGATGGAGAGAGTGTAGGCTTTGATTTCAATATACTAAGAGGAATGGATAAGTTATTTGAGTCATTGGGAAATACGCATTATAGAGATTAGAGCAGACCAGCCGTCCAAAATAAGAACTGCCTACACTCTCTCCCATAGACACATATAAAGAGTAGACGCTGCATCGACCATAGACATATATACGTAGACGCCTCATTGACTGCGGCCGCCCACTCGAGCGGCATGCCTACAGTGCCGCCATCTTGGATCGGGGCCACTCGCTCCTACAATGCATTACTTCCATAGAGGAATGATGTGCTTATACAATTAAAGTTGTCATAAATCGCTCAATTCTCAAGCAATTTTGACAGGGTTTGCTTGTAACAAAAGCCAGACATGATAGATAGATAGATAGATAGATAGATAGATAGATAGATAGATAGATAGATAGATAGATAGATAGATAGATAGATAGATAGATAGATAGATAGATAGAAATAGAAATTTACATTTACAGCATTACATTGCATTGGAGTACAATTATTATTTTTGTATTATTGTACTACTACTGTATTACTGTTATTGCTATTATTATTGCTATCATTATATTCCTATAATATTGTATGATTATTGTTTTTTTGTTTTTTTTCCAAACTCTCCACCGTAGGGGGGCGGTCTTTCAGTGCTGTTGCCCCGAAGCTCTGGAACTCACTCCCCCAATCCCTCCGTGATTGTCACTCCTTCTCTACTTTCAAATCTCTGCTCAAAACTCATCTTTTCAATAATCATTTTGCCTCCTCCACTTTGTAGTTTTGTTTATGTTTTGTTGTTGTTCTCTTTGTTTATGTAAAGCGACCTTGGGTTTGTGAAAGGCGCTATATAAATTGAACATATCATTATTATTATTATATTACAGTTACTGGTAGCTATTATTATTATTATTATTATTAACAATAATAATACTATTACTTCTATTATTATTATTACTACTACTATTATATTACTCTTACTAATATTACTACTATTATTATTACTACTACTATTACTATTATCATTATTAGTAGTAGTATTATTACTACTACTATTACTATTATATCAATTATTATTATTATTACTATTATTACTGCTATTATTACTATTATTTTTTATCGTTATTATTATTATTACTGTTATTATTCTACTACTATTACTATTATATCATGTGTATAAATCACGTTCTTTGGGAAAGCTTAAACATGGGAGAAAAGTAGCCAAAGATAAAGAATTGTCTACAACAAAAATAATTCCATCATAAATCAGGGCTATTATTAGATCTATCAGATGCTGTATTCTAACCCACCAATTACTGCAGTAAGTCTGTTTTTTCTTTGTAACAAGCTCTTGCTAGGAACGCTAGATTCATAACATCGAATTTTAAACAAAAAAATTGTCTCAGATTAGTTATTTCACCGGTAAGCAGCTGTGTAATACACAGGATGATGTAGAGAGCTGGTTAGATCATGGGTAAAAGCCAGACACGGAGCTGATGGGGTTCTATCCGTCTTGTCAGCGTTTATTTCACTCTAGCTATGACAACCTGCTAACAATATATTATTCCTTACATACATCTTACATGTGAAAAGTAATCCCACGAGCTCTTGTTTCCTTACAGTGCTCATTAGAGCATCCATAGGCTGAACAGAAGTCCGGCATCTTTCGCGAAGCTCGTCTGCTGTTTAAATAACTATGCTGGAGTCAGAGGGAGATAGTGTATAGCTTAAGTGTTGAGTGGCAAAACCAGCATTGTAAAAAATATCCGAGCACATTGTATAGTAGCTACATGTGTGACTTTCTAAAAAATCAAACAGTTTGGCAATCGGTTCAAAATTCAGCGAATAATTCCACTTTGAGATTCAGCAGTACCTCTTGCCTCCGTAGATGTCTATGCACCGCTGCCTCCGCTGGCCCCGGTTCAAGATGGCGGCGCGGTAAGCACGTCTCTCGACAGCCTATGAGGCGTCAATGTATGTATGTCTATGGCATCGACCGCTACTGCCTATTCGGGCTGACGAGCGGTGGGGCCGCCATCTTGGTCCGGTCAGCCGCTCCACTCAGCGCTGTTTGACAGCGCATTTAATCCATCTTAACTCTGAATATTAAACTGATTTTCACGCATTTTTTTTTTTTGTTGTTGCTGCAAACGTCATACATGAAGCTTTGATACAGGACAAATGGTTCGGCGTATTTTAATATTCATAGCGGGAATAATAGATAATAATAATAATAATAATAATAATAATAATAATAGGTAATAGAATATTCTGATATTAAGCTCGACTGTAGACAGGTATTTTGTAAACACACACACACACTAATATATGTTAGAGAAGCAGATAATGGCAGCAAAGTCAATTAGCCTATTTTAATAATTTGAAGAGACAATATATGATTACGCTATATATACATATATAAACAAAATACTGACTAATGAACACATATTTCTATATAAAACAATAGATAGAAGTTATATATCAGAGAAAATGAATATATATATAAATCATAGATGGAGTATCAACATCATTCATATATACAGTGGGTACGGAAAGTATTCAGACCCCTTGAAATTTTTCACTCTCTGTGTCATTGCAGCCATTTGCCAAAATCAAAAAAGTTCATTTTATTTCTCTTTAATGTACACTCAGCACCCCATCTTGACAGAAAAAACAGAAATGTAGAAATTTTTGCAAATTTATTAAAAAAGAAAAACTGAAATATCACATGGTCATAAGTATTCAGACCCTTTGCAGCGACATTCATATTTAACTCACATGCTGTCCATTTCTTCTGATCCTCCTCGAGATGGTTCTGCTTCTTTATTGGAGTCCAGCTGTGTTTAATTAAACTGACTGGACTTGATTAGGAAAGGCACACACCTGTCTTTATAAGACCTTACAGCTCACAGTGCATGTCAGAGCAAAGGAGAATCATGAGGTCGAAGGAACTGCCCAAGGAGCTCAGAGACAATTGTGGCAAGGCACAGATCTGGCCAAGGTTACAAAAGAATTTCTGCAGCACTCAAGGTTCCTCAGAGCACAGTGGCCTCCATAATCCTCAAATGGAAGAAGTTTGGGATGACCACAACTCTTCCTAGACCTGGCCGTCCAGCCAAACTGAGCAGTCGTGGGAGAAGAGCCTTGGTGAGAGAGGTAAAGAAGAACCCAAAGATCACTGTGGCTGAGCTCCAGAGATGCAGTCGGGAGATAGGAGAAAGTTCCACAAAGTCAACTATCGCTGCAGCCCTCCACCAGTCGGGGCTTTATGGCAGAGTGGCCCGACGGAAGCCTCTCCTCAGTGAAACATGAAAGCCCGCATAGAGTTTGCCAAAAAACACATGAAGGACTCCCAGACTATGAGATATAAGATTCTCTGGTCTGATGAGACCAAGATTGAACTTTTTGGTGTTCTAAGAGGTATGTGTGGAGAAAACCAGGCACTGCTCATCACCTGCCCAATACAATCCCTACAGTGAAACATGGTGGTGGGAGCATCATGTTGTGGGGGTGTTTTTCAGCTGCAGGGACAGGACGACTGGTTGCAATTGAAGAAGAACGAATGCGGCCAAGTACAGAGATATCCTGGAGGAAAACCTCTTCCAGAGTGCTCAGGACCTCAGACTGGGCCGAAGGTTCACCTTTCAACAGGACAAGGTCTTTAAGCACACAGCTGAAATAACAAAGGAGTGGCTTCAGAACAACTCTGTGACCGTTCTTGACTGGCCCAGCCAGAGCCCTGACCTAAACCCAATTGATCATCTCTGGAGAGACCTCAAAATGGCTGTCCACCAACATTCACCATCCAACCTGACAGAACTGGAGAGGATCTGCAAGGAAGAATGGCAGAGGATCCCCAAATCCAGGTGTGAAAAACTTGTTGCGTCATTCCCAAGAAGACTCATGGCTGTACTAGCTGAAAAGGGTGCTTCTACTCAATACTGAGCACAGGGTCTGAATACTTATGACCATGTGATATTTCAGTTTTTCTTTTTTAATAAATTTGCAAAAATTTCTACATTTCTGTTTTTTTCTGTCAAGATGGGGTGCTGAGTGTACATTAATGAGAAATAAAATGACCTTTTTTGATTTTGGGAAATGGCTGCAATGACAGAGTGAAAAATTTCAAAGGGTCTGAATACTTTCCGTACCCACTGTATATAGGCTATAATAGATAAAAGTTATATATCAGAGAAAATCATACTACATATATAAATCATGTATGGAGTATCAATATAATCAATATATCAAAAACCATAATATATATATATCATATGTGGAGTATTAATATAATAATCAATATATCAGAGAAAATTATTATATAAATCATATATAGACTATCAATATAATTCATACATATATATTAAAAAAAGATACATCATAAAATGATATCATATATATATATATATATATATATATATATACATAGTTTTATATATGTGTGTGTGTGTTTACAGTGTTTGCAAAATACCTGTCTACAGTCGAGCTTAATATCAGAATATTCTATAGACCCTTTAATGACCCACGTCCGAAAGGCGAAAGACTGAGGGACTAGGCTCTATCAACTTTTCTAAAATGTCGTCCTGCTGTGTTTTTGGATGCCAGAATAGGAGGAATGACATTGGCGAACGCAAATTAAAGTTTTATAGCATTCCACCGAACACTCGTGCTCAGAGGGAACGAAGACAGTTGTGGTTAAATGCACTGAGGCGAAAAGACTGGACAGAGACGATCAGCTGCAGTCAATTCCAGCCATTTTCAGTACAAAAAATCGCTAATATTCTATTTGTAAATAAAAAATATTCAATTCAATTCAATTCAGTTCAGCTTTATTCCAGACACTGGGTCCAAATACACACACCATAAGAACAAGGACACAACAAGACACAGAAAAAAATACAATCAAAAACAATAATATGACGAGAAATACAGGGAATATTGGACGCGCATCGCGAGGTGCATTTCCTTGAAAATGACCGATTCGTGGATTATATACCGACTTCAAGACATGTTTTGGACAAAATAGTTTACTGGCTTGTGTCGTCTGGATGTCCAAGGTTGGATTATGGCCGTTTTTTGTGGAATATTTTCATCTGTGTGTAATAATGAACCCGGAAATGTGAGTCGCGCTGTGTACGTTAAAGCCGTGTACAGAGAAAGGATGGATGGATATTCGTTGTTTGTCGGACAAATGTGTTTATATTACCCGCTGTGGTAATCACATCTGAAAGTGGTTTATACCGGCGGATTCATGAGAATCTAAGCTTTCCATCGGCGTATAGTGTTTATATAATCGCGTTTGCAGCCTTCGGACATTCTTTAAATTCCTATGCAAATTAGTAAGTGTACCGCTGGCGGTACACTGAAGTTTAACGGGTTAAAAATGCTCGAGTTTGCAGTGCAAACTCCCAGCGCAAACTATATACTCCCAGTCCCGCTTGACTTCTCGCTCCGCTTTTGCCTCCAGCATAAGCCCCGCCCACAAAAAACCGTCACAATGTTTGTAAACAAATAAAGGGTCTATTACATATTATTATTATTATTATTATCTATTATTCCCGCTATGAATATTAAAATACACCGAACCATTTGTCCTGTATCATAGTTACATGTATGACGTTTGCAGCAAAAAATAAATAAAATAAAAAAGGCGTGAAAATCAGTTTAATATTCAGAGTTAAGATGGATTAAATGCGCTGTCAAACAGCGCTGAGTGGAGCGGCTGACCGGACCAAGACGGCGGCCATATTTCTCACTGCGCAGCACCCCGAGCGGCGTCTACTCTTTATTATGTCTATGCTCTCTCCATCGTGAAATTCCACACCCGGAAGTCGGTAAAGCGATCTCGGATGGAATAAAAACCTCTGATTGGCTGGGCGGCCAAAGCGTCTCCCTGACTGGCCGAAAAGTCTGTCAATCTCAGAGCATAGAATTCATACACAGATCGGATCGTTTTGTAGTTTTGCACCAAATATCTCAGCGGGACCGGGAGGCCGGGCAAGATGGCGGACTGGGCACAAGCAAACTTTTGAGTTTTGTTCGTTTTGGTCCCGAATTTTACATTACAGCTGCCCTCCTTTCATAACGAACTGTCGTGAACACAGGCAAAACATTTACTGACTAACCTGTGAAGAAAAGAACAACGAAAAAGTGATGTCTGCGACAAAGGATCGAGCAAACGTAAAAGCGGGAAACTCGCTAGCCTTCCATAGCTACGCCGCTGCCACCGTGGCTTCTGAAGAAGCTACCCCGATGGATACCACCAAACCAGGCAAGGCTAATGCTAACACACAAGGCACCCGGCGACCGCTAAACACGACTCCCACCAAGCTACCACCAGCTAAGAAACTGGCTCCAAACATTGAAAAGCCGACACCAAGCGCTGAAGCGACTATTGCCGACAGGGAGTACTCATTTGCTGATGTAGTGAAAATCCTGATGAAAGTTGAAAGCAAAGTGGATGATTTTAGCGACAAACTGACGCATCAATGTGATAGATTTGCCGAGCTACTACAGCACGTGGATGAAAACGGGAAAGCTGTTGCTGAGTGCCACTCAAGGGTTGACATGCTCGAGACAAAATGTGAAGGTCTGGAAAAAGAAAATGCTAAGCTGAAAGAGAAGGTTCTGGAAGTCGAACGCTATAAGCGCCGTTGGAATCTCCAACTTTCAGGCCTCAAAGAAGAAGATGGTGAAAATGTCAGAGAGAAGATAGAGGAGATTCTGCTTAAACTCTTCCCACAGTGGGCTGAATGCATCGGGGATGTGATCGACTCCGTGCACCGTGTCGGGAGAAGGGAGGAAGGACATAGCCGCCAAATCATCATGCAGTTTGTGAAAAGAGTTCGCCGAGACGCGGTGTGGAAGTCGACTAAGGACTCACCGATCTGCAGAGAACGAGGGATCCGCCTTTCCCAGGATTTCACCAAAGAAGATCTACTGTCTCGAGAGCTACTCTGGCCAAAAATAAAATTGGCTAGATCACAGGGTAAGGTGGCATATTACAAAGGCCACGTCACAGTCATTAATGGACGCATAGTCACACCTTAAAACGAATATGAGAGAGAAATAACCTCCAAATGTTCTAATTATATTTCTTCAACTAGTTCCAATGGAATTGCTGTTGTGTTCAAAAAGTTACTTTAGAGAGGGCATAACCCACTTTGTTCTCAGGGACCTGCCAAAAGTTTGTTAAACCTTAGAGTAAGAAGTTTACTTAAACGTTTTTGTGATCTGTGTGTATGTGTGTGCATGTGTGTGAATGATAATGCAACTGAAATGCAATTTGAAATTTTTGACAATCAATACTCGAGGTCTAAAGGATTGTATTAAAAGAAAGGCTATCTTTTTATATTGTAGAGGTAAAAGAGCAGAATGTATCCTACTTCAGGAAACTCATACAAATGAATCCGATGAAAAATTCTGGGCTTCTCAATGGGGAGACAAAATAATCTTTTCACATGGCACATCCAAATCAGCTGGTGTTGCAATCCTATTCAATAACTGCCAGGGGAAGATAATTACGACAAAATCAGACGAAAATGGCCATTGGATTATAACTGTCCTACAACTAGATGATTATATCTTAATTCTCGGGAATATTTATGGTCACTGCAACAGAAGCCAAAACAGAAATCTACTCTCAAAAATACAGGAAATAGTAATCCAATTCAAAAGGAAATATGCATCAGAAAACATAATTTTAGGTGGAGATTGGAATTTGGTTAAAGATGGATGGCTTGACAGACTCCCCAGTAAATATAACTCTACACACATAAATCCCATGCTATCTGACTGGTGTGAATCTCTAAATCTAACAGACCCATGGAGACAGAGAAATCCATATAAAAGACAATATTCTTGGTTCAAACCAGATGGTTCCGCGAGATCCAGACTCAATTACTGGTTAATTACTGACAGCATACTCAATCAAATCTCAAACTGTGAAATATTACCAGTACCTCTGACGGATCACTGCTGTGTCGAATTATATGTAACACCTCTCCCACTAACTTCTAAAAATAACGGATACTGGAAATTTAACTCTAGATTACTACTACATAATGACTTCTGTCAAGGCATTGAAAATCTTATACAAAATGTTCTAGGAGACGAATCCTTAGCATCATTTACCCAGAAATGGGAATTTTTAAAATATAAAATTCGTCAATATTCAATCTCTTATGGTAAACAGCTGAAAAAGAAAAACCTTATAGAAGAGGAAGAGATTATAAAAAATATACTTACAATTGCCCTGCGCTCTAAAATATCAGAAAATGAACAAAGAAACCTTATACAACTACAAGAAAAAACAAATAAAATGTATGAAAGGAAAGCTCAAGGTGCTTAAGATCACAAGCAAAGTGGATGGAGGACGGGGAAAAGAATACTAGTTATTTTTGCAGACTTGAGAAAAGGCGTCAAGAACGAAAGACAATAAAATCTTTGACGATTAATGGTGTGGACTGCTCTAATGAAACATCTATTGTGAACGAAATCACCAAATTCTATCAAAAGTTTTACAGCTCCTCCTACTTAGCTCCAAAGGCAGAGAGTCTCCTGAAACAAATTAAACAACACATCCCACAAATAGACAGTGAATTTAAGGAGAGCTGTGAAAAAGAAAAAAAAACTGGCTCTCATTTGAAAACTTTTGTTCCCTTCACAACATTTCATGTCGAAGATCAGAATTTAAAAAGATTCTTAAAGCAGTTCCTCAAGCTGTCAGGCAACAAATGGAGAACTTGGACAGGGAGAATTTACCTGTGCCTAATCTCTCAACTCTACAAATATTTGAACAAATTTTTTTGAAAAAAATATACCAAACAAATGTCTTAGAAAATCTCTAAATAATCAATTATTTCCTATAAAACCAAACAAAAATTCAATCATCCAAAAATTTTCTGAAGCTGAAATTAAAATTATTAGAACTGAATACTTAAAACTTCCTGTTAGTCCTAAAACAAAAGAAATACATTTTAAAATACTAAATAGAATTTATCCCTCCAGTGAACTGCTGAGAAAAAGATTTAATATTGAACAAAACAACTGTGTATTTTGTGAAAACGACATTGAAACCACTGAACATCTTTTTTACCAATGTATTTATACAAAGACATTCTGGGAAGACCTCTGGGACTGGTTGTCTTCAAAAATCCAGCTACAGAACGCTTTGGACAGGGACATTGTTGTCTTTGGCCTTTTACAGAAAGACTCTGAAACTAAAATTGTGATAAATAGTATACTACTGTTGGCAAATTTTTTTATCCATACTTGTAAATGGCGTAAGGTAAAGCCCATTTTCACAGTTTTCAAGAGACAAATGCAAGATAACTATGTAAAATCTTTGAAACTAATGTTATGTAAAAATGCTCTTTTTCTGATGCAAGCACTTGAAAACGTACAAATATTTGAAGACCTCTAACATACAATGTTGCGCGTGGGTGTGTGCGTGGGTGTATGTGTGTGTCTTTATTTTGCTTGTTTTATTTTATTTGTGCCTTGCAAACCGCAATTTTGTTTTTGTTTATAATGTAAACCAAATAAGCCAAAATGTTTGTAAATTTTGAAACTGTTAATAAAAAATAAATAAAAAAATGTCAGCGGGACCGGAAGTACGACTTCTGATTTGCACCTGCAGATTTCTGATTTGCACCTGTAGAAAACAGAGAATGTGTGACTCGTAGAGAGGATTCGAGTGGTTGTAAGTAGCAATTTGTGTTCGTGTGTTAGAGGACACAGCTATTTTCGTGGTAAATTATTTCACATACTTATTGCACAAGTTCACATTCAGATTTGCACATATTCAAATTCTCACTTCAACTTCACTTCGTACAATACAGGTGCAAAAGTATGTTTTGCACTTAGTGTGCTGCAACAATAGGTGCAAAATGTGAGCGTGTCAGTGTTGAAATATGTGACTTGTAGAGAAGGATTTGTGCACCTGTAAATATGATTTGTGCACCTGTAAATGTGATTTGTGCACCTGTAATTACGATTTTGTGAATGTGTATTTTTGTGTTGTATTTGTGGGAAGAAAAAAAATCAACACATACAAGAAATTATTTTACAAGTACATAACTCATAGAGTGTGGGAAATCAGATTTGCTGATACACATACAAATTCAATGTACACAACTACAAAATCGATGTTACAGTTGCTCAAACATTTTGCACCTGAAATGCCTTCATACATGTCTGCCTTCATTTAAACTCACGAGCAGCTGCTGGCTGAACTTGCGGAATGTGTTGAACCGAAACAACCGATTATTCCCACAATGCTTAGGGAGGGAAGGAGGGCAGGGCTCGTCCAGAGGAGGCTGGGATTTCTTTCAAAACACCTCCTCCCTCCTCTCATCTCCACTTTTTTTTTTTTTTTAATTTGTGCACTTGTTCCTCCTGAGGCATCTTTACTGCCTTTTCCTATTAGTGGAAGCTGTTGAGACTGAGAAATCATTTCTTCTCGAATCCTCGCCGAGAGATACACTAGAGAAACTTGTCTTTTTCTGTTGCATGTGCCCTACTGCTGTTTTATCTCAACACCAGGTGAGAGGAAATTCTTGTTTCACTGGTTGTTATTTTTAGGAAAGCAACAAACAAGCCGACAAATAGCTACAGGTAGCTAACAGGCGTACTAGTACTACATTAACGTTAGCTAGCTAAACTAGCATTTCAATTTGGTAAGTCATTACACGCTGTCGAGACGGAAGTTCTTCATTATTTTAACTCGACGTGAGATGGAAAACTGACACTTTTTTCTAAGTTTCTTTTACTTTGTGGCAATACTTAAAACCAGTGCCATGTAATGTGTCGTTGCTGTGTCTTTGGTAGCTCTATTAGCATGAATGAGGGTCCATCCGTGTTTAGTCACCTGCGGTGTCGCCTCTCAGGACTTTCCACCTGCAGACTGTTCCTGAGGGCCACAGCAACTGTCTGCTCATTTAATGTGACTCTTTATCACTGGGAGGTGCTCTGAATCCAGGTCAGCTGCTTTCACCTTGGCATTCCTCGCATTCTCATTCCGCAACAATACACTTTAATGTCACCCAACCGTTTTTAGAATCACCGCTTTGTTAACGTTTTCAGGATGACAGAATATGATGTGCTAATGTGGTGTGTTCTTATAGGAAGCTAGCATACTTTCTGGAGCTTTTTCTTTTGGAGTGTGCAAAATAAGCGTAATAATAATACCAAATATAAACGCCAAATGATATGTAAACCTCCACCGTTCACACTCCAACTGTAGTGTTAAACTTGGATGACTATAATATATTAAACCTGATTTTTCTTTTCATTTCCCCACAAAAGTGCAAGTGGCTACTGCTTGAAAGTTTCAGTTGAACTTCTAAAGAAGTTGAAGTTGCAGTTGAAATACAGTTACTGAAAGAAGTTGAAGTGGCAATGAGCATGTGCTCAAACAAGTCTTGACTGTTAAAGCTGAAATTGTAATCTTAAAGTATAATGTTTGGCCCAAAAATAAACCCAGAAACTTAAATAATTTCTTCACAAAATGTTCTTGTAGTTGCTGGTACAAACATTTAAAAAACACATCTGCACAAAGCTGAAACTGCGGTTGAAAAAAACAGAAACCTTGACTAGATTATTTGACAATATCACACTAGGATATTTGGACAAATACAAAAATCAGATAAACATCTATAGAAATTGAAGCAGCAGTCAAAAATACAGTTCCTAAGAGAAGCTCAGTTGACTATTCACAGTGTGCTCAGAGAAATAGGAGTCTTTGACTGTTTAATAAATTGTAATGTCAAAAACAAAATAAAATCAGAAAGTTATAAATGTGGTCATTTAGAAAATATTCCAAACAAAACATCTGAAAACTATACTGAAGTATCAGCTACAGTTACTGAAATAAGTTGAAGTAGCCAAAAAAGAAACAACTAGCTCACTAACTCAAAAAAGTTGACATCTAAGTCCATAAACTGCTTTTATAACCTTACCACAGAAAATTTGAGGAAAAAATAAAGCCCCAAAGTTCTAAATTCTAATGCAAAAATGCTTGTGTTGTCACTGTTCAAAAATTTCAAATAAAACATATGAAAATGCTAAGTGGCCTTTCAAAATGATGGTAACAAAGCCAACGTTTCTGCAAAGTACAGAATCAGTTTAGAGTGTCAATCTAACTCCGGAGTCAAGATAAAGTAGAAAAAGGAGATAAAATCATAGAAGGGTAAAAGATGAATTGAGCTGGAAGTTGAAGTTAATTCCAGCTGACGTGTATTAAGTGAAAGAAATTGTCTGGTGATCAACCGAAATGTAATCATTGAAAATACTTGTATTAATTGTATGTGAGCATAGAAATTGTGACACTGGCTTGTGTCACAATTTCTATGCTCACATATAGCCGACTTGAAAGGTTTTTAAGTGTAAGCAATAAAGGAGTTTAAATGTTATTTAAGAGTGTAATGACTAACAGCAGATCACCTTTCATTTGAAGTACAAGACATGAAAGCATAGAAAAGGTTGTGAGCTGAAGTCGTTACATACTGTGCAAAAAAAATTTTTTTTGATGTCTGATTTTACTGATCTCTACATGACCACAAATAATGTAAGGGCTGGTACAGTGACAAGTCAGGAGTTATGTTTTTTCACAAAACCAGAATCCTTACAGCTTTCAGTGTCAGCTTATTTTGACAATATTAGAGGACAATAATTGACATGTGACAGTCAAAGGAATCAGTGTTGCACCCAAACTTCTTTAGTGGGGACAGTGTAATTGATAAATTCTAAATATTTTTCTGAATGTGAGGCACATATTTAATTTATTTTTTAAAAGCATAAAATGAGCTCTTGATTATACAAAGACCAAATCATTTTTCTTAAATGTAAGAAATCTTTATAGGCCTCTTCTATGCCTCTCTGTTAGTCACAGGGCTCAATTTCTGTTCAGTGTAAGAACATGCTGTTTTGCCATTTAATGGTAAGATTGTCCCTGTGGTTAAGCATGTGGTAGCCGTTTTCCGTAAATCACTTGAGAGCATGGCTAACTATTTTGCAAACCATGCTGCTGTATTACAGAAGCTTGAGTATTTTTCAGCCATTGTTCCATGCAATATGACATCAACGTCCTCCACCTTGCTCGAGTTGTGTAATCCGTCACAGTGAACATACAGTCTGTATCTATTGGCAGAGCTACATTATTGGTGGTATTATAATATAGACTGTATAAATTAATGTGTATTTAAGCTGCATTACCATCAGGGGAAAATAGAAGATAGACAGAAAATAATACCACTTGATATTCAGTTTTATTAAGTTTCTGAAAAGGTTATTAATTAATTTCCACTCATTACTGACATGAATCGAATCAACGGCTGCCTGATAATTTAAAATCCAATAAAGCTCTAAAACTGTATGGTACACATTCTTTGCTTTCAGCCGGTCTCATATGTTTCTAGTTAGGAGGTGCTGTGCATTATCCGGTGCTGCATTGCATAGACAAATACATCACTCTTCCATCAAACTGTGGACCTTGTTAGGACAGGATTCACCTGCACATACTGACGAAAATGTATGCATGTACACCAAAGACTAAAAACAGCCAATATCTAAAGGTTAATAAGTAAACTGCATGTCAAGGCTGGTGGATGTGAAGGCAGTGTGAAAAGTGCAAGCAAAACCTGCTGCTGTTGAGAGGGAGTGGTTTCACAGTGACCTAAGGTTTCTGTTTTTCTCAAATTATTCCTGTATGATGTGAGACAAACGGAGCCTTGAGGGTTTATGAGGAACACGAGCTACATGGTTCACTGGCTTCTTTGAATCACTCAGCTTTTATAACTTGCTCAGGGTGGCAGGTCTAGTTTCACGGCCATTAACTGTGGATGGTCTGGTTGGGATTACTTGTCATGACACAAGATCCACAACTGTCACTTGTTTTGTTTTTTTTAGTCCCAGCATGTTGCTGTGATTAGGTCCCTAAGTGAAACTGCTCCACACAAAAACCGTTTAGCAGTATTTTTCCCTGTCTCTCCGTCCTCTGTAAGATACTTGGCAGACTTGCTGGTCTTGTTTTTCTCTTGCAGGGAATGACCTGTATTTCATGCTGCTCTGTTTCCTCTCCGCCCAGTGTGGGTGAATCATTTGAGGTGTGGCTGCCACTTAGAACAAGAGGCTGGACCATATAACCACAAAATGGATAATAACATGCCATGCAGCTTAGAAGCAAGCTTTTACAGAAAGTAAAATGATAGAAGGGCCTGGGAATAAATGCTCCAGCAAGTGGTGCTGTAATGTGTTTGTATGCTGAGGAAGTTGGAGATCTGGTTGAAGAGAATGTTTGTAGATGCTATTTGTGGCATATAGTCCATTTCCCCTCACGTGCACTACCACCAACTCCATGGCAGGACTCTGGACGGTATTATTTTCCAGACACATACCAGATTTCAAGACCACGAAAAACTGATGTTTGTCACCCTCCTCAACCCTCAGAAGTTTCGGGAATACAAGAAAAATTTCCCGCATGCAGCCTTCTCCAGCATAACACAGAGCCATGGAACACTTTTTGATCTGTCTCGGCTAAAAACAGAACTAACTGTAATGTATGCCATGGGTGATTTTGCAGGAAAATCTCCCACTGATCTCCTTGACTTCCTTCAGCAGACAAATCTGAATGAGGGCATGGGGCAGCTGTACACATTTGTGTGTTTGGCGGTGACCATCCCCATGTCCACTACTACCGTCGAGCGGACATTTTCAGCCCTAAAACAAATTAAAACTTATGCCACTTTCTGCATTAGCTTCGATAGCGATAGAAAAGGACTTCTTGATTGAACTGAAGTGCACAGATAATCTGTACGACAGAGTAATTGCACTCTTTAAGGAAAGTAAGGAGGATGGATTTTGTGTACAAATTATCAGAATTTTTGATGAATAAAATATTGCTATTTTCCTAAATAATATTGCAATTTTATGAGGCTGTTATTGATGTTTTTTATGTGTCACAGCTGTAGCTGCAGTAGAAGGAGACTTGTGCACCCTGGGTTCATTTCTTAGGTAAAAGCATTTATTGTGGTTACACAAGTTATCTATTGGCGATTCAACGACTCTTTATACTGCATTTCTGCATAATAAGATGGTTTTTTATAGCTATTTCATAGTTATTGTGGAGTGGATGAATTCAGACAGAGCACTATTAAAGGCATAGGTGTGAAATGCGTGGCCCGCCACTGGTATATGTGCACTTCGATAATATTGCTCATTCTTTCATATTTAAAGATTTCCTTCCATGCCTTGTTCCTCCTCATGTCTGATTTGCTACAGATTTTCCTACTGCTGCTGTTTAGTCAGGTGGAGGCATTTATACAAAACTATGGATCGTTCTCATTGACCCTAAGGGCCCATTAGCATGTGTACACAAACCAACACAGCCAGCGGGCCACTGCAGGCTACTGTGCTAAAACTGGGACGCACAAACTCAGTGAGACTGTGACCCAGTACATTCAATGTCTCTTGTTTTCTGCATTTTCCTCTTCTGTTTTTATCCGCTGACTGAACAAGATTTTTTTTCCTTTGTGTTTTTCCAGAGTCACGAGGAAACTGTAGCCGACATAACACAGAAAACTAAAGGGCAGAAGTATATATGAAGAAGGTGAGTCACTCTGGGTCGCAGACAAGGAGATGATTGCTTTTTTTGTTCTGTCAAGAACAGAGATTTGAGAAATGGTTTAACTTAAAAGCTTGATTTGAAATTGTCAGTCTTCGCTTTCACACCCTGCCCTGCAGAGATGTGTATCTCAGAGTCAAAGAAATAAAGCTAGAGCCACTTGGTGGCATTGATGATTTGTAGTGTCTTTTAAAGTAGAGTAGAAAATGCTGCTCCATGTTTGTCCAGACATGATGCTGTGCAGGTGTTGGTTGCATTTGTAGGTGTTTTGTGTCCTGATGCAGTTTTTTTTAGTTGTCTTTGCTTGAAAGCTGGTCTGACTTGAGCTGTATTGTCAAGTTTGCCAAACCAGTTTCCTCTTCACAAGGCTAGATTAGTTTTGCAGAAGCCTGTTGTTTGGGTTCATTATCCACTTATACTCCTTTTTCTGTTGTAGGTAGTCTTTTTGTGGGCTTGTGAGTCAGCCAAGCGCTTCCAGTAACAAATAATAAAAGTGTGGTTATTTTTATCTCTTTTCCACATGGGGTTGGATGATTTGGATAGAATAATTATTCTAACTTTTGACAAAATTAAATTAGTGATATTTTTTTTAAAGTCATGCTTCAGTTCACTGTGCAGCATGGGGTGAAGAATTTTCACGGAACACCACCAAAAGTGTGATTGTCACACAAAGAGAGCGACATGAATTTGTAAAAGCACTGACAAAGCAGTATAAGCCCAGGGTCGGACACGGAGCATAATGTCTATTCTAAACAGCGGTCTGTCATTATTTTGAGTCACATTTTTAATTTGAAATCAGTTAATTGTTCAGCAGTATTTCAAATAATAAGCTCTACATCCGTGAAATGCTCATTGATATGCTGTGGTGACTTTATTAATGTTGCTTAAAACTCTTAAAGATTAAGAAAATTGCAGTTAAATATGATCAAGTTCATGTTTTACACATTAAAGTAACTTTATGTCATATAATGCATGAAAATGTAGTTCAGTTGAATTTATCTTTAATTTGTAAAGTCTATGTGTGGTCTTACATGTTTTTTTGGTACATGATTTTGACCATGTACCAGTTATACCGAAACATACAGTATTTCAGCTTGAAGACTTGACTGAGTTTGTTGTGTCTTTTTGCTTTTGATTATTTCATGTCATATCATCTGAATTTGACACCACTGGCCTCTTGGTCCCTTTTCCAGGTGTAAATCAGTGTGCTTATATGTGTTTAGATATGTTGCGTCCTAACGATGAGGACACCTTAGCTACACTTTCCCATCGATCCTCTTAAATTATTTAAAAAAGAAATACCTTATTCTAGCAGTTCATTCACCTTGCATGATTCTCTAACTTCATTCCTCTGCACTTATTCTCTCTTATTTTCAACCACATGACACAGTGTTGACTTTTTTGTATTCGTTTTTCTGTCGCACAGCACTGGGGAGAATGTTTCTGTCCCAGCCTCCAATGGCCTTCCTGCCCGATACCTTAGTCCAGGTATGACCATCACCTTCAAAAAATCCAGCCCTCAGCCTGCGTCTTCTTCGTACAACGTCACGAGTCTCAGGTTAGTGATAATATCAGCAGCTGAAATTCAACCAGGATTCATTCTGGGCCTGATCGATGTGTGGTGTGAAAACCTTTCTTGAGTCATGTGATATTTGTTGTTATTTTTTACTGACATTGCATCTGTTTGTCAGCAAGGCTTTCTTATGCTTCATATTGATCAGATCAGTCATCCAGTGGAAATATCCATTGCACTATTATTGAGCATCTGCTGTGCGTGCGTGCGCCACCTCATGATGCTGCTGCCAAAAGAACAGCAGTCCAACACACCCCTCCCCTTCTATAACCAAGAACACCAGGGTGGAAAGGAATATACAGCCAAATGTGTGTGTAGGTGTGTGTGTTTTTAGGGGTTGTGGGGACCTAATGTCCTCACAACCATAGGAAAACGAAAAGAAATGTCATTTGTGGGGACCTCATTTGGGTCCCCATGAGGGGAAACAGTGTTTTCTTGGCCATGTTGTTGTTACTGAAAAAAGTAAAAGTGCAAAAACGTTTCTTTAGGGTTAGGCATTGTTTTGGTCTGGGTAAGGGTTAGGGATTAGATATGAATGGGAGTCAATGGTAGGTCCCCACAAGGATAGGAATACACAGTGTGTGTGTGTGTGTTGCAGTAAAATCTGCCCAGCATCATCGACACCTCACACCCTGTGTGTGTACGTACATGCTTTTGTGCTGACATCACATTTTAATTTACCTGCTGAACCTTATCTCATCACATACCAACTAGATCCGGTGCGGCGCAGATGGATGAGATCGAAGGCCTGCAGTTGAAGCTTTCCACTGAGGACTCTGTGTCTCTGGCGTCCTCCTTGGTGGAGCCCATCAACCTAGAAGGTCAGTCAGTCACTGTCAGCATGATGTCAGAACAGCAGTAGCATAATAAAGCATTACTATTTAAAAAAAAATAAAATAGAAATGTTCATGGAAATTTCACTGCAGTTAGTATAAGTGTGATGTGACCTAGGCTTTATGTATTTTTCGAAGTTTAATTATCACCAATTTAAAACTGTACAAAGAAACCCAGACACTGATCACTGAAAAAATCATATAGGCTACTCTTTTATGTCAATGGTGGAAAGTTACTACGTACATTTACTTTAAGAGGTGTGTTGCGCAAATATTTCCACTTTAATGCTACTTTATACATTCATTCCACTACATTTCTTATTGAAATATTTGACTTTCTAGTACTTTCCCACTACATTTATTTCATAGCTTTAGTGAATGTATTTGCCGCAATGGATGATGTAACACTAAATATAGATTCTCCCCTCTAAACTACCGATATAGTTTAATTCAGTGGATGTTCAAATGATCCTATATCTGACCATAAATCAAAGGTTAGAGAAAAAGTCAAAAAGCTAAAAACAGATTTGGATATCAGGAGTTTGGATTTTTTTCTCCTTTCTTTGTGGTGTTCCTGTGTGCACTGGATGTAAAGTACTTCAAAACTGCATCAGCTACAACACTACCATGCTGCTGATTGGTAGTTTAATGGTGCCATATCGCTGAACCAGCTTGTTTAACTTATTACTTTAACTACAGCTGTCTGCTAATATTTTCAAATTGAATTGATTTTTGCTTGTAATGGAGTGTTTTTACATTGCTGTATCCAAACACTTCTTGCATAATTTTTTAAAATGAAGTCAGCATATGTAATTGACGGTGTGTAAGACAGTATTTCATCATACACACCTTGTGGTGTGCAAAACTTTTGGTATTTGGGACATTGTTTAAAACAAAAATTTATTCAGGAGCTTAAACTGCTTTTAAGAAAGTATCCCAGTTGTTTACATTTTTGATTTTCTGACTGTGATCTGGCAAACATCATCATTAGAGTTAAACAAACTAAAAATACTTTAACTCAACAATCAAAATAAACAGTGCTATTCTTTAGGGCTCGACCCAGGAGACCAGACGAACGACTTAAATGTTTCTCTGGTTTACAGTAATGACAAGGTGTGACCTAAAACTGGAACCATGTGAAGAAGATTTTTGTCTTGGAAGTTGGACATTTAAAAATAACCTGTACATGACACGTAATGAATCACTCATAGAGACACTCATATTATCACACAGCACAAGTTTTGTTTGATTAATATAAGTTCCAGTGTGTCTGTCTATGTGTCATCCAGACTCCCATTATGCTGCGCTGCGAGGTGAACTTGAGTCCGATACCCAGAATTTGGATGCAGAGTCCTGGAGCCTGACTGTGGACCAGACCTACCTGAGGGACCTGAACAAAGAGGCTATTAAAAGACAGGATGTCATATATGGTAGGCTGAAGCACAGAAGCCAAAGCTTGACTGTGTAAACCAGACTGAAGCTTAGTCTTTGTAAGAATATTTTTTGAAAATGGATAACGAGTTAAAAAAATAAAAAAAATCAGTTTGTATTTTTAATAATCATATTTCATTTCAGTCAGGGTGTGTTTATATAAATAAGAAGTTTCTCATATCAGTCACCCAGTGGGGGGAAAAAAAAAAGATCTGGTAGCAGAGTACACAGTAATTGTGCTTATGAAGCAAAGATTACAATGCCTGTCATTATAATGATGATGGATAGTTTCTTTGCTGCACATATCCTTTTGATAGAGGCCGTGTCTGCCACAATACTAAGATACTGGGACAAATTCACCTAGAATACATTTTCCATCTTTCATTTGGAGGAACTACTAACTAACCTTACTTGCATGACTTTGTTTACCTTTGCTTATTTAGATAGTTTGGCCACTCACTGGTAATTATTTAGCAAGGAGTAGAGTATTTACATCAGTAATCACAAGATCTCTCTTTATTAATTTCCTAGAGTTGATCCAGACAGAGATGCACCATGTACGCACCTTAAAAGTCCTTCTTCATGTCTACATGCATGAACTGAAGCAGTCTCAGCTAATAGAGGCCCCGAAGTTGGAGTGGCTCTTCGTAAGAGTGGAAGCCCTGCTCACCCTCCACCAGCACTTCCTCAACTGCCTCAAAATGCGCCAAAATCAAAGTCGGGAGGAAGGAAACCCAAACAACTACTACATAACACAGCTGAGTGACATCCTCATCTCTCAGGTAATGGTGGAGCAGGAGTCCAGGATCTCTGCTTTCTATTCCGTATCTACTCGCCTTTAGGCGAAAAGGCCACGAAAGTTTGTATGTCAACATAACATATGACAAGTCTGAAGTACTGTGTGAGGTTTCTCCAAAACATATTATATTTTATATATATATATATATATATATATATATATATATATTAATGATTTTAAATTCACCCAACAGGTGTTTCAACACCGTCCCAAACAAAGGTTGAATTTCTCTTTTCATTTTCAAAAACTGAAAAAAAAAACAAAGAAACAAAACATGGAATTGATGTGTACAACATTTTTTTTCTGTGTTCTAAAAAATATATAAACACTTTAATACTTGCATTTTAATTTTGTTTCCATACCTGCCTCCTATCTGCTCCGTGTCAGTATTGAGTGGACTTTATGCTTTGTCACTTGACTGTTGGTTGCAGATTAGTCACTATTGGATTCATGTTTTTGTCTTGGTTGTCATTGCTGGTTTTTAAAATGAAATGCTCTTCAAGCCTGTGGGCAGGTTTAGGAGTTCATAGGGTAAATGTACAGTTTAACTTTAGCTTCTTGTCAAAAGCTTACTGCTTTTGACAACAATTAAGCTTGTGTTTGGCCTGCACACAGTTTACTCTTTACAACTCTCCCTGAATGCCATGTTTACAGTACTACACAGAGGTCTACCACAAACAGTCTTACATGAAGTTTTGCCTGCAAACATTACTAGCAAGTCAGCTGTAAAGAATAAAATTAAGGCAGAATTTTAAAAGTCAACCTTTTACATTTCATTGTTTTAAAAAAAACATCAGGCAAACTTATTTTTGTGAGCATTTATTCAATTGCTGTGTGCCTATTGTCATTACAGTCCAACACATGATATTGTTAACACTGACAGGCACAAATACAAGAATCGGTTTGAGATTTGATTTGTCTATTATCTAAAATAACGGTTTTATTATAAATAAAATGTTTATGGTGTACCTCAGTTTTTCCTGCTTAGCCCCACTTTGCTCCAGCCACCTATCTTCACCCATATTCATCTCTGAGCGTGTGCAGTGTACAGTGTACAGGTGTCCAGAGGAATGGTTGTTATGTCTGAAACGCTCTACAAGGAACCACAGATGGGTGTGTGTGCTCCATGAGCCGAGGAATGATGCTGTTTCACTGGTGTCACATTCCCAGAGAAGCATTTTTACGTCTGTCAATAATTTTCCAAATTATGTGGAACAGGCTATGAGAACATAGATTGTATATTGTAAGATTATAGTGGATTTCTGTGTGGTTATTATTTTTCTCATTATGTCAATTTGCATGTGATTGGCATTGAAATGCATTGTAATATGACTAATTTTAAACGACATTTATTCCTTACCTTAGATGTGCAGTGTATATGAAACATGGAGCCAGGTTCAACATTGTTCTCATATGTTTTATCTCTTCTAGCATCATATGAAATATAAAAAACAAGCAAGTGACTAACTTATAAACAGGCTAGTATCTGACAAACTACAGAAGCCACTGACAGTCTGACAGCTTACCAAGTGGGGTGATTTGGCATTCACACAATCATTGATACAACTAATTCTGTCATTTCTCGGTTAACTTCAGTGACAACACATTGTATGAACTAAGTATTTTCCAGTGCAACAAGGCCCTAACACACACCAGTGATGTATGCTGTGTGTCAAAGCACCAGCACCCATGGTTTTTCTGTGCAAACCCACAGACCTTCAGCATCTAGATGCTTGGCGTTGTGAGTTGACAAGTCAGCACATCAGAATGTGTCACTGTTCTACATTCAGCTCCCCTGAAATGCAGCAATTTAGTCACATTTGCTCTCATATTTTTCATTTAATGACTGTTGGTTCCTTCTGCATGACATGCACCGTGTGCGTGCTTTGGACATCATAGGATGTGATGCTTAGCAGCAAAGCAGGGGCGCGTTGCACTGTAAGTGGATCATAAAGCCACAGTCTCGATTGTGACCCTCTCCTCCTTTTTCTTTAAATGAACACTTTGAGTATTTGGTAGTGAATTCTGTGTAACATTGTAACAATTAAATTTTGCAGTTTATGGAGATGTAAAGGTTTTCTTTTGTGCGTCAGTTTTCAGGTACACTGGGAGAACAAATGATGGAATGTTACAGCATTTTTTGCAGCCATCATAGTGAGGCCATCAGCTTCTATAAAGAGCAGATGCAGAGCAGCAAGAAGCTGCAGATCCTTATTAGAGTAAGTAATCTTCTCTCACTACTCAGTTTATGTAAATGAAAGTGATTTTCTTCTAACTATTGTGAGGACTGCAGAGAAAATGCACCGGAATTAGCAAAAGATTGTGCATATCTATAGCATCAGTTACAGAATTTAAGATGTTCAACCAATACCAGTGGTTATAGAAGCACTGTTGCTCCTAAGAACAAAACTAGTCTCCTAAACCAACTAACTGTTGAAACAAAAATGGCAACTACCTTACAGTATAGTTAGTTATATTAATAATAATATTTTTGTCGTGTCTTTCAATACTGGAGTTACAAAGGATTTTCAAAAGGGAGAAGTAATTAAAAACATTAGAAAAGACATGTTTTAATAGTCAGGGGAAGCTGGTTCCACAGTGCCAGGGCTTAAACGGTAGAAGCACTCCGCTCTCTTCATTAAGCCTGGACTATAGTATTTTTATTACCAGCTGATTTTCTGGTCTGAGGGGTTGAGGTGCAGAATAAGAGCTTAATAGCTCAGATATTTAGAGCGGAGCCAGACCATGTTGACACTGAAAAGTAATCAGTGTGTTCAGTTGGGCAAAGAAGTTATGCAACAGCACGCCAGTCTGGTCAAAATTAAAACAGCAGGTGTAGTAGTAAGTGTTACAGCAGTGTGCCTAATAAACAGGCAAATACGTTTGATCAAGTTTGTAAAATCAGAACTTCTTTCTTTAACAGAAAATAGGTCAGCTGCCAATAGTGCGAAGGCTGGGAATCTCTGAATGTTTCCTGTTGGTGACTCAACGCATCACAAAATATCCTGTTTTGGTGGAGCGGATCATACAGAACACTGAAGGTAAAATCTCCCCACTCATTGCTTGCCTCCTTCTTTACAAGGTGTTTAAGAGTTTTGTCAGACTTTCAGTCTTTGACTCAGTAAAATAAAATTACTGAAATCAAATTGGCTGCCTTCATAGTGACACTTTACAAGCCTAGTAAGGCTCCTGGTTTAATTTACGGCATGCTTCTTACAGCTGATACACATGAGCACAAGTCTCTGGTAGAAGCTCTGGCGTTGATTAAAGACACCATCTCCCAGGTGAATGCTCAGGTCAGTGAATATGAGAAAGCAGCTCGTCTAAAAGAGATCAGCCAGCGTCTGGAGTCGAAATCTGTGGCCCGGCTGAAGAACAACCAGCTGTTTCGCAGAGAGGATCTGATCCAAGACAACAGAACACTTCTACATGAAGGCACCGTAACCTGGAAGTTGTCGGGTAGACAGAAAGGTTTGTGACCAGTTTATCAACATTGGGACTGTTTGTCTGTAGCTTAGCACATTGCTCATATGTATGTAGAGCAGTTTACTAAGTATTCAAACTTGTAGAAACAATGTAGAAAGACTGGAGTATGGATTTTCCAAGACTTTATGTATTCAAGATCTTGTTCATGAGTGATAGGAAAGTGGAGTGTGAGATGGACAGATGTAGTGGGGCAATATCAGCAGAAGTATGGGCGTTGTACCAGACTAGTATGCTGAATATTCTTGTTGATTTATGTTCCATCTCTCACCTATGGTCATGGATGGTTGGATACAGTGGATACAAGCAGGCCAAAATTAATTTCCTCCATAGAGTGGATTACGCTAACCTTAGAGATAGGGTGGGGAGCTCGTACATCCAGAGGGAGTCAGTTGAGATGGTTTGGGCTTCTGATTTAGAATTCCTTCTGGGCACATCCAACTGGGAGGAGATTCTGGTGCCAGTAAACTTATTGAGGGAATTATATATTATAATGGGGTCTAGGAACACTTTGGAATTCCCTAGGAGGACCATTGCTGGGAAGAGGGATGTGTAGAAAGCACTACTGAGCCTGCTGCTACCATGATCCTTTCAGCTGATGTGGCTGCATTCACTGCGGACAGGAGCTGCACTGTAAATGTTGTGAACTATAACTAGGTCCTACTTGGTCAGATTACCTTTGTGACAAGTGTCACAGTTTTGAACCGAATGCCTGCACATATAGTTGACATTCAATTCAATTCAATTTTATTTATATAGCGTCAATTACAGTCAAATCATCTCAAGACGCTTAACAGAACCCATATGCCTGACCCCCAGAGCAAGCCCAAAGGCGACGGTGGCAAGGAAAACACCTTTTTAACAGGGAAAAAACCTCGAGCAGAACCCGGCTCTATATAGGAGGGACCCATCTGCCTGCTGGCCGGGCGGGTTGAGAAGGACAGAGGAGGGTAAGGGGGAGGGATGGGAGAAGAGGGAGGGGTGAGAAAGCAAGGAAAACACAACACACATTTGGATACATGTATGACAAGATATGTGACACAAAGTATAAGCTAACATTGAAAACTGACTCATAGTTTACTCTTATGATGTACGGCTCTGACATTAAATCTACTACATATATAGCTAGCAGTAAAATTCAAACAGTATGTAAGTTAGCATAACAAGTATAGTGAAGGCGATGCAGAGTTGACTGGTGGAAAAAGGGGAGTTGGAAGCAGAGGGCTGGAGGAAGGTCAGCAGCTGCATCCCACAGTGGACATGGTGGAGACTAGACCAGTTGGTGGAACATCGACCGCAGATCTGAAGCATCCAGCTCTGGGACCAGGGACACTCGGAGAAATAGCACAGGGGGAAACGGAGTGAATGTACTGCAATAACGGTATACATATTAAATGTAAAGGTAGATAGAGAAGGGCTCAGTGCGTCAAGAAAAGTCCCCCAGCAGCCTAGGCCTATAGCAGCATGACTAGGGGCAGAACGAAGGGACGTCCAAGAGGGAGTCAGCTGTGCAAATGAAGACGCAAGCCGAACCCCTGTGGGTCACCCAGTCAGCCCTAACTATAAGATTTGTCAAAAAGGAACGTTGGTCTTAAAAATAGAGAGGGTATCTGCCTCCCGAGCCCAAACTGGGAGCAGGTTCCACAGGAGAGGCGCCTGATAACTGAAGGCTTCAATCTCAGATCTTCTGTAGGTGTTAAGATCAGATCCCACATTTGCAGTCAGCATAGAATGTATTTTTCTCTTAAATTTGTTATCTATGTCGCGCAACATCTACACCACTTGCATTTATACTGCAGTCAGGCAAAAGGTAAACTGAAGTGAGTGTGTTCATTGTTCTGATTTTAATGAAACTTTGAGGGTTGTTGCATCAAGTGACCTGCAGCTCACTGGATTACTGCAGCATTACAGCGCCAACTTTTGCACTTGTTCCATTTTGTGTTTTTTAATAGTTTCAAAATTGGGGAAAATGGTTTTGTAAAGCCAAAATACTCTCTGACCCAGTATCAAAACATGTCTGTTTGTGGTTAAGTGTCAAACGATCACACAAACCGCATGTCTGATATCCATCTTGGTGGTCAAAACGTCAAGTATTTGTGTTGCTTTGATGCTGAGCAGTGTTCTCTGTCTGCAGACATCCATGCTGTGTTGCTGTCAGATGTGCTTCTCCTCTTACAAGAGAAAGATCAGAAGCTTGTATTTGCTGCTGTGGTGAGTTCCGCTTAGACCGTACTTGAACAATATAAGTATCACTGTGTCATCTGTGGATTCAAAGTTTATTTTTTTCTCACTTTACTGCAAAACAATCACGGGTCTTAGCTATCCGATTTGTTCATCTTGTAATCTTGAATGATAAGATATAATTATCCAATCACAATATTAATTTCAATCATAATAAAACCTGCTGTATTATTATGGCTCATGCAGGATAGCAAACCATCAGTGATCTCCCTTCAAGGACTGATAGTTAGGGAAGTGGCCCAGGATGAAAAAGCCATGTACCTCCTCTGTGCATGTACCTCCAGCATGCCAGAGATGTACCAGATCCAAACAGGCTCCAAAGAGGAACGTGTCACTTGGACGACCCTCATACGAGAAGCTGTGGAGTGGTAAGCTCAGTGTTTCGAGGAAGAAATATTAGTGTTAAATAGAGCAGTTGCAACGGCATTTAATAGCAGCATGGATACCTGATAGTCAAAGAATCGAACATAACTGAAATAGGATCAGCATAACTGTGCACATGCAGCACATATAAGATGTGCTGCATGTGCACAGCTGACATTTGGGCTTGAAAGTGATGCAAATAAAAATAAAGTGATGCAAATAAAAATCTCACTGACATTTCAAAAGAAAAAATTCCTTCCCATTGAGACAAAGATTAGCCCAAACTTTCATAAAAATGTGCCTGTTGCAGTTGAGATTTCTGAAAGAAAATTCTATAAATATGATCATCTGTATTTAAGACACCTTTTCACTGAAATCTCAGGGAGTCAAGGGAATTAATAAAATGAAAGGCCACATTTCATGGCATTCTTATCAGGACTGGTTGTTCCATTGACCTAGACATTGAACAGGCTGATTGAGAACCAGCTAACACATTTTTTTTACATTTCACGCGATATGTCACCTCTTGTCAGATTGAATCACAAAAGAGCATTGTCATGTGGATTTAGAAAAACAGGCCATTTTTAAAATATTTTTTTCTTCAGAATATTACTTAAAAGACTAAACTGAGTAAGATGTTTGTGTTATTCAGCCATCGCGAAGAGGAGGTGTACCACGATCTTCTCGCTAGACTGCAATATGTTCAAGGTAAGATAGCCAAGATTATTGGCCACTTACTGAATCACAGAGAACACCAGGCCAGTGTGCCAAGCTGATCAGTAAGGCTTTCTTGAACAACAAAAGAAAGGTCAGTGTGGTGCACAAATTGTCTTTCTACGTGTGCTTAGCAAACCGCTCACTTGTGTAACATTATCACACCATTTTGCCGAACTGGGTCAGCCAAAAACCTGACTATATCTTAGCTCAGATCTTCATAAAAGGCAGCATGACAAAGATCTTGTAAGTCTGGAAATGTTGCATCATTACATAGTTTGAGAGCTTGCTAGTTTCAGTTTGTAGATTACCTCTTCTTTTCCTCGTGTGCTTTTTGTTCTATGCCATTTCTCAGTTGGGGTTGGATTTGCACTCTGCTCCTTTTCTTTGAACATTTCTGAATGTTATTTCACAATGTTCGTAGGGCTGTAATCAACCTCTTGACGTGACTGAAATAGTCCACACTCTGTCACCAATGACCTGACCTAATTGCCTTCAAGGAAAAACTAAATCTGCATGTTATCTCCAAATGAACTAAGTTGGTCACAGTGCACTCCACCTGCTACCCTTATCAGCCTAAACAAATTTTGAATAAAAACAAATAGCCAGTGTTTGTAACATATTTAATAACTTACAACTAGTTAATTTATGCTGAAATGATAACTAGGGACTGAGCAGTAACTTGAAAGGCAGCATATCGACCACCCAATCGATGAGTCAACCTGAAGCCTAGAGCACTCAGTGTCTGGGAGAAAAAAAATCACCACAGAGACTATTCATTCTCCATTCTCTATACACCGCTTTATCCTCACTAAGGTCGCGGGGTGGGGGTGGGGGTGGGGGGGACTGGAGCCTATCCCAGCTGTTTGAAAAAACATATGACCAAAATATAAGAACATTCTTTTTCTTTGGCATATAAGGTGGGATTCACACTGTTCCTATTTACTTGTACAGAGTAAAATAATAATAAATGTTGTTTTCTTTCTGCAGTTCCACTGCGTTTACCAGATAAACAGGTTATTTTATGATATTGCTCTTTAGACAGTCTAAAGGCAAAGGATCAACTGATAATACAAAGTCTGACAGAAAAGCAGCAGATCTTTGCTGCTCTCTATGAAGATGTGACATCCCAGGAGATCCCCCACAAAGGGCTGCTGCTCCGAGGAGATGTAGCTGACCTCCAGCAGGGAGAGACACTGCTGAATGGAGCCATCAATGAGGGTGAGGGCAGAAGCAACACCAGTTTGTACTTTATGATTTCTAGTTACTTATTTTTGTTGGGATTGGACTGATGTGACAGGTAGTCTTGTAGTGAAAACTGTGAAACCCTTACATCATGACAGAGAGCACTGATATTATCTTTTAAGAAGGAGATTAGGAATGTGTTTTCCTTGTTTTCTTTGCAGTGGAAACTCTGCAGAACCTGCTCTTCTTGAGGATAAGAGACCCAAACCTTCCTATAGATGAGAGTACAATTCAGGGAGGGCCTCTAAGGGGCTACACCTTTGGAGTGGCAGATAGTAACCTGATGGATACCACCATGAAAAGTAAGATGTTTTGAGATATATCAGTAATATGTACACATTGGAGTATTATCACAGGCCCTACAGCTTATGTAGTACAGCAGCATATATGGCTGTCACAAAACATTTGAGTGCATCATAATCATCCTCACATTATTTTATTGGCGTGATCAGCGGTCAAAACATTCATCTGGTGGCGTCTAATAATATCGGCTTAATGTCTGAAGTACATTTTACTTAAGGGGGGAGTACACCTTATAGGCCTAAAAAAAAAAAATTAAGTGCCTAAACTGTTCATTAGGTATCAAAGAAATGTTTAGTTAGTGACATACAACAGCTTGGCAAGTACTTGTGCATGGTTCACAATCTTTATCTCCTATTTTCTCAAAATCTGTATTTTTTTGGGACAGGCGTTACATAAAACCTAATAACTTTTAAACTATTTAAGCAATCATGCAGATTTTTTCATAGATTGTTCTTAAGACAGTACTTCTTAAAATAATGGATGCTTTTTTTAAATACTTTATAATCTGACCACTTAGGACCATTTTCATTCTGGGGTAAAGAGTTATTTATATTGAAATGGTTGCTGTGGCAATAAGAAAAAGAGTTATCCCCAAAGCACCCATTATTTGTTTTACAGTAGGTATAGTCATTAACCCAAAATTGATGGACTCTGAGTAGATAGCATCTAAAGATGGGTCACCGGGAAATGTGTATTGGCATGTTTATGACAAGATTTTGTCCCCAGGGATCACTGCATGTAACTTCTAACTGTTAAAATGATAATTTGCAACTCATAAGCTTTAAAATGATGTATAGCATGTTAAATTGGGTCATATCAAACATTGTTAAGAGCCTATACAATATAATGGCTTTGCGAACCTGTGAAATAAGGTGTACTCCCCCCTTAAAAACTGCAACTGCAGTCTAACCAGATCAACATGGGGGTCTCCAAAACAAGAGGGCTATGCACATTTGCACAGTAGACTAGTGAGATAACTGCATTAATTATGCATGATTCTAAATTATCAATGACAATCAGTCAGGATATTACACTGTGTACTTTCCACATCAGACAGGTGAGCTGTTACACACAGAGTCACAGTTTATAAGCTACAGTTAAACTGTTTTTCATGCAGTGGATTTACATTTAGTGCTCTGAGTGTATCCTAATGCATTTTGTCACTTGGCACTCTGTACAATTTTGGCTGTCTCCCTCACTGTGGTGGGTTTGTCTGAATGAAGCAGTAAGGAGCATAAACATAAAATTCTGAAATGCTTCAGCATGTCTAAATGAGAGAATGCCGTCACTTTATCAAGTTGAAGCAGTACATATCCTATGTATGAAAGGTGAAATATGATCAACATCATGACGGATAAAATGATCACTTACTTTTTTATGTATGTGAATTACAGCTGAAACAACTAATCGATTTAATCGATTATTAAAATAGTTGTCAGCTATTTTGGTCATCGATTAGTTGGTTAATAAGTCTATTTTTACCGCAAGCAGCATGTTTTGTGCATATTTTAAGCCAGCCTGTAATCGCGGTGACCAGGTGTGGCAGTAATGAGCCAGTGTAGGTTTTACGCAACCAGAACTGCAGGAGAAGAAACAAACAACCAATAGGTTGCCTTGCTTTAGGTCACGTGATGTTTACTCAGCGTCATAGACTCGCACTGAGCGGCTGTGTCTTCTTCTTTTCCTTTCGGCTTTTCCCTTCAGGGGTCGCCACAGCGAATCAATTGCCTCCATCTAACCTTGTCTTATGCATCCTCTTCTCTCACACCAACTACCTTCATGTCCTCTTTAACCACATCCATAAACCTCCTTTTTGGTTTTCCTCTAGGCCTCCTGCCTGGCAGTGGGAAACTCACCATCCTTCTACCAATATATTCACTCTCTCTCCTCTGGACATGTCCGAACCATCTCAGTCTGGCCTCTCTGACTTTATCTTCAAAGCCTCTAACATGTGCTGTCCCTCTGATGTACTCATTCCTGATCCTATCCATCCTGGTCACTCCCAAAGAGAACCTCAGCATCTTCAGTTCTGCTACCTCCAGCTCTGCCTCCTGTCTTTTCCTTAGGGACACTGTCTCCAGACCAAACAACATGGCTGGTCTCACCACAGTTTGTAAACCTTTCCTTTCATTTTAGCTGAAACTCTTCTATCACACATCACACCTGACACTTTTCTCCAGCTGTTTCAGCCTGCCTGTACATGCTTCTTCACCTCTTTTCCACACTCCCCATTGCTCTGGACTGTTGACCCTAAGTACTTAAAATCATCCACCTTCTTGATCTCTTCTCCCTGTAACCTCACTCTTCCACTTGGGTCCCTCTCATTCACACACAGATACTCCGTCTTGCTGCGGCTAACCTTCATTCGTCTCCTTTCCAGGGCAAACCTCCACGCCTCTAGCTTCTCCTCCACCTGTTCCCTGCTCTCACTACAGATCACAATGTCATCTGCAAACATCATAGTCCATGGAGACTCCCGTCTAACCTCGTCTGTCATCCTGTCCATCACCATAGCAAACAAGAAGGGGCTCAGAGCTGATCCCTGATGTAGTCCCACCTCCACCTTGAACTCCTCTGTCACACCTACAGCACACCTCACCACTTTCTTACAGTCCTCATACATGTCCTGCACCACTCTAACATACTTCTCTGCCACTCCAGACTTCCTCATACAAAACCACAGTTCCTCTCTGGGCACCCTGCCATAAGCTTTCTCCAGATCTACAAAGACACAATGCAGCTCCTTCTGACCTTCTCTGTACTTCTCTATCAACATCCTCAAAGCAAATATTGCATCTGTTGTATTCTTTCTTGGCATGAAACCATACTGCTGTAGGATTAATTGCTTATTAAAGATGAATCTGACACCTTAAATCCAAACCAGTTCCATATAACCGAAGTAGCACCGTTCTTCTTCACTAGCCCCTCCTCCTCCGTTAGCTCCATGTCTGCAACAGCTGCCATGCTTTTGTAGTCACACTGTCATGATGTCATTAAAATGCGCTACCGCGATAGGCCGGTATGGTTAAAATCTCTATCGTGGGCCAAATTTCTATCGTCTCTACCGTATATCGTTTATATCGCCCACCCCTAAGTCATCGTAAGCCCCTTGTTTGGCCTTTGCCACCTCTACTTTTACCTTATGCTACATCTCCCTGTACTCCTGTCTTACTCTCTTCAGTCCTCTCAGTGTCCCACTTCTTCTTAGCTAACCTCTTTCTCTGGATCCACTCCTGCACCTCCTCATTCCACCACCAAGTCTCTTTATCTCCTTTCCTTCCAGATGACACACCAAGTACTCTCCGACCTGTCTCTCTGGTCACATTTGCTGTCGTTGTCCAGTCATCTGGAAGCACCTCCTGAGGATGATGTCAATTTTCAGATCCTTGCCACTGTCCAGCTTGGATGGGTCAGTCGAACTTTCATAGCAGATTTTGTCCAGAGCATCAGAGGCATTGGAGATCAACTCCCTGAGGAAGATCTCTTTGTTGGAATAAAAGGTGTTGATGATCAGGGACATCAGCTGAGCGATCTCTGCCTGGAAGGCAAAGGTCTCAGCCTCCTCCTCTTGGTGCATTTCTTCAGGCATCTTGTTATTTCATTGACTTTTCTTGAATAAAATGCTACCAATGTCTCAATCTGTCTCAACTCTTTCCTGAAAGTCATACAACACTCTTCTTTTTTCAGCTTCCACCATTTGGTCCTCTGCTCTGCCTTTGTCCTCTTCATCTTCTTCACCACCAGGGTCATCCTACACACCACCATCCTATGCTGTCTGGCTACACTCTCACCTACCACTACTTTGCAGTCACTGATCTCCTTGAGATTATACCGTCTACACAAGATGTAGTCTACCTGTGTGCTCCTACCTCCACTCTTATAAGTCACCCTATGTTCCTGCCTCTTCTGGAAGAAAGTATTCACTACAGCCATTTCCATCCTTTTTGCAAAGTCAACCACCATCTGTCCTTCTGCGTTCCTCTCCTGGATACCAAACCTGCCCATGACCTCCTCATCATCTCTGTTTCCTACACCAACATGTCCATTGAAGTCTGCACCAATGACAACTCTCTCACTTTTAGGGATGATCTGCATCACTTCATCAAGGTCCAACCAGAATTTCTCCTTCTCCTCCCGCTCACATCCTACCTGTGGAGCATACCCACTAACAGCATTGAACATCACACCTTCGATTTCTAGCTTCAGGCTCATCACTCGATCTGACACTCTTTTTACCTCCAGGACATTCCTAACAAACTCCTCCTTCAAGATAACTCCTACTCCATTTCTCTTCCTATCTACACCATGATAGAACAACTTGAACCCTGCTCCTAGACTTCTAGCTTTACTACCTTTCCACCTGGTCTCCTGGACACACAGTATGTCCACCTTCCTCCTCTTCATCATGTCAACCAGCTCTCTACCTTTTCCTGTCATAGTTCCAACATTCAAAGTCCCTACTCTCAGTCCTAGACTCTTGGTGTTCCTCTTCTCTCTCTTCCTGCGAACACACCTTCCTTCCCTCCTTCTTCAACCAACAGTTGTCCATTTTCCACCGGCACCCTGTAGGTCGACAGCACCGATGGCGGTCGTTGTTAACCTGGGCCTCGACCGATCCAGTATGGAAGTCATACATTTGATTCGCATGTTTGATTTGGCCAAAGTTTTACGTCGGATGCCCTTCCTGACACAACCCTCTCTATTTATCCGGGCTTGGGACTGGCACAATAAGACACTGGCTTGTGTCCCCTTGAGGCTACATTACACTGAGCAGCTGTGTACTCACTGGGAAAGTCAGACAGGAGGTCCTCACATACTCCGGTGAGAAGCCAGTTTCCAAGGGAGAAAATCTGTTACAGTGGTGGAAGTGAAATGAGGTGAAATACCCCTTTTTGTCAAGGTTAGCAAAGTCCTACCTCTGTATACCTAGCACTACTACACCAGCAGAGTGGCTGTTTTCTGCAGCAGGGAATATAGCGTCTAAAAAGAGAGCTAGCCTTAGCCCAGAGCATGTGGACATGCTAACATTTTTGCACTGCAATGTAAAGTTCATGATTCATTCATTAGACTAATGTTTACATTGTTTGTAAAATGCACTTGTTTTCTCTAAATATTCCGTTTTTTTTTTAGTTTTTTTTTTTAAACGCTTAAAAATGAGACTTCCATTTAGGATCCTGAAATGGCACTTTATTTTAAGTATTATTTACAGTTTCACAGCATGTCAGTAAGCTATAAAACTCGTTCTCAGGTGAAATCTGTGGGGGTTTTTTGGAAAAAATAAAATGCAGTTAACAGCAAAATTGTTTCTATTTTCTTTCTGTTCTCAAATTACTACCTTAAATTTAGTTCACTACTTTTGGAGTCCTTACATGTGATGTTATTGTAGTATAGCTTAAAATACATGGGTGCCCAGAAAATGCTTCTCTACAGGAAAGATGTTTTTAAAGAATAAATGTTGCCTTGGTGAAACATCATTTAAGATCTTGTGATGTTGGATGGCTGTATGAGTATGTATGTGTTGATGAGTCAGTGTTTTGATTGATGCAAATTGAGACATACTAAAATCCAAGTCTGGATAGGTTTTTTGAAGAATTTAGGACATTGTAACATGGTTAAAAGCTCTTAAAATGTACGTTGAATGACATAGGCCCTTTATAAATATTTTACATTGGAAAATAAAGGTAAAACTAAAATGTAAGTGCATAAACCGATTAATCGAAAAAATAATCGACCGATTAATCGATTATCAAAATAATCATTAGTTGCAGCCCTAATGTGAATGAATTGTTTTTGTCAGATGCAGCTGATCAGCCAAGAGGCAGCCAGGATGGTCTACTGTACAGCAGTCACACTGGTAGTGACCACCAACTGCAGGAAATCTACTACTCTGATGGCTTGGAACAGTCTGTGAGTGAGGTAGATGTAGAGGATCTAAACCTGACATTCTAATATCTCCTGATTAAAAAATTAAATAATTGTTTTGTGCCTTTTTACTACCAGGCTGATGACGAAACTGACACGCTTCCAAGGCCAAGCTGCAGTTCAACCCTCAGTCATTTCCCTGAAGTGGAGGTACCCTTATAATACTTATACGTTTAATCTCTGTCCTTATTTTCCATTTTTATTCAGTCATGCACAAATATATGAATATTTGCTGCTGCCACTTCTGTGTCTCTGTAGGTGTGTGACAGTGTGATAATGCTCGCTCAGAGACTCTACAGCTTACAAGTAAGACTGCAGTTTGTTTTCAAACTTTTATTGCACTCTTTCTCTAAGCACTTCTTGATTAATTTTCTTTTTTGTTAGCTAAATGTTTTATTTATGAAAACAATGTTATTAGTTTTTTTTCTACAAAAATAATAAATTGTCTGGAATTGGTTTGCTATACCAACCTTTGCAATGTGCAGGCAATCATTGCCCAGCAGGACACCCTGATAGAGCTGCAGAACGCTTTTCAGTCAAAGAGCAAGCAGCCTGCCCGTCACTACAGCAATGTGCTGCTTGAGCAGGAGAAGCAGCGCAACTTGGAGAAACAGAAGGAAGAACTTGCCAATTTGCACAAACTGCAGGCTCAGCATCGAGAGGAGCAGCAACGCTGGGAGAAAGAGAGGGAGCGACAGAGGGTCCAGATCGAGACACTGGAGGCTCAGCTGCAACAGAGAGAGGAGGAGTGTGGGAAATGGGAGAAGAAGCTGAACGAGGAGAAGGCCGAGCTGGAAAGGCAGAAGGAAAATTACCAGCAGGACCTAGAGAGACTTAGGGAGTCCACAAGATCAGTGGAGAAGGATAAGGAGCGTCTGACTCAGGAGAAGGACCGTTTGGAGCAGCTACAGGAGAAGTTAAGGTTAAAATACATCTCGAACCCAGGACTCTCCAACTATGATGATCCTGCACAAGTGAGAAATGAAATAAGATGCATTTAACATTCATATTATTTGATGTTACTGTGTATTTACCTGTCAGTGTAGTCTAGTTATCAGTTCATCAATTTTCTATGCACAGCTTTAGCATGTATAATTTAGAGTGGAGTGAAGTCCATATAGCTATATAGTGATATAAAATATTCTGAAACAAGATAATCAGAACTACCTTGGGCCTAGCGCTGACTTCCAGTGTATTTTAAGAAAACAAATTAAAATTTGATAGCGTCAAAATAATTTTTTTTTGAAAGTACTTCAATTTATGTAAAATAGGTAGAAGCCAAAGATGAGATCAGTTTGTCTAGCTTTCTGCAATAACAGAATTTGAATTATTTCATTTTTTTTCCCCCAGTCTTGGAGTCTCTGTAGTTACCCATCATTCAGAGGAAGCATTGTCAACGGTGGTGGGACCTTAACTCCAAAGCCCAATGCCGTGTCTACAAACTTTTCTGATTCTCTGGAAATTCCTCCAAAAGTTCCACCGCGCAAGGAGAGTATCAGCCCTCAGCCAGTCAAACCCGAGCTGCCCATCCACCTGATCAGCACCACCAACCAGGTGCACAAACCCGCAGCTGTGCAGCAGCAGATCCCCACCAAGCTGGCGGCCCTGGCCAAAGGAAAGGAGAGAGGCTTCAAGACAAAGGCGTCCCACCAGAGAACACACAGTGCAGGTCAGGAAACAGGTTTACAATGTTCAGTGGAAGAGTCAAGTTGAGTTTTTGTACATTTTTTATTTACAAAATTTGTTTTAAAACTTGTATTTACAATTCAGAAAGACATTAGTATTTCAGATATTGATGCTGAATGTGACCAGATCAGCAGGGCAAGTTGTGCCCCACAGATGGCAAATGGTAAATTCAAATCAGCCTTCAGATTTGAATGCTGTTAAATGTTAATCAATGTTAATAGGTCATCTTGCATGGTAACAGTTGCTTTTAATGACAATGTATTGTAAATTCCAGTCCTATCATTCTACATGCAGCTTCTATAGATGTGAACCAGGTGCTGCCCATCAGAGTGACGGGAAAAGAAGGAGGCAGTCTGAGAGCTAAAAGGAGCTCCAGTCCTCAAAGGACCTACCTGTTAGGTACGAACAACTCAACCTCAGTCATAGAGACATTCCAGCTGGCAGAGAATATTCCCACAAAAGTGTCTACAGCTTCTAATTTTTAAAGAGATTCATAATTCAAATAATGATCCTATAAAGTTAAATCCTAACAAACACACAACATTTTAACTGCAACATTTAAAGGATGTTGTCTGAGTCAAAGACTGTACAAGAAACAAACTAAGAATATTCTCAAACTAACATTCCAAAAATGTTTTCAAGGTGCTACGTAGGATCAGATGACATTAACCTTCCTGTAATGTGATACATAAACAGAGGTTTAGCATTTTGTCTGTGATATTTCAAGCAAGTTTTTGGGATGTTGTTAAGGAATCCCATTGTAGTTTTTCTATACATTACCCCCACTGTGTTGCATGATGACAAAAGATGGACATTCCAAATGCAACATTTAGAACATATTTTTAGAATGATGGGGCTTAATAGTCTAATGGTGTCATCAAACATTTTAAAAATGTCTTTAGAGAACGTTATCCTACCTTTAAGAAGAACATTTTGAGACTTTGCAGAACTTTCATGGAAACTTTTTTGAACAAAAAAGTAATAACTTGAGATCACCTCTGCCAATAGAGAGGTCTTTGCTCCATGTACATGTGTATGTGAGAATCTTGGCATTAAACACTCGCTTCTTGTAAAAACCCTGCCCATAGCAACTTCAACTCCTGCACTAAGACTATCAGCAATTTAGGCTAAAGTCTTACTTTTGGTATTAACACCTAATTAAGCTGGGTACAAAAGTTGTTTAACTAAGTTAACATTTGATGGTTTATTATATTCAATATTTGTATTTTAATGGCGTACACATAGAGCAAGCGTTGCAATGTCAGGCTTTAAAACCTTAGCATATCTTGGAAATATTTTCTCCTTCAACAAAAACCATTGAAAGAACATTGGGAATAAAGGTGAAGCTGAAAAAGCAGTTATATTATTGATTGAACAGCAGCGTGTTGTGGAGAAAATGCAACCTGCTGAACTTGAGTAAGGATTTTCTGAGTACGAGGTTTGATAACAACAATCTTTCATCACTGTAATCCAGTACAACTGTTCTGTCATACGTCTACTTATTATTTAGTTTTGATACTGTCGTAGACGTTTTACCAAACAACATCACATAGATTGTTAATTCTATTATTATATGAAAGTTTTATTACTGAGGTTATAGTCAGTAGAAGACCACATTATATTGAGTTGTCTTTAATATTCTGCCCTGTCATGATATGTAAACATAATCTACTTGAATACTAGCTGTCACTAACTGCAATACAAGAAAAGTGCTCAGAGAGCGCAGTCCTCCGCCAAGGCTGCTCAGTCGTTGTATGATTTATGACAGATAAGTTCGCAGCGGTGGATTTGTAGTAGGACTGCAATCATGTGATTATCAGCAGGCAGCTGAAGTAGTGTTCACTTGTTGTCATAGTTACAGTGACACCGTGCCACTATCTGGCAATGATACAGAAATCTTGAGCAAACCCATGGATCCAGACTATAAACCGCATTACTGCCAAAATCTAATCACATGGTCCTTGTGTCATTTCTGACCTTCCCTGAAAATTTCATCCAAATCTGTCTGTCCGTTTTTGAGTAATGTTGTGCACAGAAAGACAGACCGATTAACACAAGGACAAACGTACGACGATCGTCACATACCTCAGCCGCGTTCCTTCGCAGAGTAATAAGCTTCCTAAACTCAACTTCAGAGTTCATTACAAAGCACATGTATAAGCTACTGTATGTTTTACTGTAGTTCTCTACTCCCTGGAGATCCATTTTATTTCTTTCTCTCTGCAGACACCTTCAGACCATCAGAATCCGCTCAGAACATGAAATCATCACAGTCCTTCAGCACAAACAAGCGGAGCGGCAGTGACGCACCTCCACCAGCACCGCCTCCTTTCCCTAAAGATGTCCTCGAAAAAGGAAAAGAGAAGGTAATATTCCTTTAATCATGAGAGGAAATTGGATGAGGCCCTGTCCAGCTTACAGACCTCTACACATGGAAACACCGATGGACTTGTGAGAGGACATTATACATGTCTTCATGACGTCTACATGTGTCCAAGAGGCCAGTTACTGATGTGATACTTTCCCAGTGCAAAACAGCTGCTGCAGTTCAAAATAACTGAACCTGAAAACAAAGCAAAGATGAAGATGTTTGATAAAGACAATATTTTAAATGAACATTTTATGAGGAAAGACTTTTCTGAGATTTTATTCTTTTTATTTTAAATGAAAGTGGGTTTTCTATAACCACTTAGCACTCATGTCTTAAGCTTCTCTTTTATTTAATGAATGACAAACACTGTGAGGAAGCTATAGATTTGACAAGTTTACATCTGTTTGAAATTGAAGTGCCAAGCACAGAATTATATTTCAGAGTGAATCAAATGATCTTGACATTTTTACAGTGAACCCCAGATTGTGTGCAAATTACCAGGGTTTGTAGAAGAAAGCAAAACCTGACTGTAAACTTGTTTGTAAATGTCAAATGGGACCTGTTATGAACTACTGACTGCAGATAGTGACAGTCCACAGCACAATATCAACAGGAATGTTTCAGTTTGCAGGCAGCTGAGATGCTGGAGACTGTAACCAGAATGGTTTCAGACATTCAATGTTAAATATTGATCTGACATAATGAAACATTTACCATTATGTAAATGATTTTCTCTGGTAGAAACACATTGTCCACTGTCAACTCATGGTTCCATGTAAAATATAAAACACACCCTAACTAACAGGTTTATGGAATAAAAAAAGTGGTTGATTCTACAGACTTTCACATTTTGTGAATTCAGACAGCTAAACAAAACCTACAGTAGTTTTTGAGGATAATGAACTGAAAGTAGTTCTAAGCAAGTGGTTTAGTGGTGTATTCTTGGCTTTTCATCGCCTTTACTTGTTCCAGTCATTTCCTTCATGCAGAAAATGTGTCAAACATGTCATAAGTGAAGTATTTCATTCTGGCTGATGGAAGCAAAGAAAATCAAACACATGCTAGACTTTTAAAGAATAGCTTCACAGTTTTTGAAGCCTGTCTTCAAAATAGATCCCATCTGGCCATTGAGAGATCACTTCCTGATTGTGGGAGCATCTTTCAGAGAGGCTTGTTTGTTTTTGTTGGTGCTCTTCCAGTGCCTCAGCAGGGACAACACTGTCCAGGGATGAAAGAAATGCTGTGCAGAAGTGTCACTTCAGGAGACAGACATTTGATTTGAAGTTCTCTTATGACCTGTGTGATCTCTAATAATACTAATATTACAGTTCATCTTATTCATGCACACAAGGATGCACCTAGCAACCGTCGTATAAATTATGATTTTCCAATATTCCTCTCCTCAACAAGAGGCTGTAAGGCTCCAAGATATGCTGCAGTGTGCCAGCAAATACAAATACGCACTTATAAACATGTATGTAAACAATGCAGGATTTATACTCCTGCAAAAAATCCTCTTTACAGTAAGTATGGAAACTCAAATAAATATCAATGGGTTTGGGCCTTACATAAAAAAGGAAGATACCACCTCCTGCTTTTAGAAAATTAAATGGGTATTTCTTTTTTTGTTTTCAGACATTTAAAGATAGAAACAATAACTTGCTGAGAAAATAGTCAGGAGACAAGTTAATCATGAAAATCTTTAGCTGAAAATCTACTTTCAGGTTTTCAGGGACTCAGAGACATCCAGGTGTTATTGACCTTTACATATCAGATTCCATCCATCCATTACATTTACATTGCTTAATCCTCATTAGGGTCACAGGGGGCTGGAGTCAATCCCAGCTGACATAGGATGAAGGCAGGGGACACGCTGGATAGGTCACCAGTCTATCACAGGGCTGCACAGAGAAACAATCACACTCACACCTATTGACAATTTTGAATCACCAGTTAACCTGGTGATTTTTTTTTTTTTTTAACTGTGGGAGGGAGCTGGAGAAAACCCATGCATGCACAGGGAGAACATGCAAACTTCACACAGAAAGATCCCAGGCCCAGGCTGGAATGCCAACTGGGGATCTTATAGCTGCAAGGTGACGGTGCTAACCACTGAGCCGTTATGCAGCCCCATATCAGATATGTAAAGGTCAGTAACAGTGCTGTAAGCGTTCAGTAAAATGGGTAGAAGTCCCTGAGTAACAATGCAAAGCACTTTCCATTTTCTTTCTTCTGTATACACACCAAAGTAGAAGATGTTTTTACCTTTGTCTCATATTGTGCCGTAGCAACTTCAATCTTCAAGTGAGACTGCAGTATGACAAAATAACTATATCCCAGCTCCAAGTGGAGATTTGAGGGCTATCGGTAAGAAATCTTTGCAGGAACACAGGGTGCTGCATGGCTCTTTGTGCAAACCACTCAACAAACACTGTTTATTGATCAGCTAAGTAGTCCGGAGTAAACAGAAATTCTCTCCATCCTCCACTTTGAGGGACTGTGGTGAAGGGGCTCTTTGTCAGACTGCTGTTCATCTCTGCAGAGCCAGAACAGCAGAGGGACTTTTCACAGCTGGCAGGCTACAATGAAAAGATGCATTCAGACCCAGAAACCACTGCCAGGGCCCAAATGATGTCAGACATCAACGTGTTCAAGTACTAACAGAAACATTCTTGTGTTAAAATGTAAACCTAGACTCATGTTTCTGTGTAATATGGGAAGAAAAGCAATACATCAAAAATCAAATACAATGTTTCTTTATTATATGTATTCCTCCACAGAGGCATTAAAAACCACTTGGTGACAACAACCTATACTGGTGAATGAATAATCTCATGTCCCGGTGCTGTTGAATCACCGAGGGCACACATTCAGACATCTAAGCTGCTCTTATTTCTTTTGACCAAATCCTTTTTACCCTAAGCTCAACTTTTTGAACAGAACTCTGTTGGATGGCACTATAAATGAACAAGTATCAAAAGTATGCCTATACTGGTGTTCAGAATAAAGTGACTGCTGGGTTCTAGTATTTAACAGGACGCCCTCAGCTCAGAAATAGCCTTACAAAACAAAAGCAGAATGAATACTGAATATACGGATTATTAGCTCAGGTTCCATTTCTGTAAACCCTTCTGAATATACATAAACATACATACATGAGCCAACAACTTGTCAGTCCATGGATTACAAAATATTGTGCAAATGCTTTGTACAAACTCTAAGAACATTGGTAACACAACTGGTCATTAGCTCCTCAGTTTACACATTAAACTGCAGCACATTTTGAGTACAGTACTCATAGTTTTTATAAACCAAGTTTTACACGACACATTCCACTGTACCTCCCAACATGGACACAGTAAGGCCAAAACCCATTCTTAAGACAATATTAGTAACTACTGGGGGAACAAAACTGAGGTGGCAAGTGCCATCAATAATGTATACAAAGTCTGCACTATAGATTATACAACAGTTTTATATAAAGGGTAAAATCAAAATCATAGCATGCAAAACTACATGTAACAAAAGTATGATGAGATCAGATGCTTCAAATTAAAAAAATAAATAAATCTAATGGCTATGTCAGGCTCAGACAACCACTGTGATAGCACCACATTTTAAAGGGTTTGAAACTCTTCAGCTAGCCACTGTATATTCTGGCACTGGTGCAGTTTATAATGTGGTGGAAGAATATAGACAATCAAAATGACTTTTTGGGAATAACTGTCTTAATATGCTTCAATTTAAATGTTTGAAAGCTTCAAAATTGATGAAGCCACACTCACCAACTTTTTACTTTTGTAAAACAAACTGGTAACTATGAGAACTATATCCACAAGACAACTACTTCCTTTGAGGAAAGATTGTCCAAAACTGTGTGCTGTTATCTTAACTTGCATCTCAGCCATAGGCAGGCTTACTGAGACCTTTAAAGCTCAGTCACACCAGAAAGCAGCACACTGAAATTTTTGGTTTTGTGGTTGGTGACCAATAATATTGACTAGTCCCATTATCAATTATTCTGCTAAACTGCTGTCAAGTGTTTTAGCTATGTAAATACAGAAAGCAGTTAAAAAAAAAAAAAAAAAAAAAAAAAAGACAGATATAATTCTTTCCAGCCCCAGGTGACCCTCCTTTATGTATACCCTCCTGTATGACACTGAAAAGCTTAAAATCCTCACAACTGAGAAGCTGGAACCAGCAAATTGCTGTATTTTTTCTTTAACAATACTGATTAACTCTCTGAGCTCTAACACCTGCTAGCTGGTTTAAATGGGGTTTCACCCCAACCAAAAGTTTTTGAGCTACTCATCTATGACATGCTGTTACTTTGAAAAACTTCAACAACACTGAGCTTAAAGTCTGGATTTCATCACTGTAGTGGAAAAATGTTTCATATCTCAATTGTACATTTTTTTTATTTTTTTTTTGTACAGCAAATCTATGAAGTTCATTTTAACTGCTACACAGCACAAAAACATTTGACTTCTCTCTTTCTAGCCATGGTTGTGCTGTTTCCATAGAGGTGGAGGAATTTATATTGTAGTGAAAAACAAGCCCACAGTGATTAAAAATGAACCAAAAAACTGCTTGGGATTCAAGGGGTTAGTGTTCTGTCCAGTGACTAACTGCTGCAGCGCCACTTAAGTGCAAATATTTTATCTTGTGTAAAGTATTTTATACTACATCAGTGAAGTTTAAATAGAGAGGAATGGACCAACACCAGGATTAAATTCAAGGAGTTTTTTTTTAAAAATCACTGTGGATTACCCGTAGGTGTATCCAGTAATGACAATTCCCCTGAAATGAAAAATAATGCTGCTAAACTTCACCATATAAATGCTGGTGTGACTGGGCCTCTTAGGGCTGTTCAGAGTATAATGAAAATATTTTTTATCAGTTTGTAGCTTTGGTTTTTCATCCCCTTTTCATGTGGTGCAAACTTTGTGTTAGTAGAAGGAGATGCTGGGGCTGCTGTGCAGGTTTGATATGCGTCATGTTTGTCAGTTTCAGTCCTTTGGCCTTGTGTGTCTAATCCCGGTTGCCACACTTAGCCAGCCATTCAGAAAACACAGAGCTGTTCTAGTCTGTTCATCCCTTCACACCAAGTGCAAATAAATGTTCATACTTAAAATGTCCATGGACTGAAACACACCGTAGAAAAAAAAAATTAACAAAAACATGAAGTGAAATGGCAAATGCCGTACTAGAAGTCGTTTCAGTTAGACTTGTTTTCCTCTTCGTCTTTCTCTACTACCGGGGACATTTCCTGAGACGGCTGTTGGGGCGAGTCTTTGCTCTGATTGGTGGCTTCTGTGGTTTGTGGCTCCAGTTTAGCCGAGGGCCCCTCTGTCTGCGGCGCTGCAGTTTGTGTACAGTTGATTGGTGCGAGCACTATGGGAGGCTGCAGGGGACAGAAAATAAAGCCTGTATGAGATGGGTGAAATGTGTCCGGCTGAAAACTAAATTTAATAGCAGTTACAGAAGAGCTGAAGATAAGACAAACAGAGCCAAAACGATAGTCATTCCTTCGTCTTTACCAATTAAACCCTAATTTAAGAATCTGTATGTGCTTAATATTGCTGTCATAGGTATCACTGTATCCAGTGATACAAGTCCCAACTATGCATAATTGAGAGGAAAATCTATCTAAATGAAATCCCACAGATTTCTTGAGTCCCATCAGACTAGACAGATAAGACAAACTAATAAATGCTATTAAAGAAGAAAGTTAATCTACATTTCTATTGCTCACCAAAATAAAATTGTAGTCACCTACTTTGCTACATAATAATTAGTCTATCAATAGTACAGAAGTAAAATGTAGTCTAACTTCTTTGGCCAAACAACAAAAGGAACTTAAAGTGAGATAAGGATGTTTCTATTGGTGGAGTGTAAAGTGGCAAGCCCAAATGGAATACCTGCAGTGACATTCACAGACAGCTGAGCCCTCAGCAGCAGACTAGAGCACACCCACAGTAAATAAAGGGGAAAGGAGCAGCGATGAAGGGAAGGAGGGGGACAGTAAAACAGAAAGAGGCAGTTGGAACGGATGGAAAAATTTAAAGGGGTTACTCAACTTGAAATTCTACTTTACTCTGCATGTTATTTAACACTAGATTGTTTTTGTTTTCTTTTGTTGTCTTTTAAAAAAAAGTCTTTTTGTTCTCGTGGAGTAGGCAGTCATATCAAACTGGTATTCACCACAAATCCACTTCCAGTCCAGAACTGTGGCAACTCCCCACGCCACAGCGCTACAGTGAGGCTGGTGAGCAGAGTGCAAGGCACCAGGTAGAGCAAGGCCGGCTGGCCCATCTGCATCACGGCTAGGGCCACGAAGGTGATCAGCAGGCCGATTCCGTAAGCTGACAGAAGAGGGACAAAGCAAAAAGGAAAAGTCAAAGTCCAGTCCAGGTGGCACATGCAAATTAGCTGGTGTTTCTCTAATATAAATCAAATTTGGATCAGTGTCCTTGTAATTTAAAATGGACACTACCTGTCTGTCTGTCTGTCTGTGTATATATATATATATATATATATATATAAAGGTCAGAAATATTTTAACTCTGGGTATATCTGCTTATTTACAAAACAATACTACAACATATAAATGTAAAAACCTTTAATAGAGGAAAAGGATAGGTACTGGTACGGTCTTGCAGAAAGTCGACGTCTATTGCAGCGGTTAAGTTAAATTATAGAGGAGCACAGTAAATCTTTTGCTACCCACATCTCACAGTAATGGTAATCCCATCTGAAGGAAGCTTATCCTAACACTACATCAACATTTCACCAATCATAGCCCTCTCATGCATCCTGCGTATGTACACACCGATAGTACAGGCCACAAAGTAGATCCTGGAGGACTGTGTTAAAATGTCAAATCTGTGACAGTATACTACCAGCAGACCTGACAAAAAAAGCAGAGAGTCATTCAGAACAATCAACAAAGACAGCTACTATATTCAGCACTGTCATCACACTCAGACATCAGACACAGTCTTGACTATTTAAATATGTATCTGCTTTTTAGATAATCTGGTGTTTACACATAATTTCTTCAAGCAATTAATGTGCAGTTAATATGTGGGAAATATTAAGATCTGCAGCTGTAGAGAATTAAACATAAAATATTAATGTGAGGCTGTGTAGTGATGATCATGTCTTCTGCTCTAACAAAATCTGTGAGTATGATCAGTGTTGGTTAAAACATTTCTGGTAACATAAAGGGACTTGTGGTATGAGGACAGTTATATACCTGGTACTAAGATGTCTCCAAAGCCCAGGAGGGAGAAGGGCCGATCACACAGGGCCAGAGGAGACGAGTTCAACCGTGGTACTTTGAGCACCATAGGAAGCTGGAGAAAACACAAAACAGTGTCACCATTAACTGTTTTCCCTCTGAGCTGAGAGGGAATATGGACATTACAGAAGTTTCAGGTTGATTTCCTCCCATCTCATATATCCTTACAACTCAACTCAAAAATTGATTTGGATGAAATTTTCAGGGAAGGTCAGAAATGTCACAAGGGCCAAGTGATTAGATTTTGGCAGTGATGCAGCTTATAGTCTGGATGCATGGATTTGTTAAAGATTTCTGTATCATACGAGATAGCGGCACAGCGTCACTGTAACTATGACAGCAAGTGAACACTACATCAGCTGCCTGCTGAAGATTACATGATTATGATCCTACTACAAATCGACTGCTGTGGACCATGATTTTTTTTTTTTTTTTTTTTTAAAGATTTCATTGGTCACATCATTGAACAACTGAGAAGCCTTGGCGGAGTACTGCACTCTGAGTGCGTTTCTTGTTTGCTAATGCGAGGGGTTTATAGATCCAGTATTGAAGGGTGTGGAATTTGAAACCAGGCTCACCTTTTCATGTGTGGCAGAGTCAGAGGGACCAGCTGCTACCTCCACCATTATACTTTCCCCACTCTGAAGAGAGAATGGAAAATAAGCACAACACACTAACAGAATCAGCAGATATTTGAAGAGCCGTGTGTGAAAACAGTCTTGAAATACCTTTGTGAAGAAGGGTGTAATAAATACGAAGAAAACATCATAGACAAATAGGACTGTCAGTAGTAAAGTGCAAGCCTGCAGGAGAGAGACAGAAAAAGGATTTAGGTGAGTTTGACTAATATGGTGCTTGTTCGTCAATAAATCACAATTAAGACCTATGAAAGCATGTTCTTCTGTCGGCGTGTCAACCAACCTTAAATGTGGGCAGCCTGACTGTTTTGAGCATGTAGAGACAGAAGGCGATCCCCAGGGTGTCCTGTAACACCCACGCCCACCTGAAGGACATAACAAGTATGTTAGTCAGCCAGCACCATCATCATATTGACGTCTCATCAAACACAGACATTACGACACCCAACGCCCTGAACAAATCTGCTCTACAACCAAAATTCCTGGTTATGATGGATATAAATCGGAAATAAACCTAGAGTCACGTTAATATAAATCAAAGTAATTTTAGTGCACATGCTGGTTAAAGGGAACTGTAGCTGTGGTGATAAAGATCATTATGATAAATGTTGATGTTCTTTTCTGTGAAAAAGCAGCTTTTCTCTGACAATATATGCAGTAGGAGGGCTGGTGTGTGAAAGGAATATTCTGCTGTTTTTGAAAACCAAGTTGATTATTGTGACGGGCACCGCCGTGTGTGTGTGTGTGTGTGTGTGTGTGTGTGTGTGTGTGTGTGTGTGTGTGTGTGTGTGTGTACTTGTTTCTGCTATTCCGGTGGGGACTTTGACCTGACTATTTGCTATAAATATCCTAAAATGAGGTCCCCACGGGTGGCAACACCGTTTTCTTGGCCATATTGTTGTTAATAAAAAATGTAAAAGTGCAAAAACGTTTGTTTAGGGTTAGGCATTGATTTGGTGATGGTTAAGGTTAGGGTAAGGGTTAGGAGTTAGATATGAATGGGAGTCAATGGTAAGTCCCCACCGGTATAGAAAAACAAACGTGTGTGTGTGTGTGGCGTGCTTGTCTTGCATGTGACCATAGCATCTGCAGAAGAATGAATCTGACACACTCTCTCTTTGCACTCACTGGTCTTCATTGCGAAAAACCATCCAGATGATGCTGACACTAATGCAGAGGGCCGACAGCAGCAACATACGAATCTGTGGACGCTTGTGTAGGTACGGCAGGTTGTTTTCTGGGATTCTGTGGTCACATGGTGGTTCATGTCAGTCAACATAACAGCATTTTCTTTCAAGGAAATGCAGTCACTGTAAGGCACGACTGCTGTTGCTTTCAAGAGGAGGGCTGCAACTAATGATTACTATTATTATTGATTAATCTGCAGAACATGTTCTTTTTCTGTCTGTAAAATGAAAGGAAATGGCACAAAATTGGCCTTTATAATTCATTGTGGATCAAGATGGTATCTTCTTCTGTCTGACTAACTGTCCAAAGTCCAAAAGTTATCCAGCTTGGTGTCAGGTATTCTGAATGAAAGTATCAAAGCACTACATTTAAGAAGCTAGAAATAGCAAATGTCATTTTTGTTCACAATTGCTGAACTGTTGCAGCTTCGATTGGCAGTGTGCAGGGTTTTTTCACACTTAAAAAAAAAAGATGTCTTCCAGTTCTGGAGCCTCAGGACTAAATCAGTAACTTCTACTATCCCAGAGATCTTTTATTTAGTTGTATGACAGAAGTAGCCTTCTAAAACTTCAGTGTAGAGGTTGAGAAAACCACATGGAGCATGGACAGTGATTTTGGACTGTTAGCATCATGAGGTCTGCTGATACGAACAGTCTCACCTGCACTTGCAGAAAGGAAGTCTCCGAACAAAAGGCCACAGACAGCTATAGAGTCCGACAGAGGAAGCCACACAGAAGATCGCAATCACCCAAATGGCTAAACAGTGAGGGAATGGAACAGGGAGGCAGAAGATTAGCAAACATTAACATGATATCTATTCGTATTCCAATGAGGAAATACACTTCTTTGGCCCTCTGGCTTTTTATACATCTGAACGGTAGTATCCCTTTCATCACTGCATGTACAGTATGTAGCATGCTTAGTGAAAGTACCTCTCAGAAACACTCCATCAGCAGCTATCAGTTTTTAATCTATTCAGAAGTGAAATTTGATCTGAGCCAACGAGCTTTATTCAGAACTGCCATTTTTTTTACACTCAAGAGATTCAAACATTTAGATCTGCAAACTGAATCTTCAGCCTTGTAATGCAGGACAGAGAGCAGTTCTGCAGGAGGAAAAGAGGATCGAGTGTCAACTGTAGCTCCAAGGAATCTCAACTTTACATTGGAGCTAAATCCAGGAATTATCACTTCATTACCTAAGCTCTGAACAGAAGGCCCAGGACTTTTAACCAGCAATCTCTTCTTTTTTTTTTCCTTATCTTATTCTGCATGTTGCCTCTCAGTTACTGAACCCGTTATTGACAGACATACTCTGGTGTAAGTCTACTAGGATTTCAAGTGGACATCATAGATTCAACTTGAAGCACAATTTTGGCAACTGTAAAAGAGCCACTACATTTATTTAGCGTAAAAATATGACAATGGTAGCCGAGTGAGTCCTGCATTTAGCCATTTACGGATGTGGCAATCAAATATAACAAGAAAGCCTGCAAGACAGAGCTGAGGGCTTCAAAAAATCTTCTCTTGCAAGTGGAGCTTGATTTGAGGGGATCACACAAGGAAATGCTGTCTGCCATCTCCTGCACAACTTGAATCTGACAAAAAGCTTATCAAGCAGCACCAGGCTACAGTGAATGAGGAAAAATGAATGGCTATGAGAGGCCAACCTGCCTGAACATAGCAATAAATACTGAACAGAAAGGATCTGACCAAACTGAGCATTTTTCATCTTTCAGCAAGATTAGTATCTGGTAGATTATATTATTTGTACAGATCAGTGGCGTGAGAGTATGTGCATCTGTACTGTACCCAGGCTGTCGTAGAAAAAGTAGAGTAGCACCAGCATGTTGCAACACATGACCACGAACACACAGATCATTATAGGAGTGACATCTACTGTCTCCTCATCTTGCTTCTCAGCACCGTCGTCCCGCTTGTGCTTCATGTAACGTCTGCAGAAGGAAAAACAAAATTCAGTGACGCCCAGTGTGCAGAGGAGATGTTTATTACTCTACATACTATCAGTATCTATTTCCACTTGTTTTGTTAACTTCTTTGGGTTTTTCTTAGATTACAGATTACTTTCTGATGTTTGATGATTTGCCAAAGCATCCAGGATGACCGTGCTGCTGTCCACAGGCAATATTTACTGTCATTTGCTCAACTCTCTGGCATTCATTTCCTTCCCAAGTTCAAAACATACAAACTCAATTCAAAAATGTTTTTTGCCTTTCGTTCTGTGCGTCAGATCTGACTGTGGCCTCAGTCACCTTGGCAACTCCGTCAGAAAGGATGGATTCGGGTTGACTTAAGCCAGTGAGTCACTCATTCAGCCTCAAATAAAAAACACTGCCCTTTAGTGGAGTCACAGCGGTACAATGCAGTCTGCTCGGCTTGAAAAGAAGAGACGCATCCAGTCTTCAAGGAGAAAACTCATACGCTTGCAGTGCATTGCCAAGAAAATTTGGACTAATTTTCTCCACAATGACTCAACTGATAAATTGACTGTGATTTAAATTTAGCTGCTGAGACTAAAAGCATTGTATATGCAGCAGAAGTAAAATATGTTTCCTCGTGTAATGTAATGTAGGGGAAAGTCCTACAACACGCATTATGACTTTTTCTTTATACAACTTAAACTACTTTTGTGAGACTTACACTACAGTTATAGTCAGTCTATATTGAACACACTTCTCAGAACGGTTGAATACTCTATTCAGAAACTAAAATGGCGAATTGACCCTCTGGCTGTGTGCAGCTGTTTCCATCCATGCTGTAACATAACAGAGAATTGTTCGCTCACTTCTTGCTGTCTCTGCTGCCAGCCCAGTAGCCTCCGATGGCCACTGTTCCCACAGCCATCAAGAAAATGATCACCATGTTATAGTCCACCACTGGCTCCTTGGGTGCATACATTGCAACCAGTCGCCCTTTACCAAAGGTCTGTAAGAGTAAAGAACAGCATTACAGTGCCTATCATAAGTATTCACCCCCTTTGCTGTTTTACCCTTTTATTGCTTTCATAAATCAATCATGGTCAATAAAATTTAGCTTTTTTTAACAAGAAAATTTATTGGAAAAAACTCTTTAATGTCAAAGTGAAAACAGATTTCTATAAAGTAATGTTAATGAAAGAAAATTATATAAATGAAAATAAAGGCACTGTAGATCAGGTTTAAGGTACCACATCTAAGTGCATTGGAACATTTTAAGTATTTGCACAAATACGTTTTAAAAAATACTACATAATGAGAGTATAGGTGTTTTACTGTACATTTCAGTGTATGCATATAAATGTGGAAGAGCAACACATCAGCTGGACCCCACAGATCACCAGTGGTTTGAGCATCTAGTGGTCGACCTCTCACCTTGCTAATGTCCAGCATATCAGAGTAGCTGAGAAGTGCTACAGGAATGGAAATCTCCTCATACTGAGTCTTGTTTCCTGCTGGAGGTGTCTGTAAATAAAAAAAAAATAAAAAAATGTTTTTTTTCTGTTTTGATGGACTGAACTCAGTTTAATCCTGACACACAATGACTACAAACAACTGTATTACCAGTCTGTCCTTGCTGACAATGAGCAGGCCCTTGGCACCATTAATCTGGGCCAGGCGAACCTTCTCATAGAAAGTGCAGTTGCCCCTCATCACCATGGGGATGTGATCTGGGAAGCCTCCCTCTGGGACCTCAGAGGCCGAGCAAAGGACTGATGGTGTTAAGTCATCGATCTGGAGACGTGACTACAACACAAAAAAGTTTGCAACTTTAGCCAGAGCTTCTTTTACAAATTCATGTACATGTTTTATTCGTACTATATTTATAATCAACATTAACAGGAAGAAAAAATGCTTCCTCGTTCAATGGAAATGAATTGAATTAACAGTTTTTGGTTGATAATGATACATCTCTATCCAAAAATAAAATTCTTTTTATACAAGCATGACTCAAAAACTGTAATTCCTGCCTTTATTTCTCGTTGAGTGGTAAGTCATTATTGTCTCCTATCAGCCCTAAAGATGTCCACCTTTTGCATATGGTTCTGAAAGCAGCTGCTGGAGTCGTAACAGGCACTAAAAGTGGAGATTAATTTTCAGTATCATTTATGAGGCTTTCTGAAAAAGAATTTTATTGATCTCTAGAAATCAGTATAAAGTTTAGCCGCATTGTGCCGTGTAGCAGTCTGAATTACTACTATGCTTATAGAAGCTGACTTAATTCCACTTGTTGTGGCTCACTATCGACTTACTGCCTTATTGAGGTCCTGAGGTAGATGTGCCCACTCTGAGTTGAAGAATATGCAGTAATCCTTTCCTTTGCTCTTGCCCTTGTCACTGAAATGGGCCATGCCGTACTCTCCCACCACCTGACAACACAACAACAAAGAATCACTCCACATGTCCATGAAATATTAGTAACTTCTAACTGATGCATATGTCAAATCATATATATCATACTTAGCCATAACATCAAGCACAACTACATCTGCTGTTGAGATTTCACTGTGAAGAAAATCTGGTAACCAGGACAAAGTCAAAAATCCTGATGAAATAACAGTGTGCATGGTGAATGACGGCAAGACTGATATTTGGAAGTAATTCTAAACATACTGCTCACTGTTGTCAAGGCTGTTCTTCAAACCTATGAGCTGCACAACCTTTGGTAAACAATGATCAAACTAATGATGAGTTGCTTTTAGTCTATAATAAAGTGATATAATAAGGTGGACTCAATATTATCAGCACCTGTATGTTCTTCAATTAGGGTTTCTACAAGATACATGTTAGATTTAAGACTTTACGAGAACTTTTTTGTACCACATCTCTATTTCTTAAAACAAATGTTCAAAAGTATGAAAAAAGTATTACAGCTTATTATACGTGACTATTTTCTGGATTCATTGTTTCAGTAATGAAACTGTAAACTGAATATCTTTTGGTTGTAGACAAATCCAGGCATCTGTCGTCTGAAGGACATTTTTCACCATTTTGACATTTTGTCAAATCGAAAAAAGAACAATTCATAAAAACAATAACTATGAATCGACAGCACAAATAATTGATAGATATTGCACTACATTATTCAGTTTATACTGAAGAAAGAAGGTTATATTTAAAGAAAACTCACGCTTAACCAAGTTTTATTCATGTCACAGTCTTATGAATTTAAGGTAAAAATTTGCAACTGGCAGATAAATTCTGGCTCCAGTGTGTGCAACAGTTTTCTGTTTTGTATTATTTTGTTTTTATTATAGACTCTTGAGATCATGAACCATTAATTTTCGTGGCTTTCCGCATCTCAGCGCTTTGAATTGTGTGATTTTTTTAACTTCAGTTACTGAGAGATGACTTGCTACATTGTTATTTCTTTTTTTTTTGTTCATTTTTGCAGCAGTATGTTAATGACCTTCGCTCATAATGTGCATTGTATTACACACTTTACTTACTTCTCATTACAGCCTACAGCAGGGGTATAAAACACATTTCAGTTCAGGGGCCACATGCAGCCCAATTTGATGTCAAGTGGGATGGACCAGTAAATCATAATAACCTATAAATGACCACAACTCCAAATATTTCCCTTTGTTTTAACGCAACAAGGTACTAGAAATGTTACATCTAAAGAACTACGTTCTAACAAAACATTACAAACAAATTGAAATTTCTTGATAAAAATAGGTGACATTTCAGCAATATTACACCTCAGTTTATCATTTACACATTACAACTTACAGATCGCAATGTATTGACAAAGGCACATAACATTTGGTCTCATTTATCTGGAACTGAACAATAAAGTGTTTTAAGATTAAATCAACTTCAAGAAATTATTTACAGTTTTACAAATTTACAGTTATTGTCTTCTCTGGAATTCTTACACTTCACAAAGTCGTCCTGCAGGTCAGATTGGACCCTCTGCCATATGTTTGACACCCCTGGCCGACAGCAAGCAAAAGAAAATAGTTGGGCTTTTTGCAGGTTGAATTTTAAGACTCTTATTCATTTTAAAATCCAGTGCAGTTAAGGACTTTTTCAGAAACCCTGATAATGTGGTGGGTTTTGCTGCAGGGATATCTTATTACAACTCAATATTGTTGTAGTCAACTGAGTGTATGTAGGCTGTAGGTTACAGCAATATGAAGGCTACTATTTACACGTTGTGTACAACAATTAAGAGTCCTAAATATATTAAAAATCTTATTTACAAAAAAAAAACTTATGTCTTAAAAATCTGAAAAAGAGTCTGGCGGTTACAGAGCACAGTAGATTTGTTAGAGACTGACTCACAGGGTTAAGTACAGTTGGTTCTAATGTGTTTGGTAGTGACATTATAATCAACTATGTGATTTTCTTCTCCTAAATCCTCAAATTTCTGAAGCGTTATCACACCTTTACAACACCAGTGCAAAGTAACTTGGTATCTAACATTCCCCGATTAATTGTCTGCTAAACGGCTACTAAATTCAGTCTGTCATATTGGTCTGAAAAATGCGGTGAATTAGCAGTCATCCAGCTTCAGGTTACATCAAAAGGCAAGTGATGTGTGGGTTTCCAGGGCCCTCGGTGATGTCCGCAAGCTAACAATCATAGCATCCAAGCTAATATTCCCGGAGCACGGTTAGAAAAAAAACAGTCGCTATTTATCAACCATGTGCTGCTATGCAACATAAACACGCAAATAGACCGTCTTCGGAGAAATAGAAGCGGTTTCTCACCTTCTGGATGAGAAAAGCTGCCCAAATCAGTGTTTTGGGGACTCTCATGATGCCTGGCTTGTTGTTGTTTCCCCATCGACCAACCAACCGCTCGGCTCAAGCCCGTCAACGCGAGCCCCCACCAGCTGTTCACAAGACACGCCCACTTTGCGCAAAGGGAGTTATGATTGGCTATTATCGTCACGCGCAAATGAACACGTCTTTGATTGGTTAAAGTCCAAATCAGTCAAAACTAATGTAAACGCCTTGATTTAATTAAGAAGCGACTTAAAATAGATAAATGGTGTTTTGAAAATCACAAACTTTTTTTTAAGCATCTCTAACATTAAAGCTAATATGCTATGCTATGCTATCTTTCTTCTCTGGTCAATGCACACAGAAATGTCACTAAATCACATTTAGGTTTTCTAAATACTTTATTTCTAATCTATTGTTTTATATTCATGAATTTGTTTTTGTGTATTTCTGTCAGTGCAGAAACTAGTTTGGTATGTTGATAAAATTATACTAATACTCTTTGCAACTGAAGAATTTAATCAGCGATAAATGTAAAGTCATGACATTTGTAGACCCAAAGCACACAAGTTGAACTCTAAATACTTCAGTGACTTTTGACTTGCAAAATAAAATTTTGTTTGCAATTCCACTTAAACACAAGGACTCAGTTTTGAATTCCGCGAGTGCAACACTCATCACCTCCATTAAAAAAGTGCTGCATTACTGCTAAATATTCCATAGACAGCAGTGACACTTATTCTAAATACATTTGTTTCATTCCTTCTCCTTTCCTGGCTGCCACATCCAGTCTCTCAGGTGGGTCGTAGACAGTGTTATGACATGGGCTGATAATTACACATCCAGTGCACGTAATCATTTACAGGGTAGGATATTTCCAGTATGCTCAATTACTGAAGGGAGGAATGTGAAGGCTAAAGCTGCTTTCCTTTCCTAACTGTCTATTTTCACTGTAATTAAAGCCTATTGGACAGTCTCATAACTGCCAATCAGCTCCATTTATTTATTTATTTATTTATTTATTGCTTTTTAGGCATAAACTTAGGGGCTGCACAGTGGAGTAGTGGTTAGCACTTTCGCCTTGCAGCAAGAAGATCCCCGGTTCAAATCCCGGCCTGGACCTGGGATCTTTCTGCATGGAGTTTGCATGTTCTCCCTGTGCATGCGTGGGTTTTCTCCGGGTACCCCAGCTTCCTCCCACAGTCCAACAACATGCTGAGGTTAATTGATTACTCTAAATTGCCCGTAGGTGTGAATGTGAGTGTGATTGTTCATCTGTATATGTAGCCCTGCAACAGACTAGCGACCTGTCCAGGGTGTCCCCTGCCTTCGCCCGAGACAGCTGGGATAGGCTCTAGTACCCCCTGCGACCCTAGTGAGGATAAAGCGGTGTATAGAGAATGGATGGATGGATAGGCATAAACTTGTTATCCGGCAGTGAACTCTTGTATACAATGTATAGGTTTAAGAAATAACCAGATATATGAAGCTACCAGAAGTGAACACGCAGGTGAAAGGTCGCTTGTGGTTTAGTGGTTAAGATTCAGCATTCTCACCAATGTGGACTGGGTTCAATTAATGGTCTTAATGTTTATTGAATACAGTGTTTAAGCAAGTCAATAACTACAGTCATGGAAAAAAATATTAGACCATCCTTGTTCTCTTCAATTTCTTGTTCATTTTAATGTCTCGTACAACTGAAGGTACATTTGGTTGGAGAAGTATAATGATAACAACAAACATAGCACACAAGAATTCAATTTAGCTAACCCATATCGGTAAGACTTTCTATGAAGCCCACATTTATAATGCATTATAACGGCATCCATAATGCATTATAATGCATTCATAATGCCTCATAACTAAACTTATAAGCAAACATAATGCTTCATGATGCTTTATATCAACGGTCATAAAACATTATAATGTCATTTATAATGAATTATAATGACTTGTTCTGTGGATGCTCATGAATACTCATGAACACTACAACCATAATGCTTCATGAGGTATGAAGCCCCGACAATCACAATGCATTATGAGGGCATTCATAATGCTTCATAACTACACTCATAATGCTTTATGCACTGAAAAAGTAAAACACAGCCGTTGTACATTTAATGTACTGTATTTCTAGATTCACTGCTGAAATTATTTTTTCCAAGCATTTTTCAGTTTACGTACTTGATTTTCCTTAAATTATGATTAATATTGAAGTTGCCACAATATTACACATTTTTGGGAAGCATTAGCAAATGTGATATTAGGAAAACAATTATTTTATGCAATAATTATTTTGGCTGGTTTGAATGGGCTTGCTCTTATATAGTGCTTTACTATTCATCAGAGTACTCAAAGCGCTTATACAACAATTGCTTCCATTCAACCATATGCTCACACATTCTCACTCTGGGGCGGACGGAAGCGTGGCTGCCAATCCGCGCCTACGGCCCCTCCGACCACCACCAACATTCACACGCATTCATACCCCAGTGAAGAGCACTGGAGGCAAGGTGGGTTAAGTTTAAAATGGAATCATGAAGGACTCCTAAAGCTACAGATTTTAGCAAGTTCTGTCAATATTACAAAGGTATTTGTGTTCTTTGAAACAAATAATTACCTACTTCATAACTAAATGTTTCTCATTGAACTACAGGGAAGCTATGCTTGCACTAGGAATTTGAAATGAAGAGACACTGTGGCTCACTCATAAGAATAACAATGAGCCACCTTTTGTTAATGGAATATTTTGTCCATTGGGCAAGTGGTTTTGAAGTTGTTTTCATCTCTTTGTAGGTTCTCCCAAGGATTACGTCTGAAGCAGACAGATCTTATTGAAGATGGTGTTACAGGCAGTAGCAGGACCTTAACCAAGATGGCTTCATCTCTGAGAAAAGTACAAAAACAGACCACATATTTGCTTTTATTTAACCTACTTGAATCAGAATCACTTTATTCATCCCCGAAGGGAAATTCAGCATCAAATGTGCAGGGGCCATAATCAGGCCATTCAAAATTGAATTTGTATTACATGAAAAGGAGAATAACATCTCAAATTAAATTTCTGAAGTGGACTATGACTGAAGCCTTTGTTAACAGGAACAGAATTTCAAATCATGCTGATGGGCTGCATGATTTGAAATTTTGTCAAAACCTACCATGGCTTTACAGTTAGTTTTTGAGTACCATAGTTGAGGCTGGATGTGTGAATATAGTAATACACCTTAACAAAGCAGCTTAACTGAATTGTCATTGTTTCCTACATGCAGGTCTGCAATCGTGCTGTGTGCAAACTTTGAGTTCAAGGTCAAATGAAAGTTGGTGGCCGTCATTGCTTTGTTATGCTGGACGAAAGCAAGTTCTCACACAAAAGAAAGGTAAGATGCATTTTTATGATACACGTGTGTGCGCATGCGTTGCTATTCAAGGAAATGTCATTACCTGTGCATGTAACTATTAATCCGATAACTACAAAAAATATGTTTGACAGTACAACCGGGGGAGAATGGGACCAGCATGGAGACGGAATAAAAAATGGGTATTTGGTATGCTGGAAGTAGCGCAGACCACCAGGAGACCCATTTTCAAGATCCTCGCAAAGCGTTCCAAAGAGCAGCTTCTTCCCATCATACGGCGCCATATTAGGAGGGGATCCAGCATTGTGACCGATGAGTGGCGAGCTCTATCAGAGGAAGGTTATGATCACCATACTGTCTGCCACAAGAGACACTTTGTAGATTCTGTAACCAGAGCTCATACACAAAACTTAGAGAGGGCCTGGCAAACATTTAAATGTGAGGTTTGGCGTCATAGAGGCAATCGAACGACCAAGGTGTTAAAAGAGCATTTAAGAGTAATTGAGTGTTAGTACTGGCTTGGGAGATCGCATAGAAATGGCATTCTCGGGTGCCTTTTTCATGATATTAGAAAATTTAATGTTCATGAGTGTTGATATGGATTTATGAAAGGTTCTTTGTATTGTTTTATACCTCTTTTTAAATAGTTGCTTGTTTGTTCGAGTACCCTGAATAAACTTCAGACCTGCCAACCAGTACGCATTTTGCGTAGCAGGTACGCAATTTGACATCAAAATACGCTGGTACGCTCCGCCTCATTAAACTACTCAAAAAGCTGCAGACATCTGTGAGTGCTGTTAGAAATGTTGACGTGCAATACTCATGCCTGACAACACGATGCAGCAGTGTAGTGGTGCAATTTCAACCAATCATCATAGAGTAGCGGAGAATAACGAGTCTGCCGAACCCTTGTTGGCCCACTCTCTCCTGTCCTCTGCCTCCCTCCGCCTCTCTCCCCGTTCCCCGTGCCCCCACCCGCAGCAGCTGACGGTTAAAACGGTAAAATGATGTGTGTGTCTGTGTGTGTGTGTGTGTGTGTGTGTGTGTGTGTGTGTGTGTGTGTGTGTGTGTGTGTGTGTGTGTGTGTGTGTGTTTGTGTATGTGTGCACGTGTGAGTGTACATGTGGGTCTTTTGGCAAATATGTACCGTTAATAACGTTACTTTCATGTTGAAAATACGATGTCATATCAGGGAAATAAGCACCGAGAGTTTTTTTCCTATCGACATGAGCGCGAGGTGTGTGCGTGCGCGTGCCTGCGTGTGTGAGATTAAGTGGTACTCAAAATATTTTGCCAAGGTTGGCAGGTCTGAAACTTGTATTTGTAAATAAATTTATTTGTTTGTACTATTAGGGCATGGTCATATCCCAGCTGGCAAACATACTTTAGTGTGATCGTGCCCTTAAGGGCCAAGTGTTTACATATGTATACTGTTTACCTGTAAGTGTTAAGTTGCACTTTAAAAAGCTGCTCCAAGCAAACGTCCTTTAATGCCCCTCTGGGGGGAGGGCGTTTCTCGGTTAAATTTTGTATTTTATATCTCTTATAATAGTGGCTAGTTTGTTTGACACCCTGAATAAACTGGAAAAATATATTTGGTCTTTTTCTTACTTTGAATATGTATTTTGAATACCTTGAGTTTCCATTTCTACAGAACCCACATTTACTGTATTATGTTTTGCATACTAATCACTTAAGATGCAACATATATTCTTATAAATGCATCCAAATGCATCACACTTTACTTAGCCCCTACAATGAAGCGTTATGATGAATTATGCATTATTATAAATCCATCCATATGTATGTCACTTTACTTAATGCATACAATGATGACTAATGATACTTCATAGTCTATTATTACATACTATGAGTTGTCACTACAGTTGACTTGAGTTGTGTGTATAGGTAATCATAATGTATTCTGAGCAGTCAGTGAAGAGTGCATTATAATGCACTGTAAGTGCCCTCATGAAGCATAATATAGGTGTTCATAAGTACTCAAGAGCATCCATATAACTAGTTGTTATAATTCATTATAAGTGATAGAATGTTTTATGACTGTTGATATAGTGCATCATAAAGCATTATGAGTGTAGTTATGAAGCATTATGAATGCCCTCATAATGCATTGTGATTGTCAGGGCTTCATACCTCATGAAGCATTATGGATGTAGTGTTCATGAGTATTCATGAGCATCCACAGAACAAGTCATTATAATTCATTATAAATGACATTATAATGTTTTATGACCGTTGATATAAAGCATCATGAAGCATTATGTTTGCTTATAAGTTTAGTTATGAGGCATTATGGATGCTGTTATAATGCATTATAAATGTGGGCTTCATAGAAAGTGTTACCGACATTGTACTACCAAAAACAGTGCTTTTAGGCATTCCATGTTTTCTTATCTGTCTGTTTTACTCAAATGACACACACAGGAGTTAGTGCTTGATTGCATAACCATTGTTTCTGATGCATGTGTCTTGGCTGCAGCTCTCCACCAGCTTCTGACATTGTTCTGCTGTCACAGCAGCCCATTCCTGCTGCACAAATTCAAACAAATTTGCTTGGTTTTGGGGCTTGTGGTTCTCCATTTGGCTCTTGATGATTTTCCACAGGTTTTCAATTTGATTTAAATCTGGTGATTGAGCAGGCCAAGACATGGTTCCAATGTTCTGGTTCTCCATTCAAGCTTTAACTGGCCTTGCTGTGCGGCAAGGGGCATTGTTGTTTCAAAATCCAGTCATTCAAGGCAGGAAAGAGTTTTCCAGCTGATGTAAGAAGACTGTTTTCAAGAGTAGCGCTGCACATGACCTAATCCATTCGCCCTTCACACAATTGTATTTGCCCTGTTCCACCCATACTGCAAGAACCACAGATCGTCACTGATCCACCCCCATGTTTTACTGTAGAGGCAAGACAGTCTGGTTTGTAGGCTTCTCCAGGCTTCCTCCTAGCCAGTAAGTTGGCTGGAGTGGGCATTAACTGAAAATTGGACTTATCACTGAAGAGAACCTTAGCCTAATCATCAACAGTCCAATCCGTGTGAGCTCCAGCAAAGAATAAGCAGACTTTTCTCTGCCTTTTGTTGATGAAGGGTTTCTTCCATCCCCTGTGTGATTTCAGACCAGCTTCAAGAAGTTCGTTTCCAATTGTGTTTGCCGAACAAGTCATATTTCTCCACAATGCCCACTCAGTTTTATAATAATAATAATTATTATTTTACTTGTATAGCACCTTTCAGAAGAACATTCACAAGGTGTTTTGACACATAAAACACAGTGATAAAAGTAAAATAAAAAAGAACTTTTACTGGAAGGCAAGTCTATAAAAGTGGGTTTTAAGAAGTGATTTTAAAGAATTTACTGATTTGGCGAGCCTTATCTCCTCATGCAGGTCGTTACAAGACTGAAGAGCCCTGATGGAGAAGGCCCAGTCACCCCTGGATTTAAGCCTTGACTTTGGAACAGCTAGGAGGGTTTTGGACCAACCAAGGATCTAAGGCTGAGCGAGGGGACGTACGGGGTTAGCATGTCTAATATATAGCCATGGGCAAGGCCCTGGCAAGCTTTTAAAGTGATCAGTAAAATCTTAAAATCAATTCTAAAATGGACAGAGAGCCAGTGAAGGGAAACAAGAACGGGAAATGTCATGTCGTCTGTTAAAACCAGCGAAAAACCTAGCTGCTGCGTTCTGGACCAGGTAGAGGCGGGAGAGGGATTTTTGTGGAATGCCTGATAAAAGATCTTCAGTTTTTTTCGCTACATCTCTCTCACTCATGCCAATTTCCAGCAGTGCCAAGATGGGTGCCGTTGTGGCTTCCCATAATTCTTTTGTTTAAGGCAGTATGTGAGATTTGACAACGTCTGAGTTGTGCTACTGCTTGAATGTAAGCAGGACGCCACTCTAGGCATGTGCAGTGCTGCTTATGACATGAAATGGCCTCTTACACACGTGGACAAAATTGTTGGTACCCCTCAGTTAAAGAAGGAAAAACCCACAATTCTCACTGAAATCACTTGAAACTCACAAAAGTAACAATAAATAAAAATTTATTGAAAATTAAATAATCAAAAACAGCCATTACTTTTGAATTGTTGATTAACATAATTATTTAAAAAAACAAACTAATGAAACAGGCCTGGACAAAAATGATGGTACCTCTATAAAAGATTGAAAACTATTTGACCAGAGTGACATGATTAACTCAGGTGTGTCATTTAATTGACATCACAGGTGTTTCCAAACTCATAATCAGTCAGTCTGCCTATTTAAAGGGAGACAAGTAGTCACCCTGCTGTTTGGTGAAAAGGTGTGTACCACACTGAACATGGACAACAGAAAGCGAAGGAGAGAATTGTCCCAGGACATCCGAAAAAAATTATAGACAAACATCTTAAAGGTAAAGGCCATAAGACCATCTCTAAACAGCTTGAAGTTCCTGTGACAACAGTGGCTCATATTATTCAGAAGTTCAAGACCCACGGGACAGTAACCAACCTCCCTGGACGTGGCCGCAAGAGGAAAATTGATGACAAATTGAAGAGACGGATCGTTGGAATTGTATCCAAAGAGCCCAGAGCAACCTCCAAAGAAATTAAAGGTGAACTCCAAGGCCAAGGTACATCAGTGTCAGATGGCACCATTCGTCGTTGTTTGAGCCAAAGTGGACTTCATGGGAGACGACCAAGGAGGACACCACTGCTGAAAAAAACTCATAAAAAAGCCAGACTGGAATTTGCAAAAATGCATGTTGACAAGCCACAAAGCTTCTGGGAGAATGTCCTTTGGACAGATGAGACCAAACTGGAGCTTTTTGGTAAGGCACATCAACTCTATGTTCATAGACTCAAAAACCAAGCATACGAAGAAAAGAACACTGTCCCTACGGTGAAACATGGAGGAGGCTCAGTAATGTTTTGGGGCTGCTTTGCTGCATCTGGCACAGGGTGTCTTGAAAGTGTGCAAGGTACGATGAAATCTGAAGACTATCAAGGCATTCTGGAGAGAAATGTGCTGCCTAGTGTCAGAAAGCTTGGTCTCAGTCGCAGGTCATGGGTCTTCCAACAGGACAACCATCCAAAACACACAGCCAAAAACACCCAAGAATGGCTGAGAGAAAAGCGTTGGACTATTCTAAAGTGGCCTTCTATGAGCCCAGATCTGAATCCCATTGAACATATGTGGAAGGAGCTGAAACATGCCATTTGGAGAAGACACCCATCAAACCTGAGACAACTGGAGCTGTTTGCTCATGAGGAGTGGGCCAAAATACCTGTTGACAGCTGCAGAACGCTCATTGACAAATACAGAAATCGTTTAATTGCAGTGATTGCCTCAAAAGGTTGTGCAACAAAATACTAAGTTATGGGTACTGTAAAGGTTGCCTGGCCAGAATGGTCAAGGAAGGTGGTAGGCAGACAAACTCAGCAGACTTCTTTGAGTGACAAAGAGGTGCAGATTTTATTATGCCGTGCTTCTCCATTTTTGTGCAATCAAAGTTACAAAACAATACAAATAATTCTCAAAGAAAATTAACTTCAAAATAATTCTTGTAGCTACACAACAGAAAAAAAAACTCACATTGAGGCAGCAAAGCTTAACTGCTTATATAGGGCTTTCAATTGACACCTATCCACCTGGGTTCTACCACAATACAACATGGTGACCTACTGTTTGACCTAGCTGACAACAACTTGCTTAACACCATCACCATAGACACTACCAACCTCTATGAATGTTTAAATGATTATCTACACAGGTAGATGTTAAAACATTGCTGCTGGATGCTTTGTAAAGCAAAAGAAACATTAATCCAAAGAAAAGAAAACCCTCCACATGGTCTGGTCCAATGATGTCACTCTGACATCAGCAACACTATAAAATCAGGAAGTGGTGGGCCGGCCTCCTTCCAAACACCAGTTCCACATGATGAACCAGAACAAAGGAACACACAAGGTAAGTATGAACAAAGAAACAAACAATTCATCAACATTTAACCTGTAACTTAATAAAGGATAACTGAAACTAATAATGGCTGTACATTTTCCTTTAACTCATGGATGTAAACTGCAACAATTAACACAAACAAACCCGGGACAGTAAGTGCCAAAATGTTACAATGGCATGGTTAAATTAAAACAGAATAGACAAAAGATGCTAGTGTTGTGTAATGTGAATGTTTTAAGGGACAAGTGGTGAGGTGAAATGACAGTTCTCACCCACTTTGTCACACTCCCCCCCCTTAAGGTAGTCACTCCTCAAAGGAACGGGACAGGAAGTCCGCCACAACATTCTTGTGTCCTGGTCTATACTGAATCCTGAAACAAAATGGCTGCAGGGACAAATACCACCTCGTAATTCTTGCATTGGAATCTCTCATTCTGTTCATCCACTGCAATGCCCGATGATCAGTCTCCAACACAAATTCATCCCCCATTAGGTAGTACTTCAGTGTGTCCAGAGCCCATTTCACTGCCAAGGCCTCTTTCTCAATGGTAGAATACCTCATTTCCCTCGGGAAGAGCTTGCGACTTATGTACTGGACTGGCCTTTGATCTTCTCCCTCACCCTGCAGTAACACAGCTCCAAGTCCTACTCCAGAAGCATCTGTCTGCACTGTAAATGGACGGGTGAAATCTGGACACTGCAACACAAGCTCATTACATAAACAGTTTTTTAAGTCAGCAAAAGCAGCATCACATTGTGGGGACCATTTTATCTTGGTGGGACTGGATTTACAGGTCAAGTCACTGAGTACTGCTGATCTGGCAGAAAAATTGGGGATGAAACGACGGTACCAACCGGCCAAACCCAGGAATGATTTTACCTTCTTCTTTGTAGTTGGAGGAGGATATGCAGCTAGGGCTTCAATCTTACTCACCTGAGGGCGAATGCTCCCACCCCCAATGACATAACCTAGGTACTCCACCTCTGTCTTGGCGATGTGACATTTGCGTGCGTTGATGACAAGTCCAGCTTTCAGGATCCGTTGGAGGACATCCGAGAGGTGTTGAATATGATCCTCCCAGGTCTCACTAAACACCACGATGTCATCAATATAGGCTGCAGCATAGCCATCAGCTCCTCTCAACACTTCATCCACGAGCCGCTGAAATGTAGCTGGAGCTCCATGCAGTCCGAATGGCATTGTTCTGAAATGATAAAGTCCACTTGGGACCCTAAATGTTGTCAAATCCTTCGAAGACTCAGACAGAGGCACCTGCCAATACCCTTTACAAAGGTCAAGTGTTGTCAGATATTTAGCATTTCCTAAGCGCTCAATCAAATCCTCTACTCTTGACATAGGGTAGGCATCAAAAGCGGAAACAGCATTCAGTTTAGAAAAATTAACACAAAATCTCTGTCTTATGTCATTTTTCTTGGGAACCAACACGACTGGACTACACCACTCACTCCTGGATGGCTCAATCACACCCATGGCAAGCATGTCCTCCACCTCCTGCTTCAAAGCAGGCATCAGCTTTGCCGGAACTCTGGAAGTGGTATCCCTGATGGGTTGCTGGTTGGGACAACGGAGACGTATCTCATGTTGAATGAGGTTTGTGCAACCAGGCTTGGTGCTAAAGAGCTCAACAGGCAAGATGGCCTCTAGGTCCTCCTGTTGGTCTGGAGACAGATGACTCAGATCAGGCAGTGCATGTCCTTCAACTGCTGCAGGAAAAAACTGCTCCTGTAGTTCCTCCTCCTCAACCACAGTGCGAGCCGACAACTGCGTTGCTGATGCAGGTTTATCCAGCCATTCCTTCAACAAATTCACATGGAAAACCTGAGACTTCTTACGACGATCCGGCATGTTGAGTTCATAGGTGACTGGACCTACTTTCCTGTTGATCACATAGGGCCCCTGCCACTTAGCTAGGAGACTACTCTCTGATGTTGGGAGGAGAAGTAGAACTTTCTGTCCTTCCTGGAAAATCCTCTGGCGACCAACTCTGTCATAGTTCTGCTTTTGACGCTGCTGCGCACTGATTAAATGTCTATTGGCCAACTCTTGGTACTGCTCAAGCTTGTCTCTCATCTTTAATACATATGAGAGAACATTACACCTTTCTTCTGGTTTTGGTCCTTCCCAGGCCTCTTTCAGCACATCCAGTGGACCCCGTACTGCATGACCATACAGAAGCTGAAATGGAGAGAAACCAGTCGATGCTTGTGGCACCTCTCTGTATGCAAAGAGGAGAAATGGAAGCCATTGGTCCCAGTCAGCCCCTGAGTCTTCCACAAACTTCCTCAGCATGGACTTCAGAGTTTTGTTAAAGCGTTCAACAAGACCATCTGTCTGTGGGTGGTAAGGACTGGTCTTGACCCCTCTAATCCCCAGCAGCTTGTAAACGTCCCTCAGAAGGTTAGACGTGAAGTTGGAACCCTGATCAGTGATGATTTCTTTGGGAATCCCAACCCTCGAAAACATTTGTATCAGGCAGTTTGCAATCTGTCGGGCCTTAACCTTTCTCAGGGGAAACGCTTCAGGATATCTTGTAGCATAGTCACACACTACTAAAATATACCTGTGCCCTGCACTACTCCTCTCCAGTGGGCCTACAATATCCATGGCGATGCGAGAAAAGGGGGTGTCTATGACTGGCATGTTAATAAGTGGAGCTCTGTCACTTTTCTTTCCAGGAGCTGTCAACTGGCATTGAGGACATGATTTACAAAACTGAACTGTGTCAGCATATTGCTGTGGCCAATAAAAACGAGTTAACATTCTGGAAAAGGTCTTGAATTGTCCTAAATGACCTGACCAAGGTACAGAGTGTGCTAGCTGCAAGACTATGGGCCTCAACCTTTCGGGCACAACCAACTGGTCTCCCACCTTACTACGGCGATACAATTGGTCATCTTTTAAGAGAAAAAGCTCCCTGACTTTCTCAGTGACCTCCATTGAACTAGGGACACATTTTGCAAATAAGGGTGTCAAAGATGGGTCCTGCCTTTGAAGCTGAACTATATCACTAGGAACAACCATTATGTCAACCCCGTCTGGTTCTGGAACCAATTCAGTGATCCTTGTCCCCCTCACTTTATCCTGTCTCCTCTGTACTCTGCTCTTCTTTGCACAAAACTGTCGGGCTCCCTCAACCTCAGGAACATCACAGCCTGCAAATGGTAACTCATTCCAGTCTAGACCTGGCTCTCCTTGGTGCTCCCTGTGTCTAGACCTGGTGACTGCCATCATAGCCCCACATGGAACACAGATATCCTTTTCCTCACCCTTTGAAATCAACTCTCGAAGGATGGGAAGGTCCCAGCCTAACACCACTTGGTAAGGAAGTTTGCTCATTACTCCCACTGACAGTAAATACTGCTGACCCTCCACTGTAATATTAACATTAGCTAAGGGGTAGTCTACACTATCACCGTGAACACACCAAACCTTCATTTTACCACTGCATGTGAAATCTCTAGGGAGACAATCCTGCCTGACAAGAGTACGGCTACTACCTGAATCTAACAGAGCAACACAAGGCTTTTCCCCAATAAAAACACACATAGTGCGCTCGTGAGCCGTAGGGGATGTCAGACTCTCCATTCCATCTCCCTGATAATTCACAGACTCCACTGAGCAGCACAAATATGTTTTACTAATTGACTGCTCCGGACAGTCTGCTTTGAAGTGACCCGATTGACCACAGGAATGACACAATAGGGGTCCTCTCTGTTTAAATTCCCTCACTCGACTGCTAGTTGTACTTGGGGAACCCTGTTTTAAGTTTCTGAATCTTTGCCCATTCCCTCCCACAGTCTTACTCACTGACACAAGAACAGGAGTTGTTCGAGGAGGGATGTAACTCTTTAGTGGGCGCCGGGCCGCAAGAAATGCTTCAGCCATCTCTGCTGCTTTCCTCGAAGAACTTGGGTTACGCTCTTTAACCCAGGTGCGAAGATCTGGACTCAGGACTCTCAAAAACTGCTCCATCACAATAGCATCTCCAATTTGCTCCTTTGTTTTTTGTCTTGGCACCATCCACTTGTCATACAGGTCTTTCAGGCGTGTTTGTAGCTCTCTGGGGGTCTCTTCCTCCTCTCTTGTAGTAGAACGGAACCTTAATCTATAAGTCTCTGTGCTTATTTCATATTTTTCAAGGATGGCTTTCTTCACCATTACATAGTTCATAGTCTCATCGATGTCCATAGCTACATATGCCGCATGTGCCTTACCATTGAGTAGTGGAGCCAGATGAAGTGCCCACTCCTCCCTTGGCCATTGGCATGCTGTAGCAATCCTTTCAAAAGTTGTAAGATAATGCTCAATGTCTTCTTCCTCCTGATACGGCTGCATTTTCGGACCTTTCCACCCAGGGACCCGTACTGGATTAGAAGAATGGTCTGCTGAAGATGTGTCCAAGGAATCTTGTCCCTGCCGAACACGCTGGTCTGCGGGCTGCTCTGCAGGCTGCTCTGCACTAGATCGAAAACTTCCAGATCCAGCTGCTGCACCTTCCAACAGCCTCTGGTATTCCTGGTGTTCTGACTGTACCTCCATCTGGAGCTGGGTGAACTGGTGCTGGACTCTTCTCCAGCGGTCTTCCTGGCGTTGTCTGTCCTGCTCCCATTTTCTGTCTCGTTCAGCTTGCTGTTGCATTAGGCCTTTTAACAGGTTTGAAAGCTCATTTAGGTCATGTGGCTCAGTAGATTGCTCACTAGCTGCCCCTTGTCGTTCTAGCGCCTCTGGTGCCTGTTCTCTTGCACTGTCCATTGTCTCTTGCTGCTTCTTTGATCTCGTTGATTTCTGCATTGTTGTCTCCTACTGGCCTGGAACCACCACTGCCACCATTTGTAAAGGTTGCCTGGCCAGAATGGTCAAGGAAGGTGGTAGGCAGACAAACTCAGCAGACTTCTTTGAGTGACAAAGAGGTGCAGATTTTATTATGCCATGCTTCTCCATTTTTGTGCAATCAAAGTTACAAAACAATACAAATAATTCTCAAAGAAAATTAACTTCAAAATAATTCTTGTAGCTACACAACAGAAAAAAAACTCACATTGTGGCAGCACAACCTCACCTCTCTAGGGCTTTCAATTGACACCTATCCACCTGGGTTCTACCACAATACAACATGGTGACCTACTGTTTGACCTAGCTGACAACAACTCGCTTAACACCATCACCATAGACACTACCAACCTCTATGAATGTTTAAATGATTATCTACACAGGTAGATGTTAAAACATTGCTGCTGGATGCTTTGTAAAACAAAAGAAACATTAATCCAAAGAAAAGAAAACCCTCCACATGGTCTGGTCCAATGATGTCACTCTGACATCAGCAACACTATAAAATCAGGAAGTGGTGGGCCGGCCTCCTTCCAAACACCAGTTCCACACGATGAACCAGAACAAAGGAACACACAAGGTAAGTATGAACAAAGAAACAAACAATTCATCAACATTTAACCTGTAACTTAATAAAGGATAACTGAAACTAATAATGGCTGTACGTTTTCCTTTAACTCATGGATGTAAACTGCAACAATTAACACAAACAAACCCGGGATAGTAAGTGCCAAAATACTACAATGGCATGGTTAAATTAAAACAGAATAGACAAAAGATGCTAGTGTTGTGTAATGTGAATGTTTTAAGGGACAAGTGGTGAGGTGAAATGACAGTTCTCACCCACTTTGTCACAGGTACCATCATTTTTGTCCAGCCCTATTTCATTAGTTTGTTTTTTTTAATAATTATGTTAATCAACAATTCAAAAGTGATGGCTGATTTTGATTATTTAATTTTCAATAAATTTTTATTTATTGTTACTTTTGTGAGTTTCAAGTGATTTCAGTGAGAATTGTGGGTTTTTCCTTCTTTAACTGAGGGGTACCAACAATTTTGTCCACGTGTGTATATACCCTGGAATACAATTAAGCTTAAGCATGTAAAATAAGACATAAAATATTATATAGTCAGCTGCATTTTTCTCAACAAAAGAGGAAAATGTAAAATCTGTTTAATAAAGACACAGAGCGGCCTGCTGAGTAACAACAACTAACGTCTCCGGTCTCCCCTTTTCTTCTGATTAAAACAGGTTAGTAGTATCAAGAATCAAGAATATTTATGGACTTGGCAAACCTTTATGTCGTGTGATGAAGTTTAGAGGAGGTTTGGAGTAAATAAGTAGTCATTTCAGTGATCCGATGAGTTTATGATTGCGGCTAATGCTTTGTTAGCTGCCCTGTAAACGAGGTTAACAGAATGGCGGCCGGTACAATATCTTTTTGCATTCAGACAGTAGCTCCTTAACACATATGCCCTTGCTTCAGTTTTTTATGTATAGATTCTATTTGAAATGTAGAGATTGTTTAGTTATTATTAATGTAGCATTAAGGTTGTGTTTGTTACTGTGTTAATGAATTTTATTAATCAGTTCACATGTGTTTGTATAAAAAAAGAATGTTAAAATTGGTAGGTTCAATTACAGTGTAGAAACCACTGGTATGCTAATATGTAGCGTTGACAGGGATTGAGAGATAGTCCAGACTTTCAAGCTGGATCGTTTTGGTCTGCAGGGACAGACAGCATTTTGAGGCTCAGGTGGAATGTGTTTTGTGTTGTCCTGGTGGTTTGAATATGTGTTTATACGTTGTTTGATATTGTGATATGATTTGTTATAAAATCACTGTGGGAAACAGACAGTTTTATGTATAAATGACAACAAAAGAGGAAAAAATAAAATCTGTTTAATAAAGACAAAGAGCTGCCTGCTGAGAAACAACAACTAACGTCTCTTGTCACCCTTTTTCTTCTGAATAAAGCAAGTAACTCGGCTGAGGCCTGTAACACATGTAAAATAGGACATAAAATATTATATAATCAGCTGCATTTTTTTTGTGTTCATTGTATTCCTCAAGTAATATAGCCTACCTTTTGGGGTACCAGGCATTATAATGAACAAGAAATTGTAGAAAACAAGGGTGGTCTGATAATTTTTTTCCATGACTGTATATGTGAACAGAAACTGGTACTCAGGTATATCAGCTAATCCACAGACAACTACATATCCAATGTATTCCTGCACATTCTTGTAATGCATGTGGTTGTGACTGTACATATTGGATTAAGAACAGTTTACCTCTGTGTATATTAATTTCTGTTTGAGTTAAGTCAACTGCGAAAGTTAAATTAGGGGATTAGGTAAACAAATATCTTAGGTATCACAGTCAATTGTTTGACAGTAGGCTGCACGTGTTGGTAAATAGAACCAGCAAAATATATTGTTGAAGGGTAATAAATATTGTGTAATTCTATTCGATTAGCCAGAATTCATTCAAGTTTAGTCCAGATATACATGTTCTTGAGTGCTTTAATCTCTGGGATCATAGTTTTGTTTGCAAATGACGAGCATTCAAAACAAATCTATTTTAATTGTCCTGCATCCTGTATGAGATACAACCTATAACTCAGGTTGGTTCGAAGTGTCCTGATTTGATCCATGGATACTCTCTGTTTGATGGTTGGTCTCGGTCTCTCTGAAATCTTTGCAGTTGCATGCTGGATCTTGTTCTCCATTGACGTACTGCAGCCGGTTGATTCACTGCATGATGTCATTCCATATGCCGTCCTTCTGTCAGACTTTTACCTGCATCAAGCTAAACAACAACACTGGAACTCAGGCCATTCTGAATTTCATAATAAGAGTTTACGTTGCTGTTTGAAAAATCTTTGTATTCTCCAAGTAAACTAGTAGACTATTAACAATAATGAAATTCAGTTTGAACTTAATGCAAAACTGGTGCATAATGTGAAAGAATTTTGTGTCTTTGTACAACTGGCTGATACTGAGTGCCAATAATTCTGAAAATAAATGCCACATCTAAAGAGGAAGGAATTCATACAAGTCTGCATTGGATACTTGAGGTCATCACAAATTAAACAGGGAGCCTCTTGGTTATGTGACAGAACGGTCGCCTACTTGTAGCTGTATGGAAAAGAAGATCATGAATAACTTGCTTCTGTCAGAATTCAGTAATATATCACTGCACATTCTTACTATTCCTTACACTTTAAGTGTACATTACAAAACCACTTTGAACACTAAAAACCTCCTACTTCTTCTTCTTCTTTGAGAGAGAGAGAGAGTTTTTACAAGTAGGCAAAATTGCAATTATTCACTACTACAGTAGCAGTAACTACTGCATTTGTTTCTTTCTCTGATGTGTTAACAATGTGCTTGAGTTTTGCCTCGTATGTTTGTGTACTCTGTCCTACAGGTCTTTATAGAGATGTATTTTGTATATGTTCACAATATGCAATTTTTTGTTTTCTTGATTGTCCATAATGTACATTTTATTATGAATTTTTCATTTTTTCAACACAAAATAGATTGTGATATGGAGGCCATATTTATAGTATAAATGTGTGAATGTGCTCTTTTGTGCTACATATAATGCATGTCTGTTCATCCTGGGTTGCTAGCCAGTACTGCTTCTTCCATTTTTTCCCTGTTAAATGGCTTTTAAGGGGGAATTTTTTGTTGTTTTATTTTGTCAGATTAAATAAATCAATGAAAAAATCTAAATGTCTAAGAACATAAGTTGTATGCTACAGCTTACAGCTTATTTTCATAATTATTTTATCTATTTATCTTTTTAATAATTAATCTAATAGTTGTTAGATCTATACAATAGAAGAAAATCAATGTTTCTCAAAATTCAAGTTGATAAATGTCTTGATTTGTCCAAAGATATTTAGTATTCTGTCACACATTCATTTTCAAATTGAAGAACCTAATTTCAGAGAATTTTTACTTTTTCTTTCAGAAAAAATACGAAAATCAATTCAATTATCAAAATAGCTCTCAATTATTGGATAGTTGACAAATAATTGATTAGATGACTGGTCAGTTATTGACTGAATAGTTGATCAATCAGTTATTTGTTGCAGTTTTGGTTGTACAGATTAACTCGTACAATGCTTTACTAAAGGGATGTATAGAAAAAATAAATACAATGAAACTGCAATATCTGGCATGGAGTGTTTAAACATTCATAAGACATTTATCCTGATATATTGGACCGGAAGCTTAAGGGGGGGATATCGCATTTAGCTTGACGCTGCTCAGTCTATCATTTTATACACAACTACAGGGAGAGGAATGCAGCACTTGTAGCCAGCCGGATTGTAAGTATCTGCTGTAGTGAAATCTTCATGTTTATGTGGTTATGCGTTTACTTTGATGTCAGTATTTCACTGTATTTTTAGTGCGTTTGATTCTGTCAAAACAAGGAGAGCCGGTGTTTATACAGTGCGTTAACTTTAGCTAGTCAATTAGCTAAGCTAGCTGTCTTCCCTTCGTCGCTTCCATAATTTCTTCTTTTCCATTTGTTGAAAGTCCGTAAGGTTAATAGCTCTCACCTGTGGCACGAGTTTCTTTTTGTGTATGTGGCAGTGTTCTTCATATTGCTTGATGATGATGATGATGATCCTCGAGAATTGACTCTGGTGCCTGCTCGTAACGTAAGCGGCAGAGTCGCTTTTCAGCATCCGTTAACGTTTTCCCGATCTGTTACAAGCTGGAATTTTTTTTATTATAAATGTATTTTTACAGTGTGGTTGTAGTTTAGTCACATGAAATACGCTTTCAAAGTAAACTAGTCGGAAGGTTAGCTAAAGCCCAGTCCCTTTAATATCAGAGTTAGCTGTTCCAGGGCAGGAGATGATGTAAGTAGGACAGGAATGCAGTAGTCTGGCATCAGCAGAGAGACTGAAAACTCAAGTTTGTTGACTCGAGCCAAATAAGGAGGAAAGATGGACAGATACTGAGAGGAGAACCGTAATGTGGGGAGAACATTTTAATCGTGGCTTGTAACTCAGACTTCTGTCACAGGCTAGACGGCTAATATGTCATTATATTTTATTCTGTCTTGTCTGTTCTTTCTTTGTGTAGTTTATATATTTTCTTTTTCATAGCAGCTAATCTCAAGGCATCATCCCGTCATCTAAGAGTCTCTACACCATGGCCGGCTTCAGGCAGGAGGATGTTGAATTGTATTATGAGATGGGAGAGGAGTTGGGCAGGTATGTTGTCCTTATTTAACAAAGCACATTGCATCTGAAAGCATCTGGGCAGTGCCTCTGCCGTAGTCTGCACTGTTAGCACTGTACCCTCACATGTGTCTTGGGTGTCCCAGTTTTTTTAAATGCAGTGCACCCAAAACACTTAATAGTGCTGTTGTGCGAGTGTAGTTTTGTCACAGAGTAGTCATTTAGCACATGCATTACCCTTCAAAAGTTTGGGGTCACTTAGAAATATCCTTATTTTTAAAAGAAAAGCATTTTTTCCATGTAAATAACATTAAATGAATCATAGATACAATCAAGAAACTGTTAATGTGGTAAATTACTATTCTAGCTGGAAACAGCTGAATTTTGGAATATCTACATAGGGGTACAGAGGCCCATTCCCAGCAACCATCACTCCTGTGTTCTAATGCTACATTGTTTTAGCTAATGGTGTTGAAAGGCTAACTGATGGTTAGAAAACCCTTGTGCAACTATGTTAGCACATGAATAAAAGTATGAGCTTTCATGGAAAACATGAAGTTTTCTCGGTGACCCCACATTTTTGAACGGTACTGTGCATGTGGTGTCCTTTTATTGGAGAGCGTGCATAGCATGATTGTTAATTTTCATTGGTGAGATAAATTATTACAGCAACATTCCAGGTTCTGCAGCAATTCTTTTTAAGTGAAATAGCTGAGCACAGGTGGTGATTATGAGAGCTTGTAGTCTTCCATAGATTAAAAACAGACCACTTGTGCAGATCACGCACAGTTATTTGATATACATTTTGATATTTTGATGCCAGGTATGAGCTGCGATCGATCCAAAATCTGAGATCCGAACAAGGCCAAAATACTTAATGTGTTAGCAAAATATTACATTTTATTTAATATCTTTTTTTTTTTTTTTTTTTGCTGTGCTGGATAGTTTGTGAATGAGTCATCACATTTCTAGCAATTAAACAGTGTTGCAGCATACTTTTGTTGCAGTGATGCAACAAAAGTATGACATCATTGCTTTTCAATGTGCCTTTCCCCCTCTGCTGTGGTGTGGTGTCTCTAATGCAGAGGGTACTGTGTGTGTGTGTTTGCTGAGAAAGGTATTCAGACTTTAAATGGGTGCAAATTAAATTCCCTGCTTTGTCATGCACTGGGATGTGCTGTTGTCATACATGCATGATGACCTTATTGTTTGTGCCCATAATCTTCTATACCGTTTGCCTTTTTTTGAAACCATGTCCTCTTGATTGCTGTGTGGCTATTTTGTAATATGGTTACAGACAACAGAGATTTCCATTATCTATATTTGAAGAAATACATCTAGTATTGTTTGGATGGTTTTACTTTCAGCAACTTCAGTCACTTATTAAGCTTACTTCTACTCAAATAACAAACAGCCAGTTTAATCTCTAGCTAATCTGTTGATTAATTTTTAATTTCAATAAAGCGGATCAGTTCCAATTCAGTATGATCATAAAATACTTGCAAAACTTTAACTGTTACTACATCATTAATTAAAACAACTTAAGTCCTAAAAGTTTTCTTAAACAAGTAAAAACATTCTGCTAGTGCAGGGGTGTCAAACATGTGACCCGCGGGCCAAAACCGGCTCTCTAGAGGGTCCAGTCCAGCCCGCAGGATGACTTTGTAAAGTGTAAGAGAGAGCATTAACTGCAAATTTTAAATTTGTAAAAACTGTAAATTTAAAATGATTTCTAGACCATGCCAAGTTGTTTTGATCATAAAATAAAATGCTAGATTGTTCTGGGTTTTTTTCTTTTGTGCCTCGTTTTTGTCATATTTTGTCTTTATTTTTGTCTGACTTTTGTCATTTGTCTTATGTTTTTGTCGTTTTGTTTCTCATTTTTCTCGTTTTGTCTTTTGTTTTGTCTTGCTTGTGTTTTTTTTGTCTTGCTAGTGTTATTTATCTATTTTTTGTCATTTTGTTTCTCACTTTTGTCATTTTTTGTCTCGTTTGTCATTCGTGTAATTTTTTATATGTTTTTGTCCATTTTTCTTGTTTTTGTTGTTTTGGCTTTTTTTTGTCTGACTTGTCATTTTGAACATAAAGTAAAATACTACATAGTTCAGTTCCAGATACCTGTGACAAAATGTTTTGTGTCTTTGTAAATAAATTGTAATCTGTAAGTTGTAATGTGTAAATGATATACTGAGGAATAATGTTGTTGAAATTGAACTTCTTTTTCTAAAGAGATTTCAGGTTGTTTATGATGTTTTCTAAAACGATAATTCTTTAACTATGATTATTTTCAGAATGTACTTTCTGCACTAAAACAAAGGGAAAATTTTGGAGTTGTGATTATAAGTTATTATGCTCTGATTTTACTGGTCCGATAGCCTAGCCATGCTAGATCCCATGTTTCTGACGGCACAAGGGTCTAGGGAAGCTCGACAGAGAGGGAGGAGGGCTAAAAGGTTGTCTATCAAATCCCTCTGCAGCAATTGGGTAGGTATACAACCCATCAACGCAACAAATAGGCTGACGTGGTTCCGAGAGCACCGGCGGATTGTGTGGCTAAGTCCCATTAGCTTCCCAACCAGCGGAGCCGCGGAGCCAACTGGTATATTAAGGATTTGCCATAGCTCGTCGGCATAAGTCCAAATATGTCTTTCTTCTCAATGAAACACTTAAGTGCCGTCCTTTGTTTATCTTTCAAGTTGAATTTTAGCTTCAAATCTTTAAGGGCTGTGGCCAAAGCCGAGTCGAAAGATAACTGCTTATTGTGCGCCGGTTGTTTCTGTCAGAATCGTCACGCCTCTGTCGTCACTTCGTTACGCCCGCCTTCTGACTCTACACTTCATGGTGATTGGTCCGGCCAGTTTTAGGAGAATCCAGCCTCGAGCCTTATGGAGGGTAACTAGATCCACCCTGGCAGAGAATTAAATTCGTTGCCGTGGGTTGTCTAGCGCGGCTAGGCTACTGGTCCGACCCATTGGAGATCAAATTGTGCTGAATGTGGCCCCTGAGCTAAAATGAGTTTGACACCCCTATGCTTGTGTGTAGAGAGTATTTCACTTGTTTTCTGTCTACATCAACATATTTCCAGTATTTTTATAATATAATCAAAACTCAAGTTTTGTTGTTGTTCCTATGCACCAAGAAACAAAGGGTCACAAGCTGGTCTCTGTGGAAACCAGTTGAAATGTTCTCAATGCCGAAGTAGTTTTTTGACTTGTTTAAAAGAAATTAGGTATTCATGATAAACCGTTTTATTCACATTTATTTGATTAGATTGTTCAGTCTTATTGTGAATTATCTGATATTTGCACCGATTCAGACTTATTAAAATCTCTTAAATTAAGTAATCTCGGAAAGAAATGCTTTTCTTTGGTTTTATTACGTTACTACTTGTGGCCCCATTGTAGATATGAACAGTAGCCAAAAATGTTGGCAAGCAATGGCTAGTCCATGTCAGAATAATGATGGCTCCTCATCACAAGTGATCATAGACCAGTGTATAGATGTAACTTATGCACTCTAGTCAAGAATTCATTATTATAACTTGAAGCAGGAAAAAAAACTTAATTATGTTTACTTTTGGTGTGCCCAAGAAGGTTTTAGATCAGGAATGTCAAACTTATTTTAGTTCAGAGGCCACATTCAGCCCAATTTGATCTCCAGTGGACCACAACAGTAAAATCAGAGCATAGTAACCTATAAACAACCACAATTCTAAATCTTTCTATTCTGAAAATGTTTACATTTAAAGAATTATCTTTTTACAAAACATTATGAACAACCTGAAATTAAGAAAAATATATAATCCCTCCAGCGAGTTCTGGGTCTACCCCGGGGTCTCCTCCCAGACGGACGTGCTCGGAAAACCTCCAAAGGAAGTCTCCCTGGAGGCATCTGAATCAGATGGCCAAACCACCTCAACTGGCTCCTTTCGATAGGAAGGAGCAGCGGCTCTACTCCGAGCTCCCTCCGGATGTCTGAGCTCCTCACCCTATCTCTAAGGCTGAGCCCAGCCACCCTATGGAGGAAGCTCATTTCGGCTGCTTGTATCCGCAGTCTTGTTCTTTCGGTCACTACCCAAAGCTCATGACCATAGGTGAGTGTTGGAACGTAGATGGACTGATAAATCGAGAGCTTCGCTTTACGGCTCAGCTCCCTCTTCACCACAACGGTTCGGTACAACGCCCGCATTACTGCTGACGCCGCAACAATCCGCCTGTCCATCTCTCGCTCCATTTTCCCATCACTCGTGAACAAGATCCCGAGATACTTGAACTCCTTTGCTTGGGGAAGCAACCCCACCCCCCCAACCCAGAGGGAGCAATCCCCCAGTTTCCGGCAGAGAACCATGGCCTCGGACATGGAGGTGCTGATTCACATCCCTGCCGCTTCACACTCGGTTGCAAACTGCTCCAGTGTGTGCTGTAGGTCACGGTCTGAGCATGCTAGCAAAACCACATCATCTGCAAAAAGCAGAGATGCGATCCTGAGGCCCCCTAACTGGACACCCTCCCCACCACAACTGTGCCTTGAGATCCTGTCCATGAAGACACCCACTGGAAACGTGTCTGTGCGGACACAGCTCTCACTTTGGTCGTACAGGGACTGAACGGCTCGTAGCAACGAGTCCGGTACCCCATACTCCCGTAGTACCCCCCACAATGCCCCTCGGGGGACACAGTCATAGGCCTTCTCCAGATCCAAAAAACACCAGACTGGCAGGTCAAACTCCCATGACCCCCTCAGCAGCTCCGCAAGGGTAAAGAGCTGGTTCGCTGTTCCACGACCGGGACGGAATCCGCATTGCTCCTCGACTATCGGTCGGAGCCTCCCTTCCAGCACCCTAGAGTAAACTTTCCCGGGGAGGCTGAGAAGTGTGATATCCCGGTAGTTAGCACATACTCTCCGGTCCCCCTTTTTGAAAATAGGGACCACCACCCCGGTCTGCCACTCCACAGGTACTGTACCCGATGCCCATGCGACACTGTATAGACGTGTCAACCAAGACAATCCAACAGTGTCCAGAGCCTTCATCATCTCAGGGCGAATCTCGTCCACACCTGGCGCCTTGCCACCGAGGAGCTCTTTAACTACCAGTCAGAGTAAAAAAAATAAGAGAGTCAGAGTAGAAAAATAAGTTCAATTTCAAAAACTTTATGCCTTAATTTATCATTTACACATTAAAACATCCTAATCGCAGTGTCTACAAAAGAACAAAACATTTAGTCTCAGATATCTGAAAATGAACAATGAAGTATTTTAGTTTCTGATGAAAATGACAAAAGTCAGACAAAAATAACACATAAAACAAAACACAATGTGACAAAAAATATGACAAAAAGGACAACCAAAATGACAAAAACTTGAGACAAACAACAAAAGTCAGAAAAAAATGACCAAAAACAAGACAAAATACAGGGTGACCCAAACGGGAACTTTTTAACAATCCAATAAAACCAAGAGTGATGGAAGAAAAATATTTTATTCATAGTAATTGAAACCTTAAAACATGCCATTTAATAAACAATGATGGAATTTTCATTTTTTTAAAAATTACTTCCTGTAGATGGCGTCCTCCTGTACGAATGCATTCTTGAAATCTGCTGTTGAGATTTCTCATTGACCGCTGCAACATCTCAGCTGGGATACTGTGAATTTCATCCTGAATTCTGTTTTAACTCATCCAGAGTTCTTGGTTGAGTCGTGTACACTTTACTCTTGAGATAGCCCCAGGTAGATTTCAAGAATGCGTTCGTACAGGAGGACGCCATCTACAGGAAGTAATTTGAAAAAAGTGAAAATTCCATCATTGTTTCTTAAATGGCATGTTTTAATTACTATGAATAAAATATTTTTCTTCCATCATTCTTGGTTTTATTGGTTTGTTAAAAAGTTCCCGTTTTTTTGTGTCACCCTGTATTACAAGAACGAGGCACAAATGACGAAAGAACAATGAACAATTTAGTATTTTACTTTATGTTCAAAACAACTTGTCAAGGTCTAGAAATTATTTTAAATATACAGTTTTACAACTTTGTAATTTGCAGTTAATGTCTTCTCTATAATTTTTACACTTACACTACACAAAGTCATCCCACAGGCCGGATTGGACCCTCTGGTGGGCCACTTTTGGCTCGCGGGCCGCATGTTTGATGCCCCTGTTTTAGACAATGCCAAAATGATATGAATTGGTAATATTTTTTAAAATATCTGTTTTTAAACTATATTTATGAATTGATGTTTCTTTCAGTCAACCATAATAAACATTTTTATTTATCAAACGGTCAGAAAAACAGGAAGCAGCATAGCTTTCTGTGAAATAAGGTAACATAGGTTCATTGCCTTGAGTCATTGGTATGTTTTAAATATCACTCTGACCTTTCCTGTCTGCAGTGGACAGTTTGCCATCGTCCGTAAATGTAAGGAGAAAAGCACCAGCATTGAGTACGCTGCCAAGTTCATCAAGAAGCGGCGACTGTCGTCCAGCCGGCGGGGGGTGAGCCGTGAAGAGATCGAGCGTGAGGTCAACATCCTGAGGGAGATCCAGCACAGCAACATCATCACCCTACATGACATCTTTGAAAACAAGACAGACGTGATCCTGATCCTGGAGCTGGTGTCCGGAGGGGAGCTGTTTGACTTCCTGGCTGAGAAGGAATCTCTGACTGAGGAGGAGGCCACGCAGTTTCTTAAGCAGATCCTGGACGGCGTTCACTATCTCCACTCCAAACGCATTGCTCACTTTGACCTCAAGGTTAGCGATCTGTGGGGAAGCGTGGGCCTGCAGTGGCAGATCACATGCTAGCGAGAAGTTCAGTTTAGTTGTCAGCAGAAGTTTATGTAATCCTGCAAGTATCTGGCACTTCTGTGTTTTGAGATGTTTTCCATGAAACAAAGCCAACACACAAGACTGCCCTGCTGCATGTAGGGGAAAATGAAACAAGTTATTTTAGGCAAAATGTCTTTGCATCAATAACATAATAGCAATAATTGTAATATATTTTGGGGTTAAAAGTACACAAAAGTCAATGACTGATAATTAGCAATGTTGATACAGAGACCAGAAAATTGCCATTGGCTATATGGCATCTCTGCTGTTTTGCCAAAAGGTTATTGTTTAATAAAGGGACAACGCAAGTAAATAGGGTAACATTTTGAACTTCATATCTCCATGAAACTTCCCTACTTGATTATTTGCAATAATACAGTGATTAAAAAAATACTAGTAATTAATAGGTTATGGACATTAATACAAAACCTTCTGTCTTTCCACGCATTAATGTATAGTCATTTTGTTTTATCTTGCAGCCTGAGAATATCATGCTGCTGGACAAGAGCGTGCCGAACCCCAGGATCAAGCTAATTGATTTTGGGATCGCTCATCAGATTAAAGCAGGAAACGAGTTCAAGAACATCTTTGGAACACCAGAGTTTGTTGGTAAGACGAGCATGTGATCTCCAAAATATTCAATTCACTTCGCTTAAAGTATTACAGTGGTGGATGTCTACCACATGCAAATGCTTCCAATTTGGCATTTGTTATTCTTTTCATGTCTCTTTTAATTTTGTCATCACAAACCAGCCAGCTGTCCTGGCCCTCTGTTGGCTATATAGCACTACATAGCATAGTCAGATGTACCAGAAAGTGTCCATGCAGACCTGTGAGTTAATGTTGTAACAGGATTGTCATGTGCAGAGCAGAGCGGGGGTGGAACGCCTGGTAAGATGGTGCAGCAACAACAACCTGACTCTGAATGTGGACAAAACTAAAGAGGTAGTAGTCGACTTCAGGAGGCCACCGGCTGACTGCTGTCCACTTAACATCAATGGCTCCACAGTCGAGAGGGTCAAAGGCACTAAATTCCTGGGGTGGCACATCACAGATGACCTCAGCTGCACTTCCTGAGGAGACTGACTAGAGCCAGCTTTCCAACTCCCATCCTGACCACTTTCTACAGGGCCACTGTGGAAACTGTCCTGACTGGCTGTTTCACCACCTGGTTTGGAAACTGCACAGAAGTGGGTTGCAGATCTCTGCAACATGTGGTCAAGATGGCAGAGAAGATCATTGGTGCCTCCCTCTTGCTTGTCCAGGACATCTACAAGGAACGCAGAATATACAGGGCCAACTCCATCTTTAAGAACCCCTTCCACCCCTCATATGGACTGTTTGTTGCCGTCCTATAAGGAAAGAGACTATGCAGCATCAGAATCCACACATCAGGGTTCTGCAGCAGCTTCTTCCAACAGACAGTCAGACTGTTGAACACCCTGCAGCCAAAATGCACCTAGACCTGCACACACACCCATTACCTCCAAACACAAAACTGCAGTCTTATTCATCTCACTCATTATCACCCCACTAGCGAGTATGATTGTGTTTGATGTATGCTTAAACCCATTATTTAGTTTAGTCATTTTCTAATTGATCATATATTTATTTTGCTTTATATTTATTCTCAATTTTTTGTAGTGTTGCTTTTATTTCTGCACTGTGAATGGATGTGAGAAACGTCATTTCGTTTAACATTGCTGAATGACAATAAAGTTGAAGTTGATGTGCTTCAGATCACATCTGGTTTAAATTATAGTGTTCTTTCCTCTGTGCTTTACAGCTCCAGAAATAGTCAACTATGAGCCACTTGGGTTGGAGGCGGATATGTGGTAAGATGTCAGCATGTTTTTGGTTTTTTTTTGCCCCCCTCTGAAGCTGTATACAAACCCGGCTGACAGTTTTCATTCATCTTCTCTTCTCTGTAGGAGCATCGGAGTAATCACATACATCCTGTAAGTAATGCTTCACATCAAAATACTCGTTGACATTAGTACAAACAGAACTCACTTTAGTCCTCCTCATCGTGTGTGGTCTAAAGCAAAGATTCTGTCTGTTAGACTGAGTGGCGCTTCACCATTTCTGGGCGAGACCAAACAGGAGACTCTGACCAACATATCTGCTGTCAACTACGACTTCGATGAGGAGTATTTCAGCAACACCAGTGAGCTGGCTAAAGACTTCATACGCCGTCTGTTGGTCAAGGATCCCAAGTAATCATATCTTCATACCTCATTCAGTTTCTTTTTTTTTTTTATCTTTCGAAGGTGAAAAAAATTCCTTTTAAAGGAGGAGAAACTGATGTTAATTAATTTTTAAAATATTTGTAGAGCACCTCTTCACTTTCTTTTTCGTGACGCTATATAAATATTTTTTTTTATTATAAAAATAGAGAAAATACTGCTTGGTCTTTTTCTGATGGACTTTTGTTTAATTGTAGGAAGAGAATGAACATCGATGACAGTCTTGAGCACCCTTGGATTAAGGTTGGTTTTTTTTAACCAGAATTTGTATTTTTTATTTGTACAGTATATAGCATAACATTCAGGTGCTGTGCATCACAATTCCTTTACAAAGCAAATTTTGGGAATCCTGACAGAAAATGTTTATTGTTGTGAAGGATTTATACAATAAAGCTACACATCTTTAATTTTCAGACATCATCTCAAGTGTCATCATTGTTCAGAGTATATCATCAAATACCATCCTTTTTTCTTACCTTCACATTTTATCCTCTCCAGGTGATTAAGAGGCGTAACGTACGTCAGGAGGACAGAGACCACAAGCCTGAGCGCCGTCGTCTGAAGACCACTCGCCTGAAGGAGTACACCATCAAGTCTCACTCCAGCATGCCTCCCAACAACACCTACGTCAACTTTGAGCGCTTCTCCCAGGTGCTTGAGGAGATCGCAGCCACAGAGGAAGGCTTGAAAGAGCTGGAGCGCAATCAGCGCTCTTGCCGGGAGGATGTAGCGGCACTGCTGTCGATATACGAGGAGAAGGAAGGTTGGTACAAGGAGGAGAACCAGAGCATCTCCAGCGACTTGAACCACATCCGCCAAGAGCTGCAGCGCACACAGGCCCAGCGCAAGAAGTGCCAGGAGGATGCCCGGCACACTATGCAGGCTGCCAACATCCTGAAGCGCAAATTTGGGCGCCTGGAAAACCGCTACGAGGCTCTGGCTGAGCAGGTGGCCTCTGAGGTCCACTGGGTGGAGGAGCTGGTCAAGTCAATATCATTGGAGAGGGACGGCCTTAGCTCTGGCAGCATGCCCTGAGCTGGGCTGAGATCCCAAAATGACGTTTGAATTCCTCAAGTATCCACCTGCCCGTCTTCTCTGCCTGTGTAATGCACAGTGGAGTTTGAGTGGGTCAGTTGTCATCATAAGCTATGCTGCTGCTGCCCATCAGAATAAATGTTCTGCTATTTTTGTCACGCTTGGGAGAAGGAGTGAGAAGCAGAAAGATCATATGCTGAAGACATTCCCTCATGAAATGGCTCATTCTTGTGTTTTAGAATTTATTTCAGAATTTTAGCAATTCTATGTACTGTCATTCAGCTGTAATCACTAAATATGTTGGCTTCTTTTGCAGATAGATAGTGTCTTTTATGTTTGCTTTAGTCTGGTTATCATTTTAAAAACAAATCTTAATTTCCTAGTGCTTGAAAAGACATAAATGTCCTCTCATTCATTTCTGCCTCAGGTTGCTGACCAGTAATGTGAGAGTTTCACAAAATATGCCATTAATATAAGGGTTTGCGCGGCATTCCAGGGGAATTTATTCATGTGCTTAAATGCATTTTACATTTGAGTTCAGCTGACATTAAAATTCCTTCATATCTGTGGACAGATTGTCGACTATAAAAAATGCAATAAGCACTAACTCAGCACAGTACAAAAGGACATTTTATAGTAACAATTTATTTTACATGTCTGTTATTTTCAGATAATGTTTTTTTTAATGTTTCCTGGATGCAAAAATTTAGATTATAATACTAATTTCAGGTAAAATAGAGAAACATATGAGATTGTTGAATTTGTTTTAATTTTTGATTACTTGGAAAAAGTGACTGGAATTTTTTCTTTTATATATACTGAGTTGTTTAGCTACCTTGCTATCCTCTCAAGTTAGCTTAGCATTTGGAACTGACTGGAAATGTATTGTCTGATGATCTGATTACTATTTGACCTATAATTAGCATCAAATTACATGTTTGTTTTTCGCAGGAAACATTCCAGAAAATAGCAAGAAAGTTAATTTATGATTTTGTAAAGTAGAGCAATGACAGATTTGGGAATGTATAAACTTGTCTTTACAGTGCTTGTAAAGTGATTGACCTCATTGCTTCTGTGGGCACTGATCTGTCGATATCATTTCTATCTCACTGATATTGCTCAATGTCTTAAAATGTAACAACTTTTGCACAGCGCCCATGAAAACCAAATAGTGTGCATGGAAGCAATCTCTTTATACTGTAACTCTGTTGATGTTTGCGTTCAGACCATTGCTGCACACTTGAAACGTTCCATTGATAAGTTTCACATCCAGTTAGCACATTCCCTATGTATAGCATAGAAAACATATTGTAGAGTCTGTAGTATTTTTCAGTAGAGATATGTACTCATTTGCACTTAAATGATTATAGCAATGTTAAAATATATTTTAATCTGTCTCTTGGTGTAAGAAAGAACTGTATAAACTAAGTGTCTGGGCTTGTTACAAATAAACATAAAGTTATCACTGAAACAAGCTGTGTGTTGTTACTGTGTGTAGCTATACTACTCTGATGTCAAAATGTACTCTGCTCATTACAGTGTTGCCTTCAACAGAATTGGTATGAAGGATTCCCTCTGGTGGTGGTTCAACAAAATACATGAGATATTTAAAAAAAAAAATGCCTTCAGTGTGAATCTCACATGGAGCATTGAAAGAGCATAAAAATGAAAAAGAATCTGGGTGTTTGTCTCATAAATCTGTTGTTTGCAGCTGCAGAATTGAAAAGAATTAGTATTTAGAGATTATATTTTGATAACAGTAGCAATAGCACAATAGAAAAATAATGGTCGATTTAAATCTGACAAAGTATTATAAGCAAAATATACTAAAGGTATCAAAGGTGAAAGATAAGAATAGAAAAAAGAAATGCACTTGAATTTCCCTTAGAATCTGACTTAAAAAATCCTATCTACGTAAAGACAAAAGTAAAATATTGTTTTTTTTAATGGGTTTATTTGTATATTAATTGTGACAATAATTAATAATAAATAACCTTGAAATCATTCATAGTTCATTATGACCGTTTTCTGATGATAAATGTATAAAATTCCATCTCCAAGATGAGCAATAATCTGTCATCTTTGTAAACTTTGACAGTGTACAGCAACCATATATGTGTGATAGTGTAAACTGGTCAGTTTTTCTCTTTGCGTATAAGTGATACAAAGTATTTTTAAAAACATTTTGAAACAAATGGATAACTGCAGCCCACTGCTATAATCACTGCAATTAAATAAAGACAGGTTGAGAGAAAGAACTGCTCATCTTTGTGTTGAAATCAACTCTGGTGTGTATGGGACACTAGCACTTACAGAAAATCTTGGCAGTGGTCTCAGGAGAGCTGTAGTTCATGATTTCAGTTCTGTGTGACTGAACTGTCTTTGCAACATACAAAATAAAGAGCTTAAAGGTGAGTGGTGCTCCGTGTTGTCTCCTTGTTTTTCCTCTGTCCTGGTCCAGATAACACAGACACATTCTCAGACAGCAGGAATGTTACTTGTTTATGCATCTTTCAGAGAGTTAATATGGGCACAGAGTTTGAGCGCAGGTCCCAGTTTAAGGTTCATGGTGCTGACCAGGTGATCCTCAGTGAGAAGCATCAGAGCCTGTCCATCTATTTCCTGGGAGCGAAACTCCTCGGCTACATCCAAGCCACCTGGACAGAAGAAAGGACAGAAACACACTGAAAGGTTTCTGCTACTAGAGTGTGTAGCCTGTGTTCTTTTAATGTTTTTATGTGTCGCTCACATACTATGGTCTTTATATTACTTTCTAAACCTTTTTAGCAAAAGTTACCAAACTTCTTAGTCAGTTTTAATCAGAATTGATTCTATACAAACTGTTTTTTATGTCCCTGAGAGTGTTGAAATGATCTCTCCTTATTAATTTAAATAGGAGCCTGGTCTTGTTAGCCTGACCTACATCCAGCGAGTCAGACTAAGTATAATATATATGTCAGGGTAGAGACTGCGATTTGGTAGAGTTGGAGTTTCTACCAGTAGAGATTGCGATTGGACTCTCTACCAGTAGAGTTTGCGATTGGAGTCTCTACCAGTAGAATTGGAGTTTCTACCAGTAAAGATTGCGATTGGAGTCTCTACCAGTAGAGTTTGCGATTGTAATCTCTACCAGTAGAAACTCCAATCCTACCAGTAGAGATGGAACTTTAAATCTGACCCCTGCCCTGACCCTAACCTTAACTAACCCTGACCTTTAAATCTGACCCCTGCCCTGACCCCTGACCCTAACCTTAAAAGTCTAACCTTAGCCCTGACAAATCTCTACTGGTAGGATTGGAGTTTCTACCAGTAGAGATTGCGATTGGAGTCTCTACCAGTAGAGACTGTGATCGCAATCTCTACTGGTAGAAACTCCAATTCTACTGGTAGAGGTTGCAATCGCAATCTCTACTGGTAGAGACTCCAATCGCAATCTCTCACATCTTTTCCTTAACCCTCTGAATTTCCACACAATTTCAGTTGTTTTTTTTGGTCACATTTTTACTCACTTTGAACATAAAAACTGTTCTTTAAATGACAAATAACTGGTCTAAAATACAAACTAAATATCACTTTGTTCTTGTTTGTCATGTTATGATTGATCTCAAATTAAAATCAGTTTTTCATAATATGGGTAATTAAGTTCACAACTGAATTTCTTTTGACACAGTATGGAGCCATATCTGCCATTCCTAGGTGACAGATGCAGTACTAAAGCAGTAGTGATAGTAGTACCTGGCAGGGTGCTGACATATGAAAATACTTGCTCCATGTTCCACTGAGACGGAGAGCTGACGTCTTCTTCATCAGAAACAGTGATTGTTTCCGTCATTGTCTGCTCTCTCTCCCTTTCGCGCTGTCTCTCAGCCTGCTTACGCAGCCTGGTAGTCATGGGAACTGGAGTCTGCTCTTCCTCCTCCTGGGGCTGCTGCTCCTCTTCCTCTCTCTGTAAACTCTGCTGGGTCTCCTCTGAGCCAAACAGCCCACAAACCTGTGAAGCCCAAACACTATCAGACTCAAGACACGGTGTCTTTTAGTGTGCGACTGCTTACAGTAAGAAAGTTGTCATCTTGGGTAATATTTGGGTTCTTACCTCACAAAAACTACAAGTAATATATTTGCATATTTCACATGTAATGGAGTATTGAGTTTAGTGAGAAAACATTGGCCACCACGATTTTTTACAGTGTTACAATGAGCTGGTTGACAGTGTGAGAAATGTTTCCACCTAGCAGCAGGAAATGTCATTTTTTAAATTTTGAAATATTAAAGTGTTCCACCACTCCACTTTTAGCAATTTTGCTAAAATGATGAGAAAGAATCCAGACATTGCAATGTTCAGTTGTAAGATCCACCAGCCATCATCAACAATGAAACAGAACCAGGACAGGGTTTTGTTTATTCCTCCACCTAAGCTCTGGAGTCCTAGCTCCTCTGCAGCCACAGGATGGAGACGGGCTCTCCTTTTGATCAGCGAAGCAAGAGTGACACCAAGATACCATGCCAGATGTGGGACATGACTGTCTGGCTTCCCCTCACCTACACACACACACACACACACACACACACACACACACACACACACACACACACACACACACACACATGTTTGTACTTCTATCTTAGTGAGGACATCCATAGGCGTAATGCATTTCCTAGAGCCTTACCCTAACCTTAACCATCACAACTGATTGCCTAAACTTAATCCTTACCCTAACCCTAACCAAACCTCAATTCATACCTGTTCTCTAAAAACAAGTCTTCACCCTCAAACATGGCTGTTTCAAAGTGAGGACCGGTCAAAATGTCCTCACTTTGTAAAAATGTTCTCACTTTGATAGTTAAATGCAGAAAATGGTTCTCACAATGTAGCAAGTACAAGTACACACACACACACACACACACACACACACACACACACACACACACACACACATGTTTGTTTTTCTATACCGGTGGGGACTTACCATTGACTCCCATTCATATCTAACTCCTAACCCTTACCCTAACCCTAACCTTAACCATCACCAAATCAATGCCTAACCCTAAAGTCGCATCACTCAGCTCGAGACAGAAATCCAGAGCCTGAAAGCTCAACGACAAGATGAACAAAAGACAGCCAAAGATGAAGTGGAAAATTTACAAAGGCCGCTCGCTGACCTCAAAACTGAGGCAGACCACCAAGAAGAAATAGCCCACGAAGCCAAAGAGAACCTCACAGGACGGCTAGTTGAAGCCGAAAAGCTACTAGCCCATGCTGACACGGAGTTCAAGGACAAGAAGTGTCAGATCAAGGTCCTAGAAAGGCACCTAGAAGAAGGTATGGAACAGAGAGAACACCTCACCCAAGAATTAAAAGATTGCAAACACCAACTCCAACTTGTCAAAGAGAAGCATGAAGCCAACATGGAGGAAATGGAAATGACAAAAAGAGAACTAAAAATGTCATATGAAGTGAAGCAGGAGTTCGGACTGAGGCACCGACCAGTGACACCACTGTCACACAGCAGAGTCATGCCCTCCAGACCCGACCTGACAGCCTAGGAGCAGCCCCTGGAAGTGCTACACATCAGAGCCAGCTCCCAATTGACAGTCGTCAGTACCCCATAGACGACAACCAGGACGAGCTCAGTGCTCCAAGGTGGACCCAACCACGAAGAGAAATAACAACCAGAGACTTAGATAAGGTGGCTCGGAACATCAACATCTTTACACCCAGTCCCACAGGTGGCCATGACATCCACGCCTACCTGCAGGACATCGACTATCACCTACAAAGACTTACCTATGCGACTCCGGAAGATAAAATCTACCTGATCAGAATAACGTCAAGCCTCGAGGTCCGCAGCTTTCTTGACCGACAGCCAGACAGGGTCAAAACCAACCCTACGCTATTCAAAGAAGCCCTGACCAGAGAGTTTTCTGATCCAGAGTCAGAACAGGGTTTGACTGTCGCCTTAGATGTCAAGCAAGGTAGACAGGAAACCCCACAAACCTACTACAACCGCCTCCGCCGAGCCTACTTCGGGGCCCGGAATGAACCCAACATGGAAGAAGACACACATTTTAAAACTCTCTTCCTCCGGAACCTTCACCCAACCTTGAACCACTACCTGGGTCTCATAGCCTGCCCACGTACGATGAGCATCCAACAGCTACGTGACCTAGCTATCAAGGCACACAACAAACAAAAGGCTGCATCTGAAAAAACCTCTAAGATGCCAGTGGTACTCAGTGTTGCCACACCTGACCCCAGCCTAACACTGGAAGGCACTCATCACCAACCAAAACACCATGATGAAGGTTGGGCACAAGCAGCCTCCAATAACAAACGTCCCACTTCAAGCCACATAAGGCCAAGGACCCAGAGAGACCAATGGGGAAAACCACGGCACCAAGAAGGGTCGAGGCCAAAACACCTCTGTCACTGGAACCCTCCGGAGAACAAACCCTCATCCTCCTTCACAGGGCCTTCTGACCCCCCAAGAATCAGAAGAGACCCTCCTCGGTACCACCAGGACCAACCAAAGAATCACAAATCCAAACCCGAAGCAGGGGATACTGAAGAGCTTGTACAACTTCTGAAGAACTACTTCAAGCAAAATCCACCCAAAGGATCAAAGGACAAAGAAGAGTCCTTATGACTAGAATCGCATGGCAGTGAGGACAGCACCCAACCAGTCTCCACAATGCAACAACAGGAAGAACTGACACCATCCATCCTCGTGAGCATAGCTGAAAATAACACCACTCCTCACACTGCGCCAGTCACGTCCACCAACCTTGATGAAAAGGCTGATGAACCACCACTTGACCCTGACCACTCCAAGGAACTGGTCCACCAACCTACCCAGAATGAAGCTCACATCACCACAGCGGACCCAGACCAAATAGATCCAGATCAAGACCTTTACCAAGAGCCAGACGATGTGCCCAATAGTGCCATCCTTATCATGTGCCTCGACACTGACCAAAAGCTAAATAACAAAGATGCTTTACCAGTCCGCGTTGATGCACCTGTGCCACAGCTTCTGGGTAACCTAATAGAAAAGGGAGTGGCCAGAAGATTCTACCTGACAATCACACTAGAAGATGCACTAACAATTGAAGCCCTCGTTGACACAGCAGCAGATATAACATTGATGTCAAACAGACTCTTTACTCAAGTTCAAACAGAAGCTGCCAAACTGAAGAGGACTTTACAACCTAACAGATGCTCCTTGGATGTACAGGCCTATTCAACGGTGGGCACACAGATGGAACATGTAATCCCAGTACACCTGACCATTGGCCCAATGACACTAGTACACCCAATGTACATATCTCAGCTTGACTCCATCCCTCTTCTCATTGGCAAAGATTTGCTGAATCGCTTTGAACCCCTGATAGACTTCAAACGACTGAAAATCTGGGCCCAGGTTCGGGAACCTCTACCACTGAAGTCTGCAGAACCATTGGACATTGGATGTCATGTCACAAAATCAGAGCCCCACACCACTGAGGAAAACAAGCTCCCCGAGCCTCAGTGGGATGCTGTGAACCAAGGCATGGAGTCCTTCCTCTGCGCCCTCATTCCAATGCCAAGGCCAGGAACATACTACCCCAAAATAAAAGGTGGCATACGACTCCATGACATTGAAGTGACGGATGTAATAACGGCCATGGGTGGGGAGAAATCAGCCATCAGTGAAGAATTGTATGATATGCTGAAACAGAGCAATCCTCAGATACCATACACCAAGAAATCGGCACGATTCCCCCTAAGTACAGATCCAGCATCAACAATATCAGCTACTGGTGTCTGTGCCCTGGACCTCAACTGGAACAACCGGCCAATGAGACACTACTTCCTGGTCATCGCACACCTGCCGCACCAGATGTACATCGGAGCAGACTTGCTTGTTAGGATGGCTGTTCAAGTGAACACGATCAACAACATTCTCTACACAGCCTCCCATGGACAACAGAACCCAGATGAAGTGAACCTTGACAACCTGAGATCTGGACAAACCATCCCAGAAGCTTGCGCTGTGGTCAGTGAACAAGAAGTCATGCTCCCAGCCTACACCAAAAGTGTTTCAGTCCGACTAAACCCGAAACGAGGCCACTCACGTCTTCCAGGACCTGACAAGACTTTCAACGATCAAACTGATGCATTGGCCAAAGCAGGTGCCCTGCGGGGAGACCAGTGGAAATTCCAATCCCACCCGCCCTTCATGTGGTCACACACCAAAGAACCCAAACACTTGCTGCTCAAGCTTCACCGCTACTTAATCTGGCTCCCCAAATATCCTCTCCTGACATTGCATTACTCCAGACAACAGATGCTGCAATACGCAAACTTGTCGACCATCTCACAGATCCTATATCCAAAACAATCTCAGAATCAGACCTACTAGACCTGCCAGACCTCCGCGACTTCCTCCGGGTCAAATCTACACTACAAATTACAGATGGTGTCCTTCTCTATGTCCCTGATGTCCACACTTCACCAAAACTCGTGGTCCCTCAGGCCCAAAGAGGGGGTGATGCTACTGTACGCCCATGATGCACCATGTGCTGGACACCGCAGCGCCAAAGCCACCCATGAAGCCCTCAGTGAAGTGACATACTGGCCCAACATGCGGCAAGATGTATCAGAATACGTCAAAGGATGTCTAGTCTGCTGTCAATTAACCAAATCGAAAGACACCGAAGCCAAGGCAGGATCAGGTCTACAGCTGCGTGATCCAGCCAGCTCAAGAACAAAAGTCTCACAAAGGCCACCCTGGCTACGCACAAACCCAGCCAGGGTAGGAAAGAGAAACAGACATGACCCAGACAGCCGACGCTTCCAGCCCAGAACTACCCCAAAGGAAGGCTAAGGGATAATGTTGGTTAGTTAGTCTGCTCTGGATCGCGTTTGGCTCCATTAAGTTTTTAATTATTATTCTATTTTTCTTTTTTCATTTTTATGATGACTAATTTTATTACGGCTATTCCTATTTTTTTTCTCTCGTTTGTTCTATGCATAATTTCTCTTACCTTCCTCGATTAGTTTTCTCTGCTCAAAATTTAACTGTAATGAATTTTTTTTTGTAGGTTCTTATCTTATTTTTCGTGAATTTTATATTATTTTTCTCGACTCTTTCTCCACATTAGGTAGTTACCTCCTGAACCAAAGTTGTCACTCTATAGATGGTAAACACACATTCTCCTAAACTGCCAAAAGGGAGGTGTGAACCCACGACTAAGTTAAATGAGCCAAGACATGGCCAATAACCACTCCAGCTTGCAATTTAACAGTAAACACTCTCACAACTCTCTGACATTCATTGAGAATTCCCAATCTCTTCTCTCTCCTTTCTACTCTCGCTTGCACCATGTTTACATCAGTGATCGGAAGTGTTACATTGCCATGTTTTGTGTCTGGTTGATGCTTGTGACCTTTTTCCAGCGCCTGATGACATCAACGATGCCATCATTCGAAAGGGGGGAGATGTAAGCTCCACCAGCCATCATCAACAATGAAACAGAACCAGGACAGGGTTTTGTTTATTCCTCCACCTAAGCTCTGGAGTCCTAGCTCCTCTGCAGCCACAGGATGGAGACGGGCTCTCCTTTTGATCAGCGAAGCAAGAGTGACACCAAGATACCATGCCAGATGTGGGACATGACTGGCATGGATGTGCGCCGAACTAAGTCAGCAGGAGGTGATGCCGAGAGCTGACTTTAAAGGATTTCCCCAATACAGACCTCCAGGATGTGTATTGAACCTGTCTTAGCAAGAGACTGGCTCAAAAACCCCAAGCACCATCAAGCCTCAAAGGAAACAAATTGAGGGCAATAAAATTCTGACTGATTCCTGAACCACAGAAGAGAGGAAGCTCAGAAACCTGGAGGATCACTTCAAAGACATTCCATTCACCGACAAAGGAACTCTGGACTCACCTCAAAGCTAACAAAGACAATCATCTCCCAATTCTGGACAAAACTCCTTTTATGTACATCCACTTCACCAAACAAGTGAACTTTTCAATGATTGTGTGATAAATCTACCTCTTGCCTTACGTTTCATATTTTATTCCTCCTGATTAGTATCAATGTCATAATTTTAACCTGTCTGCCGATCACATATGAGCATGTTTGGTATCATTTTAATCAGCTATCTATCAGTAATGCTCCTAGATAAACCATGTTCACCAAATTTCAATATTTTGGAAAGTTACAGAAATTACCTGAAAATGTAACTCTGTGGGACCTCTGGACCTCAGCCTTCCCTGACAGGGGATGTACCAGACCCCTGCTGAGTTAATGATATGCAAAGGCACCCCTTTAAAAGACCACATCTGAAACCACCATTTTGAGTTCTCTTGATAGCACCACTCTGAGTTCTTTTGAGTCAATTTGAGTTCTCCTGAATTTTGAAGTCGACTTGCTATCCATCACTCTGAGGCTCCACTCTGTCCACCGTTGTTCTGACCCGCTTCCACAGGCCGACCGAACCGCACGCATCATCGTCAACATCATCATCATCATCACGGGCACGCAAGTACCTTTCAATCACTGAATACTTGGTGCATTCCTCTAAATTCTTAGATTCCCTAAATCCATTCATTTGGCAAATTTTCACACTGGCATTTCCTAAAAGTTACGGCTGCTTTCAGGTGTGGTCTTCTAATTCCTTCCTCCCAGAGTGCCATATTATAACGTAATATTCTCCCAATATTGCGTCGTAATATTGAACTCTATTCCTTTCCTTCCCCGTCATTAACATTCTGCTTATTGTTTGTTTTGTGTTAGTGCTTTGTGCTTGTTGTGTTTGCTGTGCTCTTAGTTGATAGACATCATTTAATCACAGTTAGTTGTTGTTGTCTAGTTGTTGTTGTTAGTAAATAAATGTTTAGTAACTAAATCCAGTTGACTCAATGGTTTATTGTTCACATTTTGGTCCCTAACTTGTATTTGATTTCAGCTACCGAAATTCTACTCACATTCATTATTGAGCTAAAATAATTCCCTTGATTACTTTATGAGGCTTTCCTTGTCTGCAGCAAGAGATGTTTCAGATGCTGCATTATTATTTCTTCAAAAGTGCAACTCCTTGGCATTCAGAAAAACTAAAAGAAATGAAGAAAAAACATTGTACTGGTCAGTAAATGTTACTTTTATAGACCAAGCACAGGGAAAAAAATATGGAATCACCCCATTCTGAGGAAAAAAATATGGAATCATGAAAAACAGACAAAGAAAAAACAATCAAAACACATCACTAGTATTTAGTTGCACCACCTCTGGCTTTTATGACAGCTTGCAGTCTCTGAGGCATGGACTTGATGAGTGACAAACAGTATTCTTCATCAATCTGGTGCCAACTCTCTTTGATTGCAGTTGCCAGATCATCTTTGCAGGTCGGAGCCTTGCTGTGGACCATTTTTTTCAATTTCCACCACAGGTTTTCAATTGGGTTGAGATCTGGGCTATTTGCAGGCCATGACATTGACTGGATGTGTCTTTCTCCAAGGAATGCTTTCACAGTTTTTGCTCTGTGGTATGATGCATTGTCATCTTGGAAAATGATTTCATCATCCCCAAACATTTTTTCAATTGAAGTGATAAGAAAGCTGTCCAAAATGTCAATGTAAACTTGTGCATTTATTGAAGATTTAACCACAGCCATCTCCCCAGTGCCTTTGCCTGACATGCAGCCCCATATCATCAAGGACAAGATAAGATAAGATAAGATAGACTTTATTAATCTCACAAAGGAGAAATTTAACATTACAGGGCTCTTAGAAACAAAAACAAAAACAAAAAACAGGAGTGCAAAAGTCACAAAAGTGCAAGAACAAGATAATAAATATTGCACATAATAACAACTACACAGTAGTGTTATACAGTCTGATGGCAGTGGGGATGAAGGACCTGCGGTAGCGCTCCTTCTTGCACTGAGGGTGTCTGAGTCTTGTGCTAAAGGAGCTGCTCAGCTCCACTACAGTCCGGTGCAGTGGGTGGGAGCTGTTGTCCAAGATGGATGAGAGCTTGGTCAACATCCTCCTCTCACCCACATCCATCACAGAGTCCAGTGGGCAGCCCAGGACAGAGCTGGCCCTCTTGGTCAGCTTGTTCAGTCTCTTCATGTCCCGCTCTGTGCTGCCCGGGGCCCAGCAGACGACAGCGTAGAGGAAAGCAGAGGCTACCACAGTGTCGTAGAAAGTCCTTAGTAGAGGTCTGCACACTCCGAAGGACCTCAGCCTCCTCAGAAGGTGGAGGCAACTCTGGCCCTTCTTGTACAGAGCATCGGTGTTGTGGGACCAGTCCAGTTTATTGTTGAGGTGAACACCCAGGTACTTGAAGCTGTCCACTGTTTCAATGTCCTGCCCCTGGATGTTCACTGGTGGATGTGGGAGTGTCCTTCTCCTGAAGTCGACCACCATCTCCTTCGTCTTACTGGTGTTGAGGCACAGATGGTTGCGCTCACACCAGTCCACAAAGTCCATGATGACCGACCGATACTCCAGGTCGTTCCCCTCAGACACACGGCCCACAATGGCGGAGTCATCAGAGAACTTCTGGAGATGGCAGCTGTCCGTGTTGTAGGTGAAGTCCGAGGTGTAGATGGTGAAGAGGAAGGGCGAGAGGACGGTGCCCTGGGGCGCCCCCGTGCTGCAGACTACCACCTCTGACTCACAGCCGCGCAGCCGCACGTACTGTGGACGGTCAGTGAGGTAGTCAGTGGTCCAGGCAGCGAGATGTCCATCCACTCCCGCGTCCACCAGCTTCCCCCGCAGCAGCGCCGGCCTGATGGTGTTGAAGGCGCTGGAGAAGTCAAAGAACATGACTCTCACAGCGCTGCCGGCGCTCTCCAGGTGAGTGAGCGCTCGCTGCAGCAGGTAGATGACAGCATCTTCTACCCCCATGCTGGGCCTGTAGGCAAACTGCAGCGGGTCCAGGTCGGAGCTCACCACTGAGCGGAGGTAGTGGAGGAGGAGCCTCTCCATGGTCTTCATGAGGTGGGAGGTGAGGGCGACAGGTCTGTAGTGGGCCAGTTCCTTGGCGTGAGCTGTTTTAGGGACTGGGACCACACAGGAGGTTTTCCACAGGACGGGGACCCGCTCCAGGCTGAGGCTCAGGTTGTAGAGGTGGCAGAGGACCTCACAGAGCTGGTCCGTGCAGGTCCTCAGCAGCCTGGGGCTGATGCCGTCTGGTCCAGCAGATTTCCTCTGCTTCAGTCGCCTCAGCTCTCTCCTCACCTGGTCCGGTGTGAAGGAGAGGGGGGAGTGAGGGGGGGAGTGAGGTGGGCTGCAGGGGGTGGGAGTAGTTCGTGTGGGTGAGTTGGGGGCCGGTGAAGGTGTCGCAGGAAGGGGAGGGTCTGCTGGGCTGGGGATGTGTGAAGAGGGGGGAGCAGGAAAGGGGGCAGAGGGGGTGGGGGGAGAGTCAAATCTGTTCAAGTAACAGTTCAGCTCGTCCGCCCTGCGCTGGTCCCCATCAGCTGTCCCTCTGGCACTCTGTCCATGTCCAGAAATGTTCTTAAGTCCTCTCCACACGTCCCGCGCGTTGTTCTGAACCAGCTTCTCCTCCAGCCTCTTCCCATAGTCCTTCTTGGCCCTTCTGATCCACCACTGGAGCTCACGCTGCACTCTCTTCTGCTCCTCTCCTTTTCACCCCTGAGATGAAAGCCCGTTTCTTCTGGTTCAGGAGGGCTTTGAGCTCAGGGGTGACCCAGGGGTGGTTGTTGGAGAAGCACCGTACCGTCCGAGTTGGCACAGTGCTGTCCACGCAGAAGTTGATGTAGTCTGTGATGCAATGCATGAGGCCATCGATGTCATCTCCATGAGGACTGTAGAGCACGCTCCAGTCTGTGGTCTGGAAACAGTCTCTGAGTCTCTCACTGGCCTCATCTGTCCATGCCTTCACAGTTCTCTTCTGCACAGGTCCTCTTCTCACCTTGGGTGTGTAGTGGGGGAGCAGATGAATCAGGTTGTGGTCCGAGCGGCCCAGTGGGGGGAGGGGGGCAGCGGTGTAGGCGCCTTTCACGTTCACATACAGTAAGTCCAGTGTCTTGTCGCCCCGCGTGTGACACGTGACATACTGTGTGAAAGTTGGGAGAAAGGCAGAGAGGGAGGCGTGGTTGAAGTCTCCACTGATCAGGACGAGCGCCTGGGGATGGCGGCTCTGGGCTTCGCTCACGGCGCTGTGGAGTCTTTCACACGCTGTCCCTGCATGAGCTGATGGTGGGATGTACACGCAAAACACAATCACATGCGAGAACTCCCTCGGTAGATAATACGGCCGCAGCGCCACCGTAAGCATCTCCAAGTCCCGCGTGCACAGCTGTTCCTTCACATGCACGTTTGCTGGGTTACACCACCGCTCATTCACGTACACAGCCAGTCCTCCCCCAGACTTTTTGCCGCTTCCCACCGCGTTCCGGTCCGTGCGCGCGAGTGTAAAACCGTTCAGGGAAACCATAGAGTCCGGTGTATGTCCATTCAGCCACGTCTCCGTGAAACACATGAGGCTACACTCACGATGCTCCTTCAGCCGCGTCAGCGTGGCCAGCTCCTCTACCTTGTTGGTGATGGAGAGGAACGTTCCCCATGATGATAGAGGGAAAGTAAGTCCTGCGCTTTCGCCGTCCTCCTCTGCAGCCTCTTCTTTTCCTCCGTATCTCCGCGGGGACATGGGGCCTCTCCGTGTAGAGAAAGGATGAGCTGCGGAGGCCGAGAAGGGTCTCACGTGTGTAGCGTCTTTGTTCCTCAGAGCGGCCGCCGCTGTGTCCAGAGGGCTCACCTGAAGCAAGTCCAAAAAGTGCAAAAAACAGCACAACTCCGAATAAAAGTGGGTTTCCTATATGCACGATTGCACAAAGCTTCACCCACTTTAAGGAAAAATAGGAAAAAGTGCCTATTTACAATAGAAAAAACGAAAAGTAAGAAAAAAGGGTTGAGAGCTCCCGTAACCAGCTGCTGCTCGCACAGCGCCATCTTGTCTATGTCTTGTCTTGACTGTGGGAATTTTGATGTTTTCTTTAGGCAGTCCTCTTTGTAAATCTCACTGGAACGGCACCAAACAAAAGTTCCAGCGTCATCACCTTGTCCAATGCAGATTCGTGACTCATCACTGAAGATAACCTTCATCCAGTCATCCACAGTCCATGATTGCCTCTCCTTAGCCCATTGCAGTCTTGTTCTTTTTTGTTTAAGCGTCAATGATGGTTTCCTTTTAGCTTTCCTGTATAAAAATCCCATTTCCTTTAAGCGATTTTGCACAGTTCTGTCACATACATTGACTCCAGCTTCCTCCCATTTCTTCTTCATTTGTCTTGTTGTGCATTTTCTGTTTTCAAGACATATGGCCTTTAGTTGTTTGTCTTGACGCTTAGATGTCTTCCTTGGTCTACCAGTACGCTTGACTTTAACAACCTTCCCATGCTGTTTGTACTTGGTCCAGATCTTCGATACAGCTGACTGTGAACAGCCCACATCTTTGGCAACCATACGTGTAGAGTTACCTTCTTCAAGAAGTTTGATAATCCTGTCTTTGGCCTCAAGAGACATCTCCCTTGTTGGAGCCATGATTCTTGCCAATCCACTTGGTCCAGCAGCCCTCCAAGGTGTGATAACTGCACTGTTTTTAACTGCAGACTAACAAGCAGATGTAATTTGAGGCAGGTGCCCAATTAAGGAAAGGAAATTGACTGGGTGTGTCCTTATTTTCTGCTCAAAATGGAGTGATTCTATATTTTTTTCCTCAGAATTGAGTGATTCCATATTTATTTCCCTGCACTTGCTCTATAAAAGTAACATTTACTGACCAGCACAATGTTTTTTCTTCATTTCTTTTAGTGTTTCTGAAAGCCAAGATGTTGCACTTTGGAATGACCTTACAACTGTTTCATGCTTTTTATCTGAGTTTGATCTACAGAATAAAACGTCTGAGTGAGTGCTCGTCCAAGACTGGTGATTCCATACTTTTTGCTAGGGGTTGTAATCATCTGATTGTATGGATGTTTCTCACATTGCATTTCTTATTTCGTGTAACCAACAATTTTTTAATGATATGTATTCATTACAATATTATTTTATGAAAACAAAATAATACTTTTTTCTTGGCTTCTCTTTCTACTTATTTAACTATACTTCCTGAAATATATTTATCATATTACTGTCGTATGATTTTATCTATGTTGTGTTGTTTTTTCCTATCCTTCTTAGTACATTTTAGCATTTCCCTTGTAGATTCATTTAGTAACTCTGTTCAGAAAATGGATTTTTTTTAGCATGGTTTTCCCTTGTCTAGTAGCAACTAGTAAGTGCTACTACTAGCAGGCGTAATAGTTACTTCAAAGATGATTCCAGTTCATTTTAAACAGGTGTTTTTTAATTAATGTGGATAATGTGTCTCTAGAAGTCACACTGAATTTGCACTAAAACAATACAGAGAAAGAAGATGCACTAAAGGGCCCATATCACAGCAAAAATTATGAGCTCCTTGCAGCTTTCCAAAAACATTTGATTTTTCCAAGAATCATTTTAAATGTTGGTTTTTGAGTCTAAGAGTAAACACAAATTAGCTTGCAACTTGCCAATGTACTTGTCACCCTCCACATTTGTCTATGCTTGCTGTTTGTTTATATGTGTGAAGATGTGGATAGCTTTATGTTTAGCATGTGTCTGTGTTGAAGAGGTCGTACCAAACCAAGTAAAATGTTTTCCTTTGGATAATAAGATGCACACTGTGCAGTTTTAAATGACTGCCTGACTCCAGTTGTGGGTAGTTGCTCTTCAAACTGGCCCTAACAAAGACTAGTGTGTTGTTAGTAAACATAGTAAAAGGCAGGATGGTGTGCATTCTGCAGGATCAAAACACCTAAAACAGTTCTTCATCAAACAGGTGTTCCTCAAGTTAGGAGCACAGCTAATGTTTTAGGGTGCCATTCACACAAGATAGCTTGGGTAGTTCCCAGGAACTTTAATGTTTGCAACAACTTTTTAAATTAAGTAAAAATCTGTTTTTCTGGAAAGTTGGAAAAATAGGACAATTTGAAAAAAAAAAGAACTGACCTTCAATTTCCTTTGGTAAATATAAAATAAATCTGAATTAGGAAACCGACTTCAATTAGCTGGGTGGCCTGTCTCATCTGTAGGCTCGAAGAAAATGGTTGTCTTACAGTCAATGTTGACTACAAGTTTTTATGAAGTTTTCCAATAGATCGATGTTTATTCAAAAGGATTGAAAGATAAATGTGATGATTAAAATGAAATAGAGAGCAGAAAACGTTCAAATTTGGCTATTGCCAATTTGAATGGCTTGAACAAAATAAAATCAGTCTGGAGGCCACATCTATCTGGTGACAGAGGTCAATGCTGTCACAGACATTAAAACCTGCCTGTAGATCTCATTAATTTAGACAAACCCAAAGCATCACGTGAACTGTGTTCACAAGCCAAGAGTGTCCTACAAAACTTTGTTCCTGTCAAATTTAGCTGCTCCCTGGAGAGCAGCAGTCCCTGCAACACCTTTATACCTCCCTGTATGTGTCAGGTGAATGATATTAACTGACCTGTCTCAGAAAATATTCTCTGGAGGCTCCATTGACTCTGCAGGGAGGTCGTCCTCTCCTGCCCATCGGCCTGTGACCCCAGCGACCTGCTCGCAGCACCGTGATCTGCTTGGTGCAGCTCACACTGAACCTGAGCGTGAAAAGTTGTGAAATATTAGAGTGCATTTTCCAGGGAGACATAATTTCAGACAGTTAGACAGGCTGGTAGTCTGTGTCAAGACTTTTCCTCTTTTTGATGTCTGGATGGAGACTCAAAGAGAAACCTGGGAGTGATTGCACATTTCCTCTTCCACTTTGATTGAAGCTCAGTGGACTCCAGATGACGTCTTTCAGCACCGCCGGCACAAACTGCATTTTACGGTAGGTTATTTACTTAATTAAATCAATCAATCAATCAATCTTTATTTATAAAGCACTTTTCATACATTAGAAATGCTTTACATAGAATAAAACGCACAGAAAATAAAACACACACACACACACACACATGCGCGCGTGCGCTTACCTGAAGAACCCACCCCCATTCCCACCACCCCATCCCCCCGCCAAGATAAAATAAAAACATAGCAGCATGGGTTGGCTGAAAAAAAACAGACTGTTATTCATTTTTCCACATTGTTTGTGAGGTAAGGTGGTGAACTTTAGGCAAGACCCTGTAAACAGCACAAAGAATTAACATTACCAATCCTTATTGCAATAAAAGTTGAGACAGCGTTTTTTAGAATTTTCTGCTAATAGCAAAACGTAAATCCAAAACCACTAATGCTGTAGTTTCTACGTACATCGCGATGTTCCTACCCTTTGTTTGTAGCCATCAGTTTGGTGGTTTTTAGGTTAAAAAATGGGCTGGTATGGGCTAAACAATAGCACAGAAGTGAATTTTTCAGATCTACAGACAATACATGATATCCCATAAGTACTTATTAGCACTTCATTGAGTATGTAGTAATTTTTTTTCTTACATTTGATATATTTATCAGGGAATAGCCTTAAAGATAAAGTCAGTTTCTCCAAACAGTGTCTACAGCCACCTCATTTGAAAGCAGTTTTATGACCACAACCACTTTATAAAAGTATTCATGCTTAGCAACGACTTTGTGTGGGACTTTGCCCAGGTACAATGTGACTGAAGAGCAATTAACTTTCGATGTGTGAAATAAATGGCAAGCCCAAAATATATAGAAGCAGTCTCCGACTGATTTACTACACTGCCTCCAGCATTTATCCTGACCCTGAAAACCCAATGCACAACTTTCAGTTTTGGATTCTTTATCACATTATGTTCTTCCAGCAGAAATGTCGCTAGTATCTGCATTGCAAGTGTCACTTTGGCCTTCCCAAATATGATTTCAGTCATCCTCAGATTTCTCCAGACCTAAGCGGTTTAAATAATTTCATTTTTAAAAACAGTTATAGAATTCCATACAACAGCAGAGCACTGAGATTTTCTGCAAATGTCACTACAACAGTAGTGAATGGTGCATTTTGTTGGGGCTCTTTTCAGCAGCAGATCAACTCAGTAGGCTCAAAATATAATGCACGTTCATTCTTGATGGTGAAAAATGTAAAGTCAGGAAGGAATCATTTTGCAACTCAATTGTGTTTTAAATAGTATTTGGACAATAATTAAACTCTATGGGCCAACTAAATAAGTTGTTTCAGGCTTTGACTGCAAAGATGAAACTAGTTAGTTTTAATCCATTGATTTGCTGTTTTTTTTAAAAATCAGATTTACATCATATATATATACACACACAGTGGGTACAGAAAGTATTCAGACCCCTTGAAATTTTTCACTCTGTGTCATTGCAGCCATTTGCCAAAATCAAAAAAAGTTAATTTTATTTCTCATTAATGTACACTCAGCACCCCATCTTGACAGAAAAAACAGAAATGTATAGATTTTTTGCAAATTTATTAAAAAAGAAAAACTGAAATGTCACATGGTCATAAGTATTCAGACCCTTTGCAGCAACATTCATATTTAACTCACATGCTGTCCATTTCTTCTGATCCTTCTCGAGATGGTTCTGCTTCTTTATTGGAGTCCAGCTGTGTTTAATTAAACTGATTGAACTTGATTAGGAAAGGCACACACCTGTCTATATAAGACCTTACAGCTCACAGTGCATGTGTGAAGGTTGCCTGTGAAGGTTGCCTGAAGGTTGTTTAGAAAAACAAACTTGGCGTGAGAATGTGCGCACCGGTGCGCCAACTTTGATGCTTGCTTAAGCACATTTTGGAGACAGAGGGAACGGCAGTGCTTACCCGGAAAATCCAGACTGACTTTATTTATGTATTAATATAAATACAAATAAAGGCAGTCTGGCATTGCGATGATACGAGATGATTTCAAAAAGGAGGGGCTAACGGATGCAGCTTGAACGAGAAAGAACCAATCAGCGTAACACAGATGTGACACACAAACAAATCGACCTTGTAGTCCATGTAGTCGCGGTGAATGATTACTGCCGTTTTTGTCACAAAAATCTGCGAATACATGGGGTACTCTCAAGTACAACACTTATTTTTGAAAAGGCTATGCAACAAAACTCCTTCCGAACAATTAGCGGTGTTAGGAATAACGTTAAATCGGAGCCAAACCAATTCGGTGCGTATGTGTAAAAGTTGCTTAAATTTAATCACACGTTTGGAACGGGATTTTCCTCTGTACAAACAATGGCAAGAAGCCGAAAGTAACGAGCCATCCACTGCCTCCTCATCGTCGGAAACGTCAAGTGAAAAGAAGCAACGACTAACACCATCCAAAACGCCAAGAGACCACAAAAAGATTCGCTTTGGCCCCCCTCCTCTTTCTCTCTCTCACTCTCTCCTTCTTGTTTTACGGCGGTGGCCCCCCTCCTCCTCCTCCGGCATCATCTTTAAGGGTAATCCAGGCGCTGAAGATGACGCAGCATTAACTCCCGCCTCCCGTGCTATGATTGGTCGTACCAAACTGTACCGGGAGGGAAACACGATTCAATTTGCACAATGCGAATTGGGGCGGCATGGCTCAGTGGGTAGAGTGGCCGTCTTGTAACTGGAAGGTTGCTGATTCGATCCTCGGCCCATCGTGCTCATTTCGAGGTGTCCCTGAGCAAGACACCTAACCCCTAATTGCTCCTGATGGGTTGTGGTTAGCGCCTTGCATGGCAGCTTCTGCCATGAGTGTGTGAATGTGTGTGTGAATGGGTGAATGTGATGTATCATGTAAAGCGCTTTGGATAAAAGCGCTATATAAATACAACCATTTACCATTTACAATGCCAAACTGACTCTCCTGTGTCTCCTAACATGGAGATTGGAGATTCAGTTTGGATTTTCCAAGCTACGGCAGTGCCGGAGGATGAAGTGGTGAATTGAAACCAGATTGATCTCAAACCTTTATTGTCATCACATATTAGACTTGTAAAGCCGTAATCATAAACCCTCATTGTTGTAGATGTTCATATAGTGTGCCATTCGGCCTATGACTGTATTTACAGAACTATGTTCATATATTAACAGGGGCGGATTGAAGGGCCGGTCCACATCTGGGCCGGTGCGCTGGTCTTCATTAAATAGTTTTGTTTACTGAGCACCCGCCGCCTGTATAGCTCATCGGCTAATGCAGGTGACCCATTTGCAGAGACTGGTCTACGATGCAGCGGCCGGGGTTCGATTCCTGCCTGTGGCACTTTTAAGCATGTCTTCCCCCTACTCTTCTCCCCATTTTCTGTCACTCTTCACTGCAACTATCACAGTAAAAAGGAAAAAAAAGTAAATTATTTTGTTTATTTATCCATATGCGGCCGAATGGGATGAGCGTCCAACCATTAATCAGCCCTGTACAGGCACGCAGGCCCACATGCGTCACATCACAACCACGCTCAGTGTAGGGAAAAGACTGCAGGCCGGCGCTGCGTAAAATGCTGTGGATCCAGCAGCTTATTTATATACAGATACATTCATGAGTTACTTTGCATTGACCATTCATGGTAAAAGGTGGGTGTGTTGTGGGTGGGATGTGAGGTGGATCCACCTGCACAATCTTCCAGCTCTTTATAATCATAAAGGAGAATTTGCGTGCAGCTGTGCTTACGCACAGTTTTATAAATCAGGGGCGAAGGGCATACACCCATTTCGGATTTTCGGCGTTAGCAAACTTTAGTATGGATCCTACGCAATGTTTTAGAAATGAGGCCCCTGACCAAGGTACAGAGTGTGCTAGCTGCAAGACTATAGGCCTCAACCTTTCGGGCACAACCAACTGGTCTCCCACCTTACTACGGCGATGCAATTGGTCATCTTTTAAGAGAAATATCTCCCTGACATTCTCAGTGACCTCCGTTGAACTAGGGATACATTTTGCAAATAAGGGTGTTAAAGATGGGTCCTGCCTTTGAAGCTGAACTATATTGCTAGGAACAACCATTAGGTCAACACCATCTGGTTCTGGAACTGATTCAGTGATCCTTGTCCCCTTCACTTTATCCTGTCTCCTCTGTACTCTACTCTTCTTTGCACAAAACTGTCAGGCTCCCTCAACCCCGGGAACATCACAGCCTGCAAATGGTAACTCATTCCAGTCTAGACCTGGCTCTGCTTGGTGCTCCCTGTTTCTAGACCTGGTAACTGCCATCATAGCCCCACATGGAACAAAGATATCCTTTTCCTCATCCTTTGATATCAACTCTCGAAGGATGGGAAGGTCCCAGCCTAACACCACCTGGTAAGGAAGTTTGCTCATTACTCCCACTGACAGTAAATACTGTTGACCCTCCACTTTAATATTAACATTAGCTAAAGGGTAGTCTACACGATCACCGTGAACACACCAAACCTTCATTTTACCACTGCATGTAAAATCTCTGGGGAGACAATCCTGCCTGACAATGATACGACTACTACCTGAATCTAACAGAGCAACACAAGGCTTTTCCCCAATAAAAACAATAGTAGTACGCTTGTGATCCCTAGGAGATGCCAAAATCTCCATTCCATCTCCCTGATAATTCACAGACTCCACTGAGCAGCACAAATACTGTCAGGGCCCTCTCCTCATCCCTCCCCACCTGGCATCCCAAACTAACCCCCTCCCTTATCCTCTATCCTGTTTTCTCTCCCTGTCTGCTCTTTGGTCTCCCATCCATCCCTATTCCCCTGTTTTCCCTTGCAGGACGGCACCCGAGTAGAGCTCGGCTTCACAGCTGTCTCTACTCGGGTAATCAATCTCCTCCTCGAGCCCCGGGCAGCTGGAAGAAATTACCCTGATCACTCACCTTGCAATAAATACCGGTTCAGCACTCCACACCCTGACAGATTGTTGAAATATACTGCTCAGTCAGTTCACCTTCTCGCCTCCAGAAAATCTGTTGTGAATTTAACGTTGTTACTAACGTTCTCTCTCCTGCCCTTTTCCAGAACCCGCTGCCCGGGAGCCTCCCTGCCTGGAACCCTTACCCGAACCCCCCAACCCATTCGGCACCAGTCCCCTTCCCCTTCGGATTCCCCGTTCTGCCTGGACCCCCTCCTGAAACCCCTTTTTCCTCCCCGACTGCTGGAACTGCAGCAGACGCCGTCTGCCCCCTGCCCTCCGGCTCTCCTCCCGGAACATTACCGGCCAGACACCATCAGCTCCCAGCCTCCCGGAGCCCCTCCTAGAACTTCACCGGCAAAAACACCGTCTCCGCCTAACACTGGCAACTCCTCAATTCCCCCCCGGATCGTCAGAGAACTGCCTCCTGCCTCCTTCGCTGAACTCCTGGCCCTGAAGTCTGGCCGCCAGGGATCCACCCCGTCATCCAAGACGCTCCGGCCCCCGCCCGGACCACAGACCACCGCCGATCCCCGGCTCCAGACCCACCTGGCCACATTCCTCTGCTCTCCGCATTCCCCGTCCCTGCGCTCTGGTCCCTGCGCTCATTCCACATTCATTCTCCCACAATAAATCCTTGCAATTACTCCGGTTCTGGTAGTGGTGCTCTCTGTGTTAGTCCGCCCAGCCTAGCGCGTGACAAATACAGGGTGGCCCAAAAGTTTGGAAACAAATGAAAAGTCTATAATCCAAATAATATATGTTATTTCAGTAAATCAGTACCACAGAAGAGTAACAGATTAGTGTAAAACAAATATATTTCGACATGTTCATGTTTGTTTCTTATACAAAGTTGTGAACGTTTCCACCAACTGGTTACACTGGTTACACTGGTATCTTCTGGAATGTATCTTCATTCATGCTTATGAAGGTTCCTCAAACTGGCCTTATTTCAAAATTTTCAAGGATAGCTTTCTTCACCATTACATAGTTCATAGTCTCATCGATGTCCATAGCTACATATGCCCCACATGCCTTACCATTGAGTAGCAGAGCCAGATGAATTGCCCACTCCTCCCTTGGCCATTGACATGCTGTAGCAATCCTTTCAAAAGTTGTAAGATAATGCTCAGTGTCTTGTTCCTCCTGATACGGCTGCATTTTCGGACCTTTCCACCCAAGGACTGGATTAGAAGAATGGCCTGCTGAAGATGTTTCCAAAGAGTCTTGTCCCTGCCGAACACGCTGATCTGCGGGCTGCTCTGCGGGCTGCTCTGCGGGCTGCTCTGCACTAGACTGAAAACTTCCAGATCCAGCTGCTGCACCTTCCAACAGCCTCTGGTATTCCTGGTGTTCTGACTGTACCTCCATCTGGAGCTGGGTGAACTGGTGCTGGACTCTTCTCCAGCGGTCTTCCTGGCGTTGTCTGTCCTGCTCCCATTTTCTGTCTCATTCAGCTTGTTGTTGCATCAGGCCTTTTAACGCGTTTGAAAGCTCATTTAGGTCATGTTGCTCACCTGCTGCCCCTTGTGGTTCGAGTGCCTCTGGTGCCTGTTCTCTTGCACTGTCCATTGTCTCTTGCTGCTTCTTTGGTCGCGTTGATTTCTGTATTGTTGTCTCCTACTGGCCTGGAACCACCACTGCCACCATTTGTGAAGGTTGCCTGGCCAGAATGGTCAAGGAAGGTGGTAGGCAGACAAACTCAGCAGACTTCTTTGAGTGCCAAAGAGGTGCAGATTTTATTGTGCCATGCTTCTCCATTTAGTGAAAATTAAAGTTACAAAACAATACAAAAAAATTCACAAAGAAAATTAACTTTAAAATAATCTTGTAGCTACACCACAACAAAAAAAAAAACTCACATTGTGGCAGCACAACCTCACCTCTCTCTCGAGGCAGCAAAGCTTAACTCCTTATATAGGGCTTTCAATTCACACATATTCACCAGGGTTCTACCATGATACAACATGGTGACCTACTGTTTGACCTAGCTGAAAACAACTTGCTTAACATCATAACTGTACACACTACAAACCTCTAAGAATGTTTAAACGACTCTCTGAAAGGGTACATGTAAAAACATTACTGCTGGATGCTTTATAAAACAAAAGAAACATTAATCCAAAGAAAACAAAACCTCCACATGGTCTGGTCCAGTGATGTCACTGGGGTTCTGACCGGGAGGGCTTACAGGTCCTTCCGGAGGTTATTTCGCAGCATGGATAACATGGAATCAAAAAAGAAAAACACTGTTTTCTCGGCAAAACAAAAAATCAGATTTCAGCATGTTCAAGGTCGATATGGGAGGTACTGTAGTGTACCATTATGTTCGGCTTCTGGTGTTTATAACGGTTCTATAAGCCTTCACCGTTTTCCAAAAGAACCGGCATTTGCGGGCTCAGTGGATTGCCAAAATTAGACCACAAAAAATGTTTCACACTGAGCTGAGGATCGGGAATATTAGTGCATAGTCGCTGATCAAACAGAAAATATCTGATAAACTATAACAACAATCCGTGAACTCTTCAATCATTTGTTATTCTGTTTTGACACCTAATCAAATATAGAGGAAATCCAAGCATTTATTTGTCATTTTGTTCAAACAAAACTACAAATATAAAACGTCTTGCTGAACTTGACTAAGTACCAAAGACTAAAGTGTAAAGTGGATTCTAGTAGCTAACTAAGCAAAAAATAGTAATGTATAAATACTAGAAAATAAAATGATAAGGTACATGTTTGGCAAGCCCTACAGTTAAGCTAGTGCTAGTTATGTAGGATGCGATGCCACTTACCTTCAAAGTTATATATGTACTGGGATATATAAAATTTGAATCCCTTTTCCCGTTTGCTTTGAAGAGCTGACAAGAAATCATCAACGAGATGATAAACATCGTCAACAGATATTTTAGGCAAGTTGCCTAGGCATCTGGAAAAGTAAAGTATACTGCTGGCTTCTTCCATTTTGACAGCGCTGTAAGCGGGACCAGAAGTAACTGTAGCACCCGGAGTTTTTCAACTGGAACGAGCACATGCTATCATGCACAGGGTGTATTGGTTCACTCATGGGTCGAAGCTTCATGGAGCTTCATTTGCTCTACTGCGCCATCAAGTGGACAAATAAAAGTAAAACAGGCAGATGCCTATAATGACACACTGGCTTTGTTATGTGAAGCTTTGAATTGTGTTTAAATGATAATGCCAATAAACATGTAATATAGTGTCTGTTTTTCCTGACAGCAGAGATAGAGAGGGAAGTGGAAACAAATGGGGAGGTGTGGTATCTGATCTGTTACATGTATTACTTAATAAGTTAGTAGTATAGAATCTGTTTTGTTTGTTCTAGTATTTGATATGAGTTGCTTGTTATATGTAGTGTCTGCTCTGGTGTCTCTGACCACAGATGGAATCTGCATTATATTCAACCCATGCCATGGGAAAGTGTTCTCCTGTTTACAGAGCCCTGTTGGAGGTGTTTTTATGAGGGTTCTTCTGTCTAAAATACTGATTTAGGGATTCTTCAGCTGTTGTAGACAAGGGGGAGTTGTTTGGGGATGCTCTCTGCTTTCCCCATATGGTAGGCAATAAAGAACTATTTGTTTTAACCCCTCCTATATGTTGAAAACCTATAAAAGTGATTGCTGGTCATTGTCCAGCAAGGAGGATTCAATTGGCCGGCTCCTTCCAGGCAGGTTCTGTCTGTACTGATGCTGCTCTTTCTTTTAATAAAATACTTATAAAGAAAGTCAGTGTCACGGACATTTTCTCCTTCACCTGCACATCATGGACACCAGAGAGAGAAACAACGACAGAGGGATTTGAGATCTATAGTTTGACTGCTTGATTGAGGTCAGGTTCTGGTTTTCTGTAAAGTGTTTAAATACTTTTAATTGTAATAAGGGCGACATAAATAAAATGTGCTTGTGCTTCTTTTTGTTTTGTGACTGTGCTTGTGGTACCAGTGTGAAACTAAAGTAGGGACAGTATTTTATTTGATTTTATTCAAAAATATGAGAATTTTTCCACAAAGATTTAGGTGGTTTCTTTTTTTGGACAATATTTCTCCAGCTTCTTGGAACACAACAGACACTTCAACTTTTAAAACACCAGAATAAAAAAAGAAATTAGATCAAGCGAGGTGCTGCTGTCAAAGGTACTCATACTACACTTCACGTATGTGCCACTTTACTAGGAGAAATCAGGTCAAAGTGTTCCCAGAAAGGGAGATTCTTCTCTTTTTGGTCTTCTTCTATGGAAAAGAGTCTCAAACCGATTGCAAGCAAAGATACAGCAGACAAAAATCCGACAAATGTGAACGGTGAATCCATGGCGTTTCGCTGCCTCTTATATTTTGAATCGCACATCAAACCCATGAACCAGTTCCTGAAGCAGTCACGCAGTACGACCGGCTCACGAGGCTTCGAACGTCATAATTTTTGGCTCCTCCCCTAAATGAAGCAGGCCTCGATACGCGCTATGTGGAAACGCCCCCTCCATTACTCGACACACGCTTCGAAGCCTCGGCACATCTCGTAACATCACTAACTGAAACTAATTATGGCTGTGTGTTTTCCTTTACCCATGGACGTAAACTGTAACAATTATTAACACAAACAAACCCGGGATAGTAAGTGCTACAATGTTACACTAGCATGGTTAAATTAAAGCAGAATACACAAAAGATGATAGTGTTGTGTAATGTGTGAAATGAATGCATTAAGGGACAAGTGGTGAGGTAAAACGAGAGCTCTCACCCACTTTGTCACAGCATGTCAGAGCAAATGAGAATCATGAGGTTGAAGGAACTGCCCAAGGAGCTCAGAGACAGAATTGTGGCAAGGCACAGATCTGGCCAAGGTTACAAAAGAATTTCTGCAGCACTCAAGGTTCCTCAGAGCACAGTGGCCTCCATAATCCTCAAATGGAAGAAGTTTGGGATGACCACAACTCTTCCTGAGCAATCGTTGGAGAAGAGCCTTGGTGAGAGAGGTAAAGAAGAACCCAAAGATCACTGTGGCTGAGCTCCAGAGATGCAGTCGGGAGATAGGAGAAAGTTCCACAAAGTCAACTATCACTGCAGCCCTCCACCAGTCAGGGCTTTATGGCAGAGTGGCCCGACGGAAGCCTCTCCTCAGTGCAAGACACATGAAAGCCCACATAGAGTTTGCCAAAAAACACATGAAGGACTCCCAGACTATGAGAAATAAGATTCTCTGGTCTGATGAGACCAAGATTGAACTTTTTGGTGTATGTGTGGAGAAAACCAGGCACTGCTCATCACCTGCCCAATACAATCCCTACAGTGAAACATGGTGGTGGGAGCATCATGTTGTGGGGGTGTTTTTCAGCTGCAGGGACAGGATGACCGGTTGCAATTGAAGGAAGGATGAATGCGGCCAAGTACAGAGATATCCTGGAGGAAAACCTCTTCCTGAGTGCTCAGGACCTCAGACTGGGCCGAAAGTTCACCTTTCAACAGGACAATGACCCTAAGCACACAGCTAAAATAACAAAGGAGTGGCTTCAGAACAACTCTGACCGTTCTTGAGTGGCCCAGCCAGAGCCCTGACATAAACCCAATTGAGCATCTCTGGAGAGACCTCATGGCTGTCCACCAACATTCACCATCCAACCTGACAGAACTGGAGAGGATCTGCAAGGAAGAATGGCAGAGGATCCCCAAATCCAGGTGTGAAAAACTTGTTGCGTCATTCCCAAGAAGACTCATGGCTGTACTAGCTGAAAAGGGTGCTTCTACTCAATACTGAGCACAGGGTCTGAATACTTATGACCATGTGATATTTCAGTTTTTCTTTTTTAATAAATTTGCAAAAATTTCTACATTTCTGTTTTTTTCTGTCAAGACGGGGTGCTGAGTGTACATTAATGAGAAATAAAATAAACTTTTTGATTTTGGTAAATGGCTGCAGTAACACAGAGAGTGAAAAATTTCAAGGTGTCTGAATACTTTCCGTATCCACTGTATATACGATGTAGAAAGTGGCGTGATATCTAATCGACATCTCAGACAAATAGTCAGAAGCTACTTTCAAACTTAGTTTCTGTCCATTTTTGTCACTTGTTCTAGTTAACTCTGCACTATCTGAGAATCAGACGTGTTAACCATATCTTCCTGTGTGACTGATTTACTCACCTTCGGACACACGTCATGGAGCAGAAACGTTTGGAGCGTACAAATGTGTGAGCATAACCTCTGCTTCCACAGTACTGGCATTGCAGCACACCTGCCAGACTCTCCTGGAGCTCTGCAACTTCAGAAGAGCAACTGTTAGTCTCACACACACACACACACACACACACACACACACACACACACACACACACACACACACACACACACACACACACACACACACACACACACACACACACACACACACACTCCTCACCATCTGCTGCAGGGCTGTCATTTTCCATCTCAGAGTCTGAATCTGACTGGTGAGCATCCAGAGGACTGTCCTCTGCTGCATCCCTATTGATCTGTATCTCCTGGGATTCAGAAAGTGAAGCTTGCTGGTCTGCTAACAGTGAGGACGGACCCACCTGCATGGTGGGGTACATTCAAAAATGTAAAATCTGACATAGAGAGGGTGACATTTTCATTTAATGGATTATAGTAAGTTGATTATCCAGTGCTTGACTATAAGTTCAACCCTGTATACATGTCCATGTACGAACGGGTAAAAAATGCTGAAACCTTGACCTCTAGTAAAGCGATCCAGTGGCCCTGTTTGCTGGCATGATTTAATAGATTGATTAATATCAAATTATGGTACAGTTGTCAAATGCAGAACTGTTACAGTATTTCTGCCACATCAGCAGGGGATTCTTCCATTCTGTCTGACTCTATACACAACAAAACTCCTACTCTTTGTTTATAACCCCATCATTTATATAAAAATAATATTTGTTTTAAATCTTCATCTCGTCTGCAGCAGAATTACTTAATGTTAATTAATTATCCATGAACTAAGTTGATTTACAATGTTTTAGGCTGGAATCTCCAGTTAAACTACAATGTTAACCTCAAACTAACTTTTACTGGTGAACTGAAAATGTGTCAAAATTGCCCCTCCACATACCGGGAATGGCTCCAGGCTCTCCCGGATGACGAAGCCCTCTACAAGGTGTGTGAGGACGTGGGATGTCAGGGTCCTATCAGGGCTTCCAGGGAGGCTGGCGGGGGCAGAGGGAGGCTGGCTGGGGCCTCTTTCTGCAGCAGGGAGAATGGATGGAGGTAGAGGAGGAGATGGAAGAGAGGGGTTGCTACTGCTGGTGGTGAGCTGGGAGGGCTCCTCCACCTGTGGTGACCTGATCACTGAGTGACAGGTGGCGATGGAGGATGAACACATCACTGCCAAAGAATAAAAAGCATTAATGGGTGAGGGGATGTTTGGTAAAGCAAGATTACTACCTAAACCAGGTTAATTATCAATTTCCTAATGCGACTTAAAAAAGTCTGACCTTGGAAATTTGTCTCGCTTTAGAAATAAGGCTGTTCTTCCTGCTTTACTGTGACGAGTCTCCCTGAAGTAAATGTCAAAAATCTATGTCATACATTAACATTGATGCACAGAATCACCTTCTGAACAAAATCTTTTTCAGTCTAAAGGATCTATCCAGTCATATTAACAAAAACAGAATTAATAAACAGCTGTACCTCATGGCTGGAGCACCACAGCAGCAGACAATCTTAACATTTGTTCCTTTTTTGAACGTGACAATAAAAAAGATGCATACATTTGAGAAATCTTAGGAACAAGCAAACAATTTGAAATTATTTGAACTAAATTTTAGAGGCTATTGTGCCACTTGTACAAAACAAATGACACATTCCAACTAAAAAGGTAAAGTCATCTTAATTGTCCAGTCCTGGAACCAATCCCAGCACCTTGCAGGGTGAGATTTTCCCCAATCTTTCTGTGTGGAGTTTGCATGTTCCCCAGTGCATGAGTGGGTTTTCACCAGGTACTCCGGCTTCCTCCCACAAAAAGACGCTGAGGTTAATTGGTGATACTAAATTGTCCATAGGTGTGAATGTGAGTGTGCTTGTTTGTCTCTCTGTGTAGCCCTGTGATAGACTGGTGGCCTGTCCAGGGTGTCCCCTAACTTCACCCTAAGTCAGATAGGATACACTCCAGCCCCCCGCGACCCTAATGATGTTTAAGTGGTGTATAAATAATGGATGGATGGATGGATCTTCAAAATCAGTTTCCAATTTGAACATTTTTGGCTGAATTACTCCAATATTACAACCTGCTATTGTGTAGTGTAGAGTAGTTTATAGAGCGTTTGAGCAGAGTCTGCTCAAACAGAAGTCTGGGGACTTCATGGATCTTCACATTTTTCAGCATGCAGATCTATGAAGATCGATAAAAACTGATATGTTCATCAATTTTTAATCTGTTCAACTGGTAACAAATTCTCAGGTAGCTGAGAGGTAAAACTACCCTCTGGTCAGGTGGAGCTTTAAAGGACAAAGATCAGATAGTTAGACCAGTACACAGACACTCCTTTGACCTAACAGTATTACTACCTGATCTGAGTTCAGCTACTTCTAAGATGCTGCAATCTGTGGCCAAAAATTTGTTTTTTTTGTTGTAATGATTTTTGGTTGGTGTTGCCTCAGCTTTTAAACCTCTGTGAGGTGTGTCCAGGGCTATTATTCCAATGACCAATACCAAAACTCATCTGACTACTCAACGATGGTCGTTGTGAGTATTGGTGGGGGTCGTTGAAATGCACAGACGTCACTGAGCCCTCATGTGCTAATGGTGGTCATTAGCAAGAGTCTGCTGAGTAGTTCTTTTGGGGAGTTTTGAAAGGACCTGATTGTAAATTGGCGAAAGATGATGTCGCAGACCACCCCCTCTGTTCAGAGATAGCTTCTCTACTTTGACATGGATGGCTTCTTTCACTCCTCTCTCAAACCATCTGTCTTATTTGGCTTAAAAAAGATAGGGATCTCACCAGAGAGGATGTACAGGACAACATTTTTGCCCTTTTTGGATTGAGCATTTATTCCATATCCTTGATATCAGACATTAGTTTTCTTCACTAGTTTGGTCTTTGTCAGCACTAGTTGGACATTCAGCCACACTAGTTATGCACTTTGCCGTACTAGTTGCATAAAAACTCTGACTAGTCAGTCATTTTCAGCAACTAGTGGCACTTTTGTCCAACTAGTGCCAACAGAAGTCCAACTAGTGACACCTAGAACCACACTAGTAGTGACAAACTCATACAGTGCCTTGTGAAAGTATTCGGCCCCCTTGAACTTTTCAACCATTCGCCATATTTCAGGCTTCAAACATAAAGATATAAAATTTTAATTTTTTGTCAAGAATCAACAACAAGCGGGACACAATCGTGAAGTGGAACGAAATTTATTGGATATTTTAAACTTTTTTAACAAATAAAAACCTGAAAAGTGGGGCGTGCATTAATACTTTGTAGCGCCACCTTTTGCTGCAATTACAGCTGCAAGTCGCTTGGGGTATGTCTCTATCAGTTTTGCACATCGAGAGACTGAAATTCTTGCCCATTCTTCCTTGCAAAACAGCTCGAGCTCAGTGAGGTTGGATGGAGAGCGTTTGTGAACAGCAGTCTTCAGCTCTGCCCACAGATTCTCGATTGGATTCAGGTCTGGACTTTGACTTGGCCATTCTAACACCTGGATACGTTTATTTGTGAACCATTCCATTGTAGATTTGGCTTTATGTTTTGGATAATTGTCCTGTTGGAAGATAAATCTCCGTCCCAGTCTCAGGTCTTTTGCAGACTCCAACAGGTTTTCTTCCAGAATGGTCCTGTATTTGGCTCCATTCATCTTCCCATCAATTTTAACCATCTTCTCTGTCCCTGCTGAAGAAAAGCAGGCCCAAACCATGAGGCTGCCACCACCATGTTTGACAGTGGGGATGGTGTGTTCAGGGTGATGAGCTGTGTTGCTTTTACGCCAAACATATCGTTTTGCATTGTGGCCAAAAAGTTCCATTTTGGTTTCATCTGACCAGAGCACCTTCTTCCACGTTTGGTGTGTCTCCCAGGTGGCTTGTGGCAAACTTCAAACGAGACTTTTTATGTATATCTTTGACAAATGGCTTTCTTCTTGCCACTCTTCCATAAAGGCCAGATTTGTGCAGTGTACGACTGATTGTTGTCCTATGGACAGACTCTCCCACCTCAGCTGTAGATCTCTGCAGTTCATCCAGAGTGATCATGGGCCTCTTGGCTGCATCTCTGATCAGTCTTCTCCTTGTTGGAGGTGAACGTTTAGAGGGACGGCCGGGCCTTGGTAGATTTGCAGTGGTCTGATTCTCCTTCCATTTCAATATGATTGCTTGCACAGTGCTCCTTGAGATGTTTAAAGCTTGGGAAATCTTTTTGTATCCAAATCCGGCTTTAAACTTCTCCACAACAGTATCTGGGACCTGCCTGGTGTGTTCCTTGGTCTTCATGATGCTCTCTTCACTTTAAACAGAACCCTGAGACTATCACAGAGCAGGTGCATTTATACGGAGACTTGATTACACACAGGTGGATTCTATTTATCATCATCAGTCATTTAGGACAACATTGGATCATTCAGAGATCCTCACTGAACTTCTGGAGTGAGTTTGCTGCACTGAAAGTAAAGGGGCCGAATAATATTGCACGCCCCACTTTTCAGTTTTTTATTTGTTAAAAAAGTATAAAATATCCAATAAATTTCATTCCACTTCACGATTGTGTCCCACTTGTTTGTGGAAACGAATGTGACTCATAACTCAAATTCAAAAGCATTAGCAGAAATGCTTTGGCGTTTCAAAGTCATGGCCGCACTATTTGACTCAAAAATGAAATTAAAAAGCAATATTCCAAAATGCAATTTCATTTTCTTCTTCAACACTGCTCATTCTGTGACTAAATGAAAAAGCAAAAGCAAATCACATTTGACATTTAATTTTCAAAACGTTCACCAGCAAAAAGGTAACAAAATTCAATTTGAAATGTAAAATTCGAAAATGCAAAAGCATTAGCAGAAATGCTTTTGCATTTCAAAGCCATGGCTGCACTTTTTGACTCAAAAATGAAATTAAAAAGCAATATTCCAAAATGCAATTTCATTTTCTTCTTCAACACTGCTCATTTTGTGACTAAATGAAAAAGCAAATGCAAATCACATTTGACATTTAATTTTCAAAACGTTCACCAGCAAAAAGGTAACAAAATTCAATTTGAAATGTCAAATTTGAAAATGCAAAAGCATTAGCAGAAATGCTTTTTAATTTCAAAGACATGGCTGCACTATTTGACTCAAAAATGAAATTAAAAATCAATATTCAAAAATGCAATTTCATTTTCTTCTTCAACAGTGCTCATTTTTTGACTAAATGATAAAGCAAAAGCAAACTCAGAAATGCTTTTTCGTTTTCGTGCTCACCCCGCAAAATGTGTTTCATAATTCAAACGCAAAAGCAATCTCAAGTGGCGCAGGAGGCGGCAAGATGGCGGCCCGGTCAGGCAAAACTTGTTGAACTGCGACACAAAAATCCCGAAATTCCTCTCCAGACCTCAAGTTTAAACTGCCAAGCAGGTCTACGCTGTAGTTACTGCTTCCTCACTACAAAATTTACAGTGTGTGATTTCTGAACCCCTATGGAGAATTACGCAAAGAAGGAGAAAATGCAGCAGGGTAAAAACGGGTCTTCGGCTAAGCTAACCCCCCAGAGTACCGCGCCAGAGGCTACGGACCACGAATATGCTATGGAACTGACGGCGGGCTCAGGCAAACGAAAATCCCCCAATACTCCCACCAAACCTGCCACTCCACCCAGCAAGGTAATCGTTTCAAATAAACACGATGCTGAACTGTCTGCCCTGACGGAAGCCATTGGTAAACTAGCCGTCAGGTTTGATGAATTTGGCGACCAACTCCGCCAAAACTCCGTGATGGTGGCTAGCCTGGCCAAGGTTGTTGAAGTTAACTCGGCCGACATTAAAGACTGCAATGGTAAATTACGTGATTTGGAAAACCTTGTCCCGGCTCTCATGAAAGAGAACGCTGAGCTGAAAGAAAGGGTGGTGGAACAAGAGCGTTATAAACGACGGTGGAACCTGAAGATACATGGTTTTAAAGAGAAGAGTGATGAGAACACCCGAAAAGAGGTACTGGCTATACTATCCAAAATCGCCCCACATTGTGCTTCATCGCTGGATCTAGTTGTGGACACCGTGCATCGCCTTGGGACCAGACAGGTCGGGAGGCATCGTCCGATCATTATCCAGTTCACCATGCGGTTCTACGCTGACCTCTTCTGGGAGCTCACCAAGAATTCTAACCCCAACTCCAAAACCTGCAAGGAGCTCGGGATCTCCTTCAAGAAGGACCTCTGCAAAGCCGATCGAGAAGCAAGAGCAGTGGTTTGGCCCAAGATGGCGACAGCTAAAGAGAATGGTGCAGTCATCTACTTTCGTGGCCATGTTGGATACATCAACAGGGTCAGAGTTATACCAGACTGACTTTGATCTCAACTTCATTGAGTAAGCGTTTTCAGCCATGACTTTTGCTTTATAAAAGGTTTTTTTTGTGCTGCTGTTCACATTTGTATTTCTTATTATGCAAGCACTAGGGGTGGGAATCTTCAGGCCCATCACGATTCGATTACGATTACGATTCAGGTGCTACGATTCGATTCTGAAACGATTATCTTTTTTCCCTCCCAGCTATTACACATTTCTTTTTGTCTCAGTGTGTGACCAGTCACCACTTTGTGTTTTTAAAATAGTAATAATGAGAAACAATTAAATGAATTAATTTCCATTGTCTTTTATTAAACTAATGGAAATGTGTAAACTGAAAAGTTACAATTTCGTTGTAAAGAACAAAAGGTAGCAGCATCCTTGGCTTTTAACATATCTTGAATCACAATTTGTGAAATGTGAAAATGTCTCTTTGTAGAGTGTCGGGATGGCCATGTCAGTGAAGTACCGTCGGGATGGAATGTTGTATCTCGGCTCCAACGTGTGCAGTAGTGCTCGGAAGCCCTGGTTCTCCACTACTGAATACGGACGTAAATCCTTGGCAATAAACGTTGCGATGGACTTTGTGATTCGTTTCGCCTTTTCCGATGAGGGGGGAAGCTTTGTAATTACTTGTTCGATTGTTCTCTGTTTGGTGGAGGCAGAGGTAGCCTCAACAGCAGCCGGGCATCTTCCCTCCTCGTTCGGGTGAAAACGACTGATGTGGCTCCTCATGTTAGTGGTGTTACCAAAGTATTTTATCTTGATGTGACACAGTTTACATATGTCCAGTTCAAGTCCACCCTCAACTTTGTATAAGCCAAAATTCTTCCATACATTCGCTTTTAATCCGGAAGGCGCAGGGTGGATCTCGCGTTCAGCCATCTTTGTTATGTGCTCCCGTAAAGTGTACGCCGGGTGACAACGCGCAGCACTACTGAGTTCCGCCTTTGTCACGTTATTTAACATTTAAATAATCGGAATTTGGACGTTTGTGAATTGATTCAGAATCGTCCATGCCTGAATCGAGATGCATCTAAGAATCGATTTTCTCCCCCACCACTAGCAAGCACAATGCACCTTATGTTCACTAAAACCAGTTTAGTTCGGAAATGTTTTTCAAGCCTGTTTGGCATTTGAGTCAGGTATTTTCTGAGGTCTTTTGCACTTAACTTTAAAACTTTCTTAAGGGATTTAGTGTCCAGTTACTTTTTTTGCTCTAAACCTACAGTACTTCAAGTACAGGAAGTCTTTTGTGTAAGTCTTATTTCTGTTTTTTGTTCTTATTTTGATCCTTTTTATGTTACCTCCAAACTCTAATCTAAATGTTGTGTCTTTAAATACTAGAGGACTAAGAGACAGTATTAAAAGGAAATCGATTTTTTTATTCTGCAAAAATTTGAAAGCTAATTGCATTTTACTGCAAGAAACTCACTCAATAGCGTCAGATGAAAACTTTTGGTCTGCTCAATGGGGAGAAAAAATTATTATGTGCCACGGCACAAACAAATCTGCCGGTGTAGCCTTATTGTTCAAAAACAGTCCACTTAAAATAATCACTCACCTAAAAGATGTCAATGGTCACGGGATCATTTGTGTTCTTAAAATCGATGATTAGTTTCTGATCTTAGGTAATATTTATGGTTACAACATCCCGACTCAAAATAAATTATTATTAGTTGAAATTTCTGACCAAATTAGAAACTTATGTCATAAATATTGCACTGATAAGGTAATCTTAGGAGGTGACTTTAATATGGTACTTGACGAATGGTTAGATAGGTCACCTTCAAAATTTCAAACTCACCATGTAAACACTGTTTTAGAAGAGTTCTGCTTAAATATGAATGTAATTGATCCCTGGAGAGCTAGAAATCCACTAAAACAGTATTTTACCTGGTTTAAGTCAGATGGCTCTTGTAAATCTCGCATTGATTTTTGGTTAGTTTCAAATAGTATTTTACAAAATGAAGTAGGTGTTGATATGTCAGCTGCATCCCTCACTGATCACTGTGTGTTACAACTTAAAATTACTTCTCAAAAAAGAGGGTGTTACAACAGAGGTTACTGGAAATTTAACTCTTCGCTCCTATCCGATGAGAGTTTCTGCAATGAAATTATTAAAGAACTACATAACATCTCTGCAGATGAAAACCTTAAATGTTCTATTGATAAGTGGGAAATTTTTAAATTCAAAGTTCGACAAATCTCAGTGAAGCACAGCAAACTCTTAGCTACCTGTCACGGGTTCGATTCTGCAGTAAGTAGTGATGGCTCAGACGACCATGCTTCAGTGTCTTTTAGTTTATTCAGCACCCATTGTTCCAATACAGCAGTGAAAAAACCGACGAGGGAAAAAAAAACCCAAATAAATCACTGCAGCAAAAATGTACGCAAACAAAGTATTTACATTTGGAAAGGTGAGGGGGGGGGAAGAAAGAAAAAATCCACAATTTTTCCAGCTAATCACCCACAATGTGACTAGCTGATCCAAGCCCATCCACACAATGAACCACAGCTCCTTTTATACCCCTTGCCCCTCCCCTGGGCAACCACCAATATGCCAACAGAGGGTTCCATGCAAAAACAATACCTCACATAAAGAATTTCACATCATTTCTATACAATCCATTTCAGATATACACATAAGTAAACAAATAAATGATTATTGGCTTCCCCAAACAGCATTTCCAACCAGCTAGACAAACATTCAAAAATCTACTCCCCAATAATGGAAGGTTCCATGTCACCTGATTCAAAAATGCGCGCCACCCAGCACTTTTAAGACGTGCCCTGCAAGCAGTTCGGCTTAGTCTCTGGAGGAGTGAACAGGATGGAGCAACAGCAGGTGAGCGTGTGAATGTGTGTGTGTGTGTGTGTGTGTGTGTGTGTGTGTGTGTGTGTGTGTGTGTGTGTGTGTGTGTGTGTGTGTGTGTGTGTGCCGCATCGGCGCCGAGTGTGCACCCTCGGAAGCCGACCGCAGCCAGCACAAAAGTCCGGTGGAGGCGAATAGTGCATTAAAATGATAATGTATGTTTTTCACGGTGAAATGGCGGCGCACTCTCTGCCCCGGCGCTCACCGGCACGGAGCGAGAGAGAGACACGCGTTGCCAGGGAATGACGGGCGTTCACCGGCGCTCCGTCACATTATCCCCTTCCTCCCCGAGGTTGGCGATGTGCGGCAACCTGGAAAGGTAATCGGCCACAACATTGCTTCTGCCTGCTCGATGTTGGATCCGGAACCTGAATGGCTGGAGAGCAAGGTACCAGCGGGTAAGACGGCTGTGGTTGTCCTTCATGGAGTTCAGCCAGGTCAGGGCGCGATGGTCGGTCTTCAGGTCGAACTCCCTTCCCAGCAGGTAGTACCTCAAGCTCTCCAGAGCCCATTTTATGGCCAGGCCTTCCTTCTCCACAGTGGAGTACCTGGTCTCCCGGGGCAGCAGCTGGCGGCTCAGGTACATGATCGGTCGTTCTTTCCCAGGATCTCCTTGAGCCAGCACGGCCCCCAGACCCACCGCTGATGCATCCGTCTGGACCAGGAACCGTTGGCTGAAGTCAGGACTCCTCAGCACCGGGGAAGAGCACAGGCAGGCTTTGAGGGTTTGGAAGGCGGTCTCACAGTTCTCACTCCAAGTGACAGGGTTTCTCTGGTCCTTTGCCGTCAGGTTTGTCAGAGGAGTGGCGATGGTGGCAAACTGAGGGACAAACCGCCGGTACCAGCCGGCCAAGCCCAAGAAGGATCTCACTTCCTTCTTTGTGCGTGGGCGCGGGCAGCTGTGTATGGCTTCGATTTTGTCCACCTGGGGTCGAACCTCACCTCGTCCCAGTCGGTAGCCCAGGTATTTTGCCTCCTCCTTGGCCCACTGGCATTTGGCTGGATTCAAGATCAGGCCGGCCTGCTGGATCTGGACGAGGACTCGCTCCAGATGGTGTAGGTGCTGCTCCCAGGTGTCGCTGAAGATGACCACGTCATCGAGGTAGGCAGCACTGCAGTCCTCACATCCCCGCAGGACACCGTCCATCAGCCGCTGGAAGGTGGCAGGTGCACCATGGAGGCCGAAGGGCATCACAGTGAATTGGAAGAGGCCAGCAGGTGTCTGGAAAGCTGTGTAGGGGTGACTGGCTGCTTCCAGGGGCACCTGCCAGTAGCCCTTGCAGAGGTCCAGGGTGGTTATGAACCTGGCGCGGCCAATCTTCTCCAGGAGCTCATCAATCCGGGGCATTGGGTAGGCATCAAACTCTGACATCGCGTTGAGCTTCCTGAAGTCGATGCAGATGCGGAGCGAGCCATCCTTCTTCACCACGATGACCACTGGACTGCACCACTCTGACTGGGAAGGCTCGATCACCCCCAGGCGCTGCATCTCCTCCACCTCCTTCAGGAGCTTTGCGACCAGGTGTTGGGGCACCCGGTATGACCTCAGACGCACCGGCACTGTGTCCTTCAGACGGATGACATGCTCCACCAGAACAGTCCTTCCTGGGTTTCCGGCAAACAGCTTGGAGACTTTCTGGAACACCTGACTCAGCTGGCTGGTCTGTGTGGCAGAGAGATGGTCAAGAGCAGGTTTAACAGATTGGTTGAGGTCAGCTAGAGTACTTTCCTCCTCCTCCTCCTCAGTGTCCACCTCCGTCACCAACAGGGATGCCACCGGAACCTGAACTGGAGCCTCCTTCCACTCCTTCAGCAGGTTAACATGGTAAACTTGTTTTACCTTTTTCTTGTCAGGGTGGTGTATTTCGTAGGTCACAGGGCCCATCTTCCGGAGGACTGTGTAGGGGCCCTGCCACTTGGCAAGCAACTTGCTGCTGGAGGAGGGTAGGAGAAGCAGGACCTTTTGACCGGGCTGGAACTCACGATGCCTGGCCTGACGATCATACCAAGCCTTCTGGATCTGCCGGGCCTCACGTAGGTTGACCTCCGACTCGTCTCTGTATTTCGCCAGCCGGTCCCTCATCTCCAGCACATACTGGACCACACTGCGATCGCTGGTGCTGGTTGCCGGAGCCTCCCAGGTCTTTAGGAGCAGGTCCAGTGGCCCCTGGACATCCCAGCCATACAGCAGCTCAAAAGGGGAGAAACCAGTGGAAGCTTGAGGGACCTTCCTGTAGGCAAATAACAGAAAGGGCAGCCACTGGTCCCAGTTACGCCCGGTGTCCGCCACAAACTTCTGCAGCATCCTCTTTAGGGTTTGGTTGAACCGTTCGACCAGGCCGTCGGTCTGAGGGTGGTACGGGTTGCCTTGATCGCTGTAATGCCCAGCTGTTGATGGAAGAGCTGCAGGAGTTTGGAGGTGAAGTTTGTGCCCTGGTCTGTGATGATCTCGTCTGGAACGCCAACCCTGGAAAACAATTGCACAAGACAGCGCAAAACAGCCGGAGCGGTGACAGTGGACAAGGGAAAAGCTTCAGGAAACTGTGTGGCATAATCACAGATCACTAGGATGTACTGGTGGCCTCTACTGCTCCGTACTAATGGACCAACAATGTCCATGGCTATACGTCGGAATGGAGTGGAGATAACGGGCAGTGGTTGGAGGTAGGCACGGTCTGATTTACGCACAGGACAAGTTTTCTGGCAGGTGGGACAGGTTCTACAGAAAGTATGGACATCAGTGTACATGGATGGCCAATAAAATCTAGAAGCTATCCGCAAATATGTTTTATTACGCCCAAGATGACCAGCCCAAGGCAAGGTGTGTGCCAGGTGCATAATCATCGAACGGCATTTCCCAGGAACCACCAGGCGCTTCACCCCGTCAGCCAGTGAATACAAAATGTCCTCATCAATAATAAAACAGTCTTTCCCTTCAGTAGTCAACCCCAAACCCCCAACTGCTTTAGCAAACAAAGGTTTTGAGAGTCTCATCCCCCTGTTGCAGGGCCACAATGTCCTCAGGTACTTCCCACATATCCTTGGACAGTCCCTTTTTATTGTCCGGCAGCCTGGACATAAGCCCCTTCTCAAACCGGCGCTGCCGGCGGGACTTTTTTGGGCCTTTTGTGCCGCCCTCGAACAGGCTGCTATCCAGAGTGGACATGGGATCTGGTTCTAGTTCCATCCCCTGCCGCGAGTCAGGCATCACCCCTGCTTTAGCCTGGGCACGAGTGAGCACTGGACCCAACAACGCCGTGCTGCAGTCCCCGTCTTTGGCTGCCAGCAACAATCCAGCAGCACTGGTAGGTCCCAACCCAGGATGGCAGCAACAGGCAGTTTGTCCACCACCCCCACCGTCAGCAAGTAGGGTTGCTCATCCACCACCACTGTCAGATCAGCGGTAGGGTAGGCATGACTGTCCCCATGCACACACATAATTGTGTCCTTTCTGCTGTAATCCACCAAGCCTGTGGGAACCAGGTCTCTCCGGACCAGCGTCAGGAGGCTGCCAGAGTCTACCAAAGCAGTCACCTTCTCACCATTTATAAAAATGTCCTTGAACTGCTGCCGCCCCGACACAGATTTTAACTCCTCAGTTCGTGGTGTGTCGCAGGCTCCACTTCGCTTAGCTTTTCTGATGGGGCACAGAGATGCTTTATGGCCTGCCTGCAGACAGTAGAAACAGACAAGGTCCTTACCCGAACTGTGTTGGGTGGGTGGTGGGTGGTGTGGTCCCTGTAAGATGTAAGCCGGCTCCGGCGGACGGCTTGGGCTGGAATGAATGCTGGCGACGGGGACCCTCTCGATAGGAAGCCGGGCCTCCCCTAGGCGCATTAATATATTGCTGGGCTAGCTTAGCAGCTGCTAACCCATCCTTGGGCTCGTGCTCTTAATCCAAGTACAGACGTCGGCAGGAAAAACCCGTAGAAGCTGCTCCAGGATGATCAGCTCACCGATCTGCTCCTTGGTATGCTGTGTCGGACGAATCCATCGTGGGTAGAGACCCTTCAAGCGGTGGTAGGTCTCTGCTGGGTTCTCCCAGATGGTACCGCCTGGACCGGAACTGCTGACGATACGTCTCTGGTGAGATGTCAAATTTCATCAGGAGGGCTGTCTTCAGGTCTGGATATGAATGAGCCCTCTCCTCATCCATAGCTGCGTATGCTTCCAGCGCCTTCCCGGTGAGTAGAGGCACCAGGCGACATGCCCACTCACCCTTTGGCCAACCCCACGTTCTGGCAATACGCTCGAAGCGCAGTAGGTAGTTTTCAATGTCCTCTCCTGCCAGATACTGTGGGATCTTGGGGTCCCCATGGGGTCTGGTCTCAGGCGCAGGAGCATCCGCTTGGCCACTCATGCTGTCCCTCGACGTCTGCCGGGTAAACTGCGGTGCTGCGAGGAGCTGGTGTTGGCAGGTCCAGATGTAGGCTGCTGGTTGACCCTCCGATGGTGACGGAGTGTGGGGCTCGACGCCATCAGCCTCTCCTCTGCCTCTGGCTGCCTCAGGGACGACGGTCGAGGTGCTAATGCGGCTCGGAGCCCTTTAAGCTCTGCCAGGAACCCCTCATCTCTATGCTGCTGTCCCTCCAGGAAGGTTCTCATCACAGCCAGCAGCTCTTCTTCAGCTCTTGAAGCTCCGCGGGCTGCTGCGGAGCTGGAGCAGCCGCTGCCCCTGCATCTTCCTCCTCTGTGGCCCAGCCTCCATCATCTGCCACTTCCTCATACGCTGCCTCATGCTTCTGTGAGCGCAGTCCAGTACGTTTCACTGTGGAACGGGTGCGTCCACGTCAACTAGCCATCACACTTCTGACACCAAATGTCACGGGTTCGATTCTGCAGTAAGTAGTGATGGCTCAGACGACCATGCTTCAGTGTCTTTTAGTTTATTCAGCACCCATTGTTCCAATACAGCAGTGAAAAAGCCGAGAGGGAAAAAAAAACAAATAAATCACTGCAGCAAAAATGTACGCAAACAAAGTATTTACATTTGGAAAGGTGAGGGGGGGGGAAGAAAGAAAAAATCCACAATTTTCCAGCTAATCACCCACAATGTGACTAGCTGATCCAAGCCCATCCACACAATGAACCACAGCTCCTTTTATACCCCTTGCCCCTCCCCTGGGCAACCACCAATATGTCAACAGAGGGTTCCATGCAAAAACAATACCTCACATAAAGAATTTCACATCATTTCTATAACAATCCATTTCAGATATACACATAAGTAAACAAATAAATGATTATTGGCTTCCCCAAACAGCATTTCCAACCAGCTAGACAAACATTCAAAAATCTACTCCCCAAAATGGAAGGTTCCATGTCACCTGATTCAAAAATGCGCGCCACCCAGCACTTTTAAGACGTGCCTGCAAGCATTTCGTCTTAGTCTCTGGAGGAGTGAACAGGATGGAGCAACAGCAGGTGAGCGTGTGAATGTGTGTGTGTGTGTGTGTGTGTGTGTGTGTGTGTGTGCCGCATCGGCGCCGAGTGATGCACCCTCGGAAGCCGACCGCAGCCAGCACAAAGTCCGGTGGAGGCGAATAGTGCATTAAAATGATAATGTATGTTTTGCACGGTGAAATGGCGGCGCACTCTCTGCCCCAGCGCTCACCGGCACGGAGCGAGAGAGAGACACGCGTTGCCAGGGAATGACGGGCGTTCACCGGCGCTCCGTCACACTACCCAACGAAAACAAAAAGAAACAGAAATTGTTAATGAACTTAACCAAATTTGTTCTAAACCTATTCTTAATGAATATGACAAACAACAAAGAATCACGCTCCAATGTTCTCTTGATGATCTTTACACAAAGAAAGCCAAAGGTGCCTATCTTAGGTCGCGAGCTAAATGGGTGAATTTGGTGAAAAAAGTACAGCCTACTTTTTTAGTTTAGAAAAAAAAAGACAGGAAAAAAATGCTATTAAAAGTTTACACATCGATAATAAAATCTGTACTGATCCTCAACTAATCGCTAAAGAAGTCTTTTCATTCTACAGTAGGCTTTACTCTTCTTCATTCAATAAAACTCACTCTGATTCCTTTTTTCAATCAATTCAACATCTAATCCCTCAAATAAGTAACGATTTTAAACAAATTTGTGACGCAGATATCACTTTGCAAGAATTGGATAAGGCATTAGGTGCCTTATCCAAAGACAAAGCTCCAGGCTGTGATGGCCTCACAAGTAATTTTTATAAATTTTTTTGGGAAAACATCAAAGATCTTGTATTCGGAATGCTTAAAGAAGTTCTAGAGGTTGGCTTGCTCACTCATACCATGAAACAAGGTGTAATTACACTTATCCCAACCCGGGAAAGACCCCACCCATCTGGACAATCTAAGGCCTATAACTTTATTGAACAATGATTATAAACTCCTGACACAGATTTTTGCAAATCGACTCAAATTAGGTATTACTCAAATTATCTCAGAAACTCAATCTGGTTTTATTAAAGGTCGCTCGATTCATAATAATCTACGCCTTGTTCTCGATCTGTTGGACTACAACTTCCTCATAGATAATGATGGTTTTGTACTGTTCTTAGACTTTTACAAAGCCTTCGACATGATTGAGCACAACTTTATGTTCCAAGCTCTGCAGTCTTATGGCTTTGGAAACAACTTCATTAATGTTATAAAAACGTTTTACGGTAATACTAGTAGCTCAGTTTGCTTACCACATGGAACTTCACCGAGATTTTTTATAAGCAAAGGCATAAAACAAGGATGCCCAATTTCCCCCTCTTGTTTATTGCTGCTGCAGAAATGCTGTCCATTTTAATTAAAAATAGTAATTTTGGCAAACTCTCAATTGCAGGTAAAGAGATTTCTATCAGCCAGCTAGCTGATGACACTACTGTCTTCTTAAATGATCTAAATGAAATCCCTAAAATCCTCCAAATTATTGACAAATTCTCAATGGCCTCTGGCCTGAATTTAAATATTAAAAAATGTGAAATCCTGCCTTTAAAACAAAATTGTGCTGTTGCAAGTGCTTGCAACATTCTATAAAATCCACTGTCAAATACTAGGCATGCAAATCACTAAAGATCAAAATGATTTAGAAAAGCTTAACATTTGGGATAAAGTACATAATTGCACCAACTTTCTGAATAACTGGTCACAAAGAGATTTATCCATTTTAGGTAGAATTCTCCTCACTAAAACTGAGAGCATCTCACGACTTATATATCCAGCTTACTCTATCGGTGTACCCAATTCTGCTATAAAAGCTATAAACCAAATAAATTTTAACTTTATATGGAAGCGAAAAACACACTATGTAAGACAAGGCAATTTGATAAAACCATATGAGGATGGAGGTTTGCAAGCTATTGAATTTGACAGCTTAAATGGTACCCTGAAAATGAATTGGCTACGCTCATTCATAAAGAACCCAAACAGTTTATGGTTTATTATTCCTGAAATAATTTTCTCAAAGTTAAGTGGTATAAAATTCCTCCTCACTTGTGACTTTAATGTTAAAAAACTACCCATACATCTTTCTTCTTTCCATCAACAAGTCCTGTTATATTGAGATTAATATACAAACACAATTTCAGTCCACATAATACTCCACTTTGGAACTGCCAGTTCATTACTACCAGAAACAAGTCTCTATTCATACAGAAATGGTTTGAAAAAGGTATTTGGTCTCTCATGCATATTTTGAATGATAATGGTAATCTCATGTCTTTTGAAGAATTTTCTGTGAAATATGACCTTCAATCTGAAAAGAAGAACTTTGCTAAAATTATTAAGGCCATACCTCAAAATATTATAGGTACAATTACTGCCCTGTTTAACAACCCTAGTTGCAGGTCTCCTTCTCTTCCTTTGCTTTTGGTGAATGGTCTCAACATTACATCGACTAAACTTCCAAATAGTAACATTCGTTACCTCTTCACCAAAGTTCTTTTTCCTTACATGTCAAATCCAAATTCTATTTCTCTTCTCTTTTCACATGATGAGAAGCGAAAAATCAGGAAAAAGTATCTAAAACTCCCTATCCCTCCAAAAGCAAAGGAAGTTCACTTCAAAACACTGTCAGGTGTTTACCCTTCAAAAGAATTTCTTACAATCGTTTTGGGTTGGATGACAATTGCTGTACATTTTGTGAAGATAATATAGAGTCTACAGACCACTTGTTCTTTGAATGCATGTTCTCTAAAATTTTTTGGGACGACATACATTACTGGCTTTTCCCCAAAATCCCTAACTTACCGGACTTTTCCAACAAGGACATTATTTTTGGTACTCTCCTGAAAGGACAGACACTTTGATGATGTATTGAATGTTATAATTATGGGTAAATTCTTCATTCACAAATGTCGTTTCTTAAAGACCAAGCCGTCTTTTTTTACTTTTCACAAAGAATTGTTCCTTTTTCTCCTCTGTGTCCTTCATGGAAAAAACCAAAGCTGTGAAACTGAAAAGTATTATTGATGATCTGGACCTTTTTTAAAAAAAAAAAAAAACCTAGTATGCTTTTTTTTTATTTATAGTAATGTGTATGCTGTTTTTTTTTTTTTCTCTCCTACTTGCGTCCTTATCCGTATTTATTAATTTTTTGTCTTGTTTTTTGATTTCACATCCTTTTATTTCTGTAATGTTTAACTCCTGTCCGTGCTCATTCAAATTGTACCAATTGTAGTGCTCTACTTGGAAAGAACTGCCAATTTTGTTGTAAATTTTGAATCTTTGTTAATAAAAAAAAAAAAAAAAAATCTCGTGGCGCAGGTAAGTGACGTCACGGACCCCAACGAAAACTAGATTTGACTGGAGACCATTGGAGACTCGACGTGCAAGCAGATGGCGACGAGTATGTCCAGTGTTCAAGATTAACTGGTGTTCCCATCAACTGGTGATATTCAGTGAGCGAGGCAGCTGTTACAACGGCAACACATAGCATAGGTGACTGTACCAATGCTTGTTCAAAACACACAGAGGTCAATAAACTGTTCCGAAATGTTCTTGTTGTCAGCTTAACATTGTCGTTATTGCTCTGTTTGGACTCACGGCTGTTCAGTCTACCAGTAAATACTCGGTTTAATGAGGACTTCCACCTGAACGGAGTGGAAATATCGCTTCACTGCGGCAGAGTGTGACGATCTCCATCACATTAACTGGTGACAGTCTGTGGCTCAGTCCGACAAAAACACTAAGAGAAGTTCTAATACCGTTTTCAAAGCTTACTGCGATAACCAGTTGACCTGAGTTGTTCTACTTTTAAACAGACTTTAAATAAAACAATGACATCATATAACAGGGTTTATACACCAATCTTGAAGTTAAATTTACTACCATTTAATACCTTTTTTTACTACCTTCAGATTTTTTTACAACCATCAAGACACCGAGTTGCAAGTATTAATCAGAAGCCTTTTTTGATATGCATGCAGATTTTGACATACAACACTTACATCATACTTACCACTATCCAAGGAGACCTAGTTATTTAGCTACAGGGTATTAGTTACAGTAACTGGTGCAATGTGAGGTGGGGTGCCTTGCTTCAGAGGCGCTTAAGCGATGGAATGGTATTGAATTTAAACTTAAGTACAACCTTTACAAGATTGACTCCCAACCATTAGGCAAACAGCTACTAATACTATAAAAGAAGAGATTTAGACAAATATTGCACATTTATTTCCTGTCCCCATGGAAGACTCCACTAGCCCATTAAGAACATGTTTAACAACCACACAAACCAGTAAAAACAAATTGAGACAAGGATTGAACAACCAACTAGGTTTAAATGACCAACAAATCTGCACGCAAATTTTCACAAAACACTTAATCAAAAAAGAGAACAGGATGATAAAATAAAAAATCTTGTGCCAAGTGCCTTAACCTTTCATAAAATAGAGAGAGAGAGAGAGAGAGAGAGAGACAAAATCAGAATCTTACGGCAAGTGCGTCAGCTGCACAGCCTTGTCCTCGTTAGTTTTGTCCATTTGCACCAATAGACTGTGTGCACGTCAAAAATGTTAACTTCCGGGTTCTGACCGGGAGGGCTTACAGGTCCTTCCGGAGGCTATTTCGCAGCATGGATAACATGGAATCAAAAAAGAAAAACACTATTTTCTCAGCAAAACAAAAAATCAGATTTCAGCATGTTCAAGGTCGATATGGGAGGTACTGTAGTGTACCATTATGTTCGGCTTCTGGTGTTTATAACGGTTCTATAAGCCTTCACCATTTTCCAAAAGACCGGCATTTGCGGGCTCAGTGGATTGCCAAAATTAGACGAAAAAAATGTTTCACACTGAGCTGAGGATCGGGAATATTAATGCATAGTCACTGATCAAACAGCAAATATCTGATAAACTATAACAACAATCCGTGCACTCTTCAGTCATTTGTTATTCTGTTTTGACATCTAATCAAATATAGAGGACGCTACCACAGGCAACGCGCTCCGTGGTCAGACAACTGGGGCAGACGGGGCGTCTCGGTCTCGCCGCTGAGAGCCACGGCGGAGTTATGTGACGATCAGCGTGTGTGAATCATTTCCTTGTTACCCACATCATTCAAAACGGACTCGGGGATTTGAATGAAGTTTTCAGGGTCGGTCAGAAATGACACAAGGACCAAGTGATTAGACTTCGGCAGTGATACGGCTTAAAGTTTGGATCTACGTATAGGTTGTGGGAGAGCAATCTGCGGACAGATGAGCGCTAATCCGCGATCCCGCAGGCCGCGGTCGCTCTCGGAAGTCGAAGTGGCATCATCCAGGGAGATGTCAAGTTAGCATTGCAGCAGCTAAGTCAGCTTTGTACTCAGTGCGCACACGGAGGATTTCAGCTCTCTAACGACCAATGAATGCATTGCTATGACGTCGACGTGAGTGACTGACGAACGTTCCGGTATAAAATTTTGCAAGCAAGATATGTTTTATTTTATTTATGTTTATTTTTTGATCAAAATGAAACAGCTCATTGTCTAAAAGAAAAAAAATAATACCTCGTTTTTTAAAAATAATACCTTTTGCCCAAATTTAAAACCTTTTAAGGCCATTAAATTTTGCGTTTTTGATTTATCACTTTTTAATACCTTTTAAAACCCCACGGAAACCCTGTATAAACCATCTGACCACATTCTAACCAGAGATTTCACATTCCAGCCTTCAGAACGTCGATATGCTTCATCTAATTTTTCACCCGTTATTCAGGATTTATTTATTTTACTGGGGCATTGCAAGTTAATCAACATTGTATTCTATAGAATCAATGCATTGTAAATTAAATGCACTGACTTTACAGAACACAAAAAGGTTTTTTTATTTCTAAAGACGTAGAACAATAATAGAGACGATTTTATTTATTTTACAAAACCTTAACAAGCCCACCCTTGAACTATATAGCTAGCTGCTGTTTCAAACAAGATCTCAAAACTCAAGATGTGAAACAATAAAATAAGAATGAATAAAAACAGACCAAATAGATCATCCTGCTGAATTGTTCCACGCTAAGTTCCATCTGCAGATTCCCTCTCAGAGTAAAAACTGCCTCTTGACAGAACACCTTTACACTTATATATACTTATGACTACCAATAGCTGTTAATAAATGTTATTTTTTTCCTTTTCATTAGCTTTATTTGACAGGTAAGTCTGTCTGTCTGTTAACAGCATAACTCAAAAAGTCATGGACGGATTGTATTGAGTTTCAACAGTTTGTGCAGAAAGCATAACATGCATGTACAGTGTAACAGCACAGTGTTTTGCATGCGGCGCCGCCGCACGCACGTACCGTCGCGCGCGCGTCTGACGGTACAGTACGTGTCGCCGCCGCTTCGTTTCGTCGGTCCCGACTCACCCGGGCAGCCCGAAGCGGCCGCGGGGGATTCAGCCGTCGCCCGGGATCGTTGCAGCGACGCACGCGGCGCCGCCGCACGCACGTGACGGTACCGTTGCGTGCGCGTGTGACGGTACCGCATGCGTCGCCGCCGCTTCGTTTCGTCGGTCCCGACTCGCCCGGGAAGCCCGAACCTGCCGCGGGGGAATTCGCCCGTCGCCCGGGATCGTTGCAGCGACCTCTGTCTGTACAATTGAGAGATGGGCCATCTCTCAATTGTCCTTCGACCTTCAAAAAAATCCTGGATCCAGACGGTGATCCGGATCACCTCCAAAATCTAATCGATTGTTACTTGTGCTCTTCTGGACATCCTGTAAAAATTTGGTGAAAATCCGTCCATGACTTTTGGAGTTATGCTGTTAACAGACAAACAGACACACACACAGACACACAGATGGACAGACAAACAAACTCCGGTGATCACATAACCTCCAGGCAGAGGTAAAAATAGGGGGAAACCTACAGCAGGAAGCTGCGAGCTGGAGTTGAACCCGGGCCGCTGCGTCAGGTTTATCTTCTTGTTTATAGATCTCATGTTCAGTCACCTGAGCTATTGCCCCAGTATATGTACTATACTGAAAGGAATTGGTGTCTTTTCTCAGTAAACGGTATTAGAACTCGGTGTTTTTGTCGGACTGAGGTCACAGACTGTCACCAGCTAATGTGATGGAGATCGTCACACTGCCGCAGTGAAGCGATATTTTCACTCCGTTAGGTGGAAGTCCTCATTAAACCGAATATTTTACTGGTAGACTGAACAGCCGTGAGTCCAAACAGAGCAATAACGACAATGTTAAAGCTGACAACAAGAACATTTCGGAACAGTTTATTGATGTCTGTGTGTTTTGAACAAGCATCGGTACAGTCACCTATGCTATGTGTTGCCGTTGTAACAGCTGCCTCGCTCACTGAATATCACCAGTTGATGGGAACACCAGTTAATCTTGAACACCGGACATACTCGTGTCTCCAATGGTCTCCAGTCAAATCTAGTTTTCATTGGGGTCCGTGACATCACTTACCTGCGCCACTTGAGATTGCTTTTGCGTTTGAATTATGAGACACATTTTGCGGGGTGAGCACGAAAACGAAAAAGCATTTCTGAGTTTGCTTTTGCTTTTTCATTTAGTCACAAAATCAGCACTGTTGAAGAAGAAAATGAAATTGCATTTTGGAATATTGATTTTTAATTTCATTTTTGAGTCAAATAGTGCAGCCATGTCTTTGAAATTAAAAAGCATTTCTGCTAATGCTTTTGCATTTTCGAATTTGACATTTCAAATTGAATTTTGTTACCTTTTTGCTGGTGAACGTTTTGAAAATGAAAAAGCATTTCTGAGTTTGCTTTTGCTTTTTCATTTAGTAACAGAATGAGCAGTGTTGAAGACGAAAATGAAATTGCATTTTGGAATATTGCTTTTTAATTTCATTTTTGAGTCAAAAAGTGCAGCCATGACTTTGAAATGCAAAAGCATTTCTGCTAATGCTTTTGAATTTGAGTTTTGAGTCACATTTGCTTCCATACTTGTTGTTGATTCTTGACAAAAAATTAGAATTTTATATCTTTATGTTTGAAGCCTGAAACGTGGCGAAAGGTTGAAAAGTTCAAGGGGGCTGAATACTTTCACAAGGCACTGTAGCTAGTGAGATTTTTGATGCACTAGTGGCCCACTGGACCAAACTAGTAATGTTCAAAGTCGTACTAGTTAACGAGTAAGATGCAAAAGCTTTAACATGTTAACTAGTACAACATGGATTTATCTCACTAGTTAACTAGTGACCTATGATTTTCTGCACTAGTTAACTAGTGAGAGCTAAAACACCCACTAGTCAACTAGTGAAGGCCAAAATACTGACTAGTTAACTAGTGAAAGCCTCTTGAAGTCCAAATATTTAACCAGTGAGGCTCAAAATTTGTACTAGTTAACTAGTCATGCCTCGAATATCCACTAGTTCTACTAGTGACACATTTTTGACTTCACTAGTTCAACTAGTGAGGTCCGAAATGTTCAGTAGTAAAAGCAGTGAATGCCAAAGTGCTCACTAGTTAACTAGTGAAAGAGTCTTTTGAATTAACTAGTTAACTAGTGGTGTCCAAATGTTTACTAGTATAACTAGTGAAACCCAAATTGCCCACTAGTTCACTAGTTGCTATAAATGCTAATCAGGAGGCAGGAAAGTGCCATAAGCGGACACCTTCTATTGGTTCTCTAGTCAGAGTTCCACCCAGCAAAAATTGAACCCTGTAAAGCCTGGTTCTGAGCTTCCACTATTGCTCACTGCCCCTTGCTGAATATACATGCAGATTAAAGCCAATTTCTCCTGTTTCACTGGTTGACTTTTTGTTTGTTTCCTTATTGCTTTTGAATTTCTGAAACCCAAAACAACATACTGATTTGCTTTGGTGAGCTTGAAAAACAGTAGGGCTGGTCCAAATAGCAATTGAGGTTCTGAGTAAAGCAGCTGACATGAAATGTTCTATCACTAATTAGTGTTGATGTTCAGTCCATACAGAAGTCCTGGTGATCACATTAAAGTGTAGTGATGCTTGTGTATCTGTCAGACTATAAACCTCTGGATATTGGAGTACAAACATCAAGGATGTATGTAGAATGTAGATTAATGTATTTTAGAAGTTTTAATAATAAAACTGTAAACCCATCCTTCCCTGTTTATAAGGTGTATTAAGATAAAACACATGTGGTCCTGTAAAACAGTCCTGAAATTTGAGTATTTGATTCTCAAAATTAATATTTGGATACCACCACAATGACCGAATATTCAGATGTTCGGGTCCAGCCCTAAAAAACAGAATGTAATTCAAAATAAAAGTCCATGAAAATATCTTAATAATACACAGTATTAATGCAGATCTGTCGCAACCATACAGTCATGCAGTCTACGGAGCTCTAAAAGGAAAAAGACGGACATAAAGTGAGTGATGCAGCCTTGATCTGCTGCATGCTCTCCTGCCGACAGTGATGAGTTTGTAGCAGACACCACTTATGTCATATCTGTATATTTGAAGCCAATATAAAAATAAAAGTGCGCAATGGACGAGTGAGCTCCATTATTGTTGTTTCCATAGTGACAAAATGACCCGGAAGTTCATTGACCTATAACTCGCAAAACTTCTTTATTGCTTTTATATGTATATATTGCATTATAAATATTTTTTAAATATGTCACACTGTTTGTAAATCACATTTCCACAAAGATTTTGTTAAGTGGTGCGCTCTTACATCGTACATTATGGTAGAATGCCACTCAGGGTACGTGATGAAGGTGACGTCATCACGTTGTACCGGAGCGCTGTATGTTCTTATGTTGTTATCGTATGAGTTGTAATGAGATCACACAGAGTGATGGCTGTTCAAGTTTATGGATAAATAAATATGCCGAGAGAGGCTAAAGAAGAAGATACCATGTGTTCTACTTATCCTCCATACACGGTAGAGGACTGCGCACTCAAATAACAACCTTAACAGGTTATGGGCCCAGGCAAAGTTGGACAAGTCAGCATAACGAAGTATAACCCCAGATAGCAAACTATGGGTGAATCAATGTTGAATCTATGTTGAGACCTAACGTCGAAATTATACAGAAAGCGCAAGGCTGATAAAATGTTGAGTCAACGTTTGCTTACATAGATTACATGTTTGCAAACATAGATTCAACATTAATTAAACATTGACCTGTCAAACATTTTAATTAAACCAAAATACAATGTAGATTCAATGGTATCTTTTAAACACAAACTTCAATGTTGACAAAATGTTGTTGAATCAACGTTGATCCAACCATCAGTCTTCAACCGTAACCACAATTCAACCTTCTTAACCCTAATTCAACATTGATTTAACATCTTTTGCTATCTGGGTAAAGTGTGATTTATGGTTGAAAAGCAAACGTTGACTCAACATTTTATCAACCTTGCGCTTTCTGTATAATTTCGACGTTAGGTCTCAACATAGATTCAACATTGATTCACCCATAGTTTGCTATCTGGGACGTGAAGTATTACACGGAGCTTCCATGGACTATGCGAATGTACCAGCTTGGAGAGAAGCGAAGATTATAATTACTGAAGAAGTATGTCGCGACGTATAACACGAAAGTGAGTGAAACCGTTAAGCAAGTGCGGCGAAGACTAAAGCCACCGAAAACTGGCACGCTAACAGAATGGCTAGCAAAGCAGCAGGAGTGCTAGCACCGCAGCTTTTCTTCGACAGATCCGAAGATAAGTATGACCTTTGGGAGACAAGATTCTTAGGTCACCTGCATATTTTGAAGTTGAAAAACGCTATCTTAAATGAGCCAAGTCGCGGTAACGAACAACAGCAAAATGAAGATAGACGGAAAAACGCGGACTGCTATGCTGAGCTAATAAGACTGCTAGATGATAAGAGCCTGTCCTTGATCAGGCATGAAGCAGCGGATGATGGCAGGAAGGCCCTGAAAATACTCAAAGAACATTATTGTGGAAAGAGTAAACCAAGGATAATAAACTTGTACACATCACAGACCAAACTGAAAATGACAAAGAGAGTGTCACTGACTACCTCATAAGGGCAGAGAACATTATTATGGCTCTGAGAGATGCAGGTGAAGTAATGAGTGATGGACTAACTGTTGCCATGATATTAGGTGGACTTCCTGAAACCTTTAAACCTCTAGCTGTTCATGTGACTCAAAATGAGGATAATGTCACGTTGGCAGACTTTAAAAGAAGATTACGAGTTTTTGAAGAGGCTGAAAAAATGAACAAAGCAGAGTCCACAGATAATGTGATGAAGACACATAAGGCAAGGCAGAAGTTATGCTAAGAAGCCTGCTAACAACAGAAAAGATGAAGATGTCATTGTGACATGCTACAAATGTGGCATAAAAGACCACAAGGCAAGAAACTGCTACAGAAAAGTGTGGTGCAGTTACTGCAGAAATAACACACACCACGAATCCATGTGCAAGAAAAAGAGCGGACAAGATGGTGCCAGAAAGATCATCAAAGAAGAAGATGGCAGCCAAGATCATCTTTTCAAGGTCAATCACACAAGGAACGAGAAATTACCAGACAACGTAAAAATGACAGGCATCATGGTAGATGGAGGAGCAACGTCCCACATCGTGAATGACATAGAAAAGTTTCAAAAGTTTGATGACAACTTCCACCCTGAGACCCATTCAGTGGAACAAGCTGACGGCACAAAATGCAGCGGAATAGCACAAGGACGAGGAACAGCGATGATAAATCTACTAGACAGCGCTGGACAACAACACAGAGCGCAGCTACAAGATGCACTCTACATGCCTTCATATCCACAGGACATCTTTTCAGTGGCAAGAGCAACGAACGGGGGCGCAACAATCACATTCAAGAAAGGAGACAGCCACATGATCACTAAGGATGGTTCCAGGTTTGACATCCATGAGAGTGAAAATCTGTATTACTTGCCAACTGTTCAGTCGAATGTTGACAAATGTAAAGAATGTCATGACATGCAAACTTGGCATGAGATTTTGGGTCATTGTAATTACAAAGACGTGCGAAAGTTACAGGGTGTGGTGAAAGGTATGGAGATAAAAGGAAGTACAGTCAGGCCAAGTCAGTTATGTGAAGTGTGTACACGGGGAAAATTCACCCAGACAAGAAACAGAGAGCCAGACAAAAAGGCGAAGAAACCCTTAGACTTGGTCCATACTGATTTAGCTGGCCCCTTGCAAACAACTAGCATGGAAGGACACAAATATGCACAGTCTTTTACAGATGACTATTCAGGAACCATATTTGTGTATTTTCTAAAATCAAAAAGTGATGTCGTTCAAGCAACTGAGACTTTTTTGGCAGATGTAGCACCTTATGGAGACGTCAAGTGCATTCGTTCAGATAATGGCACTGAGTTTACAGGCCAAGATTTCCAGTTACTGTTGAACAAAAACAAGATAAGACATGAAACATCTGCGCCCTACTCACCCCATCAAAATGGCACAGCAGAAAGAGGCTGGAAGACCCTCTACAGCATGGGCAGATGTTTACAACTAGATAGTGGGCTACCAAATAAGTTTTGGAACTATGCTGTGCAGGCAGCAGCCTATGTTAGGAACTGATGCTACAGCAGAAGAACAAATAAGATGCCATATGAGTTGTTCACAGGCAAAATACCGAACATATCCAATCTGCAAAAATTTGGATCAATGTGTTTTGCTTACAAGCAAGAGAAAGGAAAGTTAGACTCCAGATGTGAACCAGGCATTTTTGTTGGATATGATAAAAATAGCCCAGCCTACCTAGTGTATCATCCAGACACTGAAAGAGTTCAGAAGTGCAGGTTGGTTAAGTTCACAACAAAATCAGGCATTGAAAAAGGTACACAAACATCTGAGTCATACATAGAGTATCATGAGAGGGAAGTACATCCCAAGGTCAGCACCAGTGAAGAAACTATTGCTGATGATGAAACGCAGAATGTACCATGTCAAGAAAAACAGAATGTTTCTGAGGTTTTACCTGAGCAGAGTGAAATCACACAGGCAGGTAGACACACAGACTGTGAAAAGGAAGAACCCACCGAGAATTAGAAAGAAACCAACAGATCTACAGGAGTTTGACACCGAAGATGCTGTGGCTAAATTACAAACGTGTGGACTCTTGTTATAGAGCAGTATGTGATGTTCCTCAAACTTACCAGGACGCCATGACATCCACCAAGTCAAGGCAGTGGAAAGACACCATGAACGAGGAGATGAGGTCTCTGGAGGAAAACGACACCTTCAGCCTCACCAGATTGCCACCTGGCAAACAAGCAGTGGGAGGCAGATGGGTCTACGCATTAAAGACTGACGTAGACGGAACAGATAAATACAAGGCGAGATTTGTGGCAAAAGGCTACAATCAAAAACCAGGAATTGACTACGAAGAGACATTTTCACCTACGGCCGACATGACAAGTGTTAGAGTCATTATGCAAAAGGCAGCGCAGAAAGACTTAATCCTGCACCAGATGGATGTAAAAACTGCATATTTGCATGCACCGATTGACTTTGAGCTCTATATAGAGCAACCAGAGGGTTACGAAAAGAAATCAAAAGATGGTGAAAAGCTAGTGTGCAAGTTACATAAGTCTCTCTGTGGTTTAAAGCAGTCGGGTCGAAACTGGAATTCCACATTACATGCATGTGTGACTGAGAACGGTTTTGTACAAAATCCTGCTGATCATTGTGTTTATAGCAGAGAAAAACATGGTGAAAAGGTGATATTACTTGTATGGGTTGATGATCTTATCATTGCAGTAAGCAACGAGTCTGTTCTCAACAGTGTAAAGACAATGCTGTGAAACACAGACTGGGACCTCTCTCTCTAAGCAGCTTCTTGCTCACGTTTTTCTGGTTCTATATTTTCCAGCAGAGTTCACTACATTTCTCACAGTTTAATTAAGGTTGATGCTAGAGGTACGGACCCGTACCCGTAGCATCTGTACTAGAGGTACGGACGTGTTAAGGTCACTGAAGAGCTGGCGATGGTTAACTACTATTTGCTGCACATTACAGGCAGTTTATATGAATGACTTTGACGGCGAACATTGTATAATTTAACTAAAAATACACCGTCTCCTCTCACACTTTACGTAGACAATGTAGTTTTTACTCTTTTAGACGCCGTGTCTAAATTGTTTGAAGTCCAGTGATTAATTAGTTTACCGCGTTCAGTGGTGGAAGCGGCTGACGAACTCCATTGCAAATGTTCCCATTTAATTTCGGACGCTAATTTACAAGATAAAGTTAAGGATGTCGAATATGAAACAAACACTCGTGAATGGTGAGGAGCAGCTCTTTAATTCGGCATGAATTAAAAAAACCCACAAACTCGATTTACTGTGATATTGTGAGATTTGTTTGTGGTGATGTAAATTAGCCATTCAACAGAGTCCGCTAACATTAAAGTGACTGTGACAGGGTCTGTGTTGACAGACGCAGAAAATACATCAGGGTTTTGTTTAGGTTGTTAATATGTAATAGTCTGTCGCTACTTTTGAAGGTAAAAAAAATACTTATAGTTTGCTGGCTGTTACTTCCGCCATTCATTCCGCAGATTCACCTCGAATCACGGAAGCGCCTTCATCAGCGTCGCCAGCTCATTAATATTTATGTCCGTCGGATTACCAGCCAATCACGAAGCGCGTTCATCAGCCGGCTCATTAATATTTATGTCCTGCTCATTAATATTTATGTTAAGGGAAAGTGCCGTATCCGTAGGCCACAGGCTACGGGTACGGGTCCGTATCTGTAGACACTACCATGTGTATTTCCTGTGTATTTCTGTCGGGGCTGTGTGAGTGTACGTGTGGGTGGCGGGAGGGAGGGTCAAGTCATCAGCCAATCAAACGTAAGTTTCATTGGACCAGCACATTCAGCAAGTGAAAAGGGGTAAATGTAAGTCTGAACCTGGTCTGAATATAATGAAAATAATTCACTTAATAATGGTAGGGTCAATTCTATCCTTACAACATATGGGAAGACAATCTAAATTACCTATATAACTGAACTCATTATATAATGCAAATAAGGTTGCTTAAAAGTTGGTGGGGACAATTTGACCCTCTTGAAAAGTTGATAGTGTTATGTCCCTACCCTCCCTATGCAAACCTACGCCCTCAGTTTTGTGGTCGGCAGACTATCTCAGCATTTTGCTGAACCAACAGAAGAGCACTGGAACACAGTAAAACATGTTCTCAGATACCTCAGAGGTACATTAGAACAGGAGTTATGCTTCAAAAAGAGTGAGACGGAGAGTCTAGGTCTCAGAATGTACAGTGATGCTGACTGGGCATCAGATGCAACCGACAGGCGCAGTACATCAGGATATTGTCCCAGTCTGAGTGAGGGAAGTTCTATGATTTCCTGGAAAACAAGAAAACAAGCAACAGTTGCACTATCTACCTGTGAGGCAGAATACATATCCTTAGCATCAGCTGTACAGGAATGTATGTACTTGGAGCAACTACTCAGAGGTTGACAATTACCAATATGCACAGACAAAAGTGTACGAAGATAACTAAGGCACTATAGCATTACCCAAGAACCCAGTGAACAGGCAAAGATGCAAGCACATCGACATTAAGTATCATTTCATAAGAGACAGTGTAAACAGTGGAAAAATCATTTTGCAGTACTGTCCTACTGAGCAAATGATCGCTGATGTATTGATAAAGCCAGCCACCAAGTTAAAACTGAAGAGGTTTGCTCAGGATTTGTTTGGCATTTAAATGTATGAAATGTTTATCTTTTGTTTACATGTCTGAAAGAAGACGATGTTATTGTATTTTGTGTCTTACTTTCAGATAATTCAGAGAGCTAAGAGCGAGTGGGGGTGTTAAGTGGTGCACTCTTACATCGTACATTACAGTAGGATGCCACTCAGGGTACGTGATGAAGGTGACGTCATCACGTTGTACCGGAGCGCTGTATGTTCTTATGTTGCTATCGTATGAGTTGTGATGAGATCATGCAGAGTGATGGCTGTTCAAGTTTATGGATAAATAAATATGCTGAGAGAAGCTAAAGAAGAAGATACCATGTGTTCTACTTATCCTCCATACACGGTAGAGGACTGCGCACTCAAATAACAACCTTAACAGATTTATTTAAAAAGACAGAAAAAATAAGATAAAGTTTTTGTGAGATTGCAAAGATATATTGTTTTTTTTCTCTCCATGTCCTTCCAAGGCTCTGTAGAAACATAAGATAATATTTTAATATTTTATTAAAAACAGAGCTCACTGAAAATAAATTAATTAATTAATGGTGACACCTTTAAAAAAATAAAAATGTGCTCCATCCAGTGTCTGGTGCTGACAAACTATTGTGTCTTACCATAATTCAATTAATTTAGGTTTAATTTAGGTCTGCTAGTACTACCTGTGGCATTGGTGTTATTACTGATGCTAAGATCAATTTTCTTCACTAGTTCACTAGTTGGACTTTATTTTCACTGCACTGGTTAACTCGTAAGCTAATAAATGCCCACAAGTTCACTAGTGGACTCAAAAAGACCTGATCAAGTGTCAAGTTTTTCCACTAGTTCACTAGTTGGACTTTTTTTTCACTGCACTACTTAACTAGTGGGTGTTTTTGAGCTTACTAGTTAACTAGTGGAGTCCAAAAGATCTGAACTAGTGTCAAAATTCTTCACTAGTTCACTAGTTGGACTTTATTTACACTCTACTAGTGAACTTGCACTGCTCCTTGCATTATATGCTAATGAGGAGGAGGAGGAAAGCGTGTAATGGCTTCCTATTGGCTGCCCGTTTCATTTTCTAAAACAAACATGGTGGACATCATCCTGAGGTGTATCAGATGAAGGTGCAGAGCATCTGTACTGCTCTATCTGTAGTGTTTATCTTAAGTTATGTCGCTCTTTCAAGTTCTGTAGTCTCGATTCTTAAGTTTCTTGTTGCCATAACCATCTCAATCGAGGGACGAGAGATCGGTTTTATGCGTTGTATCGACCAATATCATCACAAGGACAACCAGCAGGAAAGGCCGAGGAGGAAACTTTCAGAGGTAACAGATTTTTGGGGGGTAATACTACTGTTACTATGATATAAAATGTAGTTTTCAGATACTGAAAACGAAAATATTCTTACTCAAAATGGCATGGGTAATGTCAAAATCGTTTTTTACTTTTCAGTACTTTAAATTGGGATACAAGTATTAGTAGTCATTCCAATGGCAGTATTATGTATGTTTTGTTCTTTTTGAAATGTTAGTTGTTAAAGGTGACTACCTTCAAAAAGTGTAATGGCATAACTTAGGTATAGGTTCTTTTGCTTGAAACATGACATTGTACAATTAAATTTAACATGTTTAATCCTACTGCACTGATACTGTAAAATTCAACATTATTGTTTTATTTTTAAATTATTCAATCATGAACTACTACAGAGCTCCCTGAATTCAAGTTAGTACATGTAATTTGTATGTGTATGTTATAATTACATGTATGCATTGCAAATGGGTGTCAACATGTCATTATATCTACAGGTATGGCTCTAAACTAGACTTTGTGACACATAAAGGGCATTACATTTTTTTGCTTTTCAGTACTTTAGATTGGGATACAAGTATTAGTAGTCATTCCAATGGTAGTATTATGTATGTTTTGTTCTTTTTGAAATGTTAGTTGTTAAAGGTGACTACCTTCAAAAAGTGTAATGACATGTTGACACCCATTTGCAATGCATACATGTAATTATAACATACACATACAAATTACATGTACTAACTTGAATTCAGGGAGCTCTGTAGTAGTTCATGGTTGATTAATTTAAAAATACAACAATAATGGTGAATTTTACAGTATCAGTACAGTGGGATTAAACATGTTAAATTTAATTGTACAATGTCATGTTACAAGCAAAAGAACCTATACCTAAGTTATAACTTAGACATACCTAAGTTATACCATTACACCTTTTGAAGGTAGTCACCTTTAACAACTAACATTTCAAAAAGAACAAAAAATACATAATACTACCATTGGAATGGCTACTAATACTTGTATCCCAATTTAAAGTACTGAAAAGCAAAAAACGATTTTGACATTACCCATGCCATTTTGAGTAAGAATATCTCAGTAACTACGAATATAACCCTGCTGATTTTTTGTACAGTGATAGACGACAGATGGAACTGTCTTGTAGAAAAATTTGGGGTCTCTGGTACCTGTCCCACACTGAGATTTTTGCCACCAAAAATAGTCAATTAAAGATCTCGTCCAACTTTGGGAGCTCATATTTTCCAAACTGAGGTACCTAGAAAGCTCCAGTTTGCTAAGTTATCACACAAGTTTGTGTAGAATGGAACCCAGGGGTGTTAGAGCACTTCTGTGCAGTATTTCTAGTACTTTTAAGGTCCCATTAGCATTTTTAGCAAGCCCCCATGGCCTGCAGAGTGTAGGGAAGCACCTGGGGATGTTTGTGGGGCACTAGCAACTCACAGCTCTCTGGTATGTCTAGAGACTGAGAAATAACCACTTAAAGATGCAAAAAACCGCTGGCGAGGCTTTTTATAGCCCAAATTCTGAAAATTTCAGACCCCTACAACTCAGAAACTATTTGAGCTACAGGCCTACAATTTTGCATAGAAAGTACTTTTGTGACTATCTAATGGCATACAAATTTAGGACTAATTTGAAAATGGTGCAGCAACACCCCCGAGGAATATCTGGTCATTTCACCTGGAATGACCCATTATTATTTTATGAGTATTAAAATTCAATAACTTCACTCTTACACACTGTACAGTCACCAAAGTCTCTGGAGTCATCAGTTGTCTCCTGCTGGTCATACTACAACTCTTGCTTTGGTGCTACATTAAAAATCTGAATTTTAAGGAATTTTTATGTTATTAGTAACACAAAAAATACCCCTTGGTATTGTGTGTTGTGCAACAGCCACAGTTGAAGAGGCTGTACACAAGTTAGGCTCTTATCAGATATAAGAGGGTTTTGGTCTGGGGTAAGGATCCAAAACTGTTTCAGAAATAATTCCAGAAAAACTGTTCATTGTTTTGAATTTGTTTTGTTGTGACAGATTTTTTTTTATTTTTTAACGGATACAAATGATCACCCACTGTTTTAAGGGACTCAGTTTTATTACATTTGGGTTGTTTATTGCCATATGATGTTGTGTACAATATTTAGTGTGTGTGCTTGTATGTGAAGTTTAAGGATTGAGTAAACTAGCTTTGATGGCACTTTTCTTGATGTATGTGGTATATTTTACACTCAAAAATATAAACGCAACACTTTTGTTTTTGCTCCCATTTTTTATAAGAAGAACTCAAAGATCTAAAACTTTTTCCACATACACAATATCACCATTTCTCTCAAATATTGTTCACAAATCTGTCTAAATCTGTGATAGTGAGCACTTCTCCTTTGCTGAGATAATCCATCCCACCTCACAAGTGTGCCATATCAAGATGCTGATCAGACACCATGATTAGTGCACAGGTGTGGCTTAGACTGCCCACAATAAAAGGCCACTCTGAAAGGTGCAGTTTTGTTTTATAAAATAATAATAAAAATTCCTTAAAATTCAGATTTTTTAATTTAGCACCAAAGCAAGAGTTGTAGTATGACCATCAGGAGACAATTGATTGCTCCAGAGACTTTGGTGGCTGTACAGTGTGTAAGAGTGGAGTTATTGAATTTTAATACTCAGAAAATAATAATAAAAACATTAAAATTCAGATTTTTGATTTAGCAACAAACAAAGAGTTGTAATATGACCAGCAGGAGACAATTGATGACTCCAGAGACCTTGGTGACTGTACAGTGTGTAAGAGTGAAGTTATTGAATTTTAATACTCAGAAAATAATAAAAATAAAAATAAAAATTCCTTAAAATTCAGATTTTTGATTTAGCAACAAACAAAGAGTTGTAGTATGACCAGCAGGAGACAATTGATGACTCCAGAGACCTTGGTGACTGTACAATGTGTAAGAGTGAAGTTATTGAATTTTAATACTCAGAAAATAATAATAAAAAACATAAAAATTCCTTAAAATTCTGATTTTTAATGTAGCACCAAAGCAAGAGTTGTAGTAGGACTAGCAGGAGCCCATTGATGACTCCAGAGACTTTGGTGACTGTACAGTGTGTAAGAGTGAAGTTATTGAATTTTAATACTCATAAAATAATAATAAAAATTCCTTAAAATTCAGATTTTTAATTTAGCACCAAAACAAGAGTTGTAGTATGACCAGCAGGAGACAATTGATGGCTCCAGAGACTTTGGTGGCTGTACAGTGTGTAATAGTGAAGTTACTGAATTTTAATACTCATAAAATAATAATAAAAAACATAAAAATTCCTTAAAATTCTGATTTTTGATTTAGCAACAAACAAAGAGTTGTAGTACGAACAGCAGGAGCCCATTCATGGCTCCAGTGATTTTGGTGGCTCTACAGTGTATAAGAGTGAAGTCATTGAATATTTCCCACCAAGCATTTTTCGGTCTAAAACACGTCTAAATGACGTCTAAATGTTCCTTAGACGTCTAGTCTAAAATTGGTCTATCAGAGGTCTAAAAGTGAAAGTTTTTTAGACGTATAAATTTTAGACGTTTATCTGACATTCATGCTTATACCGAATATAAACCCAGGTATACACTTAGACGTCTATTTGACGTCTAAACAACGTATATTTATAGACATTCAGACGTTGAAATCCCGTACGGCAGACGGCTAAATTTACACGTCTAAATTGTAGACGTTTATCTGACATTCATGCTTATACAGAATATAAACCCAGGTATACACTTAGATGTTTATTAGATGTCAATTAGTGGTCTAGTCTAAATTTAGACGTTTAAAAAACTTTCATTTTTAGACCTCTTGTAGACCAATTTTAGGCATAAAACCTAAATTTAGACGTTTAAAAAAACTTTAATTTTTAGACCTCTGGTATACCTATTTTAGACGAGAGGTCTAATAGACGTCTATTAAACGTCTGTTAGACTTAAAATAAAAAGTCAGTGGTTTCCTATCAATACTGTAATACACTGACAATCATTAATGCATATTTTCCCCAAATTCTAATAAATTAATAAGAATTTGTCAATTTATAAAAAATATTCACAATAAAAATTTAACTAGCAAAAAAATGTACTGTAGACCAAAATCTCTCTCACAAACAATATTTACCTTGATGTACTCTAAGGGTGTCCCGACTATTTCGCCAATGTGTCTCTTTCTGGACCTTTCACAATACATTTTTAATCTAATGTCATGCTTTTTCATAATTTAACACTAATCTACATTTGTCATCAGTAGACTGTAATTGCAATTACAGTACATTATTCATTCAGAATACAACCATTACAATCATGGACTTGGCATTATTTTTCTTTAATGTTACACAAATAGAACATAAATTTAAACCTTGAACTTGGAAAAATTAAAACAATTCAAAATAAACTGAACAAAATATTACACAATATAACAGTGGAAAAATGTTTTTAAAAAACTATAAATATACACACGTGGACAAAATTGTTGGTACCCCTCAGTTAAAGAAGGAAAAACCCACAATTCTCACTGAAATCACTTGAAACTCACAAAAGTAACAATAAATAAAAATTTATTGAAAATTAAATAATCAAAATCAGCCATTACTTTTGAATTGTTGATTAACATAATTATTTAAAAAAACAAACTAATGAAATAGGGCTGGACAAAAATGATGGTACCCATAACTTAATATTTTGTTGCACAACCTTTTGAGGCAATCACTGCAATTAAACGATTTCTGTATTTGTCAATGAGCGTTCTGCAGCTGTCAACAGGTATTTTGGCCCACTCCTCATGAGCAAACAGCTCCAGTTGTCTCAGGTTTGATGGGTGTCTTCTCCAAATGGCATGTTTCAGCTCCTTCCACATATGTTCAATGGGATTCAGATCTGGGCTCATAGAAGGCCACTTTAGAATAGTCCAACGCTTTTCTCTCAGCCATTCTTGGGTGTTTTTGGCTGTGTGTTTTGGATCGTTGTCCTGTTGGAAGACCCATGACCTGCGACTGAGACCAAGCTTTCTGACACTAGGCAGCACATTTCTCTCCAGAATGCCTTGATAGTCTTCAGATTTCATCGTACCTTGCACACTTTCAAGACACCCTGTGCCAGATGCAGCAAAGCAGCCCCAAAACATTACTGAGCCTCCTCCATGTTTCACCGTAGGGACAGTGTTCTTTTCTTCGTATGCTTGGTTTTTGAGTCTATGAACATAGAGTTGATGTGCCTTACCAAAAAGCTCCAGTTTGGTCTCATCTGTCCAAAGGACATTCTCCCAGAAGCTTTGTGGCTTGTCAACATGCATTTTTGCAAATTCCAGTCTGGCTTTTTTATGAGTTTTTTTCAGCAGTGGTGTCCTCCTTGGTCGTCTCCCATGAAGTCCACTTTGGCTCAAACAACGACGAATGGTGCCATCTGACACTGATGTACCTTGGCCTTGGAGTTCACCTTTAATTTCTTTGGAGGTTGCTCTGGGCTCTTTGGATACAATTCCAACGATCCGTCTCTTCAATTTGTCATCAATTTTCCTCTTGCGGCCACGTCCAGGGAGGTTGGCTACTGTCCCGTGGGTCTTGAACTTCTGAATAATATGAGCCACTGTTGTCACAGGAACTTCAAGCTGTTTAGAGATGGTCTTATAGCCTTTACCTTTAAGATGTTTGTCTATAATTTTTTTTTCGGATGTCCTGGGACAATTCTCTCCTTCGCTTTCTGTTGTCCATGTTCAGTGTGGTACACACCTTTTCACCAAACAGCAGGGTGACTACTTGTCTCCCTTTAAATAGGCAGACTGACTGATTATGAGTTTGGAAACACCTGTGATGTCAATTAAATGACACACCTGAGTTAATCATGTCACTCTGGTCAAATAGTTTTCAATCTTTTATAGAGGTACCATCATTTTTGTCCAGGCCTGTTTCATTAGTTTGTTTTTTTAAATAATTATGTTAATCAACAATTCAAAAGTAATGGCTGTTTTTGATTATTTAATTTTCAATAAATTTTTATTTATTGTTACTTTTGTGAGTTTCAAGTGATTTCAGTGAGAATTGTGGGTTTTTCCTTCTTTAACTGAGGGGTACCAACAATTTTGTCCACGTGTGTAACTGGATAAGCCCTCACTAGAGGGCAGAACCACGCCCTCTGCTGGCGAAAACCCTGTCCTCCCTATACAACTGATGCAATATGTATCAATTTTGATCATCGTACGTATCTCCCTCCCTACTTGATCTGCTGACCTGTAACTCCACAACTGAGCAGGGGACCTTAGACTGATCTTCAGTGCCAAGTTTGATTATCCTGACTTCAGCGGTTGCAGAGATATCGGACCGGACATAGCCACATACATACATACATACATACATACTTACCCAGCCAGATACCGCACCGAATGCAATAACCCCGTCGACGTACCCGTCGGGCGTGGTTAAATACTTTTTTTTTTTTTTTTCCCATTATTTTTATTGCAGTTTTTACATTTTAATACAGAACAATGTCTTTAACAGACAATAATAATAATAATAATAATAATAGTAATAATAATAATATATAAAATAAATAACTAAAGATAAAAAAAAAAAAGTAATAAAAAATAAATAAATTAATAATAATAATAATAATAATAATAATAATAATAATAATAATAATAATAAATAATTAAAAAATAAAAAATAAAAAAATAAAAAATTACAGCACAGCTTTGAGTTACGGGAATAATGAATACAAAATTTATAAGAGTCGGTGAATTCCACATTATGAAAATTATTTCAGTTGTACAGAATTCCTTTAAGGAGGGTGGAGGAAAGGTCATTTCCAATGTAGTTCAAGTACGGGCGCCACACTCTGAAGAATTGGTCCACACTAGAGTGCATAATACTAGTGAGGTATTCTAGAGGGATCAGTTCAGAAATAATTTTTTGCCATCCGCTTACAGAGGGAGCCTTGTCACTGACCCACTGCAAAAGAATATTTTTTCTGGCTGCAAATGTTAAAATATTATAAAGTCTCTTGCTGGTTAATGTTCTTGCATGTTTACTTGGAAGTCCCAGGATCAGAGACACAGGGTCCATATCTATGTTAATGTGAAGAATACTTTCAATTTCACGAATAATTTTGGTCCAATATTGTTGAAGTTTATAACAAGACCAAAAACAATGAGTCAAGGTTCCCACATTAGTTTTACACTTAAGACAGAGGGGAGAGAGAGCGGTTAAAGAGATGCCTTCGGTGAGGAGATATATGTAGTCTGTGTATAATTTTAAGTTGTATCGCTCTTGCCCGGGTGCATATTGAAATATTTTTTGCATTAACCCAAATGGAGTTCCATGTTTCTTCATCTAAGGTGACAGACAGCTCTTCTTCCCACACATCCCTCACCCTCTGCGTGTCGGAAGCAGACAAACCATTAAGCACACGATACAATGAACTCAGAGACACCTTAAGTTTCTGTTGGAACAGCATTCTCTCAATAGCAGATATTTCAGGATGAGCAATAAGAGTTGTACTATGGGTGATGTAGTGTCTTATTTGCAAAAAGCGAAAGAAATCTTGTTTAGTCAAATTGTATTGCTTAATGAGCTGTTCAAATGACATAAGGCTATCATTTGCAAACAGATCAATCAGTGACTTAATATCCTTATTACACCATTGCTGAAAACCAGGGTCTGAAGAGCCTGGCAAAAAAGCAGGATTATTTACAATAGGGGTGAACATGGATGTTAAACTTGATCTGCCCTCGAGACAGCGTACAAGCCGCCATGCTTTTAGAGTATTAATGGTTATAGGATTAGTACAATAAGCTTCAATTTCTTTAAAGTTTTTAAGAAATAGCAAATCATTCAATCTGCACCGTGACAACGCTGCCTCAATATCCATCCATATCGAAGCTTTACCCTTAACCCAGTCATTTATAAATCTTAAATGGGCGCAGAGCTGATATATTTTAATATTAGGCATGTCTAGACCACCCATTGAAATTGGCAGATGTAATAGTGCCATCTTAAGCCTGGGTCTACGTTTATTCCAAATAAAAGAGCTGAGCCATCCATTTATGTCTTTCAACACCCTTTTGGAAAACAGAATAGGAATCATTTGAATAGGATATAAAAGCTTAGGTAATACATTCATTTTAAGGGCTATACGACCTAACCAAGAAATAGGGAGAGAGACCCAGCGTTCTAAGTCTTCCTTAATATTGCGAAGTAGGGGCACAAAATTAGCCTTGTATAGCTGATCAAAAAAAGGAGTAATGAAAATACCCAGGTATTCAAACCCATTGGGGGACCATTTGAAAGGAAATGGTGGAGTCATAGGTGGTATTATTGAGAGTGCACCAAGGGGCATAGCCTCTGATTTGGCTAAGTTAACTTTGTAGCCAGAAAAGCAACCAAATCTTTTGATCACATCAATTACAGCTGGCACTGATGTTTCCGGGTCAGTCAGAAGGATAAGAACGTCATCAGCATATAATGTTATTTTATGACATAACTGTCCAACTTGCAAACTGTGTATTGAGGACGATTCCCTTATGGCCTCGGCGAGGGGCTCAATGACCAGGGCAAAAAGAAGGGGAGACAAGGGGCAGCCCTGCAATACCCCTCTATGCATGATGAAGTATTCAGACCGGAATCCATTAGTCAGAACAGCTGCCTGCGGTCCGCCATAAATAATTCTGACCCACTTTATAAAGTTCTCACCTAAACCAAATTTGTCCAAGACAAAGAACAAAAAGGACCATTCAATTCGGTCGAATGCTTTCTCTGCATCGAGAGAAAGCACTAGACCATTAATAGAGTTTTGTTTAAAAACTTCAATAGCGTTCAACAGGCGTCTGACATTAGCCGAAGAGTTCCGGCCCTTTATAAAACCTGTCTGGTCATCTTTTATTAATACTGGTAACAAATTTTCTAAGCAGGAGGCTAAGATTTTGGAGAGTAGCTTTCTATCCACATTTAAGAGCGCTATGGGCCTATAGGATGCACAGGATTCAGGACATTTCCCTTTTTTTAAAATTAAAGATATATTGGCCTCTTTCAGTGTTTGTGGAAGTTCTCCTTTTGTGAAGGAGTAATTAAACATATTGAGAAGAGGTTCTACAAGAATATTTTGAAACTGTTTATAGAATTCGCAGCAAAAGCCATCTGGCCCTGGCGATTTTCCATTTTGCAATAATTTTATGGCTTTAATCACTTCATTTTTAGTTATAGGACTGTTAAGAGCAGCCCTCTGCTCCTCTGACAAATTTGGTAGACTAAATTGAGCGAAAAAATTGCTCATAAGTTGATCTCCATCCGGAGCTTGATCAGAAGCATACAGCTGTTGGTAGAAACTCTTAAAACAGTCATTTATCAATTTATTCTCATATACTTTGTGGCCGTCTTTATCAGATACAGCTGCAATAGTTAGGGATTCTGCACGTTTTTTAACATAGTAGGCCAAACATTTTCCAGGTTTATCCCCATGTTCATAAAATCTCTGTTTAATATATTTAATTTTTTTCTCTGCATCCCTTGTAAGAAGGCAATTTAGAGCTGATCTGAGTGTAGTGATTTCCTTCCACAGGTGTGGCGAAGGAGAATCAATATACTTTTTTTCTTTATCTATCAATTCACTCTCTAAGCATTTTTGTTTTTCCTGACTTTGACGTTTTTTGGTTGCTGAGTATGAGATAATTAACCCTCTGGCATAAGCCTTACAGGTTTCCCATAGGATGGAAGAGTCTTTGGCTGACGGAGTATTGACTGATAAAAATGCTTCAAGTTCGGTATTGAAATATTGTACAAATTTCTCATCCTTGAGGATTATGGTATTAAGTCTCCAGTGCCGAGACTGTTGCAGTGATAACTTAGGGTTGATGTCCATTATTACTCTGGCATGGTCGGAAATAATTATACTGGAAATTTGGCATGATAAAACTGAAGAAAGATCAGTATGTGACAAAAAGAGGTAGTCAATTCTAGTATGACATTTGTGAGGGGCAGAATAATATGTGTATTGTTTATCTGAGGGGTGGATACATCTCCAAATATCAACCAGCCCAAACTCAGCACATAGAGCACGAAGCGCCTTGGCATGGGGAGAAGGAACCATGGTACTATGAGGGAACCGGTCTATAAGTGGGTTTAGAGTCAAGTTAAAATCACCGCCAATGATAACAGTGGAGTTAGAAAGAAGTGGAGCCAAGTCCAGGAATAATTTAGTAAGAAAAGTGACTGGGTGGCCAGGGGGGAAGTATACATTCATTACCACAATATTTTGGCCCTGTAAAATTCCTTTAACTATAACATAACAGCCCCTTTGATCTTTAACACTACTGAGTATTTTGAATGGCAGGTTTATTTTAATCAACAATGCAACTCCCCGACTTCTTGTTGTAAAAGATGAAAAATACACTTGTCCAACTGTCCCTTGCTGTAATTTCAAATGCTCTCTGTCATCAAGATGTGTCTCCTGCAACATCGCAATATCTATGCCATCTTTCTTTAGGCATGTAAATATCTTTCTCCGCTTAATAGGATTATGGATACCCCTCACATTCCAGGTACATAGTCGTAGCTTATTCATAATTGGTGTTGTTTATGTACTGAACATAATGGTCCACCAAACTTCAAATAAAGATAAAACAAAGAGGTAAAAGAAAGAGCTGTGTGTAAAAATAGCATAAAAAAACATGATATCCAAAACTAAAACAAAACAGAAATTGGCAACAACCCTACTGAACATGTAGGGAAAAAACATCTCCCTGTAAATACAGGTGCAGCAAGCGCTTGACTCACGCCTTTTCATAAACATAAACACACATCCGCCAAGCACACGGTGTAGAACATTTCACCTGGTTGCAACTAAGAGCGGGATTGTCATTAAGTTCCAGACTCATCAAATACTCACGCACATACTCAAGCTTAGAAGAGGACACACCAGCGGGTCATTAGAAAAATAGAGGACCCAGTGGATGCAGGGGTTTAAGGTAGCGAGTCCACGTACGCTGCCGCCGCCTCCGGTGAATCAAACTTCTTCTCCACGTCATTGACGGTCATCTTCAGCGTAGCGGGATAAAGAAGTGCATACTGGATCTTCTTGCCTTTCAGATGATTCTTCACAGCATCAAATGCCTTGCGTTTCCTGACCACCGCTGCTGAGTAATCATTGAAGAAGGAGACGTGGAGCTGGTCTGCTGGCTGGTTCGGCTCTGCTGAGAGGCGCCGGGCCGCGGTCATCACTCGTTGTTTATCAGTGAAGTTATGAAACGTCATGATAATGGGTCTCGGACGTTGATGCGGTCCAGGCCTCCTCGGAGCAAGGGAGCGGTGAGCGCGATCCAGCTTAATCCTCCCAGCCTTGGTTGTGAGCTTGAGATAGGAGGGGAGCCACTTCTCCAGAAAAGTAACCGGATCGCTGCCCTCCATACCCTCCGGTAGGTTAATCAAACGGATATTACATCTGCGGTTGCGGTTTTCTAAGTTGTCTATATGTTCCGCCATTTCGCTGACTTGTGTCTCGAGTTTTCTTACTTTGGTGTGGAGGTTTTGCATCGTATCTTCTACAGTTGAAATCCGCGTTTCGGCATCGTCCACGCGAGTTCCTAATGCCTGTACCTGCGACGTTTGGTCGTGGATAGCAGCAAGCACGGTGTCAATCTTGGCATCAAAAGATTTTGTAATATTGTCTGTTATCTGGCTCAGAGCTAGGAGAATATTTTGATCCACGCCGCTTTTAGTGGTGTCAATATCGGCTGGAGCCTCCGCATCGCTGGCTTCTTCGGGCTCCACCATAGCAGCATCGCTAGCGATCTTTCCCGCTGGGGTCTTTTTCTTGGATTTGGTCCTTGAGTCAGGCATTTTAGCAAAGTAGTTGTCCAGGCTCATTATAGAGCTTCTCCCACATATACATGCAAAGTCTTACCAGGTGAACACGTAATTTAATCGGATAATTCAGGAAATTTCACCGGAGCCGACAGAACAAGGTGTTCACGCTACGACGCCATTTTGCCATCCCGGTTAAATACTTTTAACAACCTTTTAACTGGTTTTATGAAATTTGCCTCGCAATGCAAAAACAAACAAAAAAGATTTAAAACGTTTGTTTTAAAAAAACACTTGCTTTTAAAGAACTTTGTGGGGCTTTTAGAAAAAAAATTTAGAAGGGGGAAGTTCTGTCTTTCCTGTAGCCCCCCCACCACATCGAGCTGGCACCTGTTTAAGGTGATCACCGAGAGCTGCTCCGACTTGTTCTTCTGTGGTATTTGGAAACCGACTGCAAACACTCTCTGCAAACAAGAACAACAAAAAAAATACAGATTTGACATTGGTAACATTAGCTGAAATCACATAGTATTATCCAGAAGGATTCTTCATTCTTTATTGCTTCATGCGATACAAAAGACCAGTTGAGTGTAATGCTTTACTTTGGCTGTTAAACAAAATCATAGCCTGTTTTACAACTTAAAAAAACCCATGCACCAAAAAAACACTGCTAAACCTGACACAATAGCTTTAATTTACCTTTAATCCTTGGGGTTTTGGGCCGCTGACCTAGAGAGGAATGAGCCGTGTGTCAAAGAAAAGAGAACTATAAGTCATCATAGCAACATCACTATTTAATATCAATACCATGGTCAATTTGTACCTTGGGAAGCACGGGCAGGGGATCCAGTCTGAGGTCTAGGAGTCTCTGTTGGCAGAGGGAGAAATGGAACATACTCACCGTACTTAAAAAAACAACAGTTATATCACTCTGAAACTAATAATAATAATAATGGTTACATTTATATAGACTATACAATACATTTTTACCTTGCTGTGATGCTCCCCTACGAGTTCGATCACCTTTTGGGGTCATAACATAGTTAATTGCACATCATAATTGCCTCAGCAATTAGATCAACAGCAATGTCATCATTGTTCAATTCCATAAAAGTCTAATAATAAAAGTCTCTTTGGGTGTCACAGCACTTGAAATGCCATGGTTCACTGTTTGGAGGTGAAAAAAAATTAAAATGTAAATCAAAATAAAAATGTGTGCAATGCCATCTCAAATTCACTTAACTTTGCACTATAAACTTACCACTTGAACTGTGGGTAATAACTTGTCTGGTTACTTGTGCTAGCTGACTTGAGACAGCTGTAAAAAGAAGAGGGAATTAAATGTCATGTTTATACACTCACCATTGTGAACACTGCTATAATGAATAAAAGTTTACCCTGTGGGCTCCAAGCCTGCGTATTGGCCCTCCCAGGGACCACTGGGGTGGTCTGACCTCGATTATCTAATCGGAGAGAAAGCGTGTTGAAATGAAATCTTTTCACTCACACCATTTGTCATTTGCAGTATATTCAGTAGAGGCTTTAAAAAAGGTCAGAATATTGAAATTTGCAACTTACACACGTGGACAAAATTGTTGGTACCCCTCAGTTAAAGAAGGAAAAACCCACAATTCTCACTGAAATCACTTGAAACTCACAAAAGTAACAATAAATAAAAATTTATTGAAAATTAAATAATCAAAATCAGCCATCACTTTTGAATTGTTGATTAACATAATTATTTAAAAAAAAACAACTAATGAAATAGGGCTGGACAAAAATGATGGTACCCATAACTTAATATTTTGTTGCACAACCTTTTGAGGCAATCACTGCAATTAAACGATTTCTGTATTTGTCAATGAGCGTTCTGCAGCTGTCAACAGGTATTTTGGCCCACTCCTCATGAGCAAACAGCTCCAGTTGTCTCAGGTTTGATGGGTGTCTTCTCCAAATGGCATGTTTCAGCTCCTTCCACATATGTTCAATGGGATTCAGATCTGGGCTCATAGAAGGCCACTTTAGAATAGTCCAACGCTTTTCTCTCAGCCATTCTTGGGTGTTTTTGGCTGTGTGTTTTGGATCGTTGTCCTGTTGGAAGACCCATGACCTGCGACTGAGACCAAGCTTTCTGACACTAGGCAGCACATTTCTCTCCAGAATGCCTTGATAGTCTTCAGATTTCATCGTACCTTGCACACTTTCAAGACACCCTGTGCCAGATGCAGCAAAGCAGCCCCAAAACATTACTGAGCCTCCTCCATGTTTCACCGTAGGGACAGTGTTCTTTTCTTCGTATGCTTGGTTTTTGAGTCTATGAACATAGAGTTGATGTGCCTTACCAAAAAGCTCCAGTTTGGTCTCATCTGTCCAAAGGACATTCTCCCAGAAGCTTTGTGGCTTGTCAACATGCATTTTTGCAAATTCCAGTCTCGCTTTTTTATGAGTTTTTTTCAGCAGTGGTGTCCTCCTTGGTCGTCTCCCATGAAGTCCACTTTGGCTCAAACAACGACGAATGGTGCCATCTGACACTGATGTACCTTGGCCTTGGAGTTCACCTTTAATTTCTTTGGAGGTTGCTCTGGGCTCTTTGGATACAATTCCAACGATCCGTCTCTTCAATTTGTCATCAATTTTCCTCTTGCGGCCACGTCCAGGGAGGTTGGCTACTGTCCCGTGGGTCTTGAATTTCTGAATAATATGAGCCACTGTTGTCACAGGAACTTCAAGCTGTTTAGAGATGGTCTTATAGCCTTTACCTTTAAGATGTTTGTCTATAGGGGGAGGACTTCCGGCTTAAGATGGAGTAGGTCACGTTCTCCTGCAGCTCCCGCAACCCTTAATTCTAACTATACCCATCTATTTTTTATATCTTTTACAACGTTTGGGCGCTTGTTCTTTAATTGTCTCTTTTTCTGACTGACGGTGTTTCGTGTCATTATGTCACCAAAAACTGCCAAGTCAAGCGACAAAACCGAGCAGGAGCCTGTTGCTGCTACTAGCAGCATTAGCAAAGCTGATTTAACAGACTCGCTTGCAGACCTCAAGACATCATTGTTTGCCGAGTTGAAGAAATCTTTTAGCCAGGTGAATGACAAGCTAGATGGGCTCCAAGAGACTGTTAATAGTCACGGCCAGCGTTTGAATTCTCTAGAAGGAGACACGGACTCGCTTAGTCAGCGTTTGGCTAAAGTGGAGGACTGCTGCAAAACGCTTCAGGCTGACAACACCAAGCTAAGGACTAAGCTAACTGATCTGGAAGGGAGAAGTAGACGAAGTAACGTCAGATTAATCGGCATAGCAGAAAATATTGAAGGCCCACAGCCCAGCAGGTTCTTCTCGCAGTTGCTACAGGATGTTTTTGGACGTGACATCTTCCCAACCCCTCCGGAGCTGGACCGGGCGCATCGCAGCCTGGCCCCCAAACCAGGTCCCGACGGCAGACCGCGACCTGTCATCATTTGCTTTCATCGGCACCACCACAAAGAGCTGGTGATCCGGGAGTCCAGGAAAAGGGGCACGTTGACGTACCAGAACAATCCGCTCAGGATCTACGAAGATTACAGTCCTGAGGTGGTCAGTCAAAGGAAGAAATACACGCCAGTCATGTCAGACCTCTACAAACTGGGACTGAAGCCTTCGCTGCTGTATCCGGCACGGCTTCGTATTGTCAATAAGGATGGCACTCGCATCGCATTCAGCTCTGTGGCAGATGCTGAGAAATTTGTTGAAGATTTCAAAAACCCTTGACTGATTAGTTTTGATGCCTGCCAGATATGACTGCCTCAGTTTGAAGGAGTGAGTATTGGCTTACTGCCACACGGACCGTGTTATGTTTACCTTTACCATATTGTTTTGATAAGGACGTGTTTCTGAATTAGCACCTTACAGTTTTGATGCTGCTTTACAAAGTCTCTTGCTATTCGGGTGGGTTTCTGCATCTTATTAAAGCGGGACGGAGTTCCTACTTAGATAGTCAGTTACGGGAGTATTAGGCATAGTTAGTGTAGGTGTGCTGTTCGTTCTAGCAGCTAGTGTCACCTGGGGGTTCAGGGAAGGGTTATTCTGTCTCACTGCCGCTGTTAATGGACCAAAATATCGCACTATGTTAACTTTGCCTCTCTGCCAGAATGTTAAGGCTTCTAACATTACATCTCAGGTTTATGTAATGTTTATTTTTGTTGTTGCTTAAATTCCTATTTTTGATTTCTAATGGCAAGCTCATTGAATATTATTTCTTGGAATGTTAAAGGGCTCAACCACCCTGTTAAGAGAAAGAAAGTCCTCACACACCTTAAAAATTTAGGAGCTGGAATAGCATTTATTCAAGAAACACATCTTAAGAATTTGGATAATGTCCGAATAAAAAGTGGATGGGTGGGGCAGCTTTTCCATTCAACTTTCCAGCATAAAGTTAGAGGTGTCGCAATACTCATAAATAAAAATATTTCTTTTGTTCACTCTACAACTGTAGCTGACGCAAATGGAAGGTATGTCATAGTAACTGGTAAACTTTACAATCTTAATGTTGTATTAGCCAATGTATATGCTCCAAACTGTGACGACCCAATCTTCTTCTCTCACGTCATCAGCCTGCTTCCTTGTTTAAATTCACATCTGCTTATTATGGGCGGGGATTTTAACTTTTGTCTGGACCCTGAGATGGATCGTTCATCTGTTAGACCAGGATATGTAACGTCTAAATCTGTTGCTTACATGCAGTCATTTCTTTCTACTTATGGCATATTGGATATCTGGCGTTTTTTACACTTAAAAGACAGACAGTACTCCTTCTTTTCGAATGCTCATCGCACATATAGTAGAATTGACTATTTTTTTATTGATAATAAAATAATATCAGATGTTCAGTCATGTGAATACCAACCCATAGTAGTGTCGGATCACGCCCCTCTTTTATTTAAACTGAACATTTCAGATTCTCGGATTCCCAGACGAATGTGGAGATTTAATTCTCTCCTATTATCAGATGAAAATTTTTTGAACTTTATGTCAGACCAAATCTCTCTTTTTTTAGACTTAAATATCACTCCAGATGTGTCTATTTTGACCATCTGGGAAGCCCTTAAGGCATATTTAAGAGGTCAGGTAATATCTTTTATGGCTAAAAAAAAGAAGGACTCAAACTTAAAACAAGCGGAACTGGAAAGACAAATAGCTGATTTAGATAATAGAAATGCACAAACCCCATCTCCAGATCTTTACAAAGAGCGGTTAAGGCTTAGTTCAGAACATGACATACTCACATCACATCACATTGAATATTTGCTGTTAAAGAATCGAAGTAATATTTATGAACATGGGGACAAGGCAGGGGAGGTTCTGTCAAGACAATTGAAGGGCGCCAGAACAAAGCAAGTAATTAACGGGGTGACACTCCAAAATGGCGAGACAGTAACTGATCAGTTGGGTATAAATGAAGCATTTCTGTGCTATTATCAAGATTTGTATAGTTCTAATAATCCGAGTGAGCCTGCTCTTTTTTCAGATTTTTTTAGGGATTTACCAATTCCAACCTTATCCTCAGATCAGGTGTCTGCCTTGGATGCACCAATACAGCAACAGGAGATTGCTGCGGCGATCAAATCATTACAACCCCGGAAATCACCGGGCCCTGACGGCTTGCCGAGTGAGTTTTATGCCGCGTTTTCTGAACAACTAACACCCATCTTTACAACAGTATGTGCAGAGTCCATCAGCAGGGGATCTCTTCCTAGCACTCTGAACCAAGCTTGTATAACACTACTACCAAAAAAAGATAAAAATCCTTTAGAATGTACATCTTACAGACCAATTTCGCTTTTGAATTGTGATTATAAAATTCTTGCAAAAGTCTTGGCTTGTCGTTTAGAAGGAGTTTTGCCCACTATAATATCTCCGGATCAGACAGGTTTTGTGAAAGATAGACGCTCCTTTTCTAGTATCCGTCGTCTGATGAATGTCATATACACACCAAGCCAATCGGACTCTGAGTGCCTTCTCTCCATGGATGCAGAGAAGGCATTCGATAGAGTGGAATGGGACTATCTGTTTGAGGCTCTCCGCAGGTTTGGGTTTGGTACTGCATTTATGTCATGGGTTAGATTACTATACGCCTGTCCTTCAGCAATGATATTAACAAACAATCGTTATTCTAAACTGTTTCGGCTGCATCGCAGTACTCGGCAGGGATGTCCGCTTAGCCCTTTGCTCTTTGTTTTAGCTGTTGAGCCCCTTGCCATAGCCATAAGAAATAACCACACTATACATGGCATTGAAAGATATGGCACTGTACACAAATTATCTCTTTACGCTGATGATCTCTTGTTGTTTGTGTCTAAGGCTGAGACAACTATTCCCTCTATTCTGGAGCTCCTTGCAAAGTTTGGAAAAATATCAGGGTATAAGTTAAATTTACATAAAAGTGAACTGTTGCCGCTAAACCTGTCTGATTCGGCTTTAGAAAATATTATACTACCCCTGAAGATAGCTACACATAGCTTTACCTATCTTGGCGTTAGTGTGACGAGAAATTTTAGTGATCTTTTTAAAAACAATTTTGACAAGCTACAAATTAAGATTCAACAAGATTTGTCAAAATGGTCACTCATTCCGCTTTCTTTGGTTGGCAGAGTGAATGTTCTTAAAATGTCTGTGCTACCCCGATACTTGTATTTGTTTCAGAGCCTTCCTGTGTTTATCTCCAAGGGTTACTTTAAAAAACTTGATTCGATAATTTCATCCTTTATATGGAATGGAAAAAAGCCACGCTTGCGTATAGAACACCTGCAGAAACCTAAGCAGGATGGTGGTCTAGCTCTCCCAAACTTTCGGCAGTACTATTGGGCAGCCAATCTCTGTTGTTTATCTTTTTGGGTATATTATCATTCTGATAACAGTGGGCCAGCATGGGTTGAGTTGGAGAAACTTTCTTGTAGTTCTCTGTCTTTACCAGCTATAATTGGCGCATCGGTTCCACTGCTTCAAAATTTAACTATTAATAACCCTGTAGTTCATAATTCAATCAAAATATACTCACAATTCCGGAAACATTTTCGCCTCCAAAACATGAGTCTATTCAGTCCAATAATGTCTAATAATTTTTTTCCTCCTTCGTTGCAGGACACCACATTTGGTATGTGGTGCAGGCAAGGACTGAAAAACTTCAATGACCTTTATATAGATAATAAATTTGCTTCCTTTGAACAGTTATCGGTCAAATATAAGTTACGTCCTTCTAATTTTTTTCGATATTTGCAGGTGAGACACTTTGTTTCAGTTTCCATGCCAGGGTTCCCAGACAAACCTTCCAATAATGTAATTGATGATCTGATGTTTTTTAACCCAACAAAAAAGAAAGCTATTTCTTCAATGTTGCATTTGACTTCTCAAGGGAATGTCCTCTCTATGTCTACTATTAAAGGGGCGTGGGAGCAGGATCTCCAGATGAGTATTAGTGAAGTAGAATGGGCTGATATTCTTAGAAAAATTCATTCATCTTCAATGTGTGCAAGACACTCTCTTATTCAATTTAAAGTGGTTCATCGAACACATCTCCACAAGTCCAAACTGGCTAGGATCTATACCCACATTGACCCGACCTGTGATAGATGCAAATCAGCAGAGGCCACTTTAATACACATGTTTTGGTCGTGTCCTAAAATACAACAATATTGGGAAGGTATACGTGAAGCCCTTTCTTGTACATTAGGAGTCCATTTAAACCTGAATCCACTTTTGTTTCTTTTCGGGATTACTGGTGTGGAGTTCGGACTTCCTACCGGGGGCCAAAAACTTATTGCTTTTTCAACCTTGTTAGCACGTCGTCTAATTCTTCTCAAATGGAAGGATGCTGCCCCACCCACAGTATCCCACTGGATCAAGGATGTATTATTTCATCTCAAGTTGGAAAAAATAAGATTTGTGATGAGGGGTTCTGAGAAAAAGTTCTATCAGGTGTGGAGGCCTTTTCTGATTTTTTTCAGCCAACCATCAACAACGGTACATGAATGACTCAGTTCGGTAGTGTGGTTGATTTGTGTATTGATGGTCTGAATGCTTTGTGTTTTTGAAAAAAAGTGTTTTCTGTTAGCGGCAGTAGAGATTGGTTAGTTTGTTTTATGGGGCGGGGGGGGGGTGTTTTTGTTTGTTCTCTGCTATATTGTTAAAATTTCAATAAAAACATCAAACACTAAGATGTTTGTCTATAATTTTTTTCGGATGTCCTGGGACAATTCTCTCCTTCGCTTTCTGTTGTCCATGTTCAGTGTGGTACACACCTTTTCACCAAACAGCAGGGTGACTACTTGTCTCCCTTTAAATAGGCAGACTGACTGATTATGAGTTTGGAAACACCTGTGATGTCAATTAAATGACACACCTGAGTTAATCATGTCACTCTGGTCAAATAGTTTTCAATCTTTTATAGAGGTACCATCATTTTTGTCCAGGCCTGTTTCATTAGTTTGTTTTTTTAAATAATTATGTTAATCAACAATTCAAAAGTAATGGCTGTTTTTGATTATTTAATTTTCAATACATTTTTATTTATTGTTACTTTTGTGAGTTTCAAGTGATTTCAGTGAGAATTGTGGGTTTTTCCTTCTTTAACTGAGGGGTACCAACAATTTTGTCCACGTGTGTATGTCTACTCCAATGTATTAAATTATTACAATGTACACAGGAGTGGGGGCAGCAAATGCAATTAATGATCGTATTTGCAACCAACATTGTAATTGCTGCTATAAACATTAATGATTACCCTGTGGGGTCCGGGCACGGGTCATCACAGGAATGCGCTGTCTATCACAGGCCCTCCCAGATACTACTGGGGTGATCGGAGCTCTGCTAGGAGAGAGACACATACAAAAATTGAACAGTCCTGGCTGCATGTGTGAACTTGACGTCTTCTTGACACCCACATTCATTATTTGGGGTGGGGGATAATTAGAACTTGATAATCGTGATTATGACAAAACAATCATTTCACTAGTTGGACACAATTGTCCCCATGTATTTGCTGTACTTAACCAAACATACCTTGACTTCTGACTTTTTTTCCGATAACGGCCCCTGTCAGGGACTGCAGATGATGTCTGACCTTGCACAGCTGTAATCAAAAACAGATACAAAAAGTATTATATTCAGCATTGCATTTAGGTATTTTGTCCTCTCCTGCTGCTAATCATTGTTTCACCAACACAGGTTTTAGTACTTAGTGGAGAACAATGTTATTTTTGGCCATTAAACAGGCATTAAATTTAAATTATCTAATAACCAGGGGGATAATCTGAATACAATAAACATATAAATTATACCCAGTGTAGAGGAATGCAGTGGGGGGGTCAAAATTGTTTTTGGACTGGATGGTGAATCGCTTGGGGAAGACATAATTATCACAGATGCACATTGTTTGAATTAATTTAAATTATAAGTATTAACTGGACAAAAAAAGAATACAAATAAAGAGGATAACATTACAAACTCACACGATATCTGAGTCAATGAACTGTCGGGTGAAGGCTGCCATGCTAATAAAAGCAGGAGAAAAGAAATGTTCAAATTTGATAGAATAATGTTTTGAATTAAAAAAACTTAGAAATACTTTAGCCTTACATTTTGAAAGATCTACTGATGTTTCCGGTTGTTCAAACAAATCTGGAGAGTTGGGTTTCTCTTGGCCTACAAAAATAAAATTGCTTTACAAGTCTGGCCTGTAGGTGATCCTCTTAATCATCAGGATTTTGTACAAAGCAAGGACAGCACATGCTAACATAAATAATGAACATTTATAGAGAAAAGTTGAAGAAAAAGGAAAAACAAAAACAAAAAGCTAGACGACTCTGCAGAAACCATGAAAAAAGAATGAACAGCTCATTAATCTTTACCTCAAAGCTATACATACAATGGCTTCCATTCATGATAGGATGCAAAGTCAAACATTCCCTGACATCAGTCTACATAAAAACTGCAGCTTAACTTCACACATACACAATACACAAAATTAAGCTCAACTCCAGGTTTCGTTCACTTCTCAGTGTTGTGGGACACTCGTTGAGACTATCCGAGCCGGTCAGTGTGGGGGAAAAAGCACGTTAGGACTTAGACGGGGGGGAGCAAATTGCCCCATACTTTTCGCTAGCTGAGCTACGAAGCTGCCTACCTGGCTACATACTGGAGCTATGTTGAAAAATCATTTCTCCATCACTCACATGTATGAAATGACATATGAAAACAGACCCCAGGTTGAAAAAAATGAAGTCGATGCTGTTAGGCCCACACTGGCTAAACTAGCAACTCGCTAGCCCTCATGCTAGCAACCGACACTCGTCTGCATGCATGCAAATGCTAAAATGAAGCATGATTGTAAAAGGACCAAACATTGCAAAATTAAACATTTTTCTGTAATATCTGCTTCGGCACCCACCTCTTAACCGCTGAATGAGGTCAAATTGACTTCTTCGACACTTTTTCCTTCCTCTCTGAAAACTTTCCAGTGCCACATTATTTGTACCTTGTGCACAAGGATTCCTCTGTCGGAAGCATGGTCGGAAGTTGCGCCGTCCATAAAGTGAAGCTTTTTGCATGTTATGATCATGTGATCTCCATACAAATACAAAGCAGGGGCCTTACACAGCTACCAATTTATTTTGTCGGTGATATCGTGGCAAAGCTGCTATGGCGATACGTTTTATCACGGACTACTTCTCTCAGAGCGGAATAGTATTTTGCCAGGAAGTGGCTGCATGGTGCGTCACGTGAGTGTGCTCCACCAATAAGGTGGCTGCATCTTTGTCAACACTGAAGACAACATGGCGGCAGTCAGTGATACCGAGATTGAGAAAACACAACCTATATCGAATAATCTAATGGAATTTCTGTCAGGGCTCCCTCCTCACCCCCGTCCTTCCCACCTGACATCCCCAATACCCCCTTTCCCATCTGGTTTCTCTTCCTCTCCCTCTCATGCTCCTCTCTCCCTCTCCTGTTCCTCTCCCTCTCATGCTCCTCTCTCCCTCTCTGTCCCTTGGTTTCGGTCTGTGTCTCCCTTTGGTCTCCCGTCCGCTCCTCTGCCCCTGTCTCTCCCTCTGTCTCCTCGGTCTCCCATCCGCTCCTCTACCCCTGTCTCTCTCTGTCTCCCATCCACTCCTCTGCCCTGTCTCTCCCTCTACAGCTCGGCGCCTGAGTGGAGTTCAGCTTCCCAGCTGACTCCACTCAGGTAATCAACCACCTCTACGGCTCCCGGACAGCTGACGGCCATCACTCTGATTACTCTCCACTGCAATAAGAACCGGCTCATCCTTCCACTCCCTGCCAGATTGTTGAATAAGACTGCACAGTTCAGTTTGCTCTCTAGCCTCCTGTAAGGTCTGTTGAGTTTTTTTGCCATTCTCTTACATTGTTTTCTCCTGCCCCTCGTCGAGACCCAGCTGTCCGGGATCCCCGCCGTCCTCCTTCCCCTTTGGCTCTCCCCAGACCATCCGGCACCGGTTTCCCCCCTCACTCGGACCCTCCTTTCTGCCTGGACCTCTCCTGGAGCCCCCGGCCTGTTTCCAGCCCCAAACACCACTCCACCAGTCGCTTCCCCGCTCCTGCATCCTGGCTCTTCTCACCATCCGCCATAATCCACTTCCCCAACAATAAAGCACATTCTCATTCCAACCAGCCTTGGTAGTGTGGCTCTCTGCTCGGGTCCAACCCACTAAGCCGTGACAATTTCAGCAACAAACTTTGTTGTCGAGTGCTTAACAGGGCCCAGGCTTTCATATTTACCTAAGTTTTTTTCGGGGACTGATACGTTTTGACCAAATAAGGTCAGTCAGTTTTGACCAGTCAGTCTACGTTCTAAACAGTGCAACAGCAATACTGCTCCCTCCACAGCTGGCCACGGCACATGGAAAGAGCTGGCTATTCCATTAGATTGTGGTTTGTTTTATTTTCCGAAGATTTAAAATACATACGTCTGAATGGTGTCGGCGTTGAAAAGCGGAATATTTAACGTCTAAATATAAACTGTAGTTTATAGCGATTATGGCTAATAAAATGATTTTAGTCCAATATCAAGAGATCAGTTCTGCAACATGCAGTTATTGTTTTAAATAAGTAAAGTTGGAATGATGGATAAAATTAAGTTGTTGAAATTCGGTCTATAAGCGATATCGCTTAACGGCGATCATAATTGATTTAGTTCAGTATTTTGAGATCAGTTATGCAACATGCATTGTTTCAAATAAAAAAATATGACGGATTAAATTCTGTTGTCTATATTCGGTCTATGTCTAAACGTTGAAATGCAGGACAGATTTAGACGTCTAAATCTCGGCTATATTTATACTATACTGTATATCGCTCGACGGCTATCAGAATTATTTTAGTTCAGTGTTTGGACATCAGTTATGCAACATGCAGTTATTGTTTTAAATTAACTTATGAATGATGGATTAAATTCAGTTGTCTAGATTCGGTCTATATCTAGACGTTGAAATGCGGTAGAGATTTAAATGTCTAAATCTCGCCTATATTTATACTATACTGAATATCGCTCTGCGGCTATCAGAATTATTTTAGTTCAGTATTTGGACATCAGTTATGCAACATGCAGTTATTGTTTTAAATTAACAACTTTTGAACGATGGTTTAAATTCAGTTGTCTAGATTCGGTCTATATCTAGATGTTGAAATGCAGTAGAGATTTAAACGTCTAAATCTCGGCTATATTTATACTATACTGAATATCACTCAACAGCTATCATAATTTTATTAGTTCAGTATTTGGAGATTAGCTATGCACCTTACAGTTGTTTTTTTTAAATAAATAGTTCTAGAATAATTGATTAAACTGCAACGTCTAAATTCCGTCTAAAAACAGACGGCATCTAGACGGTTGAATTTAGGTCGAAAAAAATCTAGACGTCTAATAGACGTCTATTGCTCAGTGGGTTGTGTGGTGTCTCTTTTCACTGTTGCAGCGGTTTTGCTATTTGCAGATGGTCCCTGTTCACTCGTCGGACCGCCGGCTGCTCATAGACGCCAATGTTATTTCTGCAGCTTGAAAGACAGTGACTTTTGATAAAACTGGCCTTGTAGCACATTGTCTACCTTACAACGATTTGAAAGAGGCATAGTTTATGTTCTGACAACGTATATCTCATGAGTTATTGATGCCGGAAGTCCGAATCTGTGAATATCTTTCCAACTGTACCTAACTTTATTTCGGGCGAGAAACTAGTTGTGTAAACGTCAAATATGTGGTCAATTTATCCAGATAAAGCCGGATCAAAAATTTGCTCCAACGGTTTCGGAGATGTGAGGCTTCAGTATAAATGGCTATGAATGGACGGTCAGTGGTCATCGTAGCCGCCGAGAGCAGCCTTATGTTGGCAATACTTTTTGAAATCTCCCGCTGGCTCTGACGGTTCTATAGACCCTTTAATGACCCACGTCACGAATGACGTCACAGCTTTAGCTGGAGGCAAAAGAGGAAGCCCGCGGCCGGACAGAAAGGCGAAAGACTGAGGGACTAGGCTCTATCAACTTTTCTAAAATGTCGTCCTGCTGTGTTTTTGGATGCCAGAATAGGAGGAATGACATTGGTGAACGCAAATTAAAGTTTTATAGGATTCCACCGAACACTCGTGCTCAGAGGGAACGAAAACAGTTGTGGTTAAATGCACTGAGGCGAAAAGGCTGGACAGAGACGATCAGCTGCAGTCAATTCCAGCCATTTTCAGTACAAAAAATCGCAAATATTCTATTTGTAAATAAAAAATATTCAATTCAATTCAATTCAGCTTTATTCCAGACACTGGGTCCAAATACACACACCATAAGAACAAGGACACAAGAAGACACAGAAAAAAATACAATCAAAAACAATAACCCGTTAAATATGACGAGAAATACAGGGAATATTGGACGCGCATCGCGAGGTGCATTTCCTTGAAAACGACCGATTCATGGATTACATACCGACTTCAAGACATGTTTTGGACAAAATAGTTTACTGGCTTGTGTCGTCTGGATGACCAAGGTTAGATTATGGCCGTTTTTGTGGAATATTTTCATCTGTGTGTAATAATGAACCCGGAAATGTGAGTCGCGCTGTGTACGTTGAAGCCGTGTACAGAGAAAGGATGGATGGATATTCATTGTTTGTCGGACAAATGTGTTTATATTACCCGCTATGGTAATCACATCTGAAAGTGGTTTATACCGGTGGATTCATGAGAATCTAAGCTTTCCATCGGCGTATAGTGTTTGTATAATCGCGTTTGCAGCCTTCAGACATTCTTTAAATTCTTATGCAAATTAGTAAGTGTACCGCCGGCGGTACACTTAAGTTTAACGGGTTAAAAATGCTCGAGTTTGCAGCGCAAACTCCCAGCGCAAACTATATACTCTCAGTCCCGCTTGACTTCTCGCTCCGCTTTTGCCTCCAGCATAAGCCTCGCCCACAAAAAACATCACAATGTTTGTAAACAAATAAAGGGTCTATATTGTTAATGTTTTACTCAATCGCTGACTGTGTGCTTCTGAATTATTGTTTTATCTTCACTACCTGTAGAAAAACTTTGTTCTACTCTTATGACTGTTACTGTGCATTAAAAATAACATTTAAGCAATATTCTATTCTAGGGACATCTGAAGAAACCCAGATGCTCACTGACTGCTGGGAGACTCCACAGACCGAACATCAGCAGCTCCATCTTCAGCATCTGGACCAGCAGGATACTGTACAGGGTGACCCAAAAGTTTGGAAACAAAGTTTAACTGCAGTGCCTATTTGAGTTGGGGGTGCATGAATTCACTCTTATTTTACCCATTTTTGTTATAGCACAATAAAATAACTTAAAAGCATAGTATTTGCCGAGTGCAATAACTCGGAAGAAAATTAATAGAACCATAAGGTACAGGTATGCTGGAGCAAAACTTCAAAATACAGGCCATCAGTGTCAGATTTCAAAACTCTTGATGGTAAAGTATCTGACAGTTTTAATTTTTTTAAACATCCAAAAGTACTATGAGGCAACATTTACTGGCCAGTTTGAGGAACCTTCATAAGCATGAATTAAGATACATTCCAGAAGATACCAGTGTAACCAGTTGGTGGAAACGTTCACAGCTTTGTATAAGAAACAAACATGAACATGTCGAAATATGTTTGTTTTACACTAATCTGTTACTCTTCTGAATATATCTGTGGTACTGATTTATCGAAATAACATTATATTATTTGGATTATAGACTTTTCATTTGTTTCCAAACTTTTGGGTCACCCTGTACATGGAAACTGAAGGAGATTAAATGCTTAAATATATTTAAGTATTTTGCAATGAAATATTTTTCGACTGTGTTCAAAAAATGAATTGAATTGTTGAAGCCAGAAGTATGATCAGAAGTATGAAGATGTTCATCTAATATCAGACCAGTTTGATCAGACACTGCTGATGTTTGAGAAGATTTCTGTTTTATTACCTGACAGGCAGAAGAAGAGCTCACCTGTAGGAGTTCACCTGTATTCAGGTTCTGAGTACAGTAGTTGACATGAAATATTCTATCATTAATCAGTGATAATGTTCAGCATACAAGTCCTGGTGATCGCATTAAAGTGTAGTGATGTTTGTGTATATGTCAGACTATAAACCTCTGGATGTTAGAGAACAAACATCAGGTACGTATGTAGAATGTAGACTAATGTATTTTAGTAATGTTAATAAGAAAGCTGCAAACCATCCATCCCTGTTTATGAGGTGTCCTCGTGAAGGTTTAATATTTTTTCAGCAATCGGTTTCTGAAAAATCTTTGTAAATAGAAGTGATAGAACTGAGAACAAGATGGTTCAATTCAACTGCATCACGAACTACAGGTGTCAAAAAAATCAGCTCTAAAACATTTTTTTAAAGATTTATGACAATCTTACAAACTTGAATATATATTACATACATATATACATTAAGTATCTGTCTATCTATACTAATATTGTTCAATATTGCCTCCGGGTTCTAAGGTTTTAAAGCTATACATCATGCAATCTGAATATTGACCAATTAAAATTCTTCTCCTGGCTGCTTAATTTGCATGCAGTACACCAGTGAACATGTTGATCACGTATGTTGCAGTTTACATGTTAACTAGTAAGGGCCAAATATGCAGTGGTTTCACTCAGTAAGATTTTTCTGCTCTTAGTCGTTAACTTGTCAGGATAAAAATTAGTCACTAGTTAACTAGTAAGGCATGAAATGTCCACTAGTTAACTAACTAGTTATTACCTGGCGATCGCTCTTTGTTGTGGTCTGTATCCAAATCTCAGGACGCTAGAAAGCAAATCTCGTTCCGAAATCGCGCGAGAGCTCGCGCCAAAACCGAGACTCTCGAGCTCTCACACGATTTCGCGAGCTATCGCACGATTTCGGAACGAGATTTGCTTTCTAGAGTCCTGAGATTTGGATACAGACCACAACAAAGAGTGATCGCCAAGTAATGTGGAGGTTTTCGTTCACTTTTCATCTCTAGTATGTTGTGGGACACTCGTTGAGACTATCCGAGCTGGTCAGTGTGGGAAATAAGCACGTTAGGGAGGACTTTGACGCAGGGGGGGGCAAGCTGCCCCATACTTTTCGCTAGCTGAGCTGCTAGCTGAGCTGCTAAGATGCCTGCCTGGCTAAATACTGGAGCTATGTCGAAAATTCATTTCTCCATCACTCACATGTATGAAATGACATATGAAAACAGACCCCAGGTTGAAAAAAAACGAAGTTCCCCTTTAACTAGTGACTCACTCTGGACCCAACTAGTTTACTAGTAAGAAAACGTGTTTCAGTAGTTAACTAGTGGGGTCAAAATGAGCCCAACTAATGTAACAAATGGATATCTTGAGATTTACTAGTTAACTAGTAAACATTTTGAGCCTTACGAGTTAACAAGTAAGGTTAAAATAGACTAAGTAGTAAAGTAGTCTGGGTTTCTGCATTCACTAGTCAACATGTAGCCAATTATAGGCTGCTCCTAGTTAATTAGCTGCAATTCCTCAGAGCAACTTGTCAACTAGTGTAAAACATGCAAATGAATTGGGTGGGATAATGACAAAATCTGAATCCTGATTGGTGTATTTTAACTGTAGAGCCAATAGGAATCCTACATGCACACTTTGTCCCACCTTCTCATTAGTTTTTTGTCTAACTAGTTAACTAGTGAGCACTTTGGCATTCACTCGTTCTACTTGTGAACATTTTGGACCTCAGTAGTTGAACTCGTTAAATCAAAATGTCTCACTAGTGTAACTAGTATATATTTGGGGCATCACTAGTTAACTAGCACAGCTTTTCATCATTTCACTAGTTAAAAATTTAGACTTTAAGAGGCTTTCTCTAGTTAACTAGTCAGTCTTTTGGTCTTCACTAGTTAACTAGTGGGTGTTTTGGTTCTTACTAGTTAACTAGTGAAGGAAATCATAGGTCACTAGTTCACTAGTGAGGATCATCCATGTTTGACTAGTTAACATGTTGCTGAAAATGACTAACTAGTCAGAGTTTTTGTCCAACTAGTACGGCAAAGTGCATAACTAGTGTGGCTGAATGTCCAACTAGTGCTGACAAAGACTGAACTAGTGAAGAAAACCAATGTCCGATGTCAAGGATATGTATTAAATGCTCAAAGGGCTTCCCATAGAAAACATTACATTTTGTGTTTAGATATCAGTTATTTCACTTGTAAATGTTATCGGTTTTTCTTTTCAAGGTTGTTATAAAGCTGGCTACAGCATGTTAATTCACTCACTCGAATTAACAAATTAACTCCTGCAAAATTGTGGTTTATTCAAGACAGGCTTTCACAATAAGTTAATCATCTACCTGCACCGTTCTTCTTAGGAGACACAGTTTGAGGTGGAGGTGTCCTGTCGCTATGTGGACTTAGAGAATCTTTCCTCTCCTCTGAGCATAGTCCATTCACTTTGCATGTCTGCCCCACCTGAAATTCAAACCAGATCAAAGCCTCAATCAAACCAATACAGAATGTAAACAGCAGCTCCATACAGGATGTGGTGACTCACCTTTGGAGTTTCGTTGTGCCTGGCTGGATGCACTTTCAGATCAACAGCCACTGTCTGAGGAGGCGGTAGGTTCTGGTAGGGCATCTGGACCAGAGCCTCCGCTACAGGCAGCTCCTGCTCTGTAAGCAGCATCTGTCCGGACTGAACAGCCAAAGCCTGGACTGAGTGCAGGGACAGTCTGTGGAGAGAGGCTGTTGGATTCTGTGACAGTCTGGGGAGAACCAGAGGTGGAGGAGGAGGTGGAGGCTCGTTCTGAACATGTGGGAACGAAGTCCGATGCTGCGGAGCAGCCACCAGAGGAGGAGGCTGAGGCTGAACTGTAGCAGCTGGGATTGAGGTCCGAGCTGTTGATGCAAACTGGCTAGTGGAAGAAGGAACAGAGGGAGACATGGCTGAGGGGTCATTACATGATTGTGCCTGGGAGCTGGGAGTGGTCAGTCTTTTCACAGAAAGAGGAAGAGGGTTTGAGGTGGTATCTTGGGGTGCTACTCTGAGGGCAATAGGTTGGAGCTGTCTGTGGCTGGAAAACCCTCCTGTGGCCTGCTGGAGGATGAGCTGGTGGTGCGCCACTCGCTGGCCTGTGGGGCAGGACAGCTGCTGCTTCACTACAGTGTGGGTGTGCATTGGAGAGTAAGCTGAGGTGGGGGGGAGGGGGAGAAGTGAGAAAAAAATATGAGTAAAATATAAAATACACTCCTCAAAAAGTAATACTGTACATCTACATGAACATTAATATCTTAGTTTTGAGTCTTTTCTTAATTTGGATCACATTTCAGACATAAATATCCATCCATCCATCCTCTATACACCGCTTTATCCTCATTAGGGTCGCGGGGGGTGCTGGAGCCTATCCCAGCTGACTTGAGCGAAGGCAGGGGACACCCTGGACAGGTCGCCAGTCTGTCACAGGGCTACATATACAGACAAACAATCACACTCACATTCACACCTACGGGCAATTTAGAGTAATCAATTAACCTCAGCATATTTTTGGACTGTGGGAGGAAGCCGGAGTACCCGGAGAAAACCCACGCATGCACAGGTAGAACATGCAAACTCCATGCAGAAAGATCCCAGGCCCAACCCGGGATTCGAACCGGGATCTTCTTGCTGCAAGGCGAAAGTGCTAACCACTATTCCGCTGTGCAGCCCAGACATAAATATGCTTTAAAGAAATTTGGTAAATCATATCCCTTTGGCCTGAGTAACTTCAGAAATAAGTGTTGACCATTATGTTTTTTTCAGGGATGATTCTGATTATTAGCAATCAAGGAGACCAATCACTGGGGTTTAGGACAGAAAGTTTAGCTTCTGAATAAATCACAACACAGAGACCTTCTACTACACTGTTAATAGAGTCTCTCTACAGCCGACTGAAGTACCTTAACATCTTTAATACTATGGCAGTAAGAGTAAAAGTAATCATTGCAGAAAGTTGCCTGACCCTTGCTCAGGAGTTGAACATTTAAAGTTTAGTTTATTGCTGCCTGGGCAATTTTTTTTTGTAACCATTCTGCTAGATTAAGCTTGTCCATCAAATTGTTTATTAATTTATTTTTAAAATCCAGTGTAAAATGTATTTTTCTGCGTTAAGAGTGAAATCAGCATCATAAGAAGCAAAAGTTCAAAAACTTAACTTTCATATTTTACATTACACCATCAGAGGAAGAATTTGTCTTGATGTCTGAATAATACCAGTGCTAAAAAAAAATGATATTTGTTTCAAAGAGTTATTGGAAGAATTAATTGTGATTCTTTTGGAAATACCAGAAGAAAACACATCACAGTAATAACAACCCTCAACAAAAAAATGTGTCTGGTGTACGTGTGACACCAACAATCTTGACTTTGGTGCTTACAAATGGTAAATGGTTGTATTTATATAGCGCTTCACATGATATGTCACCTTCACCCATTCACTGATGATCACACTGATGGCGGAAGCTGCCATGCAAGGCGCTAACCACGACCCACCAGGAGCAATTAGGGGTTCGGTGTCTTGCTCAGGGACACCTCAACATGAGCTCAACAGGCCGAGGATCAAACCGGCAACCTTCCAGTTACAAGACAGCCGTTCTACCCACTGAGCCATGCCGCCCCAAATCTAACCAGGATACATAAGCTCACTTGGGGTTATGATCTGGGCTCCTGAAGCCATCTGGGTGACATCAGGCGGTTGTGTTTCTGTTGAAGCATCAGACAGCTGGTTGGCCTTCAGTGCACAGAGTGCTGTCTTGGACATAGAAGCAGCTGGAGACAGAGCTTGGGACTGAGTGGATGGCTTTAAGATGACACTGTGGGTTGTCGTAAGAGCTCCAGGCAAATGAGCACGCAAAGCCAGGTTCTGCACCTAAATATACACAAACAGAGGTCTTTTTCCACTGTTGATAAAGTTTGTGGGATGAACATGCCACCAAATGAGCTATCTAATCCACAGATAACACATAAATAGATATCTGGATTTTAGTAAGTCATTGATTTACCACATATCCATTAATTTTACAGTTTGGTTCAAGCTAAAGGTTGTAACATCCTTTGGCAGACATAACACCACAGTGTGGTGGTATGTATGACTTTGTTTAATTTTGTGTAAAAATGTTTAAAAATGTGTACCTTTGAGGAGATAGGTAAAGAGGAGCAGGAGGTCACAGCAGGAAGGTCTGACTGAAGTGCAGCCACCGTGGCTGCAGGAGTTAGAATAAGCTGACAAAGAAAAGCAACAGAGATTCTTACTTCATACTGGCAGAAAAACACATGCAGTAAAGATAGAAAATAGAGTAAACCAGTAATAGGGTAGGAAGTACCAGTAAGATATTTGAAAAAGGTTTCTACCATCTGAGTTCGAAGGTACATCTGAGCTTGGCTACAGTTGGCTGGTCTGCTTCCCAGGAGAATAGCCTGCTGGGATATAGTGGTTGCAGCAGCAGTGGATGCTTGAGTTTGGCCAATCAGCTGTGCTGTTACTGGAGATGCTGGTAAAGTGATCTGGATTTGGCACGGAACAATGAAAAATGTGAAAAAAGCAGAATGCTGCGGTTAATACTTGCGGTCTGAGCCTGTGATATTGGTGAGAGTGGTAACCAAGATACTTACTGAGTTTTGGGAAACACCAGCAGGCTGAACCAAACTGCCGCTGGATGAAGAAGGCAACTGTCTCTGACAAACTGAGGACTGAAAGACATTAGGAACTTTAACTTCACACTTTCCACCCAGTAACTCGTGACTGTGTCAACACATGACACACACAAAGATAACCCCTGACCTGCTGTATTGTGGCCAGACTTTGCAGATGGGAGGGGTGCTGGTGCTGCTGCAGGGCTGCCGTCTGCAGCATGAGGTGCTGCTGCTGGGCTGCGTACATCTGATGCAGATATTGGGCTGCCATGCTCTGAGGTCTGTGGATGGCATGTTGCATCACCTGTTGTATCACATGAGAAACATTTAAATCATTTTACAAATAAACCTCATCTCTCTGTCTGCAGCACAAGACTATTAGTTTCTTAAAAACATCCAACATTTGAAACAGTTTATATGTTAGTTTGAAGATGATGGGAATGTGATATTTGTAGAATAACAAAGACTTGTAAAACATGCTTTTATCTTTATGTCCAGGGGCTTGAGAAATTTAAAATCTCGAGAAAGGAACCAAATCTGTATTTTTATATAATTTTTTGAAAAAGCCAGCTATTTCATATGTTGATCATTGTTTTAAAACAACATGTAACTTACAGTATAATGAATGATATACTACATACAGTATATAATGTTTTGAGTAATGTCTTAACCCAAACAACATCCAAATCTGTCATGTATGCTTACAGTCAAAAAAAAGAACTGTCTGTTACCTAAACTTCCTGTCTGACATGCGAAACTATGCCTATTGAAGTCACAGGGACTGTCTATTACTTGGATACCTAGTTAATGCACATGGAGGTCCTAGATGGTTTCTATTGCTAGGACTCCCTGCCTGTTAAATCCAACAATGCATGCACGGGTCCTTGGTACTACTGTCTATTATGTGGACTGTCTGTCTGTCAGGCAAGCTATGTCTCCAAAGGTCGTACCCCGACAACATACTTGCTAAATCAAACAATGCATGCAGAGCTGCTTGTTACTCTCTATGACCTGTAATGTTTGCCTGTCAAATCAAAATGTGGCAGTTCAGGTTGAAGGTGCTGTCAATCAATATGGATATCAAGTTAACATACAGAGGTCAATCAACAGGACTATCTGCCTGTAAATCAAGGAGTGCATACCAGGTCATAGATACGGTCTATTACCTGGACTACCTACTTGTTAAATTACACAAAGGATACAGAGATACTGGATGCTGTCTTTTACCTGGACCACCTTCTATTCAAATGGACAAAAGATGCAAAGGTCGCAGGTACTGTCTATTACCTGGACTACCTATCTGCAACATTGAACAATGCATGCAGAGGTTCGATAGGTCTCGTCTATTACCTGGACTGCCTGTCTATCTGATGGAATGATGCTGAGGGAAGTAGAGGGTGATTGGGTACAGGTGGTACTGCTGGAGCTGACTGTTGCCATGGCGACGGCTGCTGATGTGGTGGCTACTATCTTATTAGTGTCTGCCTGCTTCTCTCCTGGGCTCTGGACCTCCATCTCCCAGGTCTTCTCAGTACCGGAAAAACAATGACACTGAGATAAAAACAACAACAACAAACAAACAAAAAAAACCCATTAATGACGGGGAGATGGCAAAATACAAACTTCTCCTGGATCGAATGAACAGAATATGATCTACACAATTTTCTCTCACTCACTTCTAAAAGCTTTCAGTGAAGGTGGGAAAGAGACTCAGGTTGTAGCTTTGAATTACAAAGAATTGTGGTCATTTGTAATAAACCTCGTATACGTTCAAATATTGGCAACCTTAATTCAGTAAAATTCAAAGGTAGTATCACTTAACTCTTAAAAAATGCAACATAGGCTACATTTCAATCTGGTTAAATTAAAGAGGCATTCACTTGTGAGGTATAAAAACATTTTGTCTGTAGAATATCTGATTGAAATTAGTCGGTAATTCGTGTGTTATAAACTGAGAAACATATATATCATGACATTTTATTTCACTTTGCTTTTAAGAGATTTTGGCCCTAAAATTTCTAATCAAATGAATGTCACCGACTTACATGCATTTAAAAGATAGGCCATAATGCTTTGCTGGTAGTTGTCTTTGCTCTTGAAAAAAATACATGTTTTAAAAGCAGAGAAAACGAATGAAATTTGATTTCTTTTGCAGTACTTTCACCTTGATTATTCCAATGCGGTGGCATAACTGACTCCTCAGTACTCCACAAGTTAGAGACCAAACTTGTGCAAACACACAGTAGCAGGACAATAATCATATTTGTTAATAAAATATTGTAAAGAAAATCTCACGCATTACAAAGAGAACAATTTAAGTACATTTTCAGCAGTGGGTGTAAATTACTATTCAGAACAAACGGGCAAATGCACAACACAGGATTTTTTTTTTTTTTTTTTGGTCTTTAAATTTATGGAAGTTAAATATGTGTAAAATACACACACGATGACAATTAATAATCTCAATAGGCTGATCATAAAATGGTAACACTATTAGGTTTTGTCTAGGGGTCAACACTGATGAAGATCTGCGCGCCCGGAGCAGTTTCAATATTGATGTTTTTGCTGCAGAGCGTTTTCTGTCCAGTTAGACACGGGACACGGACATGCTCTGGACAAACCCAGAACGACCACAAAATCAGTCTGATTTTAAATGCACTGTCTGTGAACGCCAGATTAGACTACATTCAGCGCATCTAGATGTCATCCTCTGCCTCCCAGCCTCTCTCCGCTCACACAGCGCGTTATGCATGCACAATCATTCAGCCTGGTCGGCGATACCTGCCTGCTGTTGATGGAGCCTAGCTGTCAGAAGCTAACCAAACCCCGGCACATTGTTCCAGTCATGAAGCCTACTGATGCGTCAGTGCTGTCTAAAATGGAGATTTTAAAAACAGACGGTAGGCTGCATAGCAGACAGTAAAAAAAACAAAAAAAAAACGCTTCAACACAGCACCGCTCGCAGTGCGGGAGGACCTTCCACAGTCCTGGGGATGTCAGAGCAGTCACCCGGGCTGAACGGCTTTAATTCGCTTAACTTCAGTCATAATGATGTCCGATGACAGGCTTTTATATATTTACTTATAAAAGAAAAGATGGATTTTTAGTGAGGCTGCATATGTCAAAATGCATCAGAGGACCATTTCAAAATGAGAGACACAACATGTTGATATTTCACATATTAAAAGAGACAATTCAGTAATATTACATCTATGAGGTGTTTTCCCTGGGAGCGTATTTTATTTGTAACAGCTTAATTTATTGTGATACAAGGCAGAAAGAAGGCAAGAGAAGGGAAGTTTATAGCACAATTCATACACAAAGCAATTCAAAGGTCTTTACAATGGCACAGAAATACATCCAGAAAAAAATATTAAAAGGTAGACATACATTAAAATCATAGAAATAAAACATAAAAATACACATTAAGATCATAAAAGTGCTTTAAAAGACAATTAAATAGATTGATCATCTAAGAGAAAGCTACAGTCAACACAAAATATGGGCAAACTAGCAACTGTTTCTACTGCAGACATGGATCTAAATTCTTTTTTTTTAAGCTTGTGCACTTAAGGAAATTAAGTAAATCAATAAGTTGAAATTGAAATAGTAACTGAACTATAAGTAGTTGTGAGAATCTAATCAGTTTATGAATATTATGTTTAAACTGGCCTATAACTATGAAAAATTGGACGGCAAATTATCAAAAATTAACATGTACTATGTTCAGGAAGTAAAAGCAGGCTTTGGACTGAACATCCAACTACATTCAAAAGATAACTCTTTGAATGAAAGTAGTTATGTTGCTCCAACTTAATGTATGTAAGAATGAATTCATTAGGGTTGTTTAAAATGACTTCCGAGACTTGGGTCTGACTAAATTTAATTGGAAAGGGTCAACTAATTCTAAATTTACATAAGTAAATGAAATTTATCCAACCCAGTCAAATTGAGCTGCTCCAACAGAATTCCTTAGGGCTAAGATAAAGCTATTTAATCACATGATAACTGACTTCAGCCTGTCAACATTTTTCTCAAAAAGTTCATTTTCTTATGTGTTATCACAAAACTCTCTTGATTTTTTCAGTAACATGCATCAACTGTATATAAGCCAGACTGACATAATTTTTCTCAGCAGGAAAAATTCTAATAAATGTCAAGTTGTTGAATACCATGCAAATGCATCATTTAATCAACTACATCTTAGAAACATGAAATTATATTGTAAAAACCACGCGATACACTTCAGTAAATGTAATTGTCAATTTCCAATTTTTGAGTTATGTTTCTAAATATTTTAGAGTGCATGTTAACAAAAATATGCATATTAATGCATTATAACGATGCACAGATGATTGAATTTCTTAAAGTGGCTTACAAACATGATTAAAGTCATATGCTTTAAACATATACAGTGGTATGAAAAAGTATCTGAACCTTTTGGAACTTCTCACATTTCTGCATAAAATCACCATCAAATTGATCTTTGTCAAAATCACACAGATGAAAAAACAGTGTCTGCTTTAACTAAAACCACCCAAACATTTATAGGTTTTCATATTTTAATGAAGATAGCATGCAAACAATGACAGAAGGGGGAGGAATAAGTAACTGAACCATCACATTTAATATTTTGTTGCCCCCCCTTTGGCAGCAATAACTTCAACCAGACGCTTCCTGTAGCTACAGATCAGTCTGGCACATCGATCAGGACTAATCTTGGCCCATTCTTCTTTACAAAACTGCTGTAGTTCAGTCAGATTCCTGGGATGTCTGTCATGAATCGCTGTCTTGAGGTCATGCCACAGCATCTCAATGGGGTTCAAGTCTGGACTTTGACTTGGCCACTCCAGAACGTGTATTTTGTTCTTCTGAAACCATTCTGAAGTTGATTTACTTCTGTGTTTTGGATCATTGTCTTGTTACAGCATCCATCCTCTTTTTAGCTTCAACTGTCTGGCAGACGGCCTCAGGTTTTCCTGCAAAACATCCTGATAAACTTTTGAATTCATTTTTCCATTAATGATTGCAAGTTGTCCAGGCCCTGAGGCAGCAAAACAGCCCCAAACCATGATGCACCCTCCACCATGCTTCACAGTGGGGATGAGGTGTTGATGTTGGTGAGCTGTTCCATTTTTCCTCCACACATGACGTTGTGTGTTCCTCCCAAACAATTCAACTTTGGTTTCATCAGTCCACAACATATTTTGCCAAAACTTCTGTGGAGTGTCCAAGTGCCTTTTTGCGAACATTAAACGAGCAACAATGTTTTTTTTTTAGACAGCAGTGGCTTCCTCCGTGGAGTCCTCCCATGAACACCATTCTTGACCATTGTTTTACATATAGTTGATGTGTGCACAGAGATATTGGACTGTGCCAGTGATTTCTGTAAGTCTTTAGCAGACACTCTAGGGTTCTTTTTTACCTCTCTGAGTATTCTGCGCTGAACTCTTGGCGTCATCTTTGGTGGACGGCCACTGCTTGGGAGAGAAGCAACAGCGCCAAACTCTCTCCATTTGTAGACAACTTCTCTGACTGTCGATTGATGAACATCCAGACTTTTAGAGATGGTTTTGTATCCTTTCCCAGCTTTATACAAATCAACAATTCTTGATCGCAGGTCTTCAGACAGCTCTTTTGAGCGAGCCATGAGAAGCATTGTCTGATGTGCACCACATCAGACAATGCTTCTCATCAAGACAATTCTTACCAGGTGTGTGTTTTATAGTGGGCAGGGCAGCTTTAAGCCACTCATCAGTGATTGGGCACACACCTGACTTAAATTGTTTGGTAGAAATTGGTTTCAATAGCTCTTTAAATCTCCTTAGGCGGAGGGTTCAGTTACTTATTCCTCCCCCTTCTGTCATTGTTTGCATGCTATCCTCATTAAAATATGAAAACCTATAAATGTTTGGGTGGTTTTAGTTAAAGCAGACACTGTTTTTTCATCTGTGTGATTTTGACAAAGATCAGATCACATTTGATGGTAATTTTATGCAGAAATGTGAGAAGTTCCAAAAGGTTCAGATACTTTTTCATACCACTGTATGCTGTTGTTGTGATAAGTTTCCCAACCTATCAGATGTTTCATCTTCCATTCCAAGGATTTTGTCTTTATTCAAATGCTATTGGAAATATTTAAATCTTAGTTAAGCTTGCTTGAACGGACAAGGTACGTTTTATCCGTTTGATTCCTGGCTGTAAAAGACACAAGCAGAAACAAAAAATCAAGCCGTTTTTTCGTTTTTTCGTTTTGAGCAAAAAACAAAAAAAACAGAAAACGGTTCGTTTTTTCGTTTTGAACAAAAAACAAAAAAAGAGGAAACGGTTGGTTTTTTCTTTTTTTCGTTTTCACCCCCAAAATGAAAATACGACTCCATATTTCGTTTCATTGGTGGGCGGGGTTTCAGAGCCCACCGGTGCACAATAAAGCTCCTGCGCTGGCAGGCATAGACAGACTGACTTTCATTGTATTGCCTGCCCCCACTGCACTTCCCCTAACTCTAAATCAAAGCAAGTCGTGTACACAGTAATGACAGTCATAACCAGTGGTGTAGTCTAGTTTTTTCTACTGGGTATACTCCAACCTCATAAACCAAAGCCAGGTCAGGTTCTCATATATGTGCGCGTGCACTCACACGTCCACACACACACACACAGCAGCAGCTCCTTTATTTCAAACTACCAATTAGATACTTATAGACATTATAGCGTCAGCAGCTCCTCCTCCTGCCATCAGGTAGAGCTGATGTTTCCTCTTCATTAGGCTCCCTTTCCTGAACGTTAACCTTAGCTCCAGCTGTAGTGTTCCCTAAAGCGGCAGTATTCACAGGACAAGCAACAGGCTTATTAAAACACTGAAATAGTTTCATTTAGCTTTGCTTTCTTTTTCTCCACTGACTGATGTTGGGTCATTAAAAGATGTTGTCACGAGTTAGCTAGGCATACCCGAGCCGAGAGCCACTATACCAGAACCGGAGAAGTTGAAAAAGGGTTTTATTGTACAGGGGTGGATATGGCTGGAGTGCAGAGACCGGGATGCAGGAACAGGGATGCTGGTGGAGGGAGGATGTGGCCGGGTGGGTCTGGGGACGGGGATCGGCGGTTGTCCAAGGTCCGGGCGGGACCGGAGCGTCGCAGATGGCTGTGGGGGATCCCTGGCGGCCAGACGTCAAAGGGCTCAGAGTTCGATGGAGGAGGAGGGGTTCGGAGGGAACGAGACGTAGCACTCTGACGATCCGGGGGGCCGAGGTGTTGGACTGGCCGGGCAGAGACGGCGTCTCGCAGGTGATGTTCCGGGAGGAGCTCCGGGAGGCAGGGAGCAGCCGGTTGACTGCTGCAGCTCCAGCGGCCGGGAAGGAAATGGGTCGGGGGTTCCAGGAGGGGGTCCGGGCGGAATGGGGGATCCGAGTGGGGAGGAGACCGGTGCCGAATGGGTTGGGGGGGTTCAGGTGAGGGTTTCGGGTGGGTAAGTTCCCGGGCAGCTGGGTCTGGAAGAAGGCAGGAGAGAGATACGGTAGAAAAACGTCAAATTTTCAACAAACTTTCTGGAGGCTAGAGAGTGAACTGACAGCAAAGTCTATTTCAACAATCTGGCAGGGTGTGGAGTGTTGAGCCGGCACTTATTGCTTGGTGAGTAATCAGGATGATTTCTTCCAGCTGCCCGGGACTCGTGGAGGAGGTTGATTACCTGAGTGGAGACGGCTGTGAAGCCGAACTCCACTCAGGTGCAGTGCTGTGAGGGAAAGCAGAGGAAAAGGGATGGATGGGAGACAGGAGGCAAGACAGGGAGGAAAAGGATAAGGGAGGGGGTTTTGTTTGGGATGCCAGGTGGGGAGGGAATGAGGAGAGGACCCTGACAGTTGTAGACTCATGTCCCTCTTCTGCTAAGCCAGGGGTATTCAGCTAAAATTCAGAGAGGTCCAGTCAGCAAAGGTCCAGAACATCATAATGTCTAACTTGAGTTACTGTGATATATGCTGATGTAACCTGGTAGTTTTATTAGAGTCTGCCTGTTATCAAAAACTGACCGTCAAATAAATTCAGTACGGTTCAAAAACATTTAGACATTTATTAATAAATAACTTATATATAACAGTATATCTTAAAATAAACTGCAGAACTTAAAAAAGCATGACTGAACAACCTGAATCAACTTCTATACATCACCAATTATGTAGGAGTTCAGGCATCCCACGTGATGCTACTCAGCCAATGACGTCGCTGAATCGCATCGCAGCTCTGCCTTCAAAAAGCAGCTGAGAGATGAGGGACAGAGAGGACAGTAGTGATGCAAGTTCGGCTCTTTTTTTAGAGAGCTTTTGGCACTGCTTCCAAAGAAAAGCCGGTTCTTTCGGCTCCCAAATGGCTCCTAATTTATTATTCTTTGTAGCCTCATATTTTATCCTAACCTGGCAAATATGAATCGTTTGTGTTTTGACAAACTCTTTTTCATTCAGTGTTTTTATGAGAAGCCTTATAATTGACTCATTTTGTGCATTTGCTCTGTTACAAAAACAGGTATTCTTGCTTTTGTTTAATATTTCAACCAAACTTTTTTGCACAAAAACAAATGAACAAAACTCTGCACATGAACCCACAGAACCAGAACAGAACCAGAAACAGACTCAGTATTCAAACAGTATAAATGTCCTCAGAGCAGGCTGACATTCAGAAAAATCAGATGGCTGAGCTTGGATGGGCTGATACATTTCTTCTTTCAGTGAATATCTGCCGTGTTTTTGAGAAGATTCTCTCAGATGGAAGAAGTTGTCTCTCCTCCATCACCTTCACCAGGTGGGGCAGACTGAGGCCTTGTCCTGCTCCAGCTCAGTGGGTCGTCTGCAGGTTGGATGAGGGCTTCCTCTAGATATGATCCTCCATTACCACATCAGCTGTAGGATTTCTCCTGAATCATCTCCTGTAGCTCTTCCATCAAAGAGCCTCCACACAGCAGAAGTTTGAGGTTCCTCCTCCACTTGGTCCTCTAATGGTGGAGGTGTCAGACTGCTGCTCATATTCTCTGAAGTTTCTCATCAATAGCTCTGTTGCCACTGAAGGCAAGCTTCTTTAATCTAGGATCCAGTAACGTGTTTTCTGTGAGGACAGTGTTAAACTCCATACTCCATTAAATACGTTAGGAGTCGGCTCTTCAGATTCACTACAAAGCATCGGCTGTGAGAGTCCTATCTTTTGTGCCTTATACATCTCTAGAGGACAGACTGTGGTCACATGCTGACCATGTTTGGCTCAGCAAACAGCTGTAAGGCAGCTTTCTCAACTATGAACATAATCAAAATATGTTTTGAGAACGGCTCAAACAAGCAGCAGCTCAGTTCTCCCATTAAGCTGCAGAGATATTAGGGGAGTGATATGAGACAGACAAAAATGTAAAAGTGTTCAAATGTTTACATTTATGAGATTTATGTATTGTTAAAGATGTATAGAAGTTGATTCAGGTTGTTCAGTCGTGCTTTTTTAAGTTCAGCACTTTATTCTAAGATATACAGTTACATATAAGTTATTTATTAATAAATGTCAAAATGTTTTTGAACCGTACTGAATTTATCTGACGGTCAGTTTTTGACTACAGGCAGACTCTAATAAAACTACCAGGTTACATCAGCATATATCACAGTAACTCAAGTTAGACATTATGATGTTCTGGACCTTTGCTGACTGGACCTCTCTGAATTTTAGCTGAATACCCCTGGCTTAGAAGAAGAGGGACATGAGTCTAGAACTTCTAATGACCCAACATCAGTCAGTGGAGAAAAAATAAGAAAAGAAAGCAAAGCTAAATGAAACTATTTCAGTGTTTTAATAAGCCTGTTGCTTGTCCTGTGAATACTGCCGCTTTAGGGAACACTACAGCTGGAGCTAAGGTTAACGTTTAGGAAAGGGAGCCTGATGAAGAGGAAACATCAGCTCTACCTGATGAAGAGGAAACATCAACTCTACCTGATGGCAGGAGGAGGAGCTGCTGACGCTACACAGCAAATTTGGAAGTGTTAATTCAACTCCTACAGAGTTAATCTCAACACTTCTAAAGTGTTTATATTGGTCCACTCTAGATCGAGTTAAAACAACACTTTTGAAAGTGTTCAACAGTTTACACTGTGACAGAGTTGGAACAACACTCTCAGTAGTTGAAATTTAACATATATCAGTGTTGAATTTACACTACACTAGTGTGTAGTGTTAAAAGTTAACACTATTAGTGTAGTTTTTAACACCGAATAAGGTTTAAACTATATTAACTCTATGGAGAGTGTTATAAAATTCTAATCTAAATAGAAATCTTTTATCATTCAGTTTAAAAGTACTACTGGGAATCAAATAATAACCCCCAATTTTACTCCCAAAATAATACATTTCACTTGAAATTACAAAGAAAACACAAGTTGCAGTTTGAATCAGCCTGTATTTCAAATAAGCACACCACATAAAAACAGCACTGCTTTGCAATACAACACAGGTCACAAAATATGACAATGTGGCACAATGTATATTTTTTCACACATCTCATTAGAAAACTGTTTGTCATAGGGTCTGTGATAAATCAGTTCCTTAACTGGGAAAACAGAAAATGAATCTGCTCTCTCATCAACACAGTATGCATTGAAATGATCATCAAAATAAAGAGTGTCCACTCTGCAAGTCAAAAGGAAAGCTTGCTCATCATGGACAATGATGTTGGTGATCTTTCTGAAAATAGGAATTTCCATTTTTGTTCCAGTACAAATAAACATACCAATCTGATATTCTGTTCCATAGTTCTTCACCCAATTCGTGGTTGACACTTCACAATATAAATTAACATCAAAAACAGAACTTAAAACCTCACCTCCCTCGAGGCGATCAATGATTTCGTTTTTCACTGGACCAAACTCAAATCTCTGAAAATTAAAATTCTCCCAGTGGTAAGCTAACTGTCTCTGGTGTTGTTTCACCAATGATTTTGTGATATTTTTGAAATTTTTCACTGATCTTTTAAAAAAATTGTGTTTGGCCTCAAACCTCATGCACCATACATGAAGGAGTGGACCTATTTTTCGAATACAACGTGGATAATGTAGCATGAAATGATGCTTTGGAATCAATCTTCTTTGTGAAAACAAACACTTAAATAGCTCATGGTGGTCCTTAATCAAGTGCTTTAAATAGTATGTCATACCGTTAGTTACAATGGGTGAAAAAACTATATTCACAATCTGAATCAAGAGGAGGAGCAGATTCCAGTAACAGTTATTTCTTTCCAATACATCACCAAAAATAAGAGGAGTATTTCTTACAAGACACCATGACTGAACTGCATTTAATCCAAGATCCTTGCTAGCCTCATCCATTTTCAACCCACTTGGTCTATTTTTTCTCTCAATATAACCATAGTTGAAAGTTTGGATCCTCTGTGACAATGATTCCAAAGACAGATACTTCTGGTTTACAAGGTACTGAAAGACAAGTTTGAGTTCGTACTGTACTACACCTTCAAGTAAATCGTGCATTATGTCAACTGCATAGTTGTCAGAGGTGTGGAAAAAATGCAATGTATTGAGCAAGCATGTCTTTTTGACACCAAATGTGGAACTCAACATAGGATTTTCATGTAGAGCTGCACAGTGTTCTGCATGGATTTCCTTTGTACGAAAAATCATGCCAGGGTCATCTTCAGTAAAGACAGACTGCGACTCATCCTTACTTGTCAAACAAAATCTACAGAAATATGTAGCACTGAAGGACTCAACAAAACCGAACAGTCCATGTAAACCTAGGTTGTCACCCGTTACTTGTATAACAGAACCAAGCAATGGTGAGTCTGAGAAAGGCACCTCAATTCCTTGTGTTTCAAGTATTTTAAGATCGTCAACAACAGGCTTCAGGATGTCATCAAACCCATAAGTCTTCAGATCTTGTGAGTGGAAGAGTGCCACAACATGTATATTCATCAACACAGAATTATATTTTGGGGGCAGGTTCCTCAATATAAAGTAAATACAACCGAGTTTGTGAATACCTTTCTTTGAACCTAAGGGATTTGCTGTCTCAAACTCGTCAAAATAAAGTTGAATCTGTAGAGCATGCTTTTTCTGGGAAAACAAAACGTTACTCTTGAAGTATGAACCATCACATATGTCTTTATAAATGCCTTCTTCGTGATGTTTGGCTTGGAAGAAACTTTCACATAATTCAGTGTTCTTGAACATTGACTTAAGAGTTCCCAGGATGGGTGTATACACAAATTTATCTGTTACGGGGACCTGACAATAAACACCAGTTGTTTGATCTCTGCGAACATCAAATCGCACCCCAAGAACATATTCAACAGGTTCAACAATTTCCCATTTGTCCTTAAAGAACTTCTGACGTTTTACTCTTGTGTTCAAGGATGAGAAAGGATTTCCTAGTTGATCAAAGCACTTTTCCACCTTCTTTTCCAAATCCGTACCTTGAATTTCTGAAGAACAGCTGAGAACTGCCTCTCTTGCTTGTCTATTAATGTCATTTACAAGGTCCTCCATGGATCCCACCATTGCTTGGACTGTGCTCTCAGCAACACCAGATGCTTGCAACTGTGCTACAACAGAAGCACACATGTTTAACACATGATCATTGTCAACAGAGAGCTGGGTAGTTGTTGGAGAGGCTTTGTTGACTGTCTGTGAAGTTGAGGGCTCATCAACTTCATTCTGAGTGTCCACATTGTCAGCAGTATTAGTCACAGCAACATCTCTGTGGCAATGAACAAGATGCTTCTTGAAACCTGAATAAGTGCAAAACAAAGAAGAACATCCCGGCTGTCCACATTTTAAGCGTAATGTCTTTCCAGGATATAGACCATGGTGAAGTCTTAAATGCTGACAAAGCAGTGCAGAACTTTTGTGGCATGCCTTACAGACATAACAAAGAAAAATGTTTGCATCCATGGATATTTATCCCCTCAAGCGTCATGAAAAAATCTTGCCCTTAGTTCCTTGACTCTGGGAGTTTCCTTGGCCTTTCCAATGTCAATGTTAAAAACTGTGGTTTGGATGAACGTATAGAAGTTGTAGAGGGATTCATGGTAACTGACACTGAAGATGAAGTGTGCTTTGAAGAGCTCATCGAAAGCTGCAAGGGATGTCTGTGCCTTGCAAGGGATGGCCTTGTGATCAATGATGACATAGTATCTTTGGATGCTGCTCTTCTTTTCACCAACACCAAGGAGGAAGGGCTGGCCTGGCTCCACACCAGCAAGGAAGGTTTCAACACTGGCTCCCATCTTGAACAAAACATAAAGAATTATGAGAAAATATGCCCTTGTTACATTCAAATGTCTACCTAAGCCAATATAAAAAGTGCTTCAACCCAAGAAGTAGGATCATCAGAATAATTGCAACACTACTATTTGCATACCTGCAAATATCTCACAACATGGTCAACAGCCTGGCATGGGCTGATTTTAGCACTCTTCTTGTGGCCTTTGGGGGTGGGAGGAAGCAGGTGAACCAACAGAAGAATGCTGGACAGATCACTGTCCCAGCCTAGGGGAAAAACAGGAGAAATATTAGACTCATTCACATTATAAATAATTGAGACATTTCAAAGGGAAGAATGAGCCAAGCTAACCAGACCCACCTGAGTCTTGCTGCAATGACATGAGGTCTTCAATGTGCTCATTAGAAGTCAGTTTTTTGCAGTCTGCCAGGATTCTAGGCTTGAAAAAGGTAGGCCATTTTGCCAAAAATCTGCCCGACACTTCCTCTCCAAACATCATGGTGAAGTCTTGTTCAATCTACAGAATAACACACACTGTATACTCATACACCTTAAGCATATACTTTGAGTATAATTCACTTACAAAAGAAGTTGTCTTTCTTACCAAGCCAGTGATGTCGAGAAATCGTGGGAAGATGTCAAAGAGCACTGCTGATCTTGAACCAGTGTTTGACGGTACTGAAATGTGGCCCTCATTCGCTCTTTGATGGCTGATTCATCAGTTGAATGTTTCAAAAAGGATATTGCTTCATGACAGTGCTCACCAAGCAGCTGCTTATCAGTGCAGAGAACATCCCTCTTTCTCTTTGGACTATCTTGATAGGTTGTGCTTGTGGAGCATCTCTGGGGCTGAGCTGCAGTGTTGCGCTGAACAGTCTTTATCCTCCAGGCCAAGTAGCCAGATCCACTCTCTGGGTCATAGAAGTGTTCCTGTAACATTAAAACAATAGATTATTACATAAAGTCCAAACATATTACCAGTCCATAAATTGACATACAAGCTTTTAATTTATAAACTTACATATCCCTTGTCCGAATATGGATCTCTGAGGCTGGGAAATAGAGAGATGATGCCTAGAGCACATGTAGTTCGAACAGAGATGGGTGGGCTCCTCCTGAAAGATAAACATGGCATTACTACAGCAATTCAGTGTTTAAAAGATACAAATTTTGCTTTTTCTTGCTTCAGTTAGTAGCAGTCCCTCAAATTTAGTTTTTGTATAATGTTTTAGCCTTAAAACGATGCTTTACTGATATGCAATGCCTTACAATGAGTATGCTTGTTTTAAAATAATTTCTATATTAAATAAAGAACATTATGAACATGAAACTTACCCATGAATTTCAACCATGTTGGCCACAAGAAGGTTTACCAACTTTCTCCTTGTGCTATCTGTCAATGTTTTCATTTTGTCATATTCATCCAAAATAAACTGTCCACCTGGTTTAGCCTTCAGAGCATTTCTCACCATCTAAAAGATAAAGAATAATAAAGTTAGAATCATCCATCACCATCAGTTTAACACAACATCTTTGTGTCTGTCTGATATCTGATAACTAATAGAATTTGTTACAAAAGCGACACACCTCTTTTGCTGATTCCCGTTCAGCATGGGTTCTCCTCCCTCCGTTTGTATGAACAATCACTGTTGCATCTGATGAATCAGAGGATACTAGCGAGGAGACTCCTGACACTGACCCAGATGAGTTGTCTGACATGGGTGACTCCAGCGAAGTATATGAAAGATCATGCTGAAGTGCAACTGTAAACAATTTTTTACAAAATGTAAACACAAAATGAAAAAAAAAAAAATCATGTGTTCTCCACAATATTCATTATACTCCTTCCCTAACAAGATTGAGTCTCACCTGTTGACTTTTACAATGTCACCCTAACAGTGAGGTTCCCTGCCTGCAAGAGCTCCTCAAACACATCTGCATCAACTTCTGTCCCTGATTCATCTGTCAAATGCAGCTCAGTCTCAAGTGGAAGATCTAGCTTTTGAATAACTGATAAAAAATATTAGATTTAGAGCAATAGAAAAAATATAATAAGAACATTACCTGGCATTTTCTATGCTTGTTTTTGGCAGGACATGGCTATCATAAACAAAATATTTAAATACCACATAAATTCAATAGGTGTTATAACATGTAGCCACAAACGTTGTGGGCTGTATGAAAAGTGATGCCAACCTTTTTGAAGAAATGTGTTGAAGTCATCATAGCCATCTTCAGTCTCAGCCACTTTGACATACTTCTGTGTTTCACCAAATCGCACCTTAACCAACATGATGCACTAAGAAGAAAACAGGACAAAAGACATCCACACTGTGCCATCATTTACACTATGATCACCATGGATGTGTAGAGGCAGGAACATTTTGCCTAGCTTTACTAGACTCTGAGTATTCGTTTTAAGTTTTAGCATTACTTGCTACCTGGACGATAGGAACCACCAGCACAGTGACGTGCTACTGAAGCTTGGCCTGCTTGCTAGAATGACGGCTAGCTAGTTATTCTGCTAAAAACACCCACACTTATCCGTAAACAGTGACACACTATCAACTATGCTCCGTTAGCTTAGCGAAATAATGTCACCCTAAGACATAAACGTGGCAGCGACGTTAAGATACACAGCTACGTAAGTGGAACTCACCAGCATGCGTGGCTCCGGTAACATTAGCTTGAAGAGTTAGCGTTTTTTAATCTTAAAATGTTTTAATCGAAGCAAGGCTTGGCATGGCTGGTGTGGTGGCCCGGTGTGTGGAGGTGTTCCACCGGTGGAGGAATACAGCAGGAAGTCTGCAGCTGTCTCGGGCAAGCAGCAGCAGCTCAACCGAACCCCCACCCCCGGTCCATGTAATGCAGGGGTGTCAAGATCCGTTCCTGGAGGGCCACTATCCTGCATGTTTTAGATGTTTCCCTCTTCCAACACACCTGATTCAAATGATCAGCTTATCATCAAGCTCAGCAGAAGTCTGATAACGAGCCTGATCATTTGAATCAGCTGTGTTGGAAGAGGGAAACATCTAAAACATGCAGGATAGTGGCCCTCCAGGAACGGATCTTGACACCCCTGATGGAATGCCAACAACCATTCGACAAGACTAGCTAACTGCACTCCTCACCAACTTGACACGGATTTGATTGTCGAAATGACAAGTGGCCCTCAGATTTTTTTCTGGGAAATATTTGGTTAACCCGCCATGCGCGTGCTACATCACTTTAGCAAACTCTGACCCCTTACAAAATGTGCAGCTGTGCAAATGTAACATGTTATACAAATGTGTATTCCTGTAGGTTACACATATGTTTGTATATTTATCGACACGTGTGCAAAAGCGACAAATAGCATACAACAATCATGCTAACTTACCTTGTCGCAATGTTAGCTGCAGACAGGCTTCGGCGACACCTATTGTCGTCACAAATATAACACTATTGCATAGAAGTGTTATTAATTAAACATGCCGACATTCATTTACGCGCACAATATCCTCATTTGTACAAGTAGAAAGGAAAAAAAAAAGGGAAAAACAGTTGTGCTTCGCTGCAGCCGCTCTATCCGTCCCGCTCTTCAGGCAAACACGTCACAGATACGTTGGGATGCTGGGAGTTACTCTATTAAGTGTTGATTTTAAAATCAACACTTTACAGAGTTGTTTAAATTTAACTCTGTGTATGATCACCAACTCTTTTGAGGGACTAACTCTCGGGTAGTTGAATTAAACTCAGCAAGTGTTGAACTGACACTTTATTTTTAACTAACAACACCAACACTGGAATTTTAACACTTTTGAATTTGCTGTGTATAATGTCTATAAGTATCTAATTGGTAGTTTGAAATAAAGGAGCTGCTGCTGTGTGTGTGTGTGTGTGTGTGGACGTGTGAGTGCACGCGCACATATATGAGAACCTGACCTGGCTTTGGTTTATGAGGTTGGAGTATACCCAGTAGAAAAAACTAGACTACACCACTGGTTATGACTGTCATTACTGTGTACACGACTTGCTTTGATTTAGAGTTAGGGGAAGTGCAGTGGGGGCAGGCAATACAATGAAAGTCAGTCTGTCTATGAATGCCAGCGCAAGAGCTTTATTGTGATGGGCAGGAGCTTTATTGTGCACTGGCAGGCTCCGAAGCCCCGCCCACCAATGAAACGGAATATTGAGTCGTATTTTCATTTTGGGGGTGAAAACGAAAAAACGAAAAAACCAACCGTTTCCTGTTGTTTTTGTTTGTTTGTTCAAAACGAAAAAACGAAAAAACGAACCGTTTCCTGTTTTTTTGTTTTTTGCTCAAAACGAAAAAACGGCTTGATTTTTTGTTTCTGCTTGTGTCTTTTATAGCCAGGAAACAAACGGATAAAACGTACCTTGTCCGGACCCAGAGGAAACCTTTGAAGTGGCATACAGCAGCAGACACAGATGTAAGTGAATTAAGTGAACTGCTTTCATTTCATTTCATCTTATGTCGCCATGCATTTGTTGATTTATTGTGTTTATTCAAAACATTAATTAAAAGAATTCTGATATTTAAAGTATTTGTTGCATTAGATTTTATTCTGTTTAAACAAAGCCCACCCCCACCATTCTTATCATAGCAGTACAAGTAAGTAAGTAAAGTTTATTTGTATAGCACTTTTCACAGATCTAAAAATCACAAAGTGCTTTACATTAAAAGTGCACAGCAGTCCATTTCTAAAATTAAAGTTAACAAAAGCGCATACTTCTGTTTTATTGCTGAGGAATTCTCTCGGTTTTGTTCCCCCCCGAACCACAGCACTTGAATGCGCGTAATATCTTGAGGGTGTTTTCTATTTCCGAGCTTGGATGTTTGAACATGAATGCAGCACTGACCGACATTAAAAGCTTAACTTGGTACAGTCTGAATGCTACCAAGTAATATATTTCGCTTTAAATATGTTATCTGTTGTTTATTATAAGATATAAGCCATAATTATATATTAAAATTTGTATTTTAATTTTTTAATGCAATATTTGTTTCGTATTCGAAAGCATGTTCCTGTGATGCCAACTTACGAGCCACCCCAAGCATTCCGACAGTGGACTCGTCCGTCGTTAGGCCTTTGCGGTAGGGAGTTGTTTGGCGGACCCCGCAAGTTTTTCTTTACTTTACGTGTTATTGTTGTTCTTGTAAGAAAGGACAAAATCTGGATTTCTAGCATTATTTGCCACTATATACACGCTGTTTGTCGACAGACCATAGAAACGTAGTGTTTTGGGGTGTGGTGACAAGTACAAGGCCAAAGAAGGAAGGAAGGAAGGTATCGGTGAGTCGACCTGTCCGCAGCTGAGCTTATGATGCCGACGTTGCGGGACAGCACCATGTCCCACCCCGGCGAGAATTCCCACCAAGTCAGGGTGAAAGCTTATTATAAAGGGTAAGAAATCACCGTCTCTTCCAGTATATAAGTTATCTTCTAAACAAGTTTCCTGTTGTCAGTTGTAGACTTGGAAACGTGGCTAACCAGTTGGCTAACATAAGCTAAGTCAGCTAACGGCTTGCTAATGTTGTGTACCAGGTTTCGGTAAACTTAACCAGGCAGACAGGTGAAACTGTCCAGACGCGTTGACAGTGTGAAGCCAGTTTCTCTGTGGTATTTAAAAAATGTGTCTGCTGGACAGCCACGTTGTCGAACAAATTCATTCATTCAAAAATAGTTCAATGTGATACAATTTGTAAGCTTTGCAGCTAGTCTATCAGCCCAACTAGCTAACAGTTGCTAGCTATGTTGACTATCTGTTTCTGGTACAGTCTGAGTAAGAACTGATCATCGATTGACTGGCAGTTTTGACAAGTTAGCATACCTTGAAATTCGTATGTTATGTCATTTAGGGATGAGCTGTATGATATCGGTATGTTGCGACAATAAGAACAACAATCTAAGCAATACTACTGATACTAAGAAAATTTTGAGAAGGTCTGAAAGATCAAATTAAGGTATGGTAGTTATCTAGATGAACTGCCTGACACTGTAAGCAAAGCTGTCAGATTCGGGGGTATTATCTAGTAGTACAGCAGTACATATGTAATATTAGTTAAAGCAACAAAGCCATGTGAAAGATTTACCAGGTTTCATATAGATTCATAATGTTGTACTTAAGTCTCTTTTCTCATAAATTAGTCTCAACCAAACTGCTGTCCTAATTATAGCTGAAAGTCCTAATTATTTTTGAATGTTGAATTCAAATTACAAATAGATTATTTTTGGTCCAACAGTCCAAAACTGAAAGATAATCAATTTAAAACAGTGTAAAATAGAAATAAATTCGACACACTTGAGGAGTAGAGCACAAATTGGACACTTTTGCTTCCTCAAAAAGACTCAAACAACTATCCAAGATATTGCCGATTGATTTTCTGTTGTTCATAGATTCTATTAGCTTTCTCTTCCGGTTATAGCCCGAGCCCAAACATATCTTAACATTTGTATATAGTTAACTTTACTTCCCCAGTCAGGGAAAATGCTGCTTCAGTAAACCCTACTTGTAGGGAAACAGACTTCACCAGCAGGCTGGCAATAGTGTCTGAGCAATAAATGTCCAAGTTCCTGATCCAGCATGACAAACCACTGCTTTCAGTTTTGCCAAACTAAGAGATAAGATAAGAGGCTACTAAAACCTTCCAGACGCAAGTCGGCTGTTTGAGTTTTGCAGTCGAATTGTGGCAATGAAAAATATGGATCACTTCGTTGTTTATCCTATGACACTCCTTGCCCCACTGCCTCGGTTTGATAGAGCCAGTGATTGGAGGCCAGCCAAGACTTGAAAAACGTGTAGTGCAAGTCACCTCAGGCAGACCTGTTGTATTTCTTGCTGGTTCTGTGACACACCTCAAGAACTCTGTAATGTGTGTTGATCATTAGGTGTCATCTGACAGAACAAAGCATGTGAAGTATTTATGACATTACTGCTGAGGAATCTGAAGTATGCTACAAAGAGGGAATGCAGTATAATGGTCTTATCGTTTTTCTTTTGGGATGCATTAAGCCAAGATGTTGTCAGAGTTGTTATTGTTTCCCTGTAGAAGTCAAGAGTCGGAGAAGGAAGACTTAGTAATACACTCAATCAGTATGTTAGCTCGGGCAGTAGCCCCATGTCTCTACAAATAATGAATATGTGATGTAAAATTAGGACAGAAAGACATAATTATTTAGTAATTGATTGCTTCACCAATTTGTTGATCATCAACTATTTTGATAGTTGTTCTCGTATTTTTTTTAAGTGGCTTGTGGTCTGGTTTCAACTTCTGAAGTGCCAGGATTTGCTTCTTTAGTCTGTCATTTGCAGTAGTACACTAAATACATTTGAATATTGTGATTGGAATTTTTGGCTTTTTTTTACACAGTCATTTCTTAATTTGATACATATAGTTTAACAATTACAACCAATTAATCAAAAATGAAAATAGTGATTGAAGGATGGTTACTTTCGAACAGAATCTCTTTACCATGTAGTGTTAAAACTTTAGAGTTTGGAGGTTTCCTGTCACCTAAACACTAGTACAGTAGCTGATTTCACAGATTAGTTCCAATTCTGTGGTTTAAAGCATAAGCAATGTGAATGTTTAAGAACAGCCTTTAAATTCAACAAGCAACCAGCTCCCTGAGTCTTTTCATGACCTTACTCTGTGGTAATAATGTCTCAGTTTATCTACTTTCAATGTAGTATCTTAGAGTCCACTCTTTCCAGTTTGCATGTGTGCTGTCAGTCAGTGCCAGCAGACTGGTGTCAGCCTGTAGCAGTCTCAGCTTGTCACTGGCTTGTCTTCATGTTGCTCTCATTCAGGCTGATGGCCTGTAGAGAATGGTTACAAATGAACTGACCAAATGACCAGAAAGTGACAGTGATGCTGATACTGTACTGTGGTAGTAGTCACTGCCAACAAAAGTACAGAGTGACGGTAGTTCTGCAACTTATGATTATTTTTCAGACTGTGACTTTCTATTTCATTTTTTATCAAAGGATCAGAAATGTGAGGAAACAGGCCCATCCAGAGCCAAGAAAACTCCAGGTTTTCCATAAGTAACTACAACTAAGTAAAACTTGTCTGTATGCCTTTAGATTATGTATATGAAGGGTCTTCGTTCTACAGGTTTTATGGTTTTTGCTCAAGTATTTGATATAAGCTATCAAAAGGATAACTTGTGTGTATGGGAGACGCCAGTGTTTACAAACAGTGACGTCACGGAGTCACGTGATTACCGCGCTGGTTGGCAAGAGGAACCAGAGGAACAATGGCTGATAACTATCCTTCCGTGAAATTGTCCGATTATGCTCAATCCTTATCACCTGAGGCCCGACAAATATACGTGAGTAAGCTGAGATATCAGGGAAACAGTAAAACCTTGCCAGATCCCTACAATTTGAAGACTGGGTGGGTTGACGATCCTTCATTGTGACCCGACATTTCCTTCACTGACATTTATTTTTAATTGATTGACACCGCTGAGCAGTTCACCCACCCAAAAATATAAAATTATGAATTAAAAATAATATATCTTCTGTTAATCTTCAACAAGATGTCAAAGAAACGTCAAGAAGTTGCTGTATTTTTTGTCTGCAGTATGGCTTTTATGTAACAGTAACAGACCCACAGCATTGGTGATCGAAAATAGGACAATTCTAAAAAACGATTGCTAGACGCATACAGAAACAAATGTGGTTACAAATAGGAGGCTGCTGGCTTAAGGAGATGTTATTGAATATGCTTCATTCGACTTTAGTATACTTTCATCGCCTAAAAAGCGATCGGTAACACATGACAACACTGAACCAAACCGAAAGTGTAGAGATCGCTTCACGCGAAGGATGCGACACTAAATCAATATCTTTTGGTAAATAAGCTCAAAGTTGGACATACTAAACATGCTAAACTGTTGAATAGTTTACCTGAAGAAAAGTGGGAGCCACAGACACGATCTCTGCTGCTTACTGGGGTACAATTTTTCCTGTTGATGGCTGAAGCCACCGCCATCTTCCCTCTCCTGACATCGGTATTCGGTGAAATTTCAAGCCTGATCCCTTCTCAAAATGCTTCGTACAACCAACAACTACACACGCTATTACCATTGTGGTAAATACATGTGCAATTTCATTCATGAAAAGCGATAACTTTACGTATTTGTTTCAAACCCGATACCATTCTCATAGCAAGCCGTTATGTTACTGCCGGTTCTTGCCAACCAGTAGCAGTCTTGTACCACGTGAACACAGCAAATGACGACACGCTGGCGTCTCCCATAATAGCTGGTATTTCTAACATAAAAAAATACATTTCTATATCTAACTTCAACCATGTCAAGCTAGAAAAAATATCTTTTGCAGATTTGCCAACACTAACACAAGACCTCTTATGTGCCAGATCAACTTCAGGATTCCTGTGCATGTTGTTTGGCAGGAAACTGGGATTACGCCGGCTTGATGGAGCAGTTCAGTTATTTTCCTCTTTGAAAGGAGCTGCTTCTTGTTTTCAAAGGCCCAGCTTTGTTTAAAATATGGCAAGTGTATTTGTGTTGCTGTTTACTTTTGCTCTGAAAGCCCCTCAAGCATTGAACCACGAAATCATACAGACATCTGCCCATTTATCCACCAGTACACGTCTCCACTTCTAATTTAACTAACAAGTTTGAATATCTTTGATTCTCAGCTGCTGCTAACATCCGTTGTATTGTCTGTGTTGTAACATCTTGCATATTGTGTGTAAGCTAGCCAAAGTGATTGCGTGCACGTGTCAGTTTGTTGTTAGGAGCGACCTTGTCCCCAGGCTCAGCAAGAGAGCGTTTGGTTGGTGTTATTGTGCTGTGTGGAGCAAGGCTCCCTCCTATGTAGTTCTGCAGGTGGGCCATGTTGCCTGGAGACCACAGCGTCTTGCATTGTAGACCAGTATAGCTGTGTTTCATTCATCTTGACCTTACTGGGACTGAACTGGGAGGATTTTTTCAGGGCATTGTCTCTGTCTGGGTAGTTGTTGTTACAGTTTATACTTCTGCTTGTCCATTTCTGCATTTTTTTCCGTGTCTGTTAGTTTTTCTTCCGACACGAGTCTGTGTTAGCAGTTGATTCTGACTCTCTGAGTGAGCACATGTGGGTCTTTGAAGATATTGCTGGGCGCATGCATGGCAACAGTGAAAGCGAGATGGATGATCCTAGGTGCTCTTGGAATCCCAGAGAGGCACCTTGACCCTTCTTCCTGCTTGAGTTCTCACCAGTGACGAATGGCTTCATACAGGACACATGGGGCTGCAGAGTCCTACTCACGACAGTTAAGACACCAGAAGCATAAGGCCCAATTCTTGCCCTTCTGCCACCACCACCTCCTCCTCCTCCTCCTCCTCCTTCTTTAATTTAGCTGTACTGTAGGACAGGGAAGAGCAAAGGAATGCCAAATCTGTGTGGAAAGGCACTTCCTCCCTGTTTCTCATCATGATGAGCTCCCAGTTGCGTACTGCACAGTTCTTCTGCCTTAGTCACCGAGAGAAATCCCACAGTACTGTTGCCTTCGTCTAACACAGGTCACCAGGTTAGTTTAGCACTATATTTACTTGTCACTGACCATATAAATTCATATATGTAAAAGGAGTAGATGTATTTTTTGAGATTCGTGTATTAGTTAATTTTTATAATTTGTGTCTGCATGAAAAGGTAGAGACAAACACTGATGCTAATGCAATTCATACAATGCAACAGAAGCTTCTGTGCTTTATTTATCAAACAGCTGCCTGTCAATTCAACTGTGGGAATAAAGTCTCTTTCACTTCAGTTTAGTATAGTCATTTTTAGGGTGAAATAATAACCCATTTTTATTCATAAAATTATTATGTCAGTAAAGGAAAAAAAAACATCAGAGATGAAGAGAAATATTTTTCTGGAAACCTGACCTTGTTCAAAAGATTTTCTAAAATGTTGCCAGAAAATTTCTTGTGGATTAATTTACTAATTGTTTAAGCTCTAGTTATAATTAGACAAGTGCAGTCTCAAATTTAGTGCACTAAGATGACAGAAGAGTAACAGTGCAGCATTGCTGAAATGTCAAAAATGAATGTGAAGGTAATTACTGAAGTTCTGAAAATTGAAGATGATGTCTAAGCTCGTGTTTGGTCTGAAAAACGGTCAAAAATCCAGAGGTATTTGATTTAAAGCAATGATAAAACACAGTAATGCAGAAAATTGGGCCTGAAGCTAACAATTGTCATGGGGTTTATTATAAATCTGCCAGGTATATTTTCTCCATTAATTCATTCACATGCTTTATCTGTAACATGACCCAAAATAGTTTACTATACCTGTCACAACTTCCCACTGCCCAAAATTGCATATTTTTAATGCATGTCTTGTTTCCCAATCCCCAAGATATTTGTTATTATTCGGATACCAAATTAATATCCGGATAGTGCCGTAGCGAACGAATATTCGGATATTCGGGTCAAGCCCTAATTCGGATACTAAAATTAATATCCGGATAGTACCGTAGCAAACGAATATTCAGATATTCGGGATATTCAGGTCCAGCCCTAGTGTAGTGTAGTATGTGTGTTCAAGTGCTCCCTATCTTCTGATGTTATCAGGGCTTTTGGAGGAAGCAGAGCTCCCATGCTGGTCCTGGAGGAGAGATCAGACTGTAGGAGTGTAGTTGCCAGTCTTTTCCTCCCCCTCTCAAGAACAATGATTAACACCAGCAGGATGGAGGAAGACAGTGAGAAACTGAGGGAGGATGGGAGGGAAGAGTATGAATCAGATTGACTCTTAACACCAATGTATTCTTGCTCAGAGTGCTTTTTTCATTCTTGACGTGCGATCTTTCAGTTCAGACAGCTTAGTACCTGCAGTGCAAAAGCTGGACTATGATGAGTCCTTCAAATACTCAACATTAATGTGAAACTAGATTATCAGCTAATAAATCACAGTCTATTGTGTATTTTTATGTGTTTCCTCCTGGTAAGTATTGACCTTTGTAGACTTGAGCTGTCTTTGGACCTGTACAGTATGTATCCTTAAAAGCGTGCGTTGTTTACTCCAAGTATTGGTATTTTATCATCTTGCTATAAAGCTCTCAAGTTGATGAAAAATTAGACCTATCTTTGACGATAGCAGTAAAAGGAGTAAGAGGTCTTTGTCCCTGTGGGTCACTCCCTGACTAGTGGGACAGCATTTACACATTATCCCCTTTTTGCTCCAATGTACACTGCTCAAAAAAATCAAAGGAACACTTTTTAATCTAAGTATTGCATCAAATCATGTGGGATACTGTGGGATACTGATCTGGTCAAGTAAGTAACTGAGGGGCTTTTTAGTCAGCTTCAGCTGCTTTGGTGTTCATAAAATTAACAACAGATGCACTAGAGGGGTAACAATGAGACAACCCCCAAAACAGGAATGAGTTTACAGGTGAAGGCTGCTGACATTTTTTCCTTCCTAATATTGTCTGACTGTTCACTAGTTTTGCATTTGGCTAGGGTAAGTGTCACTTCTGGTAGCATGAGGCGATACCTGGACCCTACAGAGGTTCAACAGACAGTCCCAACTCCTCCAGGATGGCACATCAATGCGTGCCATTGCCAGAAGGTTTGCTGTGTCTCCCAGCACATTCTCAAGTGCATGGAGATTCCAGGAGACAGGCAGTTAGTCTGGGAGAGCTTGACAGGGCTGTCGAAGGTCCTCAACCGATCAGCAGGACAGGTATCTGCTCCTTTGTGCAAGGAGGAACAGGATGAGCGCTGCAATAGCTCTACAAAATGACCTCCAGCAGACCACTGGTGTGAATGTCTCTGATCAAACAATCAGAAAGAGATTTAATGAGAGTGGTCTGAGGGCCCAGCGTCCTCTAGTGCCTGCTGTGCTCGCTGACTGGCACCGTGGAGCTCGGCTGGCAACACAGGAATTTGCAAGTCCACCACTGGTGCCCTGTGCTTTTCACAGATGAGAGCAGGTTCACTCTGAGCACACGTGACAGGCATGAAAGGGTCTGGAGAAGCCGTGGAGAATGTTATGCTGCCTGTAACGTTGTTCAGCACCACTGTGGGATGCTGCCGCTGACCTTCCTCCAGCCTTCTGCTTCCAACTCCCTTTTTCCACCAGTCAACTCTGCATTGCCTTCACTATACTGTTATGCTAACTTACATACTGTTTGAATTTTACTGCTAGCTATATATGGAGTATGTTTAATGTCAGAGCCGTACATCATAAGAGTAAATTATGAGTCAGTTTTCAATGTTAGCTTATACTTTGTCTGTGTCACATATCCTGTCATGCATGTATCCAAATGTGTGTTGTGTTTTCCTTGCTTTCCCACCCCTCCCTCTTCTCCCATCCCTCCCCCTTGCCCTCTTCTGTCCTTCTCAACCCGCCCGGCCAGCAGGCAGATGGGTCCCCCCTATATAGAGCCGGGTTCTGCTCGAGGTTTCTTCCCTGTTAAAAGGGTGTTTTTCCTTGCCACTGTCGCCTTTGGGCTTGCTCTGGGGGTCAGGCATTTGGGTTCTGTAAAGCGTCTTGAGACGAGTTGACTGTAATTGACGCTATATAAATAAAATTGAATTGAATTGAATTGGTTTGGTGGTGGGTCAGTGATGGTGTGGGGAGGCATATCCATGGAGGGACGCACAGACCTCTACAGGCTGGACAATGGCATTCTGACTGCCATTAGGTATCAGGATGAAATCCTTTGACCCATTGTCAGACCCTACATTGGTGCAGTGGTCCTGGATTCCTTCTGGTGCACGACAATGCCCAGTCTTATGTGGTAAGAGAACTCATGCAGTTCCTGGAGGATGAAGGAACTGATACCATTAACTGGCCCCCATGCTCACCTGACCTGAATCCAATAGAACACCTTTGGAAACATTATGTTTTGTTCCATCCAACACCATCAGGTTGCTCCTCAGACTGTCCAGGAGCTCAGTGATGCCCTGGTCCAGTTCTGGGAGGAGATACCCCAGGACACCATCTGTCGTCTCATTCAGAGCTTGTCCCGGCATCGTCAGTCATGCATACAAGCATATGGAGCTCATGCAAACTACTGAATACCATTTTGAGTTGCTGCCAAGGAATTTTAGCAAGATGGACTAGCCCGCCACATCAGTTTTTCACTTTGATTTTGGGGTGTCTTGAATTTAGCCCTCCTGGAGGGTTGATAATTTTCATTCCCATCAAACAGTGTGGCACTTTTCATTCCTAACACATTATCCAGTCCATATCAATGCTAATATCCAGTTTGTTTTTTCTCCGTATTGAAATATGATGTATTTTCAAAGTGTTCCTTTAATTTTTTGAGCAGTGTATTTGCTCTACATCCCTTGTTTTTGTCCGTCTCCCCTTATTCCTGACACCAAACAGATAGAATCCTGAGCACAGAACCCTGTCGCCTGCCGGCTTGTAAAAGCTTGTGTGTACCATCACCATCTTCCACCTTTGGGTCATAAACATCGCAGAGGCTGACCAGAGTGCTGGAGAAGGCAACATCAATCCTAATGCTGTCATGAAATTATGAGGGACAGATGATCTCTTCCACAGGGATAGTTGCTCTGCAGTTCTTATCCCACATCTCAAATGTTTGTGTGGGTGTGACTTGAAGAGGCCAAGAGTGATGTGCTTGTTGATAAAGTGCAGTGTGTTTGGAATTTTTTTCTGCTTGATGGGCCAAAGGGGTGGACAGTGAGCCTTAACTACAGCGGCCACCAGTATCGTCTCTGATTCATTCTGTTGTAGTCTGCTTCTCTCTCTCTTTCTCTCTGCCTCTCTCTCTCTGTCTCTCTCTCTCTCTTTTGCAGTCTTTTTAGCTCTTAGTTTTGCTCTCTTTCTCACACCCACAATCATGCTGCACGGATGAATGCACACACAAATGTGACAGACTGTGTGAGACTGTGACTCACATACAGAAGTGTTTGGGGAAAAAAGAGCACTCTCTCACCTCTTTTCTCTCCATTGAAAGTCTGGCATTCTTTGAGTGCATCAGAGACAGTGACGGGGAGACTGGAGGAGGAGAGTGTTTTAATTAAATGTTCATGAGTAATAACTAGTGCTCCTGACACAATCAGTTGATCATCTGATTAGCCAGTTATCTAATGAACATAACAATCTTTTTAATTCCAACCTTGTGAATGCTGCTGCTTTTCTCTGTTACCCCTTAAGCTGTATGGGCCCGAATACGGGCAAAAGCAAAAGCATTATCTGCAAAAGCATTTTTAGCTGCAAACGCGATGATAGAAACGCTATACATCCATGGAAAGCTTAGATTCTCATAAATCCGCCGGTATAAACCACTTTCAGATGTGATTACCACAGCGGGTAATATAAACACATTTCTCCAACAAACAACAAAAATTTAAAGGGCACAGCTCACCTTTGGACGATTTTTGGACACTCTTTTACTGGTCAGAGATGAAAATAATCCACAAAAACCGGCCATAATCCAAGCGTAGTCATCCAGACAATACTACCAAGTATAATATTTTGTCCAAAACATGTCTTGAAATAAGTAAATAATCCACAAATAGCTCGGCTCCGTGCGCGTCCATGCGACGCATGGTGCAGAGTTTTCCCAAGAAGTATTTGTATCCTGCACTAGAAATAAAGTAGCCTGCACCACTCTTGCGTAACGGAGGTGCGCACAATCTAGGGGGGTTTAGGGGCATGCCCCCCCAAGAAAATTTTTGATTTTTTTTAGTGCTATTTGGTGGCTTCTGGTGCATTTTATTTGTGTAATTTAACATTTTTCTAGCACTTGGTTTTGTCATATGATTTGTGTATTTAAGTACATTTCATCAAAATGTGAGTTTTAAGTACACAATTTTCAAGCAAACTGCACTTTCACCAGTAGTATGTGTGTCTGGTCTCTTCAATCAATCAAACTTTATTTGTATAGCACTTTTCATACAAAATTTGTAGCACAAAGTGCTTTACATAGAAATAAAGGGACAAAATAAATTAAAATTAATAAAAATACAATGAGAAATACAACCACCCCTCCCCCACACCCCACCCCCGCAACCCACCAATCCACATACAGCAAACACACTCACTTACACACACACACACATACAAAGATATGTGGGACAGATTTTAACAGAAAATATAAAAAGAGGACCGAGGAAACGCCATCTTTCATTAAAAATGAGGGAACACTGGAGCTAAGACTAAAATAACAATAAAAATAAATAAATAAATAAGATCAAATAATATTGATAAATATGATTAGCTAAAAGCCAGACTAAAAAGGTAGGTCTTGAGTTTGCTTTAAAAAAAAAAAACCTCTCTAGTATGCTGTCTGGCTTGTAACATAACTGCATGTTTAGCATAGATGTTGTGCATGTTTCTGTATGTTTGGTTTTGGGAAAATATTAATTAACCTAATTTAATGACTATGTGTGAGACCTTAACTACGGGATCATAGACTTATGGGAACCTAGGCACTCCAGGCAGCTCTGGGAATGAAACAAACTTACATCAATATATGGTAAGTAAATCATGTTTTGTTTATTCACTCAGACTGCTGGTGGCTGAGTGACTGCGAGCTCTGAAAACAAAGTCATTGATTATTATACAGCAGATCAGAACATAAATTAAAAAGTCAAAATGCCCAGAATATTTTTCTAAGTCCAGATGTGAAAAAAAATTGGCCAGGACTTCCCCTGTATTTTATCATTTCACTCATCTTACAAAATATTTACAATCATTTAGAGCGTTAATGAAAAAGGCTAAATTAGATCTATATGGGTAGCACCCAGAATCCAGACATGCAAAAAAAAAAAAAGGGCAGCATTTCTCCTGTACGTCTGTCATTTCATTCATTCATAAAAGGTAATTGAACAAATCTATGAAATGTTTACATTCATGGGATTTGTTTCAGTAAATTTTCATAATGTCAAATCATAGTTTGCAAGCAAAAAAAGTGGTAAACACCTGTTCTCTGTTTTTTTTTTAGGAAGCCCAACATGGTCTGCTGGCCCTTGCCAATCTCCTGCTTCCTCTCTGAGGACATTCTCATTCATGAATCAAACAATCCCCAAACAATTCCCTCCAGAAATGTTGCGATCGTGCGAAATCAACCAATCTCCGCGAATTTTGCGCGGCCTTGCAATTTTGTCCAATCACCGTAACTTTCCCGCAATTTTGGCCCGCCTCCCATGAGTTTCACCAATCATAGCAGCTCCCAGCGAAAACGTAATGCACGTACGTCACCGAATTCACTTCCTGTTTATGGTTTGAAGATGCAGACGTGCGATACTAATGTCTCTCATTTACCAATAAGCGGAGCTAAACTGTTTTACAACCGTGCAATATTGTGGTGGAATACAAAAAAGAAAAAGAAAATCATCGATTGATACACAATTTTTTAAAAAAAAGAATCACGAAACATATTAGAACGGCTGAAATGAGCAGACAACAGACCAGACAAATCACCATGATGGAAACTGTTGCATCCAGATCCGTTAGAGCACTGAAAGAATGAGGCAAATTAGATTAATTATGCCACCAAAGAGTGGAGAGAAATGTCCGTGTTGTCCGGAGGGTCGACCACCGCCTGAGCGGGACGCGACCCCAGACAACGCGCTCCGTGGTTGGACAACTGGGGGAGACGGGGCGTGTCGGTCTCGCTGCTGAGAGCCACGGCGGAGTGATGTGACCATCAGCGTGTGTGAATCATTTCCTTGTTGCCCACATCACTCAAAACGGACTCAGGGATTTGAATTAAGTTTTCAGGGTCGGTCAGAAATGACACAAGGACCAAGTGATTAGACTTTGGCAGCAACCCGCGGACAGATGAGCGGTAAACCGTGATTCCGCGGGCCGCGGTCGCTCTTGGAAAACACTGATGGTGGCGCTGCGCGTTCCATATTCACTGTATTTCTGTCCATATTTTTATGAAGCATACACATATCCACGCGGTCTTGGACTGAAAATGGCGACTGAAGCCTAAGCTTTCGATTCCAACCGCATTTCAACCAATCAAGTGACTCATCGCTGCCTCTGATGCCTAAACAGCCAACCGTTGCCGAGACTGATGGATCTGGACTTACCCAATTTCGTCAGTAAATTCTGAGCAAATCACATCGAAGGAAACGTTTGACTGACAGGGTATGTAGCCAATGAGCTTGCTGAATAGCCAAGAGGCCTCTTTTAACAGGCCTGTGTGATTTTTCACACGTCCGCTGCGGGCAGCAGCTGCAGCCTCTCTCTGTGTCCCTCTGTGCTTCTGATACTGATCAAGATCCACACTGAAGCTTATCTGAAGTGATTTTTTTGAGTTCTTTATGAGTTTTTGGAGTGAAAATAATGTGAAAATGGGCTGAAAAACGAACATATACCATTTTTGCCCAGGGTGTACAGAGGGTGTCCAAAATTGACAGCGCCAGAGCATAGCAGTACAAATACATGTGTGAAACACTCATTTCTTGTAGTATTGCTCTAAAATTTTGACCTGAACTATGTAAGACCCCAGGTTGTGGCCTTTTTGTGTTTTCAAGCTCTCACAGTGCTGCCACACTTATTTTCAAGTGTTTTATTAGGGAAAAAATTTAGGCGAGAATAAAATTCATCATAATTCAGTGTGTTCCAACATAAAATGCTCTGTGCCAGTAGCACCTCGAGTAATTCTGACTGCACTGGATGAAAATTCAGGTTGTCAGCTTTCAAAAGACACCTCAACCATGCATGTACTCCAAACAGTTCAAGAACAGCATTCAGTTTACTTTCTGTACATCTTCAGTAGAAATTTCAGGCGAAAATTGACTGAAGCTTATTGAAAATGGAACATTATTGGGTTTTGGACTGTTTGTTAGGGTGGTATCCTTAAAGTGGATTGTTTTGAACTCATGACCTCAGACTTAAGATATATTTCACTCAGCTGTGATACATTATAGATTGAGCAATTCTTTTTTGGTAACACAAAATGATACACGATATTGGGCTAAATCTGTATTCACTGTTTTGTAGACAATGCCATAAACTATAATAATAGCAGCATTAATGGCATTTGTTCCTTTAACATTAATACATAAATAATGTACTGTGTTCATAGGTGGTAGCTATATTATTATTCATTAATTTGGTCCTGGTCTATTTTGTGCCTATTAATGCACCAGTTCGACTTTTTCCTCTCTGTGTCGAGCATATCTTCCACTAAACCAGTGGTTCTCACTTTTTTCCTGTCAGGCCCCCCTTCGGAGGACAAAAAACTTCCACGCGCACCCCCCCCCAAATAACTTTGTACATATACACTGCCTGGCAAAAATTTGGATTTGCCCCTAATTTTCCCATATTTTTGTCAAAACAGCCCAATTAAGAGCTAACTTTAGCAATTTGTTATTTCTAATTATTGCAAGAACATTCATGAGTATGCTATGAACAAAATTTAATCAAGTATGGCACTCAAGTAGGGATATTTCTAAGCATTTATTGACGAAAGCATTACTAGAAGGTTTAGGTAGCAACATTACCCTATCTTTTGTTTGGTTAAAAACACTTAAAATATCTTTACAAAGGGTTGCATGTCCCCTGTAATAACTAAGCCCTTCCAATACAATGTTTTTCACACCTTGATTCACAGTTCTTTACTCTGTTCACAAATATTTTGTGTTACCTTTTTGAGTTGATATAAAAGACTGACAATTTCTGGAAAGAAGAACGTCTAGCTAATTTGAAAATGATCTAAATCTGAAGTAGCACAGAAATGGCCAGAAAATCTCAGTTAAGCAAAGAAAAAAGAATTGAAATTCAGGTTTTGAAAAAAGAAGGCTATTCTACAAGACAAATTGCTCAGAAAGTTAAAGTCTCACAAAGTGGAGTTGCAAAAACATTAAAGAGATATGAAGAGAAACAGGTTCACATGAAGACAGATTTCGTTTTGGTAGAAGCAGAGTCACGTCTAAAGCTGAAGATAAGTTCATCAGGGTCACCAGTCTTCAAAATAGACAAAAGACAGCCCCAGAAATAAGAGCTCAGCTAAACTCAACCAGGAGCAATAATGTGTCAGTGGATACTGTGCGGTGTAGACTGTGGGAATCTGGTCTGAAAGGCGAGGTAGCTGCCAGGAAACCAATGCTAAGAAAGCAGAACATAAAGAATAGACTTCAGTGGGCTAGGGAACATAGAAACTGGACTGTAGAAGAATGGAAAGCAGTTCTGTTTACAGATGAGTCAAATTTTGAAATGTTTGGATCAAAACAGCGCAAGTACGTTCGACGTAGGATTGGAGAACGCTTGACTCCTGCGTGTGTTGTTCCCACAGTAAAGCATGGTGGAGGTAGCGTGATGGTCTGGGGCTGTTTTGCAGGGGGACAGACTGGTGATCTGCACAAAGTCACAGGAATTCTAAATCAGCATGGATACCACAGTATCTTACAGAGGCATGCCTTTCCCTCTGGGCTGCATTTAGTGGGACAACCATTCACACTACAACAAGACAACGATCCAAAGCACACCTCCAAACTGTGTCAGAGGTATTTGGCCAAGAAAGAAGAGGAGGGGAAGCTAAGGATTATGACTTGACCAGCTTAATCCCCTGACCTTAACCCCATCGAACTTGCATGGCATGAACTGGACAGAAACATCAAGAAAAAGCAACCCACAAGTGCTGCAAACCTTTGAGATGTTGGCAGAAGCATGGGAAGAAATTTCAAGTGATTATCTCATGTCACTGTTCGCAAGAATGCCTCGAATTTGTCAAAGCGAAAGAAGGCTATTTTGATGAGTCACGGATTTAGACAGTTTATTAACAGTATTATATGCTAAATGCTTCAATTTTGTTTTCAGTGTTCTCTATAGTTCTACTGTGATTAGAAATGAAACATGGCTAAATTGCACTCATAATTTAGGTAATATGAACCAATCACAGAAAAATTAGGTGTGAGTCCAAACTTTTCCCGGGTAGTGTACATACACACACACACACACACACGTACACATACATATATATATATATATATATATATATACACACATACATACTGTGAAAACGTATGGGTTCTGCTCAAGGTTTTTTCCCTGTTAAAAGGGTGTTTTCCTTGCCACTGTCGCCTTTGGGCTTGCTCTGGGGGTCAGGCATATGGGTTCTGTAAAGCGTCTTGAGACGATTTGACTGTAATTGACGCTATATAAATAAAATTGAATTGAATTGAATATTCAGGGCTGTGTTACTTTAACTGATTCCATTTTGTTGTACAGATCAGAGGTGGCAAACTCATTTTAGGGAATCTGATCTCTGTTGGGGGCTGCACAGTGGACTAGTGGTTAGCACTTTCGCTTTGCAGCAAGAAGATCCCCGGTTCAAATCCCGGCCTGGGATCTTTCTGCATGGAGTTTGCATGTTCTCCCTGTGCATGCGTGGGTTTTCTCCGGGCACTCCGGCTTCCTCCCACAGTCCAAAAATATTCTGAGGTTAATTGATTACTCTAAATTGCATGTAGGTGTGAATGTGAGTGTGATTGTTTGTCTGTATATGTAGCCCTGTGACAGACTGGCGACCTGTCCAGGGTGTCCCCTGCCTTCGCCCGAGTCAGCTGGGATAGGCTCCAGCACCCCCTGTGACCCTAGTGAGGATAAAGCGGTGTATAAAGAATGGATGGATGGATCTCTGGTGGCCCCCCCCAGTAAAAATTACTGCATAATAACCTATAAGTAATGACAACTCTAACTTTTCTCCTTTGTTTTAGTTAAAATAAAGTACATTTTGAAAAATGTTTACATTTAATGAACTATCTTTTTACAAAACATGATGAACCTGAAATTTCAGGTAGCCTACTATGTCTCAGTTTATTATTTATACAAGCATTGTAACTGTCAGATTACAGTTTATCTACAAAAATCCAAAACATTCAGTCACAGGTATCTGGAACTGAACAATCCAGTATTTTACTTCATGATCAAAAAGACTTGTCAAAGTCTAGAAATTATTTTAAATTTACAGTTTTACAAATTTAAAATTTACAGTTAATGTAGTAATTTGTATCATTTGTAAAGTCGTCCCCGTGGGCCGAAATGGACCGTCTGACGGGCCGATTTTGGCCTGCAGGCCATATGTTTGACAGCTCTGGTAAAAATAATCGGAGTAGATGAGCCGAGTACGTGACGCAAAGAAGTGCACTGGTGTTCCGACTGCACATTAACGATGTGTTCTCCCGTTCTCGGGAGTCTGTACTTCCGAGTCTGAATGGCCAGCACATATACAGTGTATGGGCCAGCGCAATTTCAGTATTTTTGTATGCCGCGAAAAATTACGCCGACATTAAAACAATTGTTCAGCTAATTAGTTCCGTGTAGACTTACCTTTTCCTCCCAGTCACTCGTGCCCCCTTTGACATGCCTCAGCGCCCCCCCAGGGGGGGTGTGCCCTACTATTTGAGAAACACTGCACTAAGCATAACTGATATTACTATGTTGACATTGGTAGTGCAGCCATTTTTCACATTAACAATATTTGTACTTCGCTACATCATAACGTAATGCAGTGCACTGTCAGTTTGAACACTGTGCCGGCAGGCAATTTTGACTACCTGAATGAACAACATTTTTTAGAATGGCAGCGCTGTCCAATGTTATATCTGTACCACCACATATTCAGCATGTGCTTGTTGCATCTAAAGTAATCACACTGGTTAAATAAAATTTAAAATAAATATTTCACTGATTCTTCTGTATCTACAGGGACATAATGATCACACATTTTGAGCCATCTATCTCGTATGAGGGCCTATACGGGGAGGTGAGGGACATGTGCTCCATGGACAATGACCAACTCTTCACCATGAAGTGGATTGATGAAGAAGGTATGCTTTCCTTACCCTGCACCTGCACTTTGTTAAAATCTCTGCTCTATAAATCAGCCACAGCAGCTTGTGCTTTTTTTGTTTTTTTTCCCTCACGGTTTACCTTACAGGAACCATACTAAACAAAAATCAAGCTGATGATTACATGATGACTACAAATTTAGAGGTTACTGATTGAATTTGCAAGAATAGATTGGCCATGTGTTAATATGGACACATGCTCATATAAACACACATCCTTTTCTGTTGACTGTAATGTTAAGTGTTGTCTTGCCAGTCCAGAAAATGCAGAGCACTCCTTTGTAGGGATGTGCGCGACTAGTCGTTTAATTGTTTAACCGCCAACTTATTTATTAAACGTTTAGTATTTTACTAGTCCGTTAAACGCTGCATTAAGCATCATGTACCTTGTTCTTCGCGCCTCTGCATCGGCTTCTTTGTAAACAGCCTGAGCAGCCAGGGAGAGAATTGCTCCTCCTCCCCTCCCCTCACACGCACATGTAGCAGGACCTCCGGATGATACGTTCGTTTCTCCAAACCTACACCGCCTGTCCCCCCCCCCCCCCCCCCCCCCCCGGCACAGCCACGCTTCGCTTCCCCCGGTCCCGACCGGGTGCCACCATGCAGCTCTACGCTCGGGCGTCTGGGCTACCTGGTTGATCCTGCCAGTAGCATATGCTTGTCTCAAAGATTAAGCCATGCAAGTCAAAGTACACACGGCCGGTACAGTGAAACTGCGAATGGCTCATTAAATCAGTTATGGTTCCTTTGATCGCTCTCTCAACGATACCCAACAGGCTTATCAAAATGTCTGATCCACTTGTGAAACTCTTCCTCATCTGCCAAGCAAACCCAGCCATCATCATCGTCATTTACGACGGGGCCGTGAACGCCACTGCAGCCTCCATCGTTATTATCAGTGCATTTTCTCCCACGTCTGCTGCTATTTCTGCGTTTTTTTTTTCATCCCCCGCTATCCCCCTCCTCATTAGCGGTGTTTTGACCACTCCAGCTACACCCACCACGTCCCCTCTTGCCACTCCGGACCCCGTGAAGCAAAGCATCGGCTCCAGTATGTGCTGCTTGTGGACTGTCATGACACACCGACCCGCTGCCGTTACGCACAGACGCAGCGGCACTTTCTGTCTGTGGATGACTGAACATCTTCATCAGAGGGTGAATATTCCTCTTCAGAATATGAGTAAGTCATTACTTGCCAAAGTACTTTGTCAGCGTTGACCAGACCTCTCGGTATGGTGAGTTTTCTCACTCTAAAATGTGCCGTCTTGCGCTCTGATACGCTCCGACGGCGAGTCTTGTCTCCTCGGTTTTCAAATTCTGTGAACTCCAAAACTTTGAATGAAAACACGCCCACGACTGATGCTCAGATTGAAGTTCCGGATGTCCGCCATCTCCTGGTGTACAGTACATGAGGCACATGAGGCAGTATATTTGAAGCTTTGGCTTGTTTTGTTCAGCAATGTTGCTTGTTGCAATATTGCGACTTTGGCGCTTAAAGGGTTAAATTGCAAGTTTTCTGAACCGACTAGTCGCAAATTTTATTTGCGACTAGTCGATTCGGAAATTAGTCGAAATTCTCATCCCTACTGCTTTGCAATTCCTTGTCAGAGTCAGGCAGCGTTAATACTGACATAGGAAAGATGGAGCCATCAGATCGTTCTGCCCAGGATAAGGTCAGTCTGCCCAAACTCATTAGACTCTGATCAACTCCTGCTGGTAGCCACCCACATGCGATCACTAGAGTCATTAGCCTCGGTGAGAAAGACAAGCTGCTTGATGGTTGTTATTAAGTTCAGTGCTAGTTGTCTCTCCTGCTGCCTAATTCATGGAAAACACACATTTACACATGCGCAATGTGAACTTAAGTCATTGTCACACTAATTAAAAAAATTATATGTAATTGTTTCATGCCAATCATGTGTTACTGCTGCGGACATATAGCAATCAGCCATAACATAATACCACAACAGGTGAAGTGAAGAACTTTTATCATCTAATTATATTTAGGGCTGCAACTAACGATTATTTTAATAATCGATTAATCTGCTGATTATTTTTTCGATTAATTGATGAATTGGATAAAAAAAACATTTTTAATTTCCACCTCTTTATTCAGAAATAGACAGAACAAATAAGATCATTATAGTGAAGCCTTCATCTTCAACCATCAACAGAGGCCTCACGTCAGTGACGTTCATGTTGAGGATGCTCTCAGTGAGACAGCTGCTTGCTGTGGTGGACATGATGTCTTTCTCATCATAAAGCCTATCAATGCAATTCATCCTGCCTCACTCCAACACAGACCAGTGTCTTCACTCAGATGTCAGAAAATTAAAACTTGAGGCTTAAGTTTTAAATTATTACCACTATAGTGTGCAAGTTACATTTATTTTTAATGCATATTCAAACCATGCTTTAGCTGATGAAAGTGAAATAAAACCTATCTCTCACAGTCACACACGCCCTATCTCTGCCATTAATCAGTTAATAAGCAAACCCTAGCATTAGACAAGCTACCAGAGAGACTGATATTACATTTCCTCACTTTAAAACGAAACACATGTGGGATAATGCAGCGACTTAAGATGCATGTCAACTAGATGCGACACATCGCATATGGCATGCTGGTCCGGTTGGTGCATTTCCAGCTGCGATCCGGTGTGTTTACCTGCAGCTCATTTGCATAAAATAGACTCTTCTACTGTCCTTCAACATCTAAACTAGCCGTCGGTGAACTAAAACCAGGACAGGTTCAGCTGCTGCACAGATTATTTCTCGCCTCAAATGCTTTAGAAATACTTTTCCCTGAAGTGTTTTCGAAAGTTTGCGGCCGAGCCGCTGTGTTTATCAGACGCATCTATCAGACCGTCAAGCTGAAAGTGCGGTCATGTGATCATGTAGTGGCCCGCTCGTGACTGTCCGGCATCAGTGCGATTTTCAGATGCATGCATTTGCATGTAGTGGACACGCAGCATGTCTTTGTTTTGTGAAGCGTGAAATGCTCCCACTCTTTTGAGGACTTCGATCAAACTGTTTTCTCTGTGCTGGTCATGTTTCATTTGTTGACTTTACTTTCCTTTGAAAATACCTCCTCTGCTCTGCCTCCACCTCGCTCTGTTCAACTCGCTCTGCAGGTGAAGTAGACGGCTCCGTGACATGGCGAGTGACGCATGAATCACGCGACACAACGAATCAATAATGCAATTCGTTGCCAACGCTTTTAATAATCGATTATTATCGATTTTATCGATTCGTTGTTGTAGCCCTAATTATATTACAATAATCCGCTGGGAAGAGTTGGATCCTGGCATTCATGTGGATGTTGTTTTGGTACATACTACCTACCTAAACATTTTTCTGGACACTTTTAGATATCCCATGTCCATTTCCTGATAGGCCGGAGCTGTTTTGTCAACACAAGGGAGACCTCCACAACATTAGACAAGTGATTTTATTGTTGTTGTTGATCAGTGTGTTTTTCAAAAAATGCTCAATTTATCAAACTGATTTTTCCTGCTAAAAATACCATGCTCATTTGATTTCACCTCCAGGGAAACATTTGAAGGCAATATTCACATGAATGCACAGCTTTTAAGATTTACTCTGTGAAATGTTGTTGCACAGGCAAACTGAATCATCTGATGATCAGAGTCCTTTATTTTTTTACCCTGTGTTCCTCCATCAGATGTGAGTTTTCTTTTAGTCATTGTGGGTACAGGACATCACCTGTATGGTGTGAACCTGAAGAACAAATGAGCAGACTTGCTTACTGCAAACCAGCTTTGGAGAAAAATGATGCCCAGATTGTTGTAGCAAAATCAAGTTTTTTTTTCCCCCAATATTTTTTTTGGTTTTCAACTTTTATAATGAAAGGTGAACAAGACAAGACAAATGATAATATACATGAAGGACATACAGTGGGTACGGAAAGTATTCAGACCCCTTAAAATGTTTTAACTCTCTGTGTCATTGCAGCCATTTGCCAAAATCAAAAAGTTCATTTTATTTCTCATTAATGTACACTCAGCACCCCATCTTGACAGAAAAAAACAGAAATGTAGAAATTTTTGCAAATTTGTTAAAAAAGAAAAACTGAAATATCACATGGTCATAAGTATTCAGACCCTTTGCAGCGACATTCATATTTACACACGTGGACAAAATTGTTGGTACCCCTCAGTTAAAGAAGGAAAAACCCACAATTCTCACTGAAATCACTTGAAACTCACAAAAGTAACAATAAATAAAAATTTATTGAAAATTAAATCATCAAAAACAGCCATTACTTTTGAATTGTTGATTAACATAATTATTTAAAAAAACAAACTAATGAAACAGGCCTGGACAAAAATGATGGTACCTCTATAAAAGATTGAAAACTATTTGACCAGAGTGACATGATTAACTCAGGTGTGTCATTTAATTGACATCACAGGTGTTTCCAAACTCATAATCAGTCAGTCTGCCTATTTAAAGGGAGACAAGTAGTCACCCTGCTGTTTGGTGAAAAGGTGTGTACCACACTGAACATGGACAACAGAAAGCGAAGGAGAGAATTGTCCCAGGACATCCGAAAAAAAATTATAGACAAACATCTTAAAGGTAAAGGCTATAAGACCATCTCTAAACAGCTTGAAGTTCCTGTGACAACAGTGGCTCATATTATTCAGAAGTTCAAGACCCACGGGACAGTAGCCAACCTCCCTGGACGTGGCCGCAAGAGGAAAATTGATGACAAATTGAAGAGACGGATCGTTGGAATTGTATCCAAAGAGCCCAGAGCAACCTCCAAAGAAATTAAAGGTGAACTCCAAGGCCAAGGTACATCAGTGTCAGATCGCACCATTCGTCGTTGTTCGAGCCAAAGTGGACTTCATGGGAGACGACCAAGGAGGACACCACTGCTGAAAAAAACTCATAAAAAAGCGAGACTGGAATTTGCAAAAATGCATGTTGACAAGCCACAAAGCTTCTGGGAGAATGTCCTTTGGACAGATGAGACCAAACTGGAGCTTTTTGGTAAGGCACATCAACTCTATGTTCATAGACTCAAAAACCAAGCATACGAAGAAAAGAACACTGTCCCTACGGTGAAACATGGAGGAGGCTCAGTAATGTTTTGGGGCTGCTTTGCTGCATCTGGCACTAGGTGTCTTGAAAGTGTGCAAGGTACGATGAAATCTGAAGACTATCAAGGCATTCTGGAGAGAAATGTGCTGCCTAGTGTCAGAAAGCTTGGTCTCAGTCGCAGGTCATGGGTCTTCCAACAGGACAACGATCCAAAACACACAGCCAAAAACACCCAAGAATGGCTGAGAGAAAAGCGTTGGACTATTCTAAAGTGGTCTTCTATGAGCCCAGATCTGAATCCCATTGAACATATGTGGAAGGAGCTGAAACATGCCATTTGGAGAAGACACCCATCAAACCTGAGACAACTGGAGCTGTTTGCTCATGAGGAGTGGGCCAAAATACCTGTTGACAGCTGCAGAACGCTCATTGACAAATACAGAAATCGTTTAATTGCAGTGATTGCCTCAAAAGGTTGTGCAACAAAATATTAAGTTATGGGTACCATCATTTTTGTCCAGCCCTATTTCATTAGTTTTTTTTTTTTAAATAATTATGTTAATCAACAATTCAAAAGTGATGGCTGATTTTGATTATTTAATTTTCAATAAATTTTTATTTATTGTTACTTTTGTGAGTTTCAAGTGATTTCAGTGAGAATTGTGGGTTTTTCCTTCTTTAACTGAGGGGTACCAACAATTTTGTCCACGTGTGTAACTCACATGCTGTCCATTTCTTCTGATCCTCCTCGAGATGGTTCTGCTTCTTTATTGAAGTCCTGCTCTGTTTAATTAAACTGATTGAACTTGATTAGGAAAGGCACACACCTGTCTATATAAGACCTTACAGCTCACAGTGCATGTCAGAGCAAATGAGAATCATGAGGTTGAAGGAACTGCCCAAGGAGCTCAGAGACAGAAATGTGGCAAGACACAGATCTGGCCAAGGTTACAAAAGAATTTCTGCAGCACTCAAGGTTCCTAAGAGCACAGTGGCCTCCATAATCCTCAAATGGAAGAAGTTTGGGACGACCACAACTCTTCCTAGACCTGGCCGTCCAGCCAAACTGAGCAATTGTGGGAGAAGAGCCTTGGTGAGAGAGGTAAAGAAGAACCCAAAGATCACTGTGGCTGAGCTCCAGAGATGCAGTCGGGAGATAGGAGAAAGTTCCACAAAGTCAGCTATCACCACCAGTCGGGGCTTTATGGCAGAGTGACCCGACGGAAGCCTCTCCTCAGTGCAAGACACATTGAGTTTGCCAAAAAACACATGAAGGACTGAGAAATAAGATTCTCTGGTCTGATGAGATCAAGATTGAACTTTTTGGTGTTAATTCTAAGCGGTATGTGTGGAGAAAACCAGGCACTGCTCATCACCTGCCCAATACAATCCCTTCAGTGAAACATGGTGGTGGGAGCATCATGTTGTGGGGGTGTTTTTCAGCTGCAGGGACAGGACGACCGGTTGCAATTGAAGGAAGGATGAATGCGGCCAAGTACAGAGATATCCTGGTGGAAAACCTCTTCCAGAGTGCTCAGGACCTCAGACTGGGCCGAAGGTTCACCTTTCAACAGGATAACAGGATAATGACCCTAAGCACACAGCTAAAATTGAGCATCGCTGGAGAGACCTCAAAATGGCTGTCCACCAACATTCACCATCCAACCTGACAGAACTGGAGAGGATCTGCAAGGAAGAATGGCAGAGGATCCCCAAGTCCAGGTGTGAAAAACTTGTTGCGTCATTCCCAAGAAGACTCATGGCTGTACTAGCTGAAAAGGGTGCTTCTACTCAATACTGAGCACAGGGTCTGAATACTTATGACCATGTGATATTTCAGTTTTTCTTTTTTAATAAATTTGCAAAAATTTCTACATTTCTGTTTTTTTCTGTCAAGACGGGGTGCTGAGTGTACATTAATGAGAAATAAAATGAACTTTTTTGATTTTGGCAAATGGCTGCAATGACACAGAGAGTGAAAAATTTCAAGGGGTCTGAATACTTTCCTTACCCACTGTAGATGAAAACACTAATACCTTACACCTGCACCAAATGACACCTATACGCACGTGTATGTACACATACACAACTAAGTAACATGTACTTAACAGTAACAGTTATAGAAAATAAAACAGAAATAGTTTGAATGTCGTGCTTAGTTTCCAGGTGCTATAACGTTCATATACAGTTCCCATAATTGTACAAATTCCTCCAGTTTTCCTTTGTAAGTCAGTCTTTCCAATCCAATGCATTCTGATAGTTCTTTTATACATTGTGTTATAGAAGGAGCTTCCATGCTCTTCCATTTCCGGGGTGATAGCTCTTCTGGCATGTAACAGTCCAAAGTCCAACACTTTAGTTTGTTTCTTAGTATATGCAAAATCTTTGGGATATATTCCCAGTATACAACTTTTGGCACAAAAAGGAATCTTGACGTTAAATAACTCTTTTTATCTTTGGACACTCCCATAAACAGTGAAAAAGAGTTTCTTTATTATCTTGACATTTAACACACATATCAGGAGTATGATTTGACATATGATGGAGTTTTTCCAGGGTCATATAAACCCTTGTCGTAACTTAAATCGCATATGGTTTGTTTTTGGGCCTTCGACAGGCCTCGTTTCAGTCTGTTTCATCTATATCTTCTTGTATGTCATTTCTCCATGCATTCAATGTATCTATTGAAGAGTCCTTGGAATTTGACATAATCAGGTTATAATATTTAGACAGTAGGTCTTTTTCTCCCTGTTTTCCCATTTGTTCAATTAATGATAATTCAGGTATACACATGATTTCTTTTGACCTAGATGGCAAAAAGTTTTTTTTACCTGCAAATATTTGTAAAAATGTTTTGGTGGAATTTGATATAGCTGGACAAAGTTACTGAAAATACTGCCATGAGGGAAATTAAGCTGGTGCAAAATTCATGACATCAGACTGTTTGATTTTTAAAAAGCAATCTTATAGGGGAACTTCGTTTTTTTTCAACCTGGGGTCTGTTTTCATATGTCATTTCATACATGTGAGTGATGGAGAAATGAATTTTCAACATAGCTCCAGTATTTAGCCAGGCAGGCAGCTTAGCACCTCAGCTAGCAGCTCAGCTAGCGAAAAGTATGGGGCAAGAGCCCCCCCCCCCCCCCCCCCCCCCGTGTCAAAGTCCACCCTAACGTGCTTATTTCCCACACTGACTGGCTCGGATAGTCTCAACGAGTGTTCCACAACATACTAGAGATGAGAAGTGAACGAAAACCTCTACATTACCTGGCGATCGCTCTTTGTTGTAGTCTGTATCCAAAGCTCAGGACGCTAGAAAGCAAATCTTGTTCTGAAATCACGCGATGGCTCGCGAGCTATAAAAAAAAGCATGTTAGGGCGGACTTTGACGCGGGGGGGCGGCACTTGCCCCATACTTTTCGCTAGCTGAGCTGCTAAGCTGACTGCCTGGCTAAATACTGGAGCTATGTTGAAAATCCGTTTCTCCATCACTCACATGTATGAAATGACATATGAAAACAGACCTCAGGTTGAAAAAATCCGAAGTTCCCCTTTAACTAATTTCACTTCACTTTGGAAAACGATGTGTTTATTAATTGATCACTAAAGTCAAGCCACTTTTTTGTGGGCAAAAACATGAGTTTGTATGTAGATCTTGATGATTGATTAACATAAAATCCACAAACAGCAATTTTGATAATTCATTTAACACAAAAATACTTGTTTGAGCCTCTCAAATATAAAGATTCCGTGCTTGTTTTGTGTTCTGTCATAATAAAGTGAATCTCTTTTGATCTGTTGTTTAACCACATGGTTTCAGATATCATTTTGGGTACCAGATAGTTGACCGGAATTTTTGATTGTTTTTGGATAGCCCCCACATTTATTTATAGAATATGATAGAATATGCTTTATTGCCATGCAGTGTATAATGAAATTGGAAAGCTTCTCCTTTTCAGTGCAAGACATCTTTAAAAAATTGTGCAAAACAGTCTGTTTACAAATAGAAATAACAGTGTGAATTATAAATATTATATAATATTTAAGTGACAAAGTATTTCAGGAATGAATTTAAAGTTAAAAAACAGTAATCAGTTGCAGGCCTTCCTCGAAATGGTTTGAGTGTCTCGTGTCACCATAAAACCAGACAGTCACGTTACCTTTGACATGATGGTTGTCGCAGTCCCCTTACAAGTTCAACATCAGTCTCCAGTAGATTTTATTATTTTCATTACGCTGTGTGTCATAGTTTCTGTTCTTGTGCCGTTTATGGTATCAGCAGTTTGTTATTGTGCTTAGTTAGGTAGAGCACTAAAAATAGAATCGATGTTCTGAATGTTGGCTCACACAGTCTATCTTTGAGTGTCGTGCAACACCTGGCTTTTCCTGTTAATTTTAAGGAAATAATTAGAGCTGTGTCTGAGTAGCATTTTAATTATCAATCATGGTACAAGTAGCCATGCGCAATTAAAAAGAAACAGATTGAAATGAATGTCTACTGGGCTTAAGTGTGGAGCAGACATTTGACAGTAACAAAAAATGTTCAATAATAATTTAAAAAGAAATCGGCAAATTTACTGGTCGCACATGCACGAGTAGATGAAAAATTTACTCACACTCGCTTAAATTTTGGTCGCAAAATGCGACCATTTACTCGCAGTCCGGAGCCCTGATTAGATTATCAATAATACTGCTGACATTTTTTTGTCACCAAATTAAGTAATTAACTAAATTGTGACTCTACTTATGCCAAAAATGATTAATAACAAAACTGACCATTACTGAAAATGAAGTGATTGTTTTTTTTCTGCTGCTAAAAATTCACTGATGTACTTTTACAACAGATACATTTTTTTTTACTTGAATAAGTAAATAATTTGGCTCGCATTATGGAGTCATTCCTCTAAATATGATGTTAATTCAGGTGTTCTGTCATGCAAAAGAAAATGTTGTCCTTTAACTGCAATGTCATATCCACGCGATGTGCCTAAATGATAAGTTTGACTTGACAATCGTGTATGTTGTTGAGGAAGAAGTTATCATAACTTTATTGTTTACACCTTCACCAGATTTCTCTACAGCTTGAATTCTTGTGTACACGTGAGTGTTGTGAATGACATTTGGCCTCTCTTCTACCGCTAGGTGACCCCTGCACCGTGTCATCTCAGCTGGAATTGGAGGAAGCACTGCGACTCTATGATCTAAACAAAGACTCAGAGCTCATTATCCATGGTGAGCCTTACTGCTTTTCGCACAGACCCTATTTATAACATTCTCTACACACTTTCTGAATTTGACTTAAATAATGTTCTTGTGTAGTGCACTCAGTAAGATGTTGATTCTGACCAATTCCATGCTTAGTAATAAATGAAACCTTTGAGAAACTGATTATTGTCTACTCTTTGCTCTCCTGGTCCACTCACCTCTCTGTTGGGAGTCTGATGGTATGCCAGATTGGCAGCGTTATTAAATGTTTAATTTCTGGTCAGTGAACTACCTTATGCAAGACTTCAGGCTCAGGATCATAACTGATGAAATGTGCCAACACAGATCATCAGTGTTGATGGGCACAAAGCTTGCCATTTTTAGTTAACCTCCTGCCAATACTAGTAATTAGTCTCTCCTTTAATGCTGCTTTGGTGACTATTACAGTTGCAACCAAAATTATTCAACCCCCAGTGCCAATTTGGGTTTTAAGTACTATCTACAACTTTTAAGTTGTTCGGAATAAATTTAACATGCAAGTGGATTTTAAACAGCTGAATGTAACCAATAATACAAGGGTTTTCTCTCAATTCCACACAAAATGTTAATTTTAATAACTAGTGCAGTTTCAAAATTATTCCACCCCCTAATGACAAGTGTCTTTAAAACTTGCTGGAGCATTTTATGACTGTTATAACCTTTTGCAAATAAGATATTTAACCAAACAATACCTTCTGGTAATCCAAACGAAGAATCTGAGTTCCTTCCTCATGGGAAAGTGACCTAGTTCAGCATAATTCTTGAGTATGTCTGCTGCAACTATCTTCGCCAAATCCCAATAAAGATTTCCTGTGAGATTTAAATCCTTCAACTACCAATACCACTCTAGAATATTCTAGGATGTCTTGGGAAACCCAGCCTGAGTAAACAATGTGATAAGCATGGTCTTGTTGCTGGAAAGCCAAATGTCAAGCATCATCTTATTCAATATCAGCATAAAATTAGCTTCTGAGATTTCCTGATATTTGATCAAATTCATCTCGTTTTCTACTTATTATAGTTTTGCAGTACCTGATGAAGCCTATCAGGCCAAGAACAGCATTCGGCACCGACATGCCTTACTGTAGATTGGGTGTATTGTCATCTTCCATCTCCAGCCATATATACTGATAAATCACAGGCCTACAGAAGTTCTTATTTTCTTTCAACGCTTTGGAAAATATGATTACAAAACAACTATGGATTATGTAAATGGATTTAAGAAATTTTGAGCTGATTTTTATGTGTTTGCTGTCGGTCAATAGAGGTTCCCATCTTTGAGTACCTGAAGAAGCCCTTTGGTGTGAAGTTGTATCTTACTGTACCAACTAAATATCAGTTACTGATTAGTTCCTGATGTCAGAATATCTTATTGTAGCTTTTTTATAGTCACTCAAGCTATTTTGGTACTTGTCTCCATAAAAATCTGGTGGTAGTGGTGGTTAAGTTATTCTTTCTCCCTGGTCAGGTAGTGTGGCCACTTTATGTAAACCCATTACCTAGCGAACTGCGCGTTCAAAAATATCCTTAGAACAATTTAGTACACATGCTACCTTTTTGGATCCATTTCATTGCTTATGCACGGACATTGCCATTTTCTTAATTTTTTAGGGTAGTGTTCTTGACTTTGATACAATATTAAACTATAAGATGCAAATCCAAGCATACAGAAAAGAGAATTTGCAACTAATGTTAGCTTTCATGCACATTATAAAAGCTTGGGGCATTATTAACCACACTTGATTTGCAATTGTGTGTCTTTATAATTGTGTGTGTCTTTATAAGGAATGTAGGGGGGTTGAATAATTCTGAAACTGCACTAGTTATTAAAATTAACATTTTGTGTGGAATTTAGAGAAAACCCTTGTATTATTGGTTACATTCAGCTGTTTAAAATCCACTTGTATGTTAAATTTTTTCCAAACAACTTAAAATTTGTAGATACTGCAGTACTTAAAACCCAAATTGGCACTGGGGGTTGAATAATTTTGTTTGCAACTGTATTTATGTTCTTCAGGCATGGGGAAATCAACAGAACATTCCTTGTTATTTTTATTTGGACTGTGAGCATATATTCACAGCATTGTTACCATTCAGTCTAAATGCATGTTTTAATTATTGTATTTTAACTATAGTACGCATAATCAAGATAGTTTAACACAGTTTATTTGGAGTCTGGAGCTGTTGGTCTGAGCATATATTGAATGAGATGTTTCGTCTTTTTTTCTGGCATTTTTTCAGCCTACAAAGATGCAAATTACATATTTGGATGTGGTTCGCCATCTATTTAAAACTTAATCTGGTTGCTTTTAGTTTCCTTTTCCTTTCCGTTTGCATGGCTGTGTGTGCATTTACATTTCTGTTTATTTCTGAGTACAGTCAGCTAGATACTGCACACTGCAAAAAGCATGAAAACATATGGTTAGTCCTCCAGTGGGCTGTAAAAACAATATTACTCCCGCTGTTGATGTCTGTCTATAGGCCCTTAAGCTAGTTCACTCCCCTGTCCAAGCTTGGCGTACTTGACAAATAGTTGTGCATCTATGTGAATGCAGAGGTCAGGGCCAATACAGGATGGGCTTGGGGTGAGGGTTATATATATATGTGGTTATATGGAACATTTGATTGACAAGCTGTGTGTGCATAAGCATGTAACCTGGGGGTAGCAGGGATGAGGGATGTGGTTAATGTAAAGTTTTAATCAAATCAGAGGTGACGGGTCAAGAGTGCAGTGGATGCCAGTGTTTTTCCACTTTCTATAACTCACTTGCACCGTCATGAAAACAATATGGACATTTTTTATAAATGAGGAATTGCTTGAGTTGGTAGGTTTTGCTGCAGGAGGTCTGCTGTTGTGATGAGGAAAAAGGGAAATGTATTGAGCAGCACACAAAAATCCTCACTTGAATGCTGTCAGACTTGCCATCCTTAAAAATAAATTGAAGCTTTCTAAAGGTAATGATGTGCTTGTTTTTCTTTCCAGTTTTCCCATGTGTACCAGAGAAACCTGGCATGCCCTGTCCAGGTGAAGACAGTAAGTTAAATAGTTTCCATCTTTAGTTTTACTTCATTTTGACAGCCAGTTTTGCAACAAAATCAGTATTTAATTTAGATTTTAAATTTGAGATACTTAAATAAATGCCTTTATTCAAAATAACATTTTTTCCACCAGATATGGACAGTTTGATAATTGAATTTGTTAAAATGATGTCTAGAAATAACTTCACTTTCTTTGGTTTTGCTTGAGTTTTTTTAAACTTGTGAAAAAAAATCTTGAAGAAAGCATAGAAAAGATTTGTAGCTACACAAAAAAGGCTGGTTTAAATAAAAATATGTGACATCAATAAAATGTGCAAAGAATCAGCAGTAGGTTTATCAGTGTGAAAATTATACACAGACAGCACAGCACTTACTTAAATTGAAGTTATCTACCAGTTCACTTGTGCTTGAGATGTGAAGGTGCACAAGTATAATTGTGCCACTTTACCTCTTATGTTTATACTTAAGATTCTGACTTTCTGTGAGAGGTACTGGATTGCTTAGCATTTCCAACAGCTTAATAGATGTTATCAAAACATCATAAGGAAATATGTCCATCCTGCTCATGAAGAATGTTGGCTGGCTGCACATCAGACGCTTATCAATATATGGGTCATTCCATCTGAAATCACTGAAATATTTGGAATAGTTTCTGCTCAACCATTTCCCATTTTCCTGATTTTATTTTTTCGAAAGCTTTAGATATTTAAAATATCTGTGAAATTTTAGCTTTATATATCAAATGCTATTTGACATAATTGTTTTTAACGAACTGCCAGTCAATCTACTTTCAGCCTGTTTGTTTGCACAGTGAAAATCATTGATTATTTTTGAACTGAAATATGAAAAAAAGAAGTGCAACCGTTATGAAAAGTCCAATCATTGAGCACACATGAACAAAAAAATTGATCATGCAGAGATCAACTAGTGATCTTTTCTGAACTATATGTAGTTGCATTTCACAATAGTACAAAAGTAAACCCCGCCTAGTAGGCCCACCACCTACAGAGCAGGAAGTCGGGGTCGGGTGCTATGTACACCGGGCAGTAGGCAGGAGCGGGGGCCTGGGCGTGCCACCCCCTGGTGGCGTAGACTAGCTCTGGGGACGTGGAATGTTACCTCACTGGTGGGGAAGGAACCTGAGCTGGTGCGGGAGGTGGAGCGATACCGGCTAGATATAGTTGGGCTCACCTCCACGCACAGCAAGGGTTCCGGAACCAGAATCCTGGAGAGGGGTTGGACTCTCTCCTACTCCGGAGTTGCCCAAAGTGAGAGGCGCTGGGCGGGTGTGGGGATACTCACAAGCCCCCGACTGAGCGCTGCTTTGTTGGAGTTCTCCCCAGAGAATGAGAGGGTCGCCTCTCTGTGACTTCGGGTTGCAGAGAGGAAAACTCTGACTGTTGTCTGTGCTTATGCGCCGAAGAGCAGTTCAGAGTATTCTGCCTTCTTGGAATCTTTGGGTGGTGTCCTGGAAGGGGTACCGCCCGGGGTAGTCATGGATTGGCCATAACAAACACCATGTTCGAGCATAAGGTTGCTCATAAGTGTACTTGGTACCAGAGCACCCTAGGCCAAAGGTCGATGATCGACTTTATAGTCATATCGTCAGACCTGCGGCTGTATGTTTTGGACACTCGGGTGAAGAGAGGTGCAGAGCTGTCAACTGGTGAGTTGGATCCGATGGTGGGGAAGACTGCCGGACAGACCTGGTAAACCCAAACGTGTAGTGCGGGTGAACTGGGAACGTCTGGCGGAGGACCCTGTCTGTAGGGTTTTCAACTCTTACCTCTGGAAGAGTTTCTCCTGCATCCCGGGGGAGGTTGGGGACATGGATTCTGAGTGGTCCATGTTCAAAGCCTCCATTGCAGAAGCAGCTGCTCGGAGCTGTGGTCTGAAGGTCACTTGGTGCCTGTCGCGGCGGCAATCCAAAGACCCGCTGGTGGACACCAGCGGTGAGGGAGGCCGTCATGCTGAAAAAGGAGGCATTTCGAGCCTGGTTGGCTTGTGGGTCTCCCGAAGCAGCTGACAGGTACCGGTTGGCCAAAAGGGCGGCAGCTGTGGCGGTTGTGGAAGCTAAAACTCGTGTGTGGGAGGAGTTCGGGGAGGCCATGGAGAAGGACTTTCGGTTGGCCTCGTGGAAGTTCTGGCAAACCGTTCGACGCCTCAGGAAGGGGAGGCAGGGCTTTATTCAGGCTGTGTACAGTCGGGGTGGAGAACTGTTGACCCGTACTGGGGATATTGTCGAGCGGTGGAAAGAGCACTTCGAGGAACTCTTGAACCCGATAAACACGTCCCCTATGGAGGAGGCAGAGCCTGAAGACTCGGGGGGGAGGGGGGGGATCTTCGTCCATATCCGTGGCAGAGGTCGCCGAGGTAGTTAAGAAGCTCCTCGGTGGCAAGGCGCCAGGTGTGGACGAGATTCGCCCTGAGATGCTGAAGGCTCTGGACATTGTTGGACTGTCCTGGTTGACACGTCTATACAATGTCGCGTGGGCATCAGGTACAGTACCTGTGGAGTGGCAGACCGAGGTGGTGGTCCCTATTTTCAAAAAGGGGGACTGGAGAGTGTGCCAACTACTGCGGTATCACACTTCTCAGCCTCCTCAGGAAAGTTTACTCTAGGGTGCTGGAAGGGAGGATCCGACCGATAGTCGAACCTCGGATTCAGGACGAGCAATGCGGATTCCATCCCGGTCGTGGAACAGCGGACCAGCTCTTTACCCTTGCAGAGCTGCTGAGGGGGTCATGGGAGTACGACCTGCCAGTCTACATGTGTTTTGTGGATCTGGAGAAGGACTATGACCGTGTCCCCCGAGGGGCTTTGTGGGGTACACTGCGGGAGTATGGGGTCGCGGGCTCATTGCTACGAGCCGTTTGGTCCCTGTACGACCAAAGTGAGAGCTGTGTCCGCATACTTGGCACTAAGTCAGACATGTTTCCGGTGGGTGTTGGACTCTGCCAGGGCTGTCCCTTGTCTCCAATCCTGTTTGTGGTTTTCATGGACAGGATTTCGAGGCGCAGTTGTGGTGGGGAGGGTTTTCGGATTGGGGGCCTCGGGATCACATCTCTGCTTTTTGCGGATGATGAGGTTTTGTTGGCATCCTCAGACCATGACCTCCAGCACGCACTGGAGCGGTTTGCAGCCGAGTGTGAAGCGGCAGGGATGCGGATCAGCACCTCCAAGTCCGAGGCCATGGTTCTCTGCCGGAAACCGGTGGATTGCTCCCTCTGGGTTAGGGGCGGAGTTGCTTCCCCAAGCAAAGGAGTTCAAGTATCTCGGGATCTTGTTCACGAGTGATGGGAAAATGGAGTGAGAGATGGACAGGCGGATTGTTGCGGCGTCAGCAGTAATGCAGGAGTTGTACCGAACCGTCGTGGTGAAGAGGGAGCTGAGCCGTAAAGCGAAGCTCTCGATTTACCAGTCCATCTACGTTCCAACACTCACCTATGGTCATGAGCTTTGGGTAGTGACCGAAAGAACAAGATTGCGGATACAAGCGGCCGAAATGAGCTTCCTCCATAGGGTGGCTGGGCTCAGCCTTAGAGATAGGGTGAGGAGCTCAGACATCCGGAGGGAGCTCGGAGTGGAGCCGCTGCTCCTTCGCATCGAAAAGAGCCAGTTGAGGTGGTTTGGCCGTCTGATACGGATGCTTCCAGGGAGACTTCCTTTGGAGGTTTTCCGAGCACATCCGTCTGGGAGGAGACCCCGGGGTAGACCCAGAACTCGCTGGGTGAATTATATATCTCGTCTGGCCTGGGAACGCCTCGGGATCCCCCAGGAAGAGCTGGAAAGCATTGCTGGGTGGAGGGACGTCTGGAACAACCTGCTTCGCCTGCTGCCTCCGCGACCCGCTCCCGGATATGCGGAAGAAAATGGATGGATGGATGGATGGACAAAAGTAAACCTATAGAAAGCGTTTTCTTGCCAAATACTTGGTCACAAAAAATGCTTTTCTTCTATTTTTATTTTTGGATACCACTAGAAGAAATACTTCTCGGTAAATTCTTAAGCATTTACTATAAATGTGGTACAACTTATGTAATGTCACATACCTGTATCGTAAAAACTGTGAAAAGGATGTTGAGGGTGATAACTGAGATACTGTCATTTTTGAAAATATTCCGGATACTGCTGTTTCCAATTTGATTGTTGGTATACAAAACATGCCAATGCATGCCAATACAAGTAAGGGTTGTTTCTCTTTCCTCTTTTCTCAGAATCAATATATCGGCGTGGAGCCCGGCGCTGGAGGAAGCTTTACTATGCCAGCGGTCACGCCTTTCAGGCCAAACGCTTTAACAGGGTGAGACATGATACTGAATTTTATTCAACAATGCTTTTCACTGTAAGAAGTAACTATTTGATATTCTGTATTTCTAATATTTCACATCGCTCGCTGATATGTTGTCAATTCAAGCACAATACCCATTTTACATGTAATGAAAGACATCCGCTACCCTTAAGTAATTTTTGTCTGTATTGGTTGATGGAGCAGGAGTGATGGTGTTTATACAGAACAGTATCTCCAGTGCAATTTGATTCTTGACAAGCATTTGTTCATGTTGCAAAAGCCATTTCCTTCCTCTTTAGCTTCTTCTAGAATAGAGTTTGTGCTTGTTTGTGATATTGATTTTTCTCTGTCTGCCCTCCTGAGCAGCGAGCCCACTGTGCCATCTGTACAGACCGAATCTGGGGTCTGGGAAGACAAGGCTACAAATGCATTAACTGCAAACTGCTGGTGCACAAGAAGTGCCATAAACTGGTGACAGTGGAATGTGGCAGACCTATGATCCAGGTGAGATCTGTGATGTATGTCATGCTCATTAATTTGATGACAGTAGATCACTGTGACTCATACAGACACTACAAAATAGCTTCTATGCTGATTATACTTAATGTTGAATATTTTTGTCCAGGAACCTACCATTCCCGGCCAACCATTGAGTCAGTTAGACCCAAATGAACAGCCAGGTAAGACAATTTCCATTTACAAATAGAAATCAGCCAACACACTTGTTTGGACAAAAATAAAAAAAATAATTTATGGACTGGCAGCCCAGAGAGACAGTCCTCTGAGCTGTTTATCTGTTGCTCCTTATTGACTTCTGTTTATAAGTGTGAAACTGTCATTTAAAAAAAAAATAATTCATTTGATGTTTTTAAAAAAATATATACTACCACTTTTAGATATCTTTCCCATGACATGATGACTTAAATTTACTTACTGCCGACAGCTTTTGACCCCTGTCCTAAAAAGACAGTTTTGTTCATGTCAAAAAATGTTGAGACCGTTATAGTCTATGTCTGTGTAGGTTCTCATTCATCCAGGTCATGGTTATCCAAAGTTGTTTAAATCATTAGTGGGATCACTTTATTTTTAGTCTCAGTCTTTTTGTAAGATTTACTGGCTAAGAGACAATATGTGTAAAAACACCATACTTGTCTGTCAGGAATAAACACTCTGACCTTGGGATCTTGGCTGCTTCAGTGTGACTTTGGCCAAGTACAAGTTGGTCAGCTGCATTTGGGGGTTTACATCCAGCACAAGAGTTAAATCCAGTCAGGTGGTTGAGAGGTTGACTGGAATGACAGAGCTTAGGATCGTAGCTGTTATTGTTAGAGAGGCAGCTGAAACTCATGCTATAGATGCTCCTTGGCCATCTGGAGTGTTGAGGATTGCAATTATAGTAATGATGGGATGCAGATGACTTTTTTTTAGCCTATTCTAAAAGCATCTATGTTGAACTATAAGCACTGATATCAGTTGGATAATTGTTTATGTTGCGATGTGCTGTTACTAGTATGGATCCAAAAAAGAGTCAGTCTTTGTTGTTTGGTAAACAATGCAAAGTGGGTATTTTCTTTTCTAACGAAGCAGAGAAAAAATACTTTAGCACAGCACAGCTGTGAACAAAGCGTGTGACTGTCTCTCACCTATTTTCTCCCCTTCTTTTTTTTCCCTCTCATGCCCCCCCTCCTTCTGTCTGTCTGTCACTCTGTCTGTCACTCTCTCTTCTCCTGGTCCCCCCCCCCACCCCACCCCCACCCCCCTCTCAGGCCCTCAGAATAAAGACTCCAGAGAAAGCTTGACTTACGATGGAGAAGAGAAAGAGGTGAGAAAGATATCTTTTCAAATGTTGATATGTGACTCGGGCTGTCACCCTGGCATGTTGACTAGATGAATATATGTGTATATATGTATGTTTACAAACACAAATAGGCTCTGTTTGTTTGAGAGGCAGGAAGAATAAGATCACCTGTAATTTAAAACAGGTTTTTGTCATCCTCTAAATGGCTTGCATTTGGGTGATCCCTCTTTCACCTTCTGTGCCTGTGTGATATAGAGTGCATGCAGTTGTAGGCACCCTTGCAGTGCTGTGGATATTGATTTTCTTTGGTGGAGCTAATAAAGTAACCTTTTATCACAGCTCTTAACACCAGAGGCTGATTAATGACTTGGGATGTAGTTTGGGCTTTGGTGGGGAGGATTGTTAGATGAAGCAGGACAGCTGGAGATGCACCAAGAATTGTACAAGTTGGACACAGATAGACAGAGATAAAAGAGAGCAAGCTAAATGATCTTATTTACAAGTACATGTCTGACTCTGGGAAGCGAGGTTGCCAGGCGAAGACAGGCTAGATGGATAGGTAGTCAAAATGGTTCACTACAGAAGAGATTACAGGAGGGATGATGGGTGGGGAAAAGTTAAAGGTGGTAGTCTGGTTTACAGGGAAGTTGGACTATACTATATCAAGTGTCTAAGCTATTGGTAGGACCATAATGGTATTTCTACTAAGATTTATTCTCAATAAGAGATGTTTGGTGTAGTTTTCATCCCATTTACAAAATCACCCAAAAGTAATGGCCCTTGTTGAAACAAAACCATTCGCTATGTCAACAGTTTACTGAGAAAATGATTTGGAGTTTGACGGCCAAAATGATGCATAATCAAATGTCTTACAGTTCAATTACTGTTCATCATATGGTGTTGTTGGTAGAAAGGTTTTAATGCTCTCTCTATCACTGTGTTCCAATTTCCTTCCTTGTCTGCTCCCCTCACAGGCACGTAGCAGCAGAGACACAGGAAAATCGCCCTCCAGTCTGGGCCTAGCAGATTTCGATCTGTTGAGGGTGATCGGAAGAGGCAGCTACGCCAAGGTGCTGTTAGTGCAGCTGAAGAAAACAGAACGTATTTATGCCATGAAGGTCGTCAAGAAGGAGCTGGTCAATGACGATGAGGTAAATCTAAATAGTTGCAGATAATGCTGATGCCGGAACTACCTATCAAATGTTTTTTAGCCTTCATTTATTGGCCCAATTTGAGCAAGACAATGAGGGCTGTAAACATAAAGGCAATATTCAACAATTAATGCAATAAACTATTAATAAAATGCAATGAAATGTAATGACAGAATTAGTAAAAGAGGGCTTCACAGCTTTATTTGTGTCTATACAGGCATCAGTATCAATCCAGTTGTCTTCTTTACTGCTGAAGGTTGATAACATTTCTTCATAATATCATAAACAACCATGGGATGCACTGTTTGTCTTGCCATCTGTGTAGGACAGTGGAAGAAAGGACACTAAAGACAAAAGTAGAAGCTTAAATAAGATAATGTTTATGTATTTGTTTAAAATTTAAATTATTGCAATAGAAATTAGTCCAGTTATTTTCCGAGAAATGCATCAAATATCCGACTAGTCACTTCAGCTTTAGGCTTTTCATATGATCTTAAGACAATGATGTCATGCAAGTGAACCTCCATTTTATTGGAAAACATGTCTTTATATGTTACAGCTTGTAATTTATGTAGCCATTATTTAGCCATCATCAGAAGTTTAAACATTATCTCTAATACAGTATCTCAGAACTGTGTCTTTACATCTGTACAGTGTAACAACAACAGCATGCCTCCCTCTATTTAGATGTAAGGAGGTTAATTAATAGTGAAGTCATCAATCTCATGTCACTGCCATGTATGATTAACATAATTAGCACAATTAATGGAAGCTGTTATTCATAGCACAATGAACATTTGTCTTAGACTGAACCTCCATCTTGTGTATCTTGTCTAAAACACTTGGACTTAAGCTGACAGACCTCTTCGAAGCTACCAGTCTTTCTAAAAAGGTGTAGATAAACTATCGTCATCAAAAATTGATCTCAGTGAACACATGTAGCAGCACAGCCAGCAGCAATAGGAGTAGTTAGCCTTGATTAGATGCACTCAGTGTGATTGACAAATTGACAAGTACCTCTCGATCAATGGTGAAGTCTTCTGCTGTCCCTGCCCTGTCAGCGTGAGCAGCATCCATGTCCAGACATATTATCATCTAGACATCAATATAGGCCTGCTGCTGCTTCTCCTGGCTCAGCCCTTTTCTCTTGCTGCTGTCCACCTTACACGAGTGAACCTCAAGCTTTGTAGCATGGTTGATGAAACTCCGTGCTTATTCAGCTTTTATAAGTTCAAGGGTACTATGCCAGAATGATCTCTGATTGACATTTGGGTGTGTCTTTTGTGCGTTTCTATTCCAGGACATTGACTGGGTCCAAACAGAGAAGCATGTCTTTGAGCAGGCTTCTAATCATCCCTTCCTGGTCGGCCTCCACTCCTGTTTTCAGACAGAAAGCAGGTTAGTGTCTTTGTTTGTTTTTTTGTTTGTTTGTTGTGATATCACTTGAGGAGAGGAAAAGGGATGGAATTAAAATGTTTAGATAGAGCTCTTTATTGTCCCGAAGGAAATTTGTTTTCACAAGCTGTCATGTCACACATCATAACATACATACAAGGACAAAAAAAAAATTCACAATATGACACACAAAAATAGAGTTCAAGTTCAGCGCGGTGGCTTATTGAGGATGACGATAGCTGATGGAACAGAACTTCTGTTGTAACAGACATAATGCCATCTTAGTGCTCGAAATCTGCGTCCAGAGGGGAGGAGCTAGAACATGTGATGAAGAGGGTGTTCAGTGTCCGAAATTATTGATCTGGCGAGACAGGCTATTGCCTTATTATTAAGTTCAGATATGTTAGGTGTAGGTTGATGTATAATTTTAGATGCAATACATGTAATTTTAACAAGTCGGTTTCTGTCTGAAACTGATAAAGTATAGAAACAAGAAGAACAATACAGCAGAATGGACTGGATTATACTTTTGTACAGCAGCAACAAGAGATGAGGAGCAACATGAAGTTTTTTAGCTTAGCAAACCTCTGTACCCTACTCTTTATCAATGTTTAAGGCTTAATGCTTGAGGCTACATTAGCTGCTACTAGCAGTAGTCGAGTTGCATTGCATGTAATGAAGGCACCAGGTTTTGACAACAAAGAATAATGTGTAGAATAAAAAAGACTACGTTGCCATTTCTTCTACATTGAATTTGCTCCTTTTTCAAAGCTTCGTCATTAGTTTGTCTCGTTTAGCCAGCCCATTCTGCAGAACGTAATGGTTTAGATGCACCTTACTGACTCTGCTGTAGGGGAAACATTCTGGTTTGTTTATATTTGTTTAAATTAATTACAGTAGTCTTAGGTAGAACTAAGCAAAAGATGGGACTTTGGTGTTCCCTCAAAATAGTTACAGGTGAAATTGTTTTGGTGGAACATTTGCACACATGGAGATGAGCACTGTCATTATCTGTCATAATCTACCAAAAAAAACTGCAGAGTTGCCTTACTGTATAAATCAAACCTTGAAATTTTTAGTGTGTTTTAGGCTGAAGTTGGTCTTTGCTCAGTGGGTTTTGAAAATGGTCACAGGTAGCTAGTGGAAGGAGTGGATGATGGCATGTAAAATTAATGCCAAATGGCAGACTTATATCAACAGCTTACATCCAGGGACTCATTGTCTGACAGTGTTACAGGAGTACAATTGCTAAATCAGTTGAGTACTGCTGAAAATGTATCAAAATGTGATTAAAGCATACAGTCAGGTCCATAAATATGTGGATGTTGACACAGTTTTCAGCATTTTGGCTTCATACACCTCTACAATGGATGTGAAATGAAGCTATCAAGATGTGCTGTAAGTGCAGATTTTCACGTTTAATTTGAGGATATTTACATCCAAATCAGGTCAGCGATGGAGGAATTACAACCCATTATATGAGCCTTCCACCTTTTTAAGTGATTAAAGGTAATTGGACTAACTAACATAATGATAAATCAAATTGTCACTTTTAATATTTGGTTGAAATTCCTTTGTAGTCAATGTCAGTTTGAAATCTGGAACCCATAGACGTCACAAGGCACTGGGTTTGGTCCCTGGTGATGCTCCTCCAGGTCTCTGCTGTTGCTGTCTTCACTTCTTGCTTGTTCTTGGGGTATTTTCCCTTCAGTTTGTCTTCAGCAAGTGGAATGCAGCTTGATTGGATTCAGGTCAGGTGACTGACCTGGCCATTGCAGAACCTTCACTTTCTTTGCGTTAAAATATTCTTTGGTTGCTTTCGCCATATGCTTCGGGTCATTGTCCATCTGCACTGTGAAGCACTGTCCAGTGAGTTCCGAAGCATTTGGCTGAATATGAGCAGATAGTATTGCCCAAAACACTTCAGAATTCATGCTGCTGCTTTTATCAGCAGTCACATCTTTGTAAATATAAGAGAACCAGTTTCATTGGCAGCCATGGATGTCCAAGCCATTATACCACCATCACCAAGCTTCAGTGATGAAGTGATCTGCTTTGGATCTTGAGCAGTTCCTTTCCTTCTCCAGACTCTTCTCTTACCTGGAAGAAGATGATCTTTGTCTCATCTGTCTGTAGGATATTGTATAGGATCTTGTTCCAGAACTGCACAGGCTCTTTTACATGTTTTTTTTGGCAAACTCCAATCTGGCCTTCCTGTTTTTGAGGCTCACCAACAACCTTGTGGGGATTCCTCTGCATTCACTCTGGTAAAGTCTTCTCTTAATTGTTGTTCTTGATCTGGCCAACTGTTGTGAAGGTTTTTTTTCACCAGATAAAGGATTCTTCTGTCATCCACCACACTTGTTTTCTGTGGTCTCTGGGTCTTTTGGTGTTACTGAGCTCACCAGTGCGTTGTTTCTTTTTAAGAATGTACCAAACAGCTGATCTGACCACACCTAATGTTGGTGCTATCTTTCTGATGGTTTTGTTTTGATTTTTCAGCCTAATGATGGCTTGCTTCACTGATAGTGACAGCTCTTTGGACTTCATATTTAGAGTTGACCTCACCAGATTCCAAAGACAAATACCACATTTGAATTCTAAACCTTTTATCTGCTCCATGTAAATTAAATAATCAGGGAATAACACATACCTGACCATGGAACAGCTGAGCAGCCAGTTGTCCAATTATTCAAAGGTGGAGGGCACATCTAAAATATGTTGTTTCTTCTTAACTGTCCACCTGATTTGGATGTAATTCTTCTCAAATTAAAAGTGAAAATCTGCACTTCAAGCACATCTTCACTGTTTCATTTCAAATCCACTGTGATGGTGTACAGAGCCGAAATGCTGAAAATTGTATCCATGCCCATATATTTATGGGCTTGTCGGAGATGCCTGTTTACAGAAACCATTCTGTCTTGACAAATCCTAGCCATTTCAAAATGACATACAGTGCTTCCTCCCCTGCTGCTCCTCTGGTTAAGGTATGCTTACGTTTAGGTAAACAAAACACTTGAAGGTGAGTGGAAGAGTGCAGTCATGGGGAAAACCCCGGTCATAGTAAAAGCCCCTGAAAACTTTATTTATGACATCAAACATTCCAACAAAAGTTAAAGTTTCGAACAAAAAGTCCTTTGTTTAAAAATGTTCAGTGATTACCATGAAGCACAAAAGCGGAACTTCTTGTGTGTCTTTCCATTCTCAGCCCATCCATTTCTCGATTGGTGCATAGGAATGTTTCACATTACCATTTTCTAAATGTAAACCAGTGAAAAGACCACCAGCAAACCAAGCAATGTATAGTGGATCCAGGAAGTTTGAAATTGGACATTTTACTCAGGAGTCTCTAAAAAATTCTTTAGCAATCACAAAATTCTTCTTTACTTGGTACATTTTTGATTATTGTGTTTGTTGATATTTTGTGTCAGAATTTGTTTCAGGTGTATTAAAAATGCTTAACCAAATTTATAAAAGATTTTAAAAAACCCATTGCGGACAGCACCCTGACAGATTCTTTTAGATGATTAAACAAATGACTAATTGTGTTCAAGTGAAAAAATAATAAACTCAGCAAAACACTTGCATCTTTCCACAGACTCTTCTTTGTTATTGAATATGTGAACGGTGGAGATCTCATGTTCCACATGCAAAGACAAAGGAAACTTCCAGAAGAACATGCTAGGTAAAATCAAGCTGTTTGTCTCATGTGTAATTAAAACAAATAAAACAAATGTAATTTAATGTCTTTATGTAGCTACAGCTTATTTTGATGAAGGATTCTGTTCTCTCTCCCTTTCAGATTCTACTCAGCAGAGATCAGTCTGGCGCTAAACTACCTCCATGAGCGAGGAATTATCTACAGAGACTTGAAACTGGACAACGTACTGCTGGATTCTGAAGGACACATCAAACTCACAGACTATGGCATGTGCAAGGTGTGGTTTACAGATTAATGCTTGTTCTAATGATAGCACTTTGGATAAAAGCACCTGCAAAGCTGCAGAAGTGTCAGTTTACAGCCCCCTTGAATAATCTGACGATCTTTTTGTTTTTGCAGGAGGGCTTAAGACCAGGCGATACAACGAGCACTTTCTGTGGTACCCCCAATTACATCGCCCCCGAAATACTCAGAGGAGAGGATTACGGTGAGAATTATAACATAGAGGCACTTACCAGAAATGGTATCTGATGATGAGGCATTATGTAGGAATAGCTGAGATGCTACTCTCAGCTATGATAATGGATGCTGCAGTGATCCAGAACCTGGGTAAACTAAACTATGTGAAAAGCCTATCCCCAGCAACATAAAAAATAAAACTTGTAAGCATCTCTGTGGGTACAGTGGAACTTAACCAGTAAAAAAATTGAAAATGAGAAACAAACGCTAAAAAATAGCTAGCAAACTAAAACAATCAGTAAAATAGAACTAAATATGAGCAAATACTTTAAAAAAGCATTAGAATTTGCATTGGGGCACTTGTGGCATCGTCTGAATACGATCCTCCACCTAAACTCATTATGCAGAGTACAGAGTACATTGGTTGGAAAAATTATGTGGTGAAGATTGTCTAGATGTGTGACTCAAAATTGAACGTGCTAAAGATATGTATAGCAAAGGTTCAATGTACTTTCAAGTACTGAATGAAACAGCATTTCCTACATCCCGACTGCTGCATGTACAAGTATCTATAGACGTAACAAAATAAAAATAGAAAGAGCTCCCCGATTACCAAAAATGCCATCATAGTGACCCTGTTGAAAGAATCAATGTATTAGTATTTGTGTTTTTAAGTGACAATTTTCAAATGAGTACAGCAACTGTTTTCCACCGCAGACAGTTTAACATGTCATAGAAAGAAAAGCAAAGATGGTGACAACAGAAAAAAATAATGATAACATTTAGCTGCTTCCTCAGCTGCCACCTTATTTAGTCACAATTATGCTATTTGTACTGAGACAAGTGACAGTGGTTGCAGTGGAAAAGTTTTATCATAAATAGCAACTACTGAGCTGAACAATATGTTCTCTCTTCATCAAAATTACATTGTAGACATGTAAAATATTTATGCTGGATGCACTCTGATAAGTAAGCCCACCTCGGTGCTGTACATGATCTGTTTTACCTCTTCATAGAAAACAAAAACTAGGCTTGTTAGCTTTTTTTTTATTGCATACCTTGGCCCTGCCTGCACAGTGAGGGACCAATTATGACCATTTTAAGCTTTATATGATGTGTGACTAATTGTATTTAGTGTATTACAACAAAAGTTCAGCATCTGACCTAAAATAGTGAAACCTGTGCAACAAACCATCAAAATAGGATTTCTGTGAGAAAACCTATTTGCTATTTATTTTTACTAGAGATAGGGTTTCCTGTCTAGGCTAACCTCTGTTCTGCCAGCTGCAGAATGTGCTGTCAGTGTGACCTTATTACTGTACTAACGCGGCTAGCGCAGCTAACGCTGTACTAGCACGGCGAGCAGCATGTCATTAAAAGCTCCTTGCATATACTAGAGATCTTATTCTTTGAAATGCATTACTGGTTACTGACTTTCACAAAAACGAACCACGTAGAGGACACATAAAGGATGAAACCGAAGCGCTCTCGTTCACACTGGTAGCCATGGTTACCCCGGTCTTGTGAGGTCAACTGTCCATGTCACATGACCAGAGGAGCGTCACTTGATTGGCTGGGCGTTCGATTTTGGCCAGGATCGATTATTTATGTCTAAGTCCCCTGGATGTGAACAGAAAATTTTTTTTGAAGGTGAATTTCGAACACTGAATTTTTTGACGGCGAATTTTGAACACATTGAATTTTTTTGGTAGCGAATTTTGAATGCATTGAATTTTTAACTGGTTTTTACAATTTTGATGAGCTAAATTCAGGCATAAGAAATTCACATAAATAATTTTGATTCCAAAAAAATTTAAAGTAAGAAAGTCAGCAGCTTTTAAAATTCAGAATCTGATGAGTCTGATTTGCTTTCATAGATTTTCTTTCTAATGGAACAGACCCTGGAAGTTCTGATTTGGTTCTCTATAGATAGTTCAATTTAATTAAGATAAGGACTCTTGGATTACTTAAATTTAATGCTAAAGAAGCTTTTCTCTCTCCACCCTTTTTAATCTTTTTCAAATATCATATTATGCTGGTTGCTTCAACGTTAGGTTAAGAATGTAAATATAACAGCTGTTATTCTGTACACTCAAAAGACCACTACACTTGCTTAGACAAGTTACTGTGAAGTGTGAGATTATTGGTAAAGGTGTGATTATATGGAATGACTTTAGTATAATACTTTTAAGGCGGAGGCTGTTGCTGTAGTGACTCGGGATGGGAATTTCGACTAATTTCCGAACCGACTAGTCGCTAATTTTATTGGCGACTAGTCGGTTCGGAAAACTTGCAATTTAACCCTTTAAGCGCCAAAGTCGCAACATTGCTGAACATAACAAGCCATAGCTTCAAATATACTGCCTCGTGTGCCTCATGTACTGTACACCAGGAGATGGCGGACATCTGGGACTTCAATCTGAGCATCAGTTGTGGGCGTGTTTTCATGCAAAGTTTTGGAGTTTACAGAGTTTGAAATCCGAGGAGACGAGACTCGCCATCGGAGCGTATCAGAGCGCAAGACGGCACATTTTAGAGTGAGAAAACTCACCATACCAAGAGGTCTGGTCAACGCTGACAAAGTACTTTGTCAAGTAATGGCTTACTCATATTCTGAAGAGGAATATTCACCCTCTGATGAAGATGTTCAGTCGTCCACTGAGACAGAAAGTGCCGCTGCGTCTGTGCGTAACGGCAGCGGGTCGGTGTGCCATGACAGTCCACGAGCAGCACATACTGGAGCCGATGCTTTGCTTCGGGGTGGCAGGAAGGGACGTGGTGGGTGTAGCTGGAGTGGTCAAAACACCGCTAATGATGAGGGGGATAGCGGGGGTTGAAAAAAGAGACAAGCATATGCTACTGGCAGGATCAACCAGGTAGCCCAGACGGGACGAGCGTGCGGTGCACGGCCGAGCGTAGAGCTGCATGGCGGCGCCTGGTCGGGGTGGGTGGGCACACTAGCGTTTAACCGACTAGTAAAATACTAAACGTTTAATAAATGAGTAGGCGGTTAAACGATTAAACGACTAGTCCGCACATCCCTAGTAGTGACCCAGTGGTCTGCTTTGTGCAGTTGTAAACCGCAATTTGAAGGACAAGAGTTAAAAAAGAATGTCCTTAAACATGCAAAAACATTGCTATCAAAGTAGGTATACTGCTTATTTTAAATCGTAGTTGTAAACGCATATTTGTTAATGTTTGTTTTGGGCCCCTGTTTTAGAACATGTTTGGTCTGTCTGTGCTTGTCCGAAAAAAATGAGCTTTAACGTTAATACTGTACATCCCAGGGTTCAGTGTGGACTGGTGGGCACTGGGCGTGCTGATGTTTGAGATGATGGCGGGCCGGTCACCTTTCGATATCGTTGGCAGCTCTGACAATCCAGACCAGAACACAGAAGACTACCTCTTCCAAGGTAACACTCACACTGGGAGGTTTATAGCTGGAAGAAAAACTACTGTGTGGAACCATGAAACACCTTTTACATTGACACCTTTCTAATGGCTTCTCTCAGTACCAGGCATGTGCCATCTGTTAAGGGGAAATGTGTGAAAGCATGAGTATTTTTTTTCTATTCAATATAAATATGATTACAAATGTTTTCTTAAAATTACCAATAAAGTGTTAGATTTAGAAAGTCATATTTCAGTACACTATCTAAAGCCACTGACCCTCCATTGAAGGTCTGCTGTATGTGTTGAACATGAGTATTAGTGAAAGGGATGAACACATAACAGCAGTGTTGGTACCTTCGTCTGTCATTTTATCCTCAGGGGACCGTTTGTCTCAACCTCTCCTTTTCTTGTGCACACACCTCCCCCCTTTCCTCTCACCTCCTGCAGTAATATTGGAAAAACAGATCCGAATCCCCCGCTCGTTGTCAGTCAAAGCTGCCAGTGTGCTCAAAGGGTTCCTCAACAAGGTAAGAAGGGATCACATGAACCTCTATCAGTCTTACACAGAACTTGCCTCTGAGAATGACATTATTATGGCCTCTGTTAGTAAACTGCAATCTATCATAGTTTCTCTGCCACCTGTCTGCCACTGTATCTCATTGTGGCTTTATCAACTTTTTACAAAAAACTTTTTCCTTCACCAAAATTCCAGTCTCAGGGCTTCAGACTGCAACTAAATGGTTGCTTTTTGCGACTCAAATTTGAGACAGTGTGAGTACATTTTTAATCTATTTGCGCATGTGCGACCAGTAAATTTGCTGATTTATTTATTTTTTTTAAATTACTATTGAATATTTTTTGCTACTGAGAAACTTCTGCTCCACACTTCAGCTCAGTAGTTGACAGTAATGAGCAAATGAGCTGGTTTGCCAACCGACATTAACTCCAAAAGAAGAAAGGAGACGAACACCAAAGAAGAAGAAGGCTTGCCGATGTGTGTGAGAGTGGAGGGCAAATGACGGTGAAGCTCCTGATGTTTCACAAAGCCTGTATTTACATTAAGGAGTCAGCTTTATTTTGAACACAAATTCACCTTTCTGTCCTTCACTCCTTTCTTCAGGAAACACCGTAAGAGCTTGTCCCCATTCCAGCTGCTTCTAAGTTTAGACACATCCTTTGCTAGACAGCAAAAGCGTGGAACCGTTTTCTTTCATCTTTACCCGAATTTTCGGACTTTCAGCAGCATATTCGTCATGTCAAGAAACTGCTTCTTAGAGAACCACTTCCTGTGCCGCTGGATTGGTTTCAAAATAAAAGCTTGTACCATTAAATTACACCTTCAAAATAAAAGCCTGGAGGGAACGGTTATTTTAACACTAGCAAAACAAAGGCTTGCCAAAATTGATGAACTGATCAACAGACCTTTATAAGGGTAATTTGCATGTGATTTGATATAAATCAGTGGTTTCTAAACTGGGGGGCGCGCCCCCTAAGGGGGCCGGGGAGTTATGGCTAGAGTCCCTATATTACCAGAGTAATATAGTGGAATATTTTCATCTGTGACTAGTTATGAGCCTTCAAAGGTGAGTTTTGCTGTTTACGTTATTTGCTGTTTGTTGGACAAATGTGTTTATATTACCCGCTGTGGTAATCACATCTGAAAGTGGTTTATACCGGCGGATTCATGAGAATCTAAGCTTTCCATGGGTGTATAATGTTTCTATCATCGAGTTTGCAGCTTCAGTCAATTTAGCAAAATACGTTTGCACATCTCAAGACGGCCCGAATACGGGCCGCTGAAGTTTAACGGGTACCCCGTTAAACATCAGCGGCCCGTATGCATCTCCATGCATGAAAATGGTCAAAGTCAAAATAACCACAACTGCCTAAAATCACATCAAACTTTTCTATCTGTCATTCACCCATACATCATAACATGAAAGTACATACATGGGACTAACCTGACACAAAAACGATGATGAAGTCGGTTTCCATCCCACTCTCCGGACTTTATTTTTCCACAGTTTCCTTCTTTCACTATTACTGGGAAATCTAAACATGTGAAATCCCTTCTCCGATCGATTTGTGCACCCAAAGGCACAACAGCCTGTCATTTTTCAGGTATTTAGGAAGCGAAAAAAGACCTAGAATTACTCTCTGCGGTGTAAACAACGTTAACAGGAAAACCCGGCATTCATGAATAGGAAACAAAATGGCGCCCATAGATCATGTGACCAAAATTTTTTGGACCCATCATGTTGCTACTCTGGTAATATAGGGACTCTAGTTAGGGCAGGGGGGGCTCGGTGACAAGATGGTCAGGTCTGTGTGTGTGTGCACATATGTATTGATCTGGAGTTTGGTATTGTTTAAGTAGAAATAAATGATCTCATTTCAGTCGTGGATGTGTATTTATATATATTATTGATAAAATTTGCATGCAATAGAGGTCAACCCAATCAACCAAACTAAATCATCCAGCAGCAACATTTGAAGTTCTGCTGGAAAAACACAGACCTGGCAACCCTACCTTGCTAGGCTAGACATACACAAACAATGTATGCTGCAGCGCAAGATAGCAGAGCATGGAGAAGTTTGTGACAGGAAAACGGCCAGGTAAACGGAAAGCAAATGAATCTACACCAAACCTCACAACAAGTAAAACAAAGACAAGAAAATATGACGAGGCATATCACGCCCTCAGCTTCACAAGTACAACTGTGGGTAATGAAGCAAGGCCATAGTGTTTCGTGTGTCTCAAAATATTAGCTTCTGACAGTATGAAGCCAAATAAGGTAAGGCGCCACTTGGAGACTGCACATCCCGAACACAGAGAAAAGCCAGTCGATTTCTTCAGAAAGAAACTACTTGACTGTCATGAACAACGGAGTCGCTTCAATAAAGCAGCATATGTACCTGGAAATGGCCAACTCGCCTCATATAAGGTCGCCTACAGAGTTGCTCAGTGTAAAAAGCCGCACGCTATTGTCGAGGAATTAATACTTCCTTCTTCTATTGACATGGTTTCAACCATGATTGATGAATCAGCAGCAAACAAACTAAAGACAATTCCTCTGTCAAACAATACTATCGGGAGGCGCATTTACGACATTTCAAAAGACAGAGGAGCAGCTTAATGATAGGATGAGAGACAATCGTTTTGACCTGCAGGTGCATGAAGCGACTGATAGTAACAAAGACTGTTTTTTGATAATATACACACGTGGACAAAATTGTTGGTACCCCTCTGTTAAAGAAGGAAAAACCCACAATTCTCACTGAAATCACTTGAAACTCACAAAAGTAACAATAAATAAAAATTTATTGAAAATTAAATAATCAAAAACAGCCATTACTTTTGAATTGTTGATTAACATAATTATTTAAAAAAACAAACTAATGAAACAGGCCTGGACAAAAATGATGGTACCTCTATAAAAGATTGAAAACTATTTGACCAGAGTGACATGATTAACTCAGGTGTGTCATTTAATTGACATCACAGGTGTTTCCAAACTCATAATCAGTCAGTCTGCCTATTTAAAGGGAGACAAGTAGTCACCCTGCTGTTTGGTGAAAAGGTGTGTACCACACTGAACATGGACAACAGAAAGCGAAGGAGAGAATTGTCCCAGGACATCCGAAAAAAAATTATAGACAAACATCTTAAAGGTAAAGGCTATAAGACCATCTCTAAACAGCTTGAAGTTCCTGTGACAACAGTGGCTCATATTATTCAGAAGTTCAAGACCCACGGGACAGTAGCCAACCTCCCTGGACGTGGCCGCAAGAGGAAAATTGATGACAAATTGAAGAGACGGCTCATTCGAATTGTATCCAAAGAGCCCAGAGCAACCTCCAAAGAAATTAAAGGTGAACTCCAAGGCCAAGGTACATCAGTGTCAGATGGCACCATTCGTCGTTGTTTGAGCCAAAGTGGACTTCATGGGAGACGACCAAGGAGGACACCACTGCTGAAAAAAACTCATAAAAAAGCGAGACTGGAATTTGCAAAAGTGCATGTTGACAAGCCACAAAGCTTCTGGGAGAATGTCCTTTGGACAGATGAGACCAAACTGGAACTTTTTGGTAAGGCACATCAACTATGTTCATAGACTCAAAAACCAAGCATACGAAGAAAAGAACACTGTCCCTACGGTGAAACATGGAGGAGGCTCAGTAATGTTTTGGGGCTGCTTTGCTGCATCTGGCACAGGGTGTCTTGAAAGTGTGCAAGGTACGATGAAATCTGAAGACTATCAAGGCATTCTGGAGAGAAATGTGCTGCCTAGTGTCAGAAAGCTTGGTCTCAGTCGCAGGTCATGGGTCTTCCAACAGGACAACGATCCAAAACACACAGCCAAAAACACCCAAGAATGGCTGAGAGAAAAGCGTTGGACTATTCTAAAGTGGCCTTCTATGAGCCCAGATCTGAATCCCATTGAACATATGTGGAAGGAGCTGAAACATGCCATTTGGAGAAGACACCCATCAAACCTGAGACAACTGGAGCTGTTTGCTCATGAGGAGTGGGCCAAAATACCTGTTGACAGCTGCAGAACGCTCATTGACAAATACAGAAATCGTTTAATTGCAGTGATTGCCTCAAAAGGTTGTGCAACAAAATATTAAGTTATGGGTACCATCATTTTTGTCCAGCCCTGTTTCATTAGTTTGTTTTTTTAAATAATTATGTTAATCAACAATTCAAAAGTAATGGCTGATTTTGATTATTTAATTTTCAATAAATTTTTATTTATTGTTACTTTTGTGAGTTTCAAGTGATTTCAGTGAGAATTGTGGGTTTTTCCTTCTTTAACTGAGGGGTACCAACAATTTTGTCCACGTGTGTACGTAGATTCATTGATGCCAATGATTTGAAGGAGGATTTGGTCTTCTGCAAACGTGTAACTAACAGAGCCACTGCAGAGGAATTAGTCAAAATCACTGACACTTATTTGAAAGAGGCTGATCTGAAATGGGAGGACTGTGTGGGGATCTGCACTGATGGGGCTCAGGCTATGTCTGGGAAACGAGGAGGGCTGCAAGCGCTCATCAGGCGCGTCTCCCCCAATGTGCAGTGGACACACTGTATGATACATCGAGAGGCGCTGGCGTCTAAACAGCTGAGTCCCGAGCTGAACGACATAAGGCAGACATCATTGCCACAGTGAACTACATCAAAACAAGACCCGTCAAATCCCGGATTTTTGCAGCTCTCTGTGAGGAAATGTGATCCGACCACACAGCCGTTTTGTTTCACAGTGAGTCCTGATGGTTGTCACGTGGGAAGGTTCCTTCCAGGGTGTTAGAATTGCGCGATGAAATCAGAATCTTTTTGGAGCAGGAAGGTAATGAACTTGCTCACAAGTTTAGCAATAACAACTTCCTCATGAAACTTGCATACCTCAGTGACATGTTTCAGAAACTCAGTGAACTGAATCTCCAGATGCAGGGCACTAAAACACATCTTCCACAGCTGGCAGATAAAATCACATCATTTTCAAAAAAACTGGAGATGTGGGAGAAACGAGTGAAAGGAGGGAATATAGACTCATTTGAGAGCCTGAAATCATTCATTGAGGACAACAAGCTGCAGAACACATTCATGCCATGCATGATAAGCCACATCTCTGCCCTATAGGAACAGTTTCTGAGATATTTCCCAGTGGAGGATCCTACTGAATATGACCCCTTCAGTTCAGCACCAGCAGCTGACTTCAGCGCTGCAGAAGAGGAACAGTTCATGGATGTCAGCTCTGATTCAACAATGAGATTGCACTTTATAGACCCTCCAGAAAAATGCGGGCTAAAATCCTTGATTATGCGAATAAATATGCGGGGGTTTTATGTCATTTTATGTGGGGAAATTGCGGAAAGTTGCAAAGTATGCGAATAGTTGTGAAATATGCAAAAATATGCGCGATTCACCTGCCGTCTGGCCGCGGAGGGATGTGTCCTCTAATCAGACACTGGGACTGCTGCGGGGTTACTGGACTAACAGGCTGTGCTTTGGGAGGGGGAGAAGCACACAGCAGCATCTGCTGCTCGTTGAAAACAGTAACTGCAGAATGATCCGAGTTTTCCTGTCAGTCTCCAAAACGGCAGAAAAAGTCGCTAGATTTGTGGCTAGTCGTCTTTGACAAAAAAAGTCATTAGGACGCTTTGGAAAGTCGCTAGATTTAGCGAGAAAGTCGCTAAGTTGGCAACACTGGTGCCGCGCTCCACATTAGCTCGTGCTTCTAGTGTGTGTGTGTGTGTGTGAATGCGCGAACTGATGATGTCAGGCCGGGCCTCACATAAAAACACACTCACAACTCCATTTATATTGGTTATAGTTTTCTCATTTTATGCGGAAATTGTGAAATCAAGCGGGACCCGCATATTTCTCTTTTTTTTCGTGGAAATGTGAGATTCTTGCGGGAATTATGTGCTGTTTTGTGGGGATTATGTGGCCTTTTGGGAAAAAATTGACCCCCGCATAATCAGCGGCATTTTGATGATTAATGCGGGAATTCATGCGATCGCATAATCGCGTTTTTCTGGAGGGTCTAACTTTAACTCAGACTTTGGCTGCATTTTGGATTGGAGTGGAAATGGACTACTCACTGCAGGGCAGGAGAGCCCTGACCACACTTCTTCCTTTTGCCACATCTTACTTGTGTGAGAGAGGTTTCTCTGCAGTTGCCTCAACACAAAATACAGATCAAAGCTGGACACTGAAAATGAGCTAAGAGTGGCGGTCTCACAGCTGCAGCCTCGATTTGAGAAAATCTGCAGCCCAAAGGAAGCCCACATCAGTCACTGAAAGGATTGTGGGACTTGAAGTGTGACTAGAAATGTTGTTTTTGCAGAGAATGTTTGCAAGTTTTTGTTTATTACCAGAGAATTGTTAACATGCCGTTTTTGTGCAGAGAGTAAATTCTGAGTCTTGAAAGGAATTAATACTGATCGTAAAAATATGAGATTCATGTTCCAAAGTCACTGCTTCCATTCCAGTGACTTATTCATTTATGTTTTTAGGAAGATGTCATACTTTTGCAGTTTTCTCTGTTAATAAGTTCAAATACAAAATTGAGATATGTTTGCTGCCAAGTCACTTTTAATGCTTCAGCTCTTAAAAATGATGTGTTCCTTTTAAGAGTTTTCAGTAAGATGTCACAAACTAAACTTCATATAAATTCTACAGGAGTTTGTAAGCAAAAGATGTGTCTGAGAGTGTGTTGACGTGGCTGCATACAGGTAGGGGGGGCCAGAAAATATTTTTTTCTTCCAAAGGGGGGGCCCTGCAGAAAAAGTTTGGGAACCACTGATATAAATACATAACATTCACATGCATAACACATGCCTGTGCTCCACACAAGGTCTTTTTTATTAAATATTTCATCCACTGGAAATTATATGTCAGCTGAGCAGCCTTGGCGGAGTACTGCACTCTCTGAGTGCTTTTCCTGTTATGTTGTGTTAACTGCTGCACAATAAAATGTGAATTGAAAACATAGTTTCTGCATTTATTGTTCAAATATTTATTAGTAATACATTGAAAATGAGAGGAAATGTGAATATTTACTTTGTCAGTCAATTTTGGTGTGCGCCCCTAAATTTTGTGCTTGCACTCCTAAAATTTTAAGTTAGGTGCCACTGTGCTCCTAGGAAAAAAAGTTAGTCTGGAGCCGTTGAGTCTGTTTTTGCAACTTCCTGTCCACTTTTCTTATGGATTATTTAAGTTGGTGTCTTTCTCTACCGGCATCATCTCTCACAGGATCCCAAGGAGCGTCTAGGCTGCCATCCGCAGACAGGCTTTGCAGACATCATGGGTCATCCTTTCTTCCGCAATGTCGACTGGGACCTGGTAAATAATTTAGTTTTATTTTGTCATTGTTTCTATGTCTCTCCACCCTCTCCTTTTTTGACTTTCCTCATTCACCACCTGATCATGGTTTTCATCATGTCAAATGAAGGAAATCAGTACTGGTGCATGTGGGTTCCCAAATAGTTCAAAAATAAATCCATGTATTGATCGCGGAGAGAAGCAGAAAAACAGAGGTGATTCTACACAGCAGAAGGTCAAATCTGAGTGCGCCGGGTCACCCTCTCTCTGCTGTACTGCTGGCGTAGTCACTCTGTTAAAGCTCAGAGTTATTGACATTGAGATGAGACTTGTGTCCTTGTGGAAGGAAGGCAGTTAGAAACAGACAGGCCAGTCAGATAAGATGACTAGCACATGAACTGAGACAGGAAACCAAAGATGAAGAGGAAATGAGAGGAGACAGATTATAAGGAGGTGAGATGTTACGCGCCAGATGTCTGGATTGTGAAAAAATGATTCATGTCCATGAGGAGACCAATAATAAATCTTCAAATTCTCTCTCATGGAATAGTTTTATTCTAATTTCTGTGTGGAACAAGCTTTACTGAGGTTCCAGTAGTCACAGAAACTGGTGTTGCTCCTTCTGTGGTTTGTAGTCTCTTATCACTGATACTGAAAGCCATGTTTGACTGCTTAACTGGTGTCTGTGTCTGTTTCCCATGTTTATTGTTTATTCTTGAAAACCAGTGTAATTCTGAATGTGGAGCATATCGATTATTTTAGTAATCGCGTATTCTAACGATTATTCTGGTGATTAATCAAGTAATCGGATTCCGCTGCGGACTTATCAGTTGGAAATTATACAATGACTGGGAAGCCTTGGCGGAATACTACGCTCTCTGAGTGCTGGTATGGACTCAAATGCAGCTGGATCTAAGACCTGCCCCCACTCTACTTCCCATTGCCTAATGATATTAGCAAAAGCTGCGTTCCCCTTATTCCATTGGTAGATGAACTCGATTGGCAATGTAGTCCTATCTTTTTTTTTTTCCTCGAGCCAAACATTGGCGCCACATGCCGGAATTCTGGCACGGTGCCTGAATACTTACAGAAAGCATACGGTGAAGGTATAGTGTCCACTAGATGCGTTTTCCCTTTAGTTAACATGCCACATCTGAAAATCGCACGCATCGTGGGCGGTCAGTAGCAGGCCACAACATTGTCACATGACGGCGCTAGAGCTTCAGCGGGCCACTACGTGGTCACGTGACCGAGCTTTCAGCTTGACAGTCCAACAGATGCATCTGACAAACACAGCGGCTGGGCTGTAAACTTTCTATTTTATTTCGAAAACACTTCGGGGAAAAGTATTTCTGAATTTAAGCATCTGAAGCGAGAAATAAGTTGTGCAGCAGCTGAATCTGTCCTAAACTAGCAGTTCACCGACAACTAGTTTAGACAACCGTTTAGACCGCGGACTGGTTGGGCACTTCTACTGTAAACAATAGGAAAGCTGCGCTGGTTAAAATAGAAGCATCCCGTCAAATTTAAGTGACCTGGGGTCTCGCATGTAGTTGATTAAACAAAGCCTCAATTAAGAGAATTTTGCCTCAAGGATTTTTAGTAGGGATGGCTCGATACCACTTTTTCACATCTGATACCGATATCGATACCGCAGCCTTGAGGATCGGTCGATACCGATCCGATACCGAAATGATTCTTTTTGTCATTCTAAAAGTTGTTAATAATACATGGATGTAATTTGCTTGATACTGACATCTAAAAACACCACGTTCATTGTACAGCAACTGTTCTGGTCCCCTAAAGGAAGAAGGAAAAGATGTGACAACAAGTTATGTGTAACTGCTGTGGCTTTATTAAAACTTAAAGCTCACATTGCTTTTAACAGCATTTGTAAACACAACAGACCCAGCTGTACCATTCAAATGTTTGAAATAAAACTGCAACTTGGTGCACATATTTAAATTAAACTAAATAATCCCAGTGTATAAACAGAAAAGTCACATTATACCTCAATGGCATTGCAAGGCTGCAATAAATAATTTTATGCATTAGCATAAAATAATAGCATCTTCACTAGAACAATGTAGGTAGTACTCAGTAAGTTACACATGGCTTCTCAAGACACACAATCAAAGCAATAAAAATCTAGGCTATACACCTGATTTGCTGCACCAAAACCCCTCCCAGAAAAACAAGGGTAAACAGTGATAGTGCAATCTAGTGTCTTTCTTCTTTTGCATGCAGCCGCTGATGTTGTACTGTATGTAAAACACTCATGAAACTAAATATTAGAATGAACACTATTCCAGTACTCACATTATGTTCACAAAAAACAATAAAACATGCTAGCTGCCTGACCTTGAACTGAAAATACTTAAGCTGCCTTGTCTTGCTACATGAGGGACAGATCTTTCTTCAGAAAGATTAACATTTCAGCCTTCTCAGCTGTCAGTCTGCTCCTTTTTTCGTCAATAATGTTGAAAGCTGTTCTGAAGAGCCTCTCATTCTCCACACTTGTTGAAGGTGTGCAAAGTAATTTAGCAGCCATGACTGCCAAGGAGGGCAGTCTCCCAGGTGTGGAATAAATAATTTCTATTCTTTTCTATTGTTAACTGGTCCAGTAAAATAACAATCATAAATGATTTATGTACAAAGTGTTTAGTATAATTAAGTATAGTACTTATGTATAAAGCACGAGACATATATTGGTACCATGTCTTGCATTCTTGGGGGAGTCCAATTTTAAATAGGGAGATATAAAGTTTTCTCACTGAACAATTATTTTATTGACACGTGTACAACACTGATGGAATATAAGCGATTAAACCTTGTCCTAACGTTCTCATGCGAGTGAAGCTGAGAGCAGTATAGGATCTCCCCTGATGCCATTTAGACACCGGTGCGGATGAGAAGAGGAGAGACCTGTCACCTAATCATATTTAACACGAAAACATGTCCACAGTTCGCTACTTAATCACATTTAACCCGAAAAACAGTAGAAAACAACAACAAAAAACAGTAAACGTACAACAGAGAAGCCGTCAAGTGGCCACAGAGGGAAACGTAAGGCGCACGCATTCACGCAAAGGGGGAGTCTGATTTTTTCCGGGGGGTCAAAAATACTACAACAACCCACATTTTCCACGACACAAGGTGGTTGGTCATCCAGCAAAATGAACTTGACAATTTTCTCTGTTATACAGTGCCTATCATAAGTATTCACCCCCTTTGATGTTTTACCCTTTTATTGCTTTCATAAATCAATCATGGTCAATAAAATTTGGCTCTCTCAACACAAAAATTTATTGGAAAAAAAACTCTTTAGTGTCAAAGTGAAAACAGATTTCTATAAAGTAATATTAATGAAAGAAAATTATATAAATGAAAATAATTGTTTGCATAATTATTCACCCCCTTCAAGTCAGTATTTAGTAGATGCACCTTTGGCTACAATCACAGCAGTGAGTCTGTGTGGACAGGTCTCAATCAGTCTTGCACATCTGCCCACTGCAATTTTGCTCCATTCTTCTTTGCAAACCTGCTCAAGCTCTGTCAGGTTGCGCGGGTATCGGGCATGAACAGCCCTTTTCAAGTCCAGCCACAAATTCTCTATAGGATTGAGGTCTGGGCTTTGACTCGGCCACTCCAGAACATTTACCTGGTTCTTTTTTAACCATTCCTGTGTAATTTTTGCAGTATGTTTTGGATCATTGTCTTGCTGGAAAATAAATCTTCTCCCAAGATGTAGTTCTCTTGCAGACTGAAAAAGATTGTCCCCCAGGATTTCAGTGTATTTTGCAGCATTCATTCTGCCCTCTATCTTTACAAGCCTTCCAGGTCCAGTTGCTGAGAAACATCCCCACAGCATGATGCTGCCACCACCATGCTTTGCAGTTGGGATGGTGTGTTTTTGGTGATGTGCAGTGTTTGGTTTCCACCAAACATGACGTCTTGTCTGATGGCCAAAAAGCTCAATTTTGGTCTCATCAGACCAAAGAATCATCTTCCACTTGACCATGGAGTCTTCCACGTGCTTTTTGGCAAACTCTAGTCGAGATCTAATATGACTTTTCTTCAACAGTGGCTTTCTCATTGCCACTCTCCCATAAAGCTTTGACCGGTGAAGAACCCGGGCAGCAGTTGCTACAGGCACAGTCTCTCCCATCTCAGCAGCTGAAGCTTGTAACTCCTTCAGAGTAGTTGTAGGAGTCTTGGTGGCTTCTCTCACTAGTCTCCTACTTGCACGGTCACTCAGTTTACGAGGGCGGCCTGATCTAGGCAGATTCACACAAGTGCCATATTCCTTCCATTTCTTGATAATTGATTTCACTGAATTCCGGGGGATGTTCAGTGCCTTGGAAATTTTTTTGTAACCATCCCCTGAATTGTACTTCTCAATAACCCTTTCCCTGAGTTGCTTAGTGTTGTTCTGTCTTCATGGTGTAATGGTAGCCAGGAATACTGATCAACCACTCTGTGGACCCTTCAGACACAGGTGTTTTACAACTCAGTCACTTGAAACACACCCACACCACTCAGGTGATCTTCATTTCACTAATTGTGAGACTATTGGCAACAATTTGATGGACCTCTATTGAATTAGACCAATAAATTAAAAAGGGGTGAATAATTATGTAAACAATTATTTTTATTTATATAATTTTCTTTCATTAACATTACTTTATAGAAATCTGTTTTCACTTTGACATTAAAGAGTTTTTCCAATAAATTTTTGTGTTAAGAGAGCCAAATTTTATTGACCATGATTGATTTATGAAAGCAATAAAAGGGTAAAACATCAAAGGGGGTGAATACTTATGATAGGCACTGTATTTTGGCGTTAGAGCGAGTTTTGTACACTTCTGTAGTGCTTCCTGCAATGATGGTTGCTGCGGTTCACTTATTTTTTTGCACTCGCCTGTAAAAAGTCTCCGTACTGCTTTCCATGATGCTTCTGCAGATGCTTTATTAAGTTCGTTGTGTTAAAATATCCGGTTTTGCTGCCACCCCTTGAGACACTCATTTTGCAAACGTTGCACTCAGCTATTTTACTTTTCTCCTCCGTTCACATATAGTAATTCCACACGACAGACATGACCAGCTCTGCAGGTTTCTGTCCACTCTCTGCTCACGTGACGAAAACACGGGCACGTGGCAACCATGGCAACAGCTCGTCTGTGTTAGGGCATGTCGTGAAAAGTGAAGATGAGGATATATGAGACAGATTGGGCTTATGGATCGGATCCAACGAGTTCTAATAAAAAACTCCGATGCTCGATCCAGTCATTTTGGCCTGGATCGAACTTGATATCGATCCAGCGGATCGGATCTAACTATCCCTAATTTTTAGTAATCGAATAACTCGAGAAATCCTTTCAACCCCAGTGGAGCAGGAAATTAACATCTGAGCCTTTATTTACAATCACTCATTAGTAAACTCAGAATCATTTGTAGCATACCAGTGAAATTTAAACCAAGCTTATATATGCTTCTGAAGCCTCCTGTTTTCAGTTTCAACAATGAGAAAGTTATCATTTAGGAATGAATAAGATTGCTGTTTTATAATACCATAAAGACAAAGTAATGTCAGTGAACTCAAAAGACTCCCAGGCTGTAGAGATGAGATTGTAGAGTTGAAATTAACATTTATTTTTACTTACTGATTAATATATATTTTTGAAGCATCTACACTGGCAAGAGACATGGATTGAGTAATTTTTTTGTCTGAGCTGTCTGTGCATATGTCTGTATGTCATAAACTTAATGCTTTAGCAATGCTTTAAGAAATTTCTTAAAATATTAATCAGATGTTGACCTAAACTAAAGGTTGAATTGGTTAGATTACGGTAGTCAAAGGTCGGGGTCAGTGTGACCTCACAAAACGGCTTTTCTTAACCAAAACTCAAGAATTCATATGTTCAACCATGACAAAATTTCACACGTCTAGTAGGACAGCTGATGAAATAATAACTTTTATATCCAAAAGGTCAAGTCTGAACAGACATGAATGTGAACTGCAACTTGATACATATAACTGTAACTTGGTTTGCTATTCAGTGAATTGCTTAGATTATAACGTGAGAAAAATGGGCAAATATACACTCCAAAAGTTGCGAGAGCACAGAATGATCAGAACAACAGCCCAAAACCCCAAATTTAATTTACAATGATGTGGAAGATAAAAAAGTAGCAATTCCTCACATTTGAGAAGCTTCAAAGTGGCAATGTGCACACAATCAAAATAGTTAACCAGGGCTCAAGACTGCGACTATATGATCGCATTTTGCAACTAAAATGTGAGACAGTGCGAGTAATTTTTTTTAATCTACTGGCGCATGTGCGACCAGTAAATTTGCTGATTTAAAAAAAAAAAAATTATTATTGAATATTTTTTGTTGCTGACGAACTTCTGCTCCACACTTCAGCCCAGTAGTTGAAAATAATGCCAAATGAGCTGGTTTGCAAACCAACATTAACTCCAAAAGAAGAAAGAAGGAGACGAATACCGAAGAGGAAGAAGCCGGGCCAATGTGTGTGAGAGTGGGGGGCAAATGACGGTGAAGCTCCTGATATTTCACAAAGCCTTTATTTACGTTCAGCAGTCAGCCTTATTTTGAACATAAATTCACCTTTCTGTCCTTCATATCACTCCTTTCTTCAGGAAACACCGTAAGAGCTTGTCCCCATTCCAGCTACTTCTAAGTTTAGACACATCCTTTGCTAGACAGCAAAAGCGTGGAACCGTTTTCTTTCATCTTTACCCGAATTTTCGGACTTTTCGGCAGTGTATTCGTCATGTCAAGAAACTGCTTCTTAGAGAACCACTTCCTGTGCCGCTGGATTGTTGCAAAATAAAAGCTTGTACCATTAAAAATACGCCTTCAAAATAAAAGCCTGGAGGGAACGGTTATTTTAACACTAGCAAAACAAAGGCTTGCCAAAATTGATGAACTGATCAACAGACCTTTATAAGGGTAATTTACACTTGAGTCGGTAAAAATACATAACGTGCACATGCATAACACATGCCTGTGCTCAACACAAGGTCTTTTTTATTGAATATTTCATCCACTGGAAATTATACATCAACTGAGCAGCCTTGGCAGAGTACTGCGCTCTCTGAGTGCTTTTCTTGTTATGTTGTGTCAAGTGCTGCACAATAAAATGTGAATTGAAAACATAGTTTCTGCATTTATTGTTCAAGTATTTATCAGTAATACGGTGAAAATGAGAGGAAATATGTATATTTACAGCCATGGCCATAAGTTTGGACACAAGTACCATGACGCTTGTGAATCTTAGAAAATACCACAAAATTGTCACTTACAATACAGTACACAACTCCTAAGAACTATAGTAAGTTTCATATTTTAAAAAAACATCAAAAGAGTTTGGTGTCATTTTGTTATTCTTACCAAATTCGGTTGTGAAAGTACTGCATTTTTTTTGTTATTTTCTTCTAATATTATGTTTTGGGAACAAAGTTGTTCCAATTGTTGGAATTTATTGATAATATTATATCCCTTGTTGATTTGTTGACTAATTAAACTGGTGCTGTCAAAAAATATTAGTTATGTTCTGTAATAGACATCAAAACAGACATAGTAAGTCATGCTGTGTCCAAACTTATGGCCATGGCTGTACTTTGCAAGTCGATTTTGGTGCGCGGCCCTAAATTTTGTGCTTGCACTCCTAAAATTTTAAGTTAGGTGCCACTGTGCTCCTAGGGAAAAAAGTTAGTCTGGAGCCCTGTTAACGTGATCTTCTCTTGATAGGCTTACTCATTTGTCAACTATCTGTTTCAGCCCTAATTTTATGTAGGTACAGTTGAATTAAATAGTGATTCTATGACAAGTCAAATGTATTCAAATAAATGCTATGAATAGATTTTTTTATCTGAAGACTGAGGACAGTTGACTTAAATCTCTTTAGCAAGAAAATAATTATATAGCAAGATTTGCTGAATGCCTTTAAGAGACTGTTCATCTGAAACTGTGTCCACGTGTGAAGAAGCAGGCATGTTTTATCTCCAAAGGCAGACAGACATGCCGCTAGATGACAGGACAGACATACAGACAGACAGGGCAGTCTGCCAGGGATCAACATGACCTCTTTTCCCTGTTTGGTCTGGAGCAGAGACCCAGCAGTCGGTCAGAGTGTCTGGGCAGATCGACTTACACCACTCCCACTCCCTTTCCCTGAAAGTTTGCCCTGTGCTGTGCCCTTTGGCCTGCAGGGGGAGCAGCTGTTGGCTTCCAAAAAAGTATGGTTGTTTTGGATACTGAAGAGGTCTGCTGAGTCACCTGTACACTGTGATAAATGTAATCATGCGCAGAGGCAAAGCACAGGTATTCAACAGGAATTTTGATCACTTTTAAAGAAACTGGTGTCAGTCACTTAACCAATGTACTGATTTAGTCAGTGAGGATTGAAATAAAAACTGTCATTCTTTAGGCTGGGTTTCAATACATTTTAAATAAATTATAGCTTCATAGTGGGTCTTGGACTCTTGTACTGCAACTACTAATCATCTGTTATCTGCTGAATATTTTGTTATCATTTTGTCTATAAAATATAATGTGATGTTTTCTTAAAATGCCATATGATTAAGGCTCCTGTAATGAGTTTACATGATCAATGACACTGATGCTGAAATATTTACACATTAGTATTATTTATTTATACTTAAATTCCTTCTAACAAATTTTGCACATTTTTAGATTAGCTGATTAAGCAGTGAAATAGTTTATTTGAATTGAAAATAGTCATGAGTGGTAACCCTAAAAGTGATGTTGTCATATTGCTTGCTTTGCTCAGGTGACACTTATTTCATTGGCCAAAATATATAGTTCCCCACTTTCTAGAATCTTGTTGAAAATGTATTTGTTTTTACTGAAATTAGACCCTCCAGAAAAACGCGGGCAAAAATCCTTGATTATGCGGGCTAAAATCCTTGATTATGCGGGCTAAAATCCTTGATTATGCGAATAAATATGCGGGGGTTTTATGCCATTTTATGCGGGGAAATTGCGGAAAGTTGCAAAGTATGCGAATAGTTGTGAAATATGCAAAAATATGCGCGATTCACCTGCCGTCTGGCCGCAGAGGGATGTGTCCTCTAATCAGACACTGGGACTACTGCGGGGTTACTGGACTGACAGCCTGTGCTTTGGGAGGGGGAGAACCTCACAGCAGCACCTGCTGCTTGTTGAGGACAGTAACTGCAGAATGAGCCGAGTTTTCCTGTCAGTCTCCAAAACGGCAGAAAAACATATCAGAACATCAGAACCGCCAGAAAACTTGAGTAACATTGATAAATTCTTGTCCCCGATTGAACTTCCTAAGCTTGGCCAGGAAGATCAGAATAGTCTTGATCTCCCCTTCACACTAAAAGAAATTGAAAAAGCTCTGGGCTCATTGCAGGCAGGCAGGTCACCGGGGAGGATGGGTTTCCTCCAGAATTTTATAGGGAATTTAAGGATTTACTCCTTATTAACTTAGCCTCTAAGACTCAAACACTCCCTGAATCATTCTCTACAGCCATAATCACTGTAATTTACAAAAAAAATAGAGATCCATTGAAATGCTCTTCATATCGGCCAATTTCATTGTTAAATACAGATTATAAATTGATTTCCAAGGCCCTGGCTAACAGAGTTGGACAATACCTGCCACAACTAATAAATTCAAACCAGAGTGGCTTTATTTCAAAACGCTCCCCAACTAATAACCTATGTAGACTCTTTAGTATTATTCACTTAACAAAATCTGAAACAGAGCCCAGCATAGCTGTGGCTTTAGACGCTGAAAAAGCCTTTGATAGGTTGGAATGGCCATATTTATTTAAAGTGTTGGCCAAGTTTGGGTTTGGCCCACTATTTATTAATTGGGTTCAAACTCTCTACCATAAACCGCAGGCAAGAATCAGCACCAATGGACAGATTTCAGCCACATTCCCTTTAAGTAGATCGAGTCGACAGGGATACCCTTTGTCTCCTGCACTTTTTGTCTTGGTGATTGAGCCCTTAGCTGAGGCAATTAGACAAGATCCAGATGTGAAGGGCTTTCAGGTGGGTCAGACAGTTCACAAAATTAATCTCCTAGCAGATGACATTATTTTATACTTTAAAGACCCTGGTAACTCTCTTTCCAAATTACAAACTATATTAAATACCTATGGGAGTATTTCAGATTATAAGGTGAATTTGGAAAAAAGTGAAATTATTTCACTGACAAATTTCGACCACTCCAACCTTCAGCGCAGGAGTGTATTTAGATGGCCTATTGATGGTATAAAATACCTTGGGATAACTGTAGACAATAACCTTAAAAACTTGTATAAATTGAATTACCTCCCACTGCTCAGTAAGATTGAAGATGATTTACATAGGTGGATGGGTTTGCCTCTCACTTTGTACATTCATTTTAATACAATTAACTCTGCCAATCAACCAAGATTGCAATATTTATTTCAATCCCTGCCTATTCCACTTCCACAATCCTTTTTTAAAACTCTTAATAGATATGTTAGACCCACTTCCACAATCCTTTTTTAAAACTCTTAATAGATATGTTAGACAATTCATCTGGAACTGTAAAGCACCCCGGATATCCATGACAAAGTTAACGTGGGACTATGGTTCAGGGGGACTTCGATTACCCAGTTTTAAAAATTACTACTTGGCAGCTCAAATGAGGTTTGTTTCATCATTTTTTGAGGGCAGTGACGCTCCCTCTTGGACACATATTGGGCTGCATCTCCTGAAAGAAAAGGTCCACAGTGACTTCATTTATAAACATAATTCTGGAACTATAAACAAGAGGACAGATAATCCTATATTGAGGCATCTGATTAAAATTTGGTATGAGGTTCACAAAAGTCTTGGATTGAAGGTTGGATTGCCACCTAAAACACCTTTAAAACAAAATGAACTTATAACCATGACTATTGACAATAAGATTCTGGATATATGGCATCATAAAGGAATCCAACACTTGGAGGACTGTTTTGACAAAGGACTTTTCATGTCATTTGAACACCTGAAGAGGAAATATAACTTGTCCAATCAGACCTTTTTCTGTTATCTCCAGATAAGATCCTTTCTGAGAGCTAATCTCGGTCCTGAACTGACTTTGCCTGTCATGAATGATATTGAGAGATTTCTTTGTGAGGGGAACACATATAAATTCATTTCTAAAATGTATCGCCTGTTGATGAATGAATGCCCAAAACCAGGTTTGCATAAGTCTAGAATGAAATGGGAGTCGGATCTTGGTGTCACAATTGATGAACAGCTTTGGGCAGATTTATGTCAGAGAGGCTTGTCAACTACTATCAATGCCCTATAATATTCAACATCAATTATACCATACTCTGGAAAAGTTACATTCATTCAAATCTGACCTGTCAGAGATGTGCTTCAGATGTGATACTGAAGTTGGTTCCTTTCTACATTGTACCTGGCACTGTAACAAAGTGAGGCCTTTCTGGCATGATATCTGTTCTACTTTAACCAGGATCACAGGAGTTAATGTCCCACTGGACCCAGAACTGTGTTTATTGGGGAATTTTACCTGTATTGATGCTTCTCTAAACAGTGCACAACTCAAGTTTATGCAGGTTGCTTTGTGTGTGGCCAGGAAGTGTATTGCAGTGTCATGGAAATCTGATTCCCCTACTTCTATTGACAGGTGGTCTTTTGAGATGAATAGTTGCATCCCCTTGGAAAAAATCACATATCGACTCAGAAATCGATACAATACGTTTTTGAAAATTTGGCAGCCATATTTAGACCATATCGGTACATCTCTTACTCCAAGTATTTAATATAGTTGTTTGTATTACGTTGTACACTGACTGTATTTTTTTTTATTATTATTATTATTTTTTTTTTATTTCTCTTGGGTGGGGGGGCCCTCTTTTTTAAGGTAAGGAAGTTTACCCTTCATGCCTTACCTTGTGTTATGTCAATATACTGTTCGTATGGTGATAGGTTTGTAAATATTGTAAAACTGAAAATAAAATAGTCCAAAACGGCAGAAAAAGTCGCTAGATTTGTGGCTAGTCGCTTTTGACAAAAAAAGTCGCTAGGGCGCTTTGGAAAGTCGCTAGATTTAGCGAGAAAGTCGTTAAGTTGGCAACACTGGCGCCGCGCTCCGCATCAGCTCGTGCTTCTAGTGTGTGTGTGTGTGAATGCGCGATGTCAGGCCGGGCGTCACATAAAAACTCACTCACAGCTCCATTTATATTGGTTATAGTTTTCTCATTTTATGCGGAAATTGTGAAATCAAGCGGGACCCGCATATTTCTCTTTTTTTTTCATGAAAATGTGAGATTCTTGCGGGAATTATGCACTGTTTTGCGGGGATTATGCGGCCTTTTGGGAAATAATTGACCCCCGCATAATCAGCGGCATTTTGGTGATTAATGCGGGAATTCATGCGATCGCATAATCGCGTTTTTCTGGAGGGTCTATGAAATGATCAAAATACTTGGAGATTTAAGTCCACTGATCAAATAATTGATTATTTGAAAATAATTGCAGTAGCAGATTATTCCTTTTTAGGGAAAATATTCATTTTAATGTTGGTGTATTCATGACTTCTTTGCTGTTTTATTAGCTGGAGCAGAAGCAGGTGGTCCCTCCATTCAAGCCCAACATCTCAGGGGAATTCGGACTGGACAACTTTGACGCCCAGTTCACCAATGAGCCCATCCAACTCACGCCTGACGACGAGTGAGTTCCTACTTCGTTTGCTGTCATTTTCAAGTGTAATTTTCAGTAAATTTATGTTCTTTTTATAACATTTTTAATCCCTTTTTTATTTTAGTGATGTGGTCAAGAAGATTGACCAGTCTGAGTTTGAAGGCTTCGAGTACATCAACCCTTTGCTGATGTCAGCAGAGGAGTGTGTGTGAGGGATGTGACATCTGTGCTCATGCACGCCACCCACACGCACACATGAACACACACTCATGCACGTGTTTACGTGGCGTCTCAGTGTCTTCAAGCTGCATGGTTACGAGACAGCCTGATGACATCAACCTTCTGTTTGAGCGCCGCACATGCACAGTAGAACACTTATTTGCCAAAACTAGTCTCACACTCTGCCATTTATAACCACTTGCCCTTAAGCCTACCTTCTTTCTTAATTATTTTTATATCATGTAAATCTGCACTGATATCAATTCTCTCATCGGGGGCCTCTATCAGTAGCCAGTGTGGCTACAAAGTTCTTCCAAGGTTGCTGTGCGTGGGGGCAGGAGGGATGAGGCACGACCCCTGACAGACTGAGCATCCTTTCCTTCCACCTGGTGGGTGTTTTCGATTTTATTTGTATATATACACAAAACTACTATTGAGGATATTTGTTAGTCAAGGCCTTTTTAGCTTCAAGCCACAGTTGGACAAAACTGACATTAATTGTCATTGTGGAATTAGCTTTGTTGCGAAATCCCTTCTGTAGAGGAAAGAAGACTCATAACAGTAGCCTTTTAAAATGGAAAAAGATAAAAAAAAATCTATATATTTTTCTCATGTTTTATTTAATAACATACCAGTCATTGTCCAGCCTGAGTAACACCACTAGAGGAATACTCATCTTCTGGAAAATAAGAGTCTGCTTCAGGTCCCTTCCCCCAGAATGTAGGAACTTCAACCGCACTATAATGCTAATACTGAGGTAATGCTCCCAAACTGTGAATGAAAGACCTCGCTGTGGTGGAAAATGGGGCTGGAAGAATAGCACATAATTCCTGAATGCTGGAGCAAGGGATTGATTTTGCTCTGCTGACCATCCATGAAATTCACACAGGACCAAAAAACAGAAACAGTTTTCTGAAAAATGTCTTGCTGGTACGTTTTAGAGGGTACAGTATATAAAGGAAGATGTGCTGTCCTCTGTCATAAAATTTATATATTCATTTTTTGGGGGCTCATTTTTAGTACTATACCTTTCTGTTATCTTTTTTAAAAAAATATATTTTCTCCATTCCCTGTGTTTGTTGTAAATCAGAATGTTAAGTGATTGTTAAAATGAGAGCTTGGCTAGAAGCCCAAACCTATGACACAGTGCAGTTTTGGTCTTGAAGTGTGGTTTTAAAACTGCACTCTGTCTGCTGTGCTCCATTTTTTCCTATATGTAGTCTGCAGTTTCAATGAGGTATTTTATAAAACTGCTTTAAAACATGTAAGAGGTGTGATGATTCACTCTCTGCTCCTTGACTGTAACGACACTAAGTGATGGTGGAAGAACCGCCAGACTATCTTCCAGTCGAAGCATCTCTCTGTTTGTGTTCATGTTTTTGGGCTCACATAGTAACCAGACCAGAGGAACACATTCATCTGTTACACTTTTTACTTTTGCTTTCCTGTTACTTTTTTTGTGAATAATCAGATTTAATTTAGACTTTTTTTTATCACTACATTGATATCAAAATGTTATTTGGTGAAGCCAATGGAAACACTATTTGTTGTATTTCTTGTGTTTTGGGGATGTTTACCATCTCTGGTGAACTTCATTAATGTTCAAAGAAAAACAGATGGTAAAATAAACATTTTATTTCTCTCCTTGTGGTAATATGCATTTGTGTTTGTGTGGGTCTGTCATTCATTTAAAACTGATTTTTTTTTCTGCTAACAGAACTACCTTGCTTATATATTGTTGTCTTTTGCTCTGGAAAAGTTTTTTTTTCCCCCGAAGGTACCTCCTCTTCTGTCATGTTATATCATCTGTATCTTGATTTCAGGGTGTGATTCTGTGTTTTGCAGAAATAATTTATGTTCCAGCAATAGTCAACTTAAGGGGTCACTGCTGTGGTTCATCGGTGGTTAAATATTTCATCATAGTTCAGACGGGGACCAAAGTGTTTTTAATTGCTTCTGAATATTTTCTTTCTTTTAGGATAGAAATAAAAAATGCTTGATAGGCCTGGTTCTTTTGTTGTATCAAGGGGCAGGTCTCATTTTTCAGCGTTCGACAAGACTTACATCAACAAATGTTAATATTTATTTTAAAAAGTGAGTTGTATAGACAAATGTATGCTTTGTGATGCACTGCTAAACCTAAAGACAGTCTGTTTCATCTAAGGTAGCCAACTATTGCTGTTGCCATGTGAGATTTTAATTGTGTTACAAGGTTGTGTTTGTTGGGCTCTACCTGAGCCTGGTATTACACAATCAGTTTTCAAAATTAAGTTGAGGTGCAGACTTAAAAGTTTTGTTGTGAGTCAAATATACTGAAAACTGATTACTGAAATACAAAATGTGCAATATTTTATTTCATTATTTTTATTGTCATTGACATAGGCAAGAAATATTTCTTGTTCCAACATACAGAATCTCTACAATAGAGCAAAGACTGTAATTTGTCACACATCTGAGATGAAGAGTTAATGAGGTTGTTGATGCTGCTTGTGGAATGTTGCCTCACTCTTCCTGAGGGGTTTGGTAAAGTTGGAGGACAGCATCATGGACACGTCTATCTGACATTCAATCAATCAGGCCTCCAGAAGGCCTGTTCTCATCTTTTGCTTGTGATCTTTGGCATCGTTTCTTTTTTAAAAAGCTGCATGTTAGAGTAGCCTTTTATAGTCTCTGGTCAAAGGAGTGTCGTTCTATTGCTCACTATCTGATCATTGTCCCTTAATGTTACGCCTGACCAGGCTGTGAATTACCTCAGTGGTTGAAAATTGGTCATCAGTTTAAAAGCTCAAAAACTTGTTGTGCACAGCAGACTACATGCAACACTTTTTGTATTACAAAAGAAATCAGACTTTGAACCTTTTCTATAAATTAGTAAAGAAGACCATTTACATGGTGCATTCATATTTTTGTTCAGTGCAGTGTATGTGTATTTCTGCTTTGTGAATGCTGATGATATTCAGGAGGTTTAACTTTTTACAGTGGTCACTATCTTAGTTTATTGTGTTGGCGTGTTGTAGCACTTAGCAGCTGAGGTTGGTGGGATGCAATCAACTTTTGGCAGCACTAGAGGAAAGGTCAAAAGTCCCAGATGTCAGTAGGATTCATCCTTTGGAGACTGGTTTTTACAGGCAGGCTAGCCTGGATTGATGCTGCACGTCAGTCTGTCTCCTACCAAAGTACTACTGTGCTGGCCACAGACCTGAGCTCTCCCCACATGGGCAACTGGAGAGAAGAGAATTAGACTTGAGACTATACGCTTGAGCTTTTCCACTTCAGCTGCCTGTGTCTCCACTGGTCACATGATTCTAGCCTGGCTTACAGAAGGTCCTTGACATCCACAGAGTTGAAAAGGTCAGTGACACTGTAGCACTCCCCTCTGCCCTCACACAGTGCTGAGTATTAAAAGGTGAAAAAAAGGGGTCATGGAAATGATGTCAAAAATAATAAAATGGATTGATTTGTGTGCAAGTGGTGACGAGAAACCCATTGTGTGAGGCTTATTTCACGTCCTGCTTCACCAAACAATTGTATATTGTCTCGGCTGAAGTAGATTTTGTGAAAAATGACTCCCCTTGTATGACTGCATGAGACAAATACAGCATCGGCTCAGGCAGGATGAGGATAAATGTCTTTGCATAATTGTGTATTCCCATGATGGTATGTTTGACATTGTTCCTCTGCCCTCTCCGGTAGAGAACTGGGATACTCCTCCCCAGGCACTGTGCCTCCACATCACCCTGTGGAAGACACAGGGAAGACTAACCTTGTATAATTAATGATGTAAAACGGAGGAGGATCTGGAAAAAAAAAAAAAAAAAAAACCTGTTGTAATTGCACTTATCTTGTTGGGTGTTTCATTTTGTCCCTGAAGAGATTAATTAAGCAGCAGCACAAGAATCATACTTGGAGCTAAATGCAGTCCTTTAGTAAAACATACACACTGCAATGTAAGGTGCATCTAGTGCTCTACTTGGCAAGTCTACACACTATCATACTGTATTTAGTGGTGCTCCTGACTAGTGCAGTTAGTTAGTTACTTAACCTCCATAGTTAAGCATGCTTGTTCCATTCTCCCTGCAATGTAGCTAAAGATGGGTGTGTCAGTGACTGTAATGGAGGCATCTTGAGTCCTTGTGTAAGCAAAGCATTTGTTTTATTAGCAGACACTTGAGATGATTCTCCATGACCGCCCAGTTAAGGAACACCTCCATACTGTGTATAGATCAAGTACACGTGGAGCAGTGAAGGAGCCCTTAGAGTTATAGGCGACCTGGTTGAGCATTAAAGGAGCAAGATCTTAATATATAGGAGTCAAATACTCACAACAAAAACTCAACAAGCCCCTTGACTGCAGTGCTATCACTGTTACAAATGCAGATAATACGAGACTGCATGACAAGTTGTGTCATTTGGGAATCCCCTGGATAACGTACATGTCTGTCACATTTCTGTCTGATTTCATCTGCACTCTTTCCCAGTGCAATTTGTATTTTTGTTATGTGTTGTCATTTTTTATGTAACAGCATTTTAAGTCTTTCTTAAAGACCGATTCTGGTAAAAATCAAGTTTTTCTTTTATCTGTCAACCATTCCATGTGGTATTTTTTATATGCTGGAAGACACAGCTTGGACTTTCTGTATTTTATTCTGTTATTAATGTTGTTGTTCTTTGTTGTTCTTCGGTTTCCAATTCAAACATGTATCACTGTGTTACACCAATAACTCCATTGTGTAGAGTAGAGTAATTTTACAGTGTTTGAACAGTGTTGTAGGTGAGCTGGTGTGCTCGAGCTGCATGGAGTATGGAGTAGTGGGTGGAGAGAGGTAGAGACTACATGACTACATTCTAGCAATATTAACAGTGTGGAGTTACGCCTAAAACATTCAAGGCAGAAAGAGGCTTTTAATTTAATAGGCAAAAAAAATCTAAAGATGTAACTTTGATACATGGAGATTAGTTTTAGGTGCTTAATCGATGACTAGAGAGGGACTTTAATACATAAATCACAAAATCAAGTAGTAGTCTCTTCATTTGTGGGTTTTATTGATCTTTCCTCATGAGCACAATTTTTTATGTTATTTCTTTTGCGAAACAAGGAGTGTTTATGTTGTAGTCTTTCTCTTTTACTGGATTTGCACAGGGAGGGGAGTGATTATAGCAGCTAAAGATATTAACATAAATAATAATAATAATAAAATTTATCTCTATAGCACCTTTCAAAACCAGAATAACAAATGGCTTTAAAAAATGCAACAGCAAAGATTTAGAAAAGGCTTTATAATCATAAAATCACATGAATGCTAACTAGTACAAGCGAATAGTTTAAAAAACTTTTAAATTCAGGTAAGGGGAAGCTTTGAGGCTAAGACAATTAAAGCATTTTGATGATTGGAATGCTGACCCTATAAGAGGATATCGGGACTGAGCCACTTTAATGCTTTATACAGTAAAATTCAATGTTTCTTCATTCCGTCACAACTGACCAAGCACTACAGCAATCTCATGTTTCCCTACATAGACATCTTTTCAATGACTTCCACACAGGAAGGCATATGCGATACATTAAGGGAAAAGAGCACTGGTATGAGAACAATACTAGATGCTCTGCAATGAGGTTTTGGTATTGGACTTCAGGAGAGGAAGTATTGGACAAGTCCTGCTTGGACACTCACATAGGCTATAGACAGCAGACTTAAGCTACTGAATAGCTGTGTTTACATGTGCACTGGATTTCTGGTTTTAATCTCATTGCGATGTTCATTTTTGTGCAGCACCCTTGTTTCTGATCAACTGTAGCAGTTTTGTCTTTTTCTCATAACCAACAAAATTGCTCAGAAATCAGGATAAATTGTCACAGTGTCCTGGTGTCTGTTGGGGGGGATCCAGGTAGCTTTTCAAGCTAGGATAAAGGCAAAACCCAATAATAACCAGGATGCTAGTGCCCACTCTTTCACCTTAAATATGATCCACCTTTAAAGCAATGTTTTTGTCAGTATGGTTTAATCATTTTGGTCTACTTTCTGCTTAATCCTCTGAACAGTTAGGCATCTTTCATAGAAAAAATGTTTGCTCTAATCTGTGCACCTTGGTGCAACCAATAACCCCCAATCATATGATAAAAATTCTGTGACTTTTCAGATGAACTGCAGGATGCGTTTCCACAGTGCAAAGAGGAGACAATTATGAAATCAAGTGAAAAATCTTATTGGTAGAATATCTATAGCAGGAGTGTCAAGCTCATTTTAGTTCAGGGGCCATGTGTAGCCCAATTTGACCAAGATGGGCCAAACCAGTAAAGTCAGCGCATAATAACCTATAAATAACGACAACTTCAAATATTAGCCTTTGTGTTCGTGCAAAAAATGTTCACGTTTCATGAACTTTCCTTTTTTTTTGCAAAACATTATGAACAAACTGAAATTTCTTAAGAAATTTCAACACATTTAGTCACAGGTATCTGGAAATGAACAATAGAGAATTGTACTTTGATCAAAACAACTTTCACATTTGTGTAGTTACTCTAACCCTCACACCATACAAACTAAAGTGGGAACTATTAAAGAAAAGGTTAAGTTATCCCCTTGCCTTGTAAATGTATAAAATTTATTTTATAAAATGTATTATAAAAATGCATAAAAATACATAAAGGTTGTGGCAGTGCATTGGAAAATTTTAAAATAGCAATTACTTTTACTGAAAAATTGCAGTTTATGTTGTCTCTGTAATTTTTTACACTTTTGCAAAGTCATCACGGGCTGGATTCGACCCTCTGGCGGGCCGAGTTTGGCCTGCGACACCCCTGATCTACAGTATGTGGAGTAACCTTTTTCCTCCAGGTTTAGGAACACTGGAAAAATAATACAGGTTGATTTCAGGTTTTTGAAATTTTTGCTAAAAATATGTACAGAAATTATGCGTTTTTCAATAAACATGGCTGACACACGAGACCTGATGCAACCTGCTGACATACATCACAGTATTACAGTATTTGCCCCAAACTGTCTGACATTTCACACTCTGCAGTGACGATGTGAGATCTCAGACCACCATTTCAGTAAGCATCATTACCCACAAATTACACACACCATGCACTGAACAACTTAGGACATATTTCAATATCTCCCATTGATTCCAGACAGGATGTATGAAAGCGACTGCATGGTGTCTGCCCTCAGGGCCCACTTAGTACTAAGTCCAATAATGGTTAGACAGTCTCTTGTCTAATGGAGAGGCTTATCAATGTGCTCGTCTGCTACAGTCTGTCTGTAAATCCCAACTCCCCCACCACTGACCTCCTTGTTCTTCAGCTTTTTGCTTTAGACCCCTAATGAACAATCAGTGCTGGTCATATTATTGCACATATGAGATTAATTTACTCACCACAATACACAGAGTGATGTTATTACAGGAAAATCAATGTTCCTCTTGTTGTTCTCTGGGGCTGGACAGGGTGTACACACATCTGCTCTCATAATACAACTGCTGACCTTGCTGTCAGAGAGTGAGCGAGAGAGAGGCTGTGGTGAAACGGCCGACTGTGTTGTTTATCAAAGCTTTATCAAGCCTCTCACAGACGTGCGACATCAGATTGTGGGGCAGCCAGGGTGCACTCCAGCTGAGAAAATGCCAGCATATGTCGACAGAGGATGATAACCTTCACAGATTGGGATTTACGCAAAGAGCAGGAGTTATAAATTATCCTGTACAGTCAGACTCAATAGTAAAAAAAAGTTTCCAATAGAATTCATCCATCCATCCATTCTCTATACACCGTTTATCCTCACTAGGGTCACGGGGGGTGCTGGAGCCTATCCCAGCTGACTTGGGCGAAGGCAGGGGACACCCTGGACAGGTCGCCAGTCTGTCGCAGGGCTACATATACAGACGAACACTCACATTCACACCTATGGGCAATTTAGAGTTGTCAGTTAACCTCAGTATATTTTTGGACTGTGGGAGGAAGCCGGAGTGCCTGGAGAAAACGCACGTATGCACAGCGAGAACATGCAAACTCCATGCAGAAAGATCCCAGGCCCACCCCGGGATTCGAACCGGGGATCTTCTTGCTGCAAGGTGAAAGTGCTAACCACTATGCCACTGTGCAGCCCCCAAAAGAATTCAGCCCCTTGCAAAAACAAGCAATATAACAATATAACTACATATATATGTGTGTGTGTGTTTGTACTCATTTCATAATCCCTATAGCACAATAACACTTTAGACCTTTTAGACCTTTTGACTGACCTCTTGACCCCACTGGAGGACAATCTGTATGAAGAGGGTGGAGGTTAGCTTTGGGAAAGAAGTCTTTTACCCAGTCGTCTCTTTATTCCTCTCTTCATCCTCCCTTTTTGCAAACTTGACGGGTAGCAAGCAATGTAGGTAAAACAACTGTAATGTCAGTTCATGCCAGCCAGCGTCAACCAAGGCCATGTCAATAAAATAGTCTACAATAAGACTAAAGCCGAAAATAACTTGTAGAAGTTTAATAATAACAACATCCATCCTCTATTTATTTATTTTATTTTATTTAACCTTTATTTAACCAGGTAAAAAAAACCATTGAGATCAAGATCTCTTTCACAAGGGTGACCTGGCCAAGAGGTCAGCAACACACGTCATGGTAAATACATATTGCAAAAAACAGTATAAAACATAACAATTTAAAAATGCATTTTTGTGAGTGAAAAATCGCAGTAAAGGACAGAAAATTATCAAATATGCATAACTATTCAGAAACACAGGCACTGCTTAATGGTTTCATACTGTTTGTCCATTAGCAAGGACCGAAAAGCTCCAAGTGAGATGAGCTCTGACAGCTTCAGTTCAGTCTGTATAGAGTTCCACGCTGTTGGAGCAGCAAAACTGAACGCTTTCTTCCCCAGTTCAGTTCTTACACGAGGAACAGAAAGATGAAAAACATCACAGGACCATAAAGCATAGTGGCTTGTAGTTCTCCAAAGAAGAGAGCATAAATAAGAAGGAACCAAGCCAAGAATTGCTTTGTATACAAGTGTCAGCCAGTGCGTATACCTTCGCGCACTTAAAGAAGGCAACCCAGAACGAATGTACAGGTCACAATGATGTGTAAGGCGACCATCACCCGTGACAAACCTCAGTGCACTGTGATAAACAGTGTTTAAGGACTGGAGACATTTTGTAGGAGCACCGAGATAGAGCACATCTCCATAATCAATCAGAGGCAGAAATGTTGCTGACACAAGCAGTTTCCGGGCTCTGAGTGAGAAACAACATTTGTTTCTGTAGAAGAAACCTAGCTTGACCCTGAGTTTGCTGACCAAGCCTGCAATGTGTGCTTTAAAAGAAAGCTCATGATCCAAAAGAAAACCCAGGTACTTATAATGAGAGACCAGCTCAACTGGGTTTCCTTGTTGAGTTACCACTGTTGGGACATTTGTGGGTAACTCACTTGTGTTTGAAAAGACCATGAGCTTTGTCTTTTCAGTGTTTAAAACCAATTTCAGAGTTCTTAGACGAGACTGTACAACATTAAAAGCAGCTTGTTAAAACTCAAAAGCCTGAGTGAGTGAGGATGAACAGCAATAAATAATGGTATCATCTGCATAAAAGTGATAAAATGCATTTGACACAGTAGAGCACAAACCACTGATATATATTGAAAATAAAATGGGTCCCAGGACTGAGCCTTGGGGCACCCCTTTGGAAACACCCAGAACAGTGGAGGTGGATCCAGCCACCTGCACACACTGTGTTCTGTTTGTTAAATACTCAGTGAACCAATGAGTGGCAGATTTAGAAATGCCAATGTTATGTAAAATTTTAGTCAAGAGTTTGTGATCTACTGTGTCAAAGGCTTTAGAAAGATCAATAAAAAGAGCTACACAATATTTCTTACTGTCCAGGGCCTCGATAAAATCATTTAAAACTTTAAGACCAGCCGTTACAGTACTGTGCTGTTTTCTAAAACCAGATTGAAAAGATGATAAAATATTATTTGACTCTAAAAAATCCTTTAATTGATCACTGACGATCCTTTCAAACAACTTTGCTAAAACACATAATTTGGAAATTGGTCTATAGTTATTTACATTACCAGGTTCTCCCCCTTTTAACAGGGGAAGAATAAAAGCAGATTTCCAAACTTTAGGGATTTTATTACTGATAAAACTCAGGTTAAAAATATGTGCCAGAGGCTCAGCAATAAAATCAGCAGCCAATTTTAAAAAGAAAAGATCGATATTATCAGGCCCAGGAGCTTTTCCTGTGTCCAGTCTCTTCAGAGCAATCTGAACCTCAGAGGCAGTCACAGCAGTAAACTCAAAAGGGCTGATGGTGCCACCACTTGTTGATGTCGGGAACAAGGGTGAGTTTCCACTGGGTGGGTCAACTTTAGTCAGCTCAGGATTTAAAGACTCAAACAAGGAGCCAGCAGAGATAAAATGATCATTAAAATAATTTAAAATGGCTGTCTTCAGGGGTCTATACACTGCTTTATCCTCACTAGGGTTGCGGGGGGGCTGGAGCCTATCCTAGCTGACTCAGGCGAAGGCAGGGGACACCCTGGACAGGTCGCCAGTCTGTCGCAGGGCTACATATATAGACAAACAATCACACTCGCATTCACACCTACGGGCAATTTAGAGTAATCAATTAACCTCAGCATATTTTTGGACTGTGGGAGGAAGCCAGAGAAAACCCACGCATGCACAGGGAGAACATGCAAACTCCATGCAGAAAGATCCCAGGCCCACCCCGGGATTTGAACTGGGTATCTTCTTGCTGCAAGGCGAAAGTGCTAACCACTATTCCACTGTGCAGCCCATAATAACAACATCCATCCATCCATTCTCTATACACCACTTTATCCTTTTAAAAATGCTTTTCTATGTTAGACAATGTAAATTCACAGTCTTTTTGTAATTGTATTAATCTTTTTGTGTATTTGAAAAATAAAAACAAAAAGGCTTTAAAGTAAAAAAAATAAAATAAAATTACAGATTTATTTTCCATTATATATATATATATATATATATATATATATATATATATATATATAATATATAATAATATTATAATAATAATATAATATAATAATATATAATAATATAATAATAATTAAATATGGGGGTTAGAATCTATTGTTTTCCTGTTTTTATTCTTTAAACTGCTTTGTATTACCATCCATCTATTCTCTATACACCGCTTTATCCTTTTAAAAATGCTTTTCTATGTTAGACATGTAAATTCACAGTCTTTTTGTAATTGTATTAATCTTTTTGTGTATTTGAAAAATAAAAACAAAAAGGCTTTAAAGTAAAAAAAAATAAAAATAAAATTACAGATTTATTTTCCATTATATATATATATATATATATATATATATATATATATATATATATAATATAATAATAATAATATATAATAATATAATAATAATTAAATATGGGGGTTAGAATCTATTGTTTTCCTGTTTTTATTCTTTAAACTGCTTTGTATTACCATCCATCTATTCTCTATACACCGCTTTATCCTCACTAGGGTCACGGGAGTGCTGGAGCCTATCCCAGCTGACTTGGGCGAAGGCAGGGGACACCCTGGAGAGGTCGCCAGTCTGTCACAGGGCTACATATACAGACAAACAATCACACTCACATTCACACCTACGGACAATTTAGAGTAACTTCAGCATATTTTTGGACTGTGGAAGGAAGCCGGAGTCCCCGGAGGAAACCCACAGGGAGAACATGCAAACTCCATGCAGAAAGATCCCAGGCCTACCCCAGGATTCGAACTGGGGATCTTCTTGCTGCAAGGCGAGAGTGCTAACCACTAATTCACTGTGCAGCGGGCCGCGGGCAGGAATCGAACCCTCTGCGTCCGAGACCAGCCCCTGTACATGAGTCGCCTGCTTAACCTGATGAGCCATACGGGCATGAAAAATGCTATAAGAATAAAGTCTCATGGATTGAGTGATTGGTGTTCTAATGAGTGTTTTGACGGGAATATAATGCGGACAATGTGTAGGACAAACTAATGTCCTCACTGAGTTTTCTTTGACATAGATTCAGGAGCTGCTACCGTGCTGACCCACTGCTGGGCCCTGTAACGACCCCGAGCCGCAGCTTTGGCTTCCCCTGGCCTGCCTGTCGTTATCTCTGCTCTGTGCCTTTACCCGCTCCTGGAGGAAACAGATCTCCCAGACTGTGTTACACAGTCAGACAGACAGGCGGACAGACAGGCCGAGAAACAGACGAGAGACACCCCCGCATAGTTTCCGTCAGCCGGGTGACGTCTCCGTCTCTCCGCCCGTGTGCAGTGTGACGTTACGGGTCTGTAGTGCAGCCTCTAGCTGCATCTTGTTGACGGTCCGCCAGGCTTTTCCAGTACTGGGGAGACCTCGGGCGAGTGAGGACGACCGACACACAGCTTCCAGGCAAGTGCTAATCGTTAAAAACACGAAGCTTTTAAACGAACCGGTGAAACTCGGGCTGTCCGCTGGTAGTGGATCCCGGTTTGGGATTAACGGTCGAGCTTGAATTACTGCGCTTTAGACGCAGCCGGACGGAGGTCGGCGAAGCTAAGCTGCTTTAGCCTGCCGTGTTGGTCTCCATCTGGGGTTAGCCTGCCCTAGTGTTGTGTTAGCGCTTTCGGTCCCTTCGGTTAGTCTGCTTTATCCGTCTGTGTGCTCAGCCTGCCTGCTTTAACACCGTGGAGGTGTATCCGTATATCTGTCGCGGCGGACAGCCCAGTTTGACAGTGTGTATATGCGGGCTGAGCCGAACCAGGTCAGTGTGCTGTGGTCGCTCTCGTCGCAGAGGGACCGGGTTAAGTTAGCCTGTCTTTGCTGTCGAGAGCTCGGTTAGCCTGCTTCGTAGTCCACTGTGCTGGTCAGACTGCTTTATAGACGAGTGCATGGGGGCAGCCTGGGGTAGCTAAGCTAACTAGCGCAATTAATATTAAAATCAGACTAGTGATCCTTCACCCATTTCTACAAAAATACGCACATTTCTACACGCTCACTTTAAACATAATCTTATCTACGGGTTTAAATCTTATCATCCTCAAATGCAGAATGCGTAATGCCTGATTTGAAGTGATTTGACTGTCGGTTTATCGGACAGGTCAAAGCCGTCTGTCCGTGTTGGGTATGAGGGCACGCCGCGGCTGTAAACCCCGCCGTGCCCTCACTAAATCGGTGTGTGCGTAGCGGCTGACCGCAGTGCCTTCCTAGACCAGACGATAGTGTAGACAGTGAATGTCATTACCATCTCTGTCTGCATACCAGCGCCGAGCCAGAGGAGGCGAGGTACAGGCTGCAGACTGGCTAGGAGGAGGGTAGATAGCTGGGGACGCAGAGAGATAGCGGTAGCGTCATAAGCGGTGTCCTTGCAGAAAAAAAGGATATCCAGGAGTAGGGTGACATTAAGAAACCTGTGTAATTAATGGCTGCAAGGCAAACGAGAAATAACAGTATGTCCCTCTTTAGCAAAGCACTGCGGGTATTTGTGATGTTTGACCGATATGGTTGGAGGTTTTGGCAGCCAAACTGGAGTCCCCAGCAAGCTCAGGAGAAGGAAGGTGGTTCCCTGTAGACCCTCAGTTATTGGTCGCTGATATGATTTTGCAGTACGTATATTTTTTTCCTCAGTCGGCCTACGGTGGGATTTGCCGTTAAAACGCCCACAAATCTCAACCCGCTTCGGAATCAAGCCTGAGGTTCGCACCGCAGCAGTAGAAGGAGAAAAACGACGGGATGCTGAATTTTTGCAAAAGCGAAAAAATCCATTACGTGTGGTCAATTAACCGAGTGAGAGTCTTTGCCGTTTTGACAAGCAGAAATTTCAATTTGGCGCACTCACAGAACATTTTTGTAACACCTTAAAGAAGATGACTAAAGCTGGAGTGCATTGAATCTGTCGTGCCTTGGTGTCATATTGCAGCAGTAGCCATGATCAACTACACTGCGTTTTAAATTGGATGTAACAGCTTAGTGTTGTTTATCTTCTGAAGGTTAGTAAAACTAGAGGAGGGGGAAACTGCTTTCCACTGCGTTGTATGTCAAGTTGTGAAAGGACTGAAAAAAGAGGACGAACGCTGTTAACGGTTTTATCAATTGTTTTTCATGGAGCTGATAGGGTCAACGTGGGGTAAGCAGATCTGGGGAAAGACACAGTAAGGCTGGAAAGGACACTTTCATTTGCAAAGTGAAATGTTTTTGACCATTGTGTATCCACCTTACATTAACAGTGTACCGGGAGAGGGGCAGGGTGCGGTAGAATTCGGTTGTCATGTCTGGTTCTCACTTCGCGCTGCAAAAGTTTTCTTCGAAACCTTTGGTTGATGCAAATTTCCTCTGGGGTTCAATTACAAGTGCTGAAAAAACCTTGTGTTTGTGTGAAGTATGGTAATGGCCATTTGGTTAATGGTCCATGTAAACAGTTACTGACCTCTTCAGACCCCGCCAGGGACAGCATAAAGCATTTAAACTCCTTATGGGTATTCCATGCCCCACAGTATTTTTAGATAAAGTTTTTGTTTATCTTTCACTAGGATAGTAATTAATTACGTATAGTTTAGATGGGGACTAATTGTTATTTTTTTCTGCTACATCTGTTTTCTAGGCAGTGGATCAGAACATTGAAAACTTCAGTAACCATCATGCATGTGTTTAACTACCAGAAGATTTGTGTCATTTGAAAAGACTTAAGGAGGAAAAAAGACTCAGAGGAATACAAGAACTTGGTCAGCAGACAGAAACAGTAAAAACCTTGTGCTTAAGTATGGCCAGCACCCAGACCAGTTTGAAGACCCCTTTCAAAGACTTGACCTCATTCAAGGGCAACATGAAGCGGCTGTTCAGAGAGCGACTGGAAGATGCACCCATCAAGAAGCGAGTGATAGCGGAGATCAACCTGAAGCGTCGCAGCTTGGATTCCCTCCCCAAAACTCCCAAGGTAAAGAGAGAGCAGCCTGAGGATTTCCACCATGAATCTGACATGGATGTGGAGGGCCGGGCTGAACTTCACATGGTGGGCTCTGCTAAAGCCCTGGACCTGAGCCCTGGGCTCAAACATACACTAGCCCAATTCACCCTCAGCAGCCAGAGCTCCCTTGGGGGCCCGGCTGCCTTCTCAGCCCGCACAGGCCACGAGCATTCTCCTGCTGGCATGCCCCCCCTGCCCTCCCCTCCTGTTTTGGGAGGGGGCCCTCTGCTGGTTCCCTGTGACAGCTCCACTGAACTCACCCACTCTCTGCTGGAAGGAGAGTCCATCTCCTGCTTTGTTGTTGGGGGTGAGAAGCGGCTCTGCCTGCCCCAGGTGCTCAACTCTGTGCTCCGTGACTTTTCACTACAGCAGATCAACACTGTGTGTGATGAGCTCTACGTCTACTGTTCACGTTGTGATGCTGAGCAGCTGCACATCCTCAAGGTGCTGGGCATTCTGCCGTTCAATGCACCTTCCTGTGGCCTCATTACACTGACGGATGCACAACGGCTGTGCAACTCTCTGCTGCGTCCTGGGGCAGCCTTGCCAGCCGACCCCATTGGTAAGCTGTCGGCCCAGGGCCTGCTGAAGGAGAGTGAAGCCGCATTCCAGGTGGAGCACCAGTGTTTGGGAAAGTGCCATGGTCTCTTTGTGCCCCAGTTCTACACCCAGCCTGAGGCGCCCTGCATCCAGTGTGTTGAATGCCAGTTGCTCTTTTCACCACAGAAGTTTGTCATGCATTCACACAAGTCACCTGATAAGCGGACCTGCCACTGGGGCTTTGACTCAGCCAAGTGGCCCTGCTACCTGCAGCTTGCCAGGAAGTATCAGGGGACCCCCGAGGAGCCCAAGCTCAAGCAGCTGCTGGACGAGGTCAAAGAGAAGTTCCACTACCAGCTTAAGAGATCGCTAGACAAAGTAAGTACACTTCTTATGACACTTGTTAGCTGAGTTTCTGCTTGCTTTTTCACAGGTTATCTAATCTCATTCATCATCATTCCACTAGTAAGCCAAATATTAAGTTTATTATGTTAGATAATGTGATTTTAAAGTCACCATAACTGGCTAACTAGCTTGCACTCCCTTTCTGTAAAGGTCCAGTACCATGTTTTGTGTATTCGACAGGTTTGATTAGACTACCTTACAGCTGGTGTTTTCTTAAACCAGTGTTGACCTAGTGTGTATGTCTGAGGCCTGAGACAGGTGGTGACATCTGTCTGGCCAGGTCTGCTCAGACGAAGTTAGACCAGCTGGCTACAGCTGAAGAGGAAGTGCATCATTTGTCCCCTTAGGTCATGTGGAGGTCAGTGGGAATGCTACTGAACAAAAGGCCAGTATAGGAGGCTCAGGAGACTCCAAGTCAAGAGACTCTCAAACTACACTATTTGAAAAACATAGCAAAGGTTGGTTCTGATTCATTTTTATTAACAAATAAACCTATTTTTGTAGCTTGCCCAGGGATAACTGTAATTTGTTTTGCTGTACATTCCTACACAGCTATTGCCATCCAAAACTCAAGACATTTTGGCTGGCAGGACAAGGGCTGGGTATAAATCTAAAAGTTTCCAATACTGATACTTTCACTTCGATACTGGTTCCTAAACAATACTTTTTTCGATACCAGTTTTACAATATATACTCTAACAGAATGAAAATTGCATTACACATTACTTTTCACATCTTGAGTTTAATTTTCCAGTGATTTCCAGTGCAAAAGAACATTTGCAAGCAATGTACAGTTCGGTACATACTGAGCCACCTTCGCCCCCGGACCCTTCCTGGCCGACCGAGTTGAATCCCCCGGGCAGACTGCGCAGACCCCACCCGTTTACCTCTTAACGGTTTCACGCCCTCTTGAACTCTCTCTTCAAAGTTCTTTTCAACTTTCCCTTAAGGTACTTGTCGACTATCGGTCTCGTGCCGGTATTTAGCCTTAGATGGAGTTTACCACCCGCTTTGACATATACTGCACCGCGCACTATTGGCGTCCATTTTACAAAAGTAGAGCCACGTTTTAGACCTCAGAGGCATCTTTTCCCACTTCGACGACACGCTACACAACTGCAGTAAAGTCACTGTACCTAACGTGAAACCTGTCTGTGAATGGGGGAGGCGCGCCACAGCATGTTTTTTTTTCCTGCTTGCCGCAATCACGTGTAATGTTACAGCCAATCACAGGTTTGCTTTATCATAATCACGTGATAAGTACCGGAACATGGAATCAAAAGACGAGGCTTATTTTGATACTCATTACTACCGAAACATTTCGGTCGGTGCCATTAAAGAACCGAAGTTCGGTACTCAGCCCCAGGCAGGACATTGTTTTATAGATCCTGTGAAGAATTGCTTAACAACTTCAACAAAGCAGAAATGCTTCTTGAAATATGAAAATGTTTTGATGTAGTCCAAGCTAGAGCTGGAACATAGACAGTGTTAGTGACCCCTTTGCCTTCAGACAAGTCAAGTCCGAAATTGAAATTACTTCATTTTTATTACAATTAGTTACCACTGAAGGCCAGAATGTTGCAGTCTTCCAAAGAGGATGATTTTGCTGATTCTTTCTACTCTTGCTATGTGGAAAAAAAAAATCATGTCATTGCAATATGAAAGCCACAAGGGCAACAAGCCTATTGAAAAGTCAGCATTCAGCAGGGGAAAGGCTTGAATTTTTTTCCCTGCCATTTACTGGTTTATGTGCCATGACCTCACTTTGACCGCAGTGGACCGCCCATTTTGCATTGTTGTCTGGATGAAAGTGGGGCTGTGTTTTTGTCTGTTTGGTGTGGCATATTCACACTCAGAACCCAGGGCTCCAGACTAACGTTTTTTCCTAGGAGCACAGTGGCCCCTAACTTAAAATTTTAGGAGCGCAAGCAGAAATTTTTGGGGCACACACCAAAATCGACTTGCAAAATAAATATTCACCTTTCCTCTCATTTTCACTGTATTACTGATAAATACTTGCACAATAAAAGCAGAAACTTTGTTTTCAATTCACATTTTATAGTGCAGCAATTGACACAACATAACAAGAAAAGCACTCAAAGAGCGCAGTACTCCAGCAAGGCTGCTCAGTTGATGTATAATTTCCGACAGATGAAAACTTTGATAAAAATGACCTTGTGTTGAGCACAGGCATGTGTTATGCATGGGCACGTTATGTATTTATACCAAATCACGTGTAAATTACTCATATAAAGGTGTGCTGATCAATTCATCACTTTTTGCTAGCCTTTGTTTTGCTAGTGTTAAAATAACCGTTCTCTCCAGGCTTTTATTTTGAAGGCGTATTTTTAATGCTACGGGGTTTTATTTTGTCACCATTCCAGCTGCACAGGAAGTGCTTCTCTAAAAAGATGTTTCTTGACATGACGAAGACACTGCCGAAAAGTCCAAAAATTCAAGTAAAGATGAAAGAAAACGGTTCCAGGCTTTTGCTGTCTAGCAAAGGATGTGTCTAAACTTAGAAGCAGCTGGAATGGAGACAAGAAAGGAGGGAAGCTGAATTTGTGTTAAAAATAAGGCTGAACGTAAATAAAGGCTTTGTGAAACATCAGAAGCGTCACCGTCATTCGCCCCTTGCTCTCACACACATTGGCCCGCCTGGGCCCGCCTGCCGCCTTCTTCTTCTTTGGTGTTCGACTCCTGTCTTCTTCTTTTGGAGTTAATGTTGGTTGGCAAACAGCTCATTTGTGCATAACTGTCTACTGGGCTAAAGTGTGGAGCAGACGTTTGTCAGTAACAAAAAATATTCAATAATAATTTAAAAAGAAATCGGCAAATTTACTGGTCGCACATGCGCGTGTAGATGAAAAGTTTACTCGCGCTCGCTCAAATTTTGGTCGCAAAATGTGACCATTTAGTCGCAGTCTGGAGCCCTGGAACCCTAAGTGCAGATAGATTTTTGATTAAGTTAATAAAAAAGTGAGTACTGCACTAGAACAACTCTTGATGTCAAGAATTATTTTTCAATGTCCATAGTGTGGTAGGTGGTGTAAGACTATGGAGTATTAAGGCTGAAGTGTGCATGCAGAGTGTCTGCGGGAGTGAGAATGCACATTTTGAAAACACAAGATGCACACAAAACTGTTGATGTATGTTAGAAAGGGAAATTATTTGCTTTTCCCCTTTCTGGTTAACTTGGTGTTTGAATGTACCCAGAAATACTCTCGGCTGTGTCATCCAGCATCCTGACCACATTCCACATTCCTGTCCGCCTGTTCCCAACTGTCTTTCTTATCGTCCTTTGCTTTGGTTAAAGGTATGCATTTTGGAAAACACAGACATTCTTTCTCAGAGGCACAGACATTCTATTTACACGTACGCATGCACACACACACACAGAGCTAAGCAAACATCAGCACAGACAACACATGTACCAAAACATGTCTAATGTGAAGGTGGATGACGAGTCTTATAGTCCCTGTTGAAAATGTGTGTTTTCATGTGTGAGACATAGCCACTCTGTGTTAGTGTGTAATGAGCTGCTAACTGGAGGTTAGTGTGACACATCTTTGTCTCTCTCTGTCTCACACTCTGCCAAGCTCTCTGGAGCCTCTGTCTCACCATAGTTTCAGGTGCTGTCTTCTTACTGTGGGCTGATTTCTCAGTCTGTGTTTTTTCCATTCTGTTGTTTCTTTTTTACCTCGTTGGTAGTGACTAGATTTTATCTCGGTCTGTTATTTGTAGACACTTGACTGCATTATCAAGTCAATTTGTGGCAGTGAAATTTTATGTAACGGCTAAATTTATGTAGTAGACACACACAAAGACACAAATTCCTGGAAAGATAACTGCATGGGAGTCTGCAGGAAGCAGGTGATTTTGACATTACAAGAGGATGCTACTTTACCTTCCTTCCGAGCAGATGTACGTTTGTGTGAAAGGTCAGTGGCCAGAAAACAATGTGACGTTGCAGTGTCCTGCTTCACTCATTGAGGACACAGGGGTTCCCCTCCAAGTCCAACCACTCTCAGTTTGTGTATTTGTGTAGTGAAAGTGTGTGTTTGACTGAACAGGAAGTGAGGCAGACGGATGTGCCTCTCACCCTGAACATCCTCCAGACTCTGTGTCCAGCCGCCTCCACTGCACTGGCTGTATGACTCATACTTTCCTCATCCCTGTGGATGGTAGTGGAAGACCAGCCAGGCTCGCCTTTTTGTGTTTGTCTAACCCTGAACGCAGACTGTTTTCCCAGTGGCCCTTATTTACACACAGCGTCAATGTGCACATTTACAAGCAGTTCATAGTTTTACCAGAGCACTCTGGGACCTCCTAGAAGAGAAGAGATACAAACAAGGGGAGACTTCTGGAAGTTTTTGTTTTGCCCACTTTCTCCAATGGCTACTCGTCCCATTTCCTGTTCGGAGTGTTTGGTTTGAGAAGGTGCAGTTAAAAACTCCAGACCTTGCACTCCATAAATGGTGCCTTGTGCCTGGAGGCACTGCTTCCCTATCTACTGATCCCTGCTGTGTAAATAGACTTTGCTAGACAGCTGCCACCAACAGACAGCAAAAAGTTGAAGCCTTTGCACAGGAGTTACTTTAGTTCTTAAAGGACAATGAGTTCATTTTGCCTTCAGGGGTTGTGACAGATGCATTTACTTACTACTGAGACACAATGTGTTGTCATTTTTTCTGAGAAGACGGGAAGTAGCAGAAATTTAGATTTGATGATCACAACCACTAGTTACTAGTTTGTAAAACTACATTTCATGTCATCAGGCAGGTTTAACAAAGCAGTGTATTACAAAACAAATTACCAGAAAAAGATTGATAGAGTTTAACATGTAAGCAGCATTATACAACTCTGTGGAACTTTGTGGTAAATTTGAGTTTAATTTAAAATGATAAATACAAGCAATACAAAATGTATGTCAAACTGCTGTTTCAAACTAAGGAAAGCTATAAACTGATTTTCTAGACATGTTTCTGAACTCCAGCAAGCACGACTCCACCATAGCGAGCATAGCTGTATGTTCCTCATTTGCCTCAGCCTTATTTGTAGCATTATGCTGGCCCAGAGTCAGAAGTGTCAGACGGAGAGAACAGCCTTCCTCTGTCTGTCTCCCTGGCTGTGCTGACACAGTCGCTGCGGCACAGACAGCAGACAGCTGCATCTCTCTGGCTTCCTCTATTTGCTATTTCGAAACCAGTGACTTCATTACCACAGACCAGTGCAGCTGCATTCTCTGGCTGTCTCCTGAGCTGTCTGCTCTGTCTGTCTGTCTGTTTGTCTGTCATTCTCTTGGGCTATGTCTAATTGGATTCTGGCAAGCACGCTAATCATTCACTGTGCTGCCTTTGCTACGGCTTCCTCCTTCATCTACCCCTTCATGATCCATCTTCAATCTGCCTGCTTCTCTTGAGTTCATGCCCTCGCACATCTTGACTTATGACCCTCGGTATGGTCCTCATATTGCCATCCTTTTGCTCACCGTAATCCCCTTCATCTAACTCAGACAATTCTGCTGTTGCCCACACATATCTATGAGCAGTCAGTGCTCCCCAGGCCCCAATCAGTGCACAGTAACAAAGTAAGCAGCCAAATGACCCGATAAAGTCGATCGTTACATAAGCAATAAGACCACTTGTGTGTGTGTGTCTGCGAGGCGGATGAGAGGAAAGGCCAGTGGCTATTGATCAGGTCTCCGACCTTGATGAAAGTGGCGAGTTGTCGGGTGACACAGACACCGAATAGAGGAGGAGACAGACCAAGAGGGAGGAAGGAGGATGTAGATGAAGAGTGAGAAAAAAAGAGTCGGTTATAGGGGCCACAGCCAGTGTTACATAAATTCCTGTCTGTGTTCAGACATGTGCACAAGTCTCCTAAGTTAACCATCTGCTGTCGCCTGCCTTAATTTTTGTAACTCAGACAAGCTGATGTGGTGTCGGATTGACACAAACAGGCTATCTGTGGTCAAAAACATTCAATTCCTGGGGGAGGCACTTGCTCAAATGAGACAAGGGTGGAGAAGAGAAGTAAAGATGAGAGGCTAAAGTCGATATAGGTGGGTTTGGATGCTGTGTGAGTCACAAATTGCTCCACACTTCAGTTGTCTTCCATGAAACAGGACTTTCAGACAGCCATTAGCTTGTTAAAAGTCACATGGGCCTCAGCTCTTGTTTCCCCAGTTGAAAATTAACCTCCCCAAGACCTGAGCTGAACTACAAATCTAGCCTGTAACAGCCCTCTTGGTTGACCAATCACATGCTTCTAGCTCGTATATCCCCAGCTAACACTCTTCTTTGCACTCACTCCAACCCAAGACACCCATACACATATTTCTATGTCTGTCTGTGCATTTTCCAAAGAACAATTATTCTGAGTAATTATACTGAATACACAGTCATTTCTTAGACTGCTGACCCAGAGTAACCTAGAGTACATCATGCCTGTACATAGTTGGGTATGGGAGACTGTCTGTGTTCCCACAAGCTGTGCCTCGGCCAACAGTGTTTGCTGCCTGTTGTAAAAGGCTAAATAGGGTCCCATGAGGTAGGAGGGACTGAGTCGAGGGGCCTCTGGTATGCCACCATCAGGTCAGTGCCAGTATCACCATTCCATAACAGCATTGCAGTGCACTGGGGGAACGCCAAAGTCGTTACTTCTCAATCTTTTTCTTAAATAGATAAGAATCTTTTCAAGTTTTGGCTTTCACACGGTTGTAGGCCTCGGCCACACTTCATTTTACCTGTTAGAATAGTTGTGCACCAATTCTATCCTGTTCACTACAGCCACACATATAAAAATGTACCATTGGTTGGCTGGTGATAATTTCCCACTCCAGCTGCAGCTAGTTATTTTAGACTGTTTCCTCGGCTTGGACTCTTTTCCCCAACTCACCACCAGAAGAATAGCATAATGTGCTGCTATGGAACCGATGTGACCCACCCTCAGTAGCACAGATAGGTCTGTCCAGATACAGTGGAGCCTCTGCCACGTCTGCCAACAGTCTCATAGACTAAACAAACTGGCTTAGCTCCTCCCAGCGAAATGTCCTGTGGGCTTTAAAAGCGCTCTGGACTGACAGCCTGTTTGCATTTTCACTATGCTCTGAATCTCCCCCTCAGGGTGTCGGACCAGTTTGTTGCTTGAGAGCAAGTACAAGTGGAAGAGTGGGATAAATAATGGGCTGCGAGTTCAAACAGGACTCTAAGAAGAGAAAGTGGCTTGGATCGTAACACATCTGACTTGCTTGCCTGGGTTGTTTTGCATGAGGAAGGAATAATGAGGAGTCTTGGTATTAATTGATCGATGTGTTGATGAGAAGATTAACTGTCCACTGTCTGGTCTCCCTGGGAGACAGTCAGACGAGCAGGTTGTGTGTGCTGGGGGAAGGGTATAATGGGAAGTATACTGTAAAGGGTCTGTGGGAGACTGCCGTGCATGTTGTGTGTATGCAGAGAAAGTGTGTTTGCATTTGAAAGACTCTTCGATGCCGCCTTCCCAGTGGGAACGGTGATTAATGAAGATATAAATGGAGAAACCCAGAGACGGCTCTTTCCATAGGAGTACCTTATAGACACGCTCACACTCGCACATATACATACACACCATACAGCACTTGGATTCCCTCTCCCATATTTTCTCCCACAGCCCCAGTCTCTTAGCCTAGACAACCCACGGCAACGAATTTAATCCTCTGCCAGGGTCGGTCTAGTTACCCTCGGTAAGCCTCGAGGTTGGATGCTAAAACTGGCCGACAAATCACCATGAAGTGTAGAGTCAGAAGGCGGGTGTAACTAAGTGACGACAGAGGCGCGACGATTCTGACAGAAACAACCAGAAACAACAACCATAGAAACAAGGACAGACAAGAAGATGGCTGCGCACAATAAACAGTTATCTTTCGACTCGGCTTTGACCACAGCCCTTAAAGATTTGAAGCTAAAATTCAACTTGAAAGATAACCAAAGGACGGCACTGTCTGTAATATACTTGAGCTTCACCCATTGACTGTATAAATAAGGCTTCACCGAACTCCCGCATCCTCTGATTTCCGGTGCTCTAGGAACTACGTCAGCCTATTTGTTGCACTGATTGGTAGTATACCTACCCAATTGCTGCAGAGTGATTTGAAAGACAACCTTTTAGCCCTCCTCCCTCCCTGTCGAGAGTTCCTAGACCCTTGCGTCTTCAGACCTGGGTCTAGCGCGGCTCGGCTACCAGTCTCCCAGACAAGGAGAGAAACACAGGATATCAAAGGCGTCAATGTCACGAAATGCCAACCTTCAATTAATCCAATACAAAATACTTCACAGAACACACCTCACGGGACAGAAAATGTTTAAAATGGGATTCACCTCAGAAATTTGTATTCACTGCACTCAAAAATCACCAGACACCTACCTTCACGCCTTCTGGCACTGCACTCCAATTCAACACTTCTGGAATGAGGTTACAAAATCACTTTCCACCATGATGGGCTGCCACATCCCCATGTCCCCCTCACTCTGTTTACTTGGTGATGTGTCAGTCATAAACCTCAACAAATCCAACAGCAAACTACTCCTTACAGCCCTAACTATCGCCAAGAAAACCATCCTCATCAACTGGAAAAGTAGGAGCAAAACAAACACCACACACTGGAAAAACTTACTTATAGACCACACCACCTTGGAACGTTCACCCATGCACATCCATACCTCAGCCGTAGAACCCCTCTCTGTTTGGACCCCTCTTCTCAACCACCTTCACTCTTGAACTTTCTTATCATTTACTATTACCATCATTTTCACTATCATGTGTTTAATATTATGATATCAACCACCTGAGAGCCAATTCCCCTGATCCTCCAAATGTCATACCCCATTTCTAACCTCTGATTTTGCTGCTTTTACATCCATTTCATTACTTCTGCCTTAATATTATTATGAACTTAGTATTATTATCACATACATAGGCTATATAGGGTATATTATCGATTTATTTAGTTATTCATTTACTACTACTCATCCACTTATTCAAGTATTCATTAAAAATTAGAAATGCCACTCTATGTTATTATTACTTTATAATTTATATTCTTAATGGGATGCACTGTAAAGGGATTTTTACTTATGTTTCACATCTAATTTAATTAATATACAATAGATATATTATGCATAAATAACATATACTATTTGAGTTAATCCATTTATTGTTTAATTGTGTTTGTTTAATTGGATTCTTTATGTTATTATTATTATTAGCACTATTACTACTAATTTGCTACTTCCTATGTGTATGCATATATGCATGTGGGTGTAGGTGTACGTATATGTATATATATATATATATCATTTCTATAATTTACATTGTTTATTTATGTATCTATTTTTGTATTTGTTTACGTATTATTCATGTATCTGTTTATTTTTGTTTATTCGCTTATTCATTTATTTATTTTTAATTCATCCATTTATTCAAGTATTTGTTTATTTAAGATTAGTAATACCACTATAGGCTATAATTATTTCATAGCTTATATTCTTAGTGGGATGTTTATTATATTGAACTTTTGTGGGGCTTTTTGTTATCATTTTCACTATCATTTTCACTATCACTCTCTCTTTAACCTAAATAGATTATTTAAGTATAAATATTTACTATCTATTTGAGTTCATTCTTTTGTTATTATTATTATTTTTTCTTTATTGGATTATTATTATTTTATTAACTATTATTGTTCTATTATATATGATAATATTATGATAACAACTAGTAGATATAATTATGTGTTGTGGTGATGAGACGATGACCTGAGCATGGGGGTGCGTGTGTGGGGGGTGGACTGGGTACCCCCCCGGTTGGTATGTCGGTGTCCCTGGTGGGACTGGTTGGATGGGGGGCGGGGGGGTGGCTCACGCCCCCACCCATCCCTAAAGAGAAAGAAATTATTAAAAAAAAAATTATTAAAAAAAAAAATATATATATATATATATATAAATAATTGAAAAAAATATTAATAATAATAAAAATAAATAAATAATTGTAGCCTTTCTCAGACAACAATCTTCCTCCTCAGGGAGGAAAAACTGGCAGAATGGGGGAACGTTGAGGGGGCGGGCTCTCACTCGCCTCCCTGCCCCACTTGTTCTTGTTAGGGGCCCGAGCGTGCCGCCACGGGCTGGTGCGCGGTGTCATTTGCTCGCCCCCTGGTTCCCTGATTTACCCCCTCGCCCACCACTCATTGCTCGGTCGTTGTTTTTTATTACAACATATATAGTATTGTTATATATTATTATTAATAGTATATCCCAAAAAAATTATATTATATACTATCAGTTTGTCTCTTCACTAGACCTTATTGTATTATATTCACCGTTGATGTTATCACTATTACTATTATTATGGTTGATATCTTATTATTATTTTATTCTTCTTAGTATTATATCATAGCATTATTTTTAATATTATATTATAGGTGGTGCATCGCCCCTCACTCCTCACTGCTTGTTCGTCATTTAACTTACATCGAATCACTGAAACACAATTGCCACTTATCGACAAATGGAGGTTTTTTGTTTTTGTTTTGTTTTGTTTGTTTGTTTTTTGTGCTGGATCTGTTTGTTTGAATTTGTCTACTTCTGTCTCTCTTTTTTTTAAAAATATATTTCCATTTATTGTATTTTCACTGTCTATATCACTGTTGTTGTTATTGTTTCTCACACGGTTTCACAATAAAGGAAAAAAAAAGGGGAAAAAAAAAAGGATATCAAAGGCGTGTCACGAGTCCTGCTTGGCTTCCACCCGGCAAATCCACAACACATTAAGCGCAGCCACTACATCGATCAGTTATGCATGTTGCAAACACAAGGAAATCAGCGAAAAATTGTCAGCCTGTACCATTATTTATTTATTTATATTTTATTTTATATCCCTTATTAATCCCACGAGGGGAAATTCTGATTTTCGCTTATCCCCCCAGCGGCACGGTCAGCCGCGGTACAGCACCCCTGGAGCAATTAGGGGTTAGGTGTCTTGCTCAGGGACACCTTGACATGAGCACGATGGGCCGAGGGATTGAACCACAACCCTCTGGTTGCGAGACAGCCACTCTACCCACTGAGCTATGCCGCCTAGGGATGATAATCGAGAAACGGTTCCTCGATGCCATCGATAAGAAATGGATCGATTTCCCGGAATCGAATGCCGTTTTGAGAACCGGTTCCCCTTATCGATGCCTTGACGTCACTTTCGCTGCCCTTACTGCTTTCACTTCATCCTGCTGTTGCAATTTCTGTCGTCGAATTTCCCAACTAACAACCTCCAAACCACAACTCTAAAAACGACTTACACTCTGCCACACTTCACATACATACCTGTGCTACATCTGCGATTCCCCTTTTTCTCTGCTGGAGACCCCAGTCAGCTGAACGCCACCCTCATTTCCATCTCAGAGCGAGCATGATATGGCTAGCTTCCATGCACGACACACGTTACTAATACATTAAAACGTTGGACCCAGAGAGCTGGTGGGCGAATAAAGACCTATGGACATTCACTGCTGCCCATATGTCATTCTTTTAAAAAATAATAAATAAAAAACGTTCTGTCTCTCCAAACTGAACTCTGTCACTAGCCTCGTTGCGAGAATGGGGCAGTAATGCACCAAAGTGATGGATGCCAACCGTCATAAAACCAATGAAGAAGAAGAAGCCTCGCGAGACCTGCCGTATTCAGTTGCGTGGGTGCAGTTGTCGCGAGATTAGAGCCCACAGCGGGAACCATCCATGGAGTGGAAGAAGCGATCGTGGGCATGGTTTCACTTTTTCAAGAGAAACGAGGAAAAGGCTGAATGTAATCACTGTGAGACTGCGCTCTCCTGCAAGGGGGGCAATACGAGTCATATTGCCGTACATTATCTGCTTTTTTTTCCATATACAACAACCTATCAGGCATTGATAAGAGAATCGATAAGGAACTGAATCGATAAGTGGCATCAATAATGGCATTGACATCAATAATTTCTTATCAATTATCATCCCTAATGCCGCCCTATTAAATGAATCCCCATCTCTCCTCTTTTCTAGTAATTTATTTGCCTTTTGGTAATGGCTAGTCATTTCCATATGGAAGTAATTCTGCAGGCATTGTTCAGTTAGTTGTTCATGTTCTTTTGTCATGCTTACTTCCCACAGTAGCGGCCAAGTTTAGTGCTGCCATGGCCCTTGCTAGCTTTGACCTTCAGCCAAATGAAAGCAGAAAGGAAAGCCTCTGTTAGGTGCAAGCCCAATAAACTTAGATAGGTTGTGTTTCACCCTGCAAGTCCTTTATTTTCAGCCTAACCTTTGTTCCACTAACATCAAACACCCTCCAACCGTTTCCTTCTTGTGCTGATGGAAAGCTGTATACCCTGTAAATCCTTATCTCACCAGGGGCCTGAGGGATGTTGCTGAGGGCCAGGCTGTAAAGTTGGCAACTGGGAAATGGGCTGCATGAGTGAATGACATTTTGTGCTTCGTCCAGTTTTCTATCTCTTTCTGTCTCTGCCTTGTCAGCACTGATGTGTTTATCTCACCATTTTTCCCACCTGCAATGATGCCACTCATGGGAATCATCTATCTCCCTGATATTTCTTAAGGCAGAAATACACATGCAAACATACTGTCGTCTTTGCCTCATATCCCCCAGGGATCCATACCAGCTCATCTAGAGCCTGTAAATAGAGGACTCCTGGATCTGGATTTCCCTTTGGATCCTGAGCAGCCCCACTGCAACTCTTCTCAGTATTAACTAAGTAGTAGACAATTCTCTGAGTCATTGACCTCCAAGTACAATTAATTACTAAACAACTTTCAGACAATGTATATTGCATATCTTTATTTGAATATACTTTAGCTATGGAAGCCTCCTTAAGGGTTGCATGTGTTGAAACTGGTGAGTGTGCTTAGCATCCTTGCATGCAAGCTAATAGATGAGTCTTTCCTTAGCTGTCCCCAAGCAACAAAGTGGTGTGTGTGCTTGTGTGTGTAACTCTTGTTGAGCACGTGGCATGTATTCTTTGCGTGTCCAGCTCCTTTTCTGGTTTCGCTGCTACTCATATTAAAACAGCCTTGCTGCCAGGGAGACTTGGCCCTCAAGGAGTTACTGCCCTTGACTTTTTCCTTTGAAGAGTGCAGCATTGCCTTGAGGTTTACAGTCTGGCTACAGTTTAACCAGTTCCGATGACAAGTGCACTTTGTTATTCCAGACATTTTCTTTGTCATCACAATCAAAATGTACTGGCTGAGACACATCCTGATCCCAGATCAGTGGTTCTTCGTAAGAGTGACTCATGTTGAAGGAAGGAATCTAGCCTTCAGCCTAATCATGGTGAATTTTGGCAAGGCTGCCTTTCTGTCCGTTGACAGACAACCAAATGACCTAATTTTTTTTCTTCTGTAAAGCAGTGTGCCTCATAAAAGAGGCAAAGCTGCTGTTGGAATTTTAAATTAAAAAAAATCTAAAGTTTTGTCTTTTCGGGGTCAGAGGTGATGACAGAAAAGCTGGCATGATCTTTGAATATACAAATGATAGAATGACACACAATTTCACACAGCAGAATGAGATGCTGTGCTGATGACACAATCTGTAGTGTACGATTAAAGGGTCAACACATGAAGAAATGCAGCCAGACACACACACACTAACACACACACACACCACCGACCACTTCCTCCCCTCACCACGCCAACCCTATTCTGCAGTGTGAGTCATGGTGCTCCATCCCTGCTGTGGTCTGCTCTCTGCTCATCAGCGTCACTGTGGAGCCAACACAAAGATTTATCACCGTCCTGGTCTCTCACTCAGTCTGCTTAATCTACGTCCAGGTGTGTTCACTTAGAGCTCTGTCTAAAACGTAATGAGATTTACCAAACCCAACTGCATTTTTCTTGGGCTGTTGTCAAGCTAGCCTCAGACACTGGCTGTTTCTAAATTCTAAGTATACAAGTCTGTACTTGCGTACTTGGTGAGAATGGACTTGCAAGTCATTCTTGCAAGTACGGACTTGCGAGAATGCAAGAACACGTCAAGGCTAAAGTGCAATTGGAACACCTGTGTACTTGATGACGTCACCACCTCGGTTCATCTGCTCCGGTTATTTGTACCGTGAAAAACTATGAAATGGAATAGAAATAATAACACAGCCTTGCATGTTCACGTTTTAATATTAAAACAGTTACTGTGTATATATATTCAGGTTTGGAAAATTGTTATAAATCTTTTTTTTTTTTTAATGTTTTAGAGCCGCTGATTTATTGACAGCTGTAGTTTGTGAGTCTCAGGTCTATCAGTGGATCCACAAAAACTTTTCAGGAACTGATTGCTGAAAAGGTATTAAACCTTCACGAGGACACTTCATAAACAGGGATAAATGATTTACAGTTTTATTATTGACTGAACTGCACTTCATCATCACTGATTAATGAGAGAATATTTAATGTCAACTACTGTACTCAGAACTTGAACACAAGTGAGCTCCGACAGGTGAGCTCTTCTTCTGCCTGTCAGGTAATAAAACAGAAACCTTTTAAAAAATCAGTAGCATCTCATCGAACAGTTCTGATGTTAGAGGAACATTTACTTCTGGCTTCAACAATTCAATTCATTTTTTGAACACAGTTGAATAATATTTAGTTGCAGAATACTTAAATACATTTCAGCATTATCTATCCTTCAGTTTCCATGAACAGCATTGTGCTGGTCCAGATGCTGAAGATGGAGCTGCTGATGTTCTGTCTGTGGAGTCTCCCAGCAGTCATTGAGGATGTGGGTTTCTTCAGATGTCCCTGGAATAAAATACTGCTTCAATGTTATTTTTCATGCACAGTAACAGTCATAAGAGTAGAACAAAGTTGTATTACAGGTAATGAAGACAAGACAGTAATTCAGAAGTACAAGTCAGCGATCCAGTAAAACATTAACAATATTATGTCATGAATATTAACTTTAACTTCTTTCAAGCCCATTTTTCTCTGAACAATAAAAAAAAATACACCATGAGGACAAAGTGTGACCATTCGATAAACATAAAACTACTAATATCGCCGTTTAACCGCTATAGAACTGTCAGAGGCAGTGAGAGATTTCAAAAAGTCTTGCCGACATAAGGCTGCTCTCAGTGGCTACAGTGAGCGCTGACCGGAAAGTCATAGCCGTCTAATGTAGAAGCTCACATCTCCGAAACCGTTGCAATAAATTTTTAATCTGGCTTTATCTTGATAAATTGACCACCTATTTGATGTTTACACAACTACTTTCTCACCTGAAATAATCTGAAAACTACATTTTGTGTCATAGTAACAGTAGTATTCCCAAAAAACTTCTGTTACCTCTTAAAATTTCCTCCTCGGCCTTTCCCGTTGGTCGGCGTGAAATGCATTATGGGTTATTTGGCTGCCCCAAGTCCACACAAGTCTGGTCTGATGCAGTCTCGATAAATGTGGGCAGAGCAAGAACACTTCTGGGTACTTTATGCGTTCTCGGTCAAATGCGTTCTTTGAATTGGAACAGTACTTGATCTCCGACTGATGACGTTTCATGACTACGCGAGAATGCAAGTACAGACAAGAACGTATATTAAGAAAAGGCCACTGACTGTATCATCCGTATTAATGAAGGAAGTCTGGTTATCAAGGTGACTAAGAGTTCAACTGTCATTGGCTTTGGTGTATTCATTTCATTGGAGACATGATGGAAATTAATTGCTGCCTCAGGCCAAATGCTGGTTTATTTCTGTGTGCAAGTTTCATGTCATGTCAGAGTTTGTTTTTTTTCATAATTCACATTCAGCAAGATTAATGTAACTTTGTAGTCCAAGAGTCATTGTGAAAGTAGAGAGAATGGACATCGGAGACTTGTTTTGAAAACCAGAGCTTGGAGTCATGGTAGCTGATGAATTTACATTACTGAAACCGTGTGTGTGTGTGTTTGTGTGGGAGAGAGACAGTTGAGCCCAAGGGGCCTGGACAGCAAAGCTAAGCTGCCCATGCAAAGAGTAGTAGTAGAGGCTTCAAACAAGCTCCTGAATGTAATATGGATGCGACTGGAGCTCCCTGCAGAACAGTCAGAGCACCTTGGGCATGTTTTGATTTAACTGCCTCTCTCTCTTTGTGACAGTGATAGATTTTACCCCGTGGGGCGTTTTGGCCAGGTGGACCTTTCTCTTTGTTACCCCTGTGACTGTATCATGGGCCAGTGTCCTTAACCTCTTTTCTTTCTTTCCCCATCCTTCCCTGCTTCTTTATTCCTGCTTTTCCCCCCTCTGGCCTTGTTGCAGACAGCAACGGCCAACCAAGCACTGACATTAACTGCAGTATTCCACATTACAGCAAAGCAGCGTCCTGTGCTGGGGAAGAAGTAAACAAACCGCCGATCAATGTATGACCACATATGAGGTCCAGTAAAGAAGGGTTTTAGTCAGAGGGCAACTCCAACTCTCCCAGTAAATCATTTAAAACTCTCATTGAAAAAGCTATTTAACTGTGAAACTTATTTTTTTCTCAAGACTTGTTTTTAGAGATGACAAGCAAAAATTAAGAGTTTTTTAGACTAGTCTTAAAATCACCACTGATTATGAATTAATGTTATAAGTGGCTGAGTAATAATAAAGTGCACTGAGCTATGGAATGGCTGTTAGAAGCAGGCTTTAGTGTGTATTTTGAGGCATTTTAACCAATGCGGTGTAATTTATTGCTAAGGAAAGAGGGTCGGACAGTGTCTCCATTTTGTGTTTTCTCTCTTCATAGTGATAGCAGTGCATTACTGGCTTGCTGACAGCCTCTCTCAGCTTTCAGTCTGCTTAGCAACGCTCATCCTCACTGCAGCTCACTCCCTCCTCTCTGTCTCCAAGCACTCCGAGTTGTTTCATCCATTCGAATAGAAAGCCAAGTTGCCTTTTATGGAGAACCAGGCAGCTGTTCTGTGTTTTGGTGCTAGTATGCCTGTTCCTAATTTCAGATTTGAACCAGTAACCTATCTCCAAACAGCATCTCCCGGTAACAAGCTTCTCGAGAGAGTTTCTCCTTTTTTTGGTTTATGAAGATGGTAAATCACAACACACACACACACACACACACACACACACACACACACACACACACACACACTGACACACTCTCCCAGATGAAGCTCAGATGACGAGTACAGTCATCCACTAGACAAGGGCCCACTAGCCTCATTCTCAGTTGATGTTTCCTCCTGGGAGCATGAAGTGTGTCTGCTCATGTCTGTGTGCGTATTTGTGCACAACAGTTTGCTTGCGGTAAACTACGTCATCCTCCTACATTGCTGTTTGATGGAGCTATCATTTGAAGGGATGTCTGTGTACTTGTGTGGATCTGAGAGTGTGTGTCGATCTCTTGGCCTGGTTGACTGACATAGGTGAGACTCAGCAGTTTTGGTAATTAACGTTCTAGAGGACACTGGGGAAGGAAAATGGAGCACACATACTGAGCTGCTGTGCTGGAGACAGTGACCTGCACATGTGCATTTAAATAGTCTTCTCCTTTATGCATTTCCTTGTATAGTATGTGCACATACAGACATGGTAAACATTACTATATGCTCTTGATGCAGACATGTAATGCCTGTAATAATCTGATCTAATGCCATAATTTGAGTCAGAACCTTCATGCTGTTATAATGTTTTGAATGTGTCATGAACCCAGAGTTTGTGTTCAATTTTTATCTCACAGCAGCAAGAAGAACAACCAAATTACACCACAGATACCTTACATCTCACTCTGCGTACTCTGTCTGTCTTTGAGAAGATGAATCATATTTCTTTTCTCATAAAGCCATGTGATTATAGCTAAAATTGTATTATTTAGCAATACACTTTGTCTGTTCATGAGTATTAATCATCGTACTGCAGGCTTATGATTTGAAGTGTGACATAATTCAGTTGTACTTCTTGCTTCTGATGCAATGTCTGCAGGATGTACAACCACAGATTGCCTTTGAGTCATGTTTCATCACTGCTGCTGTGACTGCAACCATTACATATGGCATTATTAACCGATTCATCATATAGTGTGTGTCAAATTTCTACCTGAAGTTAACGCTGTTCACGGTGGTGTCTTAAACTCTCCAATCTTCCTTGTGAAAACAAATATAAACTTTTTAAATTGCCAGAGATTTCTCTTAGTTAAGCGCCTCAAAATCTGCTGGTTTGTTAGTCTTATATGCAGTGGCGGCTGGTGGTGAAATTTGTTGGGTGGGCTAACAAATGCATAATACCGATTAAATGGTAAACACAGCTGCAAAAGCAACATCACCTATGATACACACAGTTACATCAATTACAGGTACACTATACTTTTTTAGTGCTCTACATCAACACTCTCTCTCACTCACTCACTCTCTCACTCTCACACACACACCACACACACCACTACAAAACGTGTTCCAACTGCAACGACTGCCCACAGATAGCCTGCTGCAACTGTCTTATTACAACTGTTTGGCGACATGTAGTGCAAAACACGCCTTCAGTACAACAGATGACCTCAGCAAAAACAATGTGTCACAGTCCTTTAACAGGTCAACATGGGCCTATCTTATTTGAAAAGAAGCTCACATCGACGGCCGATGTGATCCCAGTCTTTTAACTTCCAGCTTTTCCTCCAAAGACATTGAGGAAAATGAACATGAAAGCAAATAATCCACCTTGTTCATGCTAACGCCCGCCATAGCTTAACCTTATCTCGCTGCGTCAAAGGCCTGTGGGCTGACTGAAGTTAGCCCAAATGATCAGTAACTCACGGAGGCGGGACATGAGACCTGTCAATCACTTACAAGAACGAAATGAATGAAAGCCACCGCTGTGTTAACTTGCTGCTATTGGTCAAAAGTCAGTGGCCTGTGGGCTGCCTGAAGTTAGCCCGAATGATCAGTAAATCATGGGGGTGGGACATGACACCTGTCAATCACTTACAAGAACGAATGAATGAATGAAAGCGGACTGCATCTGCTGGGGCTGTAAAAAATAAGCCCATTTAGAGATATTCTGTGTTTTTCTTTTGACTGATTGGTGCTGTTGCTACCTTTGTTTTCACCTAAACTTAAAACAATCTGTTGTAAGTTATTTGAAAAATAATTTTGTCATCTTTTTTGTGTTGGCCTGGGAGGACTGAGCCCTGTTAGCCCATTTATACCAGCTGTCCCTGCTTATATGACAGTAAATTAAGTATTCTTTGGTGTTGGACTGTCAGATCAGATAAATAATTTACAATTCAGCAGTAATAGTTTTCTTTTACTATCTTTAATATACAGTCTGTCATTGCCAGTGTACTCATGTGAGTTGTGGGGGTGGGAATTACCCTAGTCTGTGCATCCCACCTATTCCAGTCAGATAACTTGTCCATTCATGAGGTAACATTATTACAGCCCTCTACATGTACTGCTGTGAACAGACTGGAAACTGCCGTCTGGGATTTGACTGTGAAACATGAGAAATGGAAGAGGGAGAGAGAGAGAGATGAATTGAAAAATTGATCGAGAGAGCTTAAAGAAGCATCTTTTATGTGAAGGATCCTAGAAAGTGCTGTTGTTGGTTTCCAAAGTAAACCCATGTCTGCCACAAAGCTACAGCAGATGGACAGTAAATTGTGCATTTATACAAGGGAGATTCCTCACTTTCGCTTTTCTACTGTAGACTCCCATTAACTGTTTTTCCACTGGGGCCCATTGGTTTAAGCTATCAAAACTGTGGCGTGTGGATTGTAAAATGCCTGACTGGATCTGTAGCTATGGAGGAAGGAGCTCAACACGTTGGCAGGGAGGGGGAAAGCCAAGCGTGCATTTGACGTGCATGTGATGACTGTCTAGACAGAGTGCCCATGTGGTGCAAAAATGTGCTCAAGGCCTGAAGCCAAAGTAAGCTGGGAATGAACATGTCCTTATCTGCCTGTGTGTGTATGTGTTTGTGACTTAGGCATGACTAGTCTGGCTGATTCCTATCATTGTGCTTGTCTGGCTCTGGTCTTTGTGTTTGGAAATAGGGAGGAACAGGTGTGGGTCTGGGGGAAGGAACAAACAGACACAGTCACATGTTGTCTGCCTGTCTGCTTGTTTGTCTTGGCTGTCTGCCGACCTCTTTTTTTATTTCCTGTTTCCCTCTGTCACCTGTTTGTCTAACAGTACACCTGTCAGACCTGTTTGCATTTATGCCCTGCTCTGTGTTATTACCGCTTATCTCTTTCTACAAAGCTGAAGCAAAAGGAAAAAAACAGTTGAGTAGTCTTGTTCTTGGTACATACAGTAAGAAATAAAAAGAGGAGGATCAAATACTTTAAACAGTCTGAGCAGGAGACATGATCCCTGTTGAAGCAGTTGATGAATATGCTCTCTTTGTGACAAATATACCTGACTTTGTTTTAATTATTGATCAATTATGCACAAGTAACCACAGATTACTCGAGAACTGAACATGTTCACTTAAAATAAAGCCTAGTCATCTAATTTTACAGTGCTGAGTTAATCAAAGAACATCTACTTAAATGAACAAAAAGTATATTCCTCAACTTGCTCCATTTTGCTGCCTGGTTCCCTTGTGGGTTGTTATTGATTTGGCTGCTGAAACAAAGTGTGGCTCCCAGTCCATGGTTTATTGGATTAAGACCTCTATACAAAAAGCCTCTGGTGTCTGTGTGTGGGGGGCCAGGTGGGACCACCGTAGCACTGGGCTCCAGCAAAACCAGACCTAAAAGGAAGGCACAAAGTTAGTACAGTATATGTCAGATCTTCGTTGTAAGCTGAAGGCAGTGTCGCATCGATCAGTCCTTTCGAGAAGTGTCATTGATGAGATGAAAAGGAATGTCTCACATTCAGGCACCCAAATATTTCAATATCTTGTTGTTGCACTGTTTAGCCAGGAAGTGTATATATCTATGTATCTCTCGTTTGATCTTTGACACAGTTGACGAGCGCAGCAGTACAGGATGTGGTTTAGAAACAGACAGGGTGTGACTGGCTGTCGCTGTGAGTGTCTCTGTATGTGTGTGTTCCTCTATTCCTCCCTCCTGTCTGAAAAGGCACCCAAATAAAGGCTGTTTACTTCCTCCTATGAGAGGAAAAAGGAGAATGAGCTGCATTACTCTGCTATCCCTCACGTTCTCCTCCCCCTCCTGAATGCCAGGCACATGAATGGTTCAGAGGCAAAGGGAGGAAGAGGGAGGATGGGTGGCACAGTTATGTTTTTTGAACTCCTGTTTCTGTCCCTTGAATTAGATAGTGGTGCTTGCTTGGGGTTTGTTTCAGTTTTCATACCCATCTAATGATGGCAAGGTTTCAACAGATGTTAAGACTACTCAGCAATGTTTGTGTATGAGGGTACAGAAGGGATTTTAATAACACACACACTCTCACAGAGGCTTCCTGTGGGATGAAAGGTCAAACCAAGGCTTGTGAACCCTTTATTGTGTCCTAGATAAGATTTGCCATTGGGCTTGTGAGACTAGTTGTGCATGTGACTGAGTTGTGTTTCATATCCTGGGCAGGGTTTTCCACTATTGAAAATGTCAATAATCTGTTCTCTGATGAGAACCTACCAGTCTTTGTCCAGTCCTTGCAGTAATGATTGTTTGCATTATCAAGTAATATCTTTGTGTAAAAAAAATAGTGACTATCAAAATTCTCCAGAGAACACATCGATTCCTTCACGTTGTTTTGTCTGAAAAACATTCCAAAACCAAAAGATTTTAGTTGACAGAGATTAAGCTGAAATTGCTTGCATTTTCAAGAATGAAGAATGAAACTACAGTGTTTTGATGTCTGTCACAAAACATGGAGCCAGGCATGCAGGGTTTCATACATAACAAACCTGAGGAACCAATTCTGTCTACTTGCAGGGCGGAGTTCTCTGTATCTTTATTCTTCAAAATCGGTTCCCAGCTCAGACACGTATGGTTGAATTACTCCAGTACTACAACTTGTCATTGTGCAGCATAGAGTAGCTTTAGAATGTTTGAGCAAAGTCGTAGGTGAGCTGGTGTGCTTGAGTGTGGGGAGTGTAAGGGGTTAAGAGTGGCAGGAACTTTCTCGACATGTCCATTCCAGAAAAGTAAGCATGTAGGGGTACAGTGCCTATCATAAGTATTCACCCCCTTTGATGTTTTACCCTTTTATTGCTTTCATAAATCAATCATGGTCAATAAAATTTAGCTTTTTTAACAAAAAAAAATATTGGAAAAAACTCTTTAATGTCAATGTGAAAACATATTTCTATAAAGTAATGTTAATAAAAGAAAATTATATAAATAAAAATAATTGTTTGCATAATTATTCACCCCCTTTTTAATTTAATGGTCTAATTCAATAGAGGTCCATCAAATTGTTGCCAATAGTCTCACAATTAGTGAAATGAAGATCACCTGAGTGGTGTGGGTATGTTTCAAGTGATTGAGTTGTAAAACACCTGTGTCTGAAGGGTCCAGAGAGTGGTTGATCAGTATTCCTGGCTACCACTACACCATGAAGACAGAAGAACACTCTAAGCAACTCAGGGAAATGGTTATTGAGAAGTACAATTCAGGGGATGGTTACAAAATAATTTCTAAGGCACTGAACGTCCCCCGGAGTTCAGTGAAATCTATGAAGGTATTTCAGGTGCAAAATGTTTGAGCACCTGTAACATCGAATTTGTAGTTGTGTACATTGAATTTGTATGTGTATCAGCAAATCTGGTTTCCCAGACTCTGAGTTGTGTACTTGTAAAGTAATTTCTTGTATGTGTCGATTTTTTTTCTTCCCACAAATACAACACAAAAATACACACTCACAAAATTGTAATTACAGGTGCACAAATCACATTTACAGGTGCACAATTCACATTTACAGGTGCACAAATCATATTTACAGGTGCGCAAATCCTTCTCTACAAGTCACATATTTCAACACTGACACGCTCACATTTTGCACCTATTGTTGCAGCACACTAAGTGCAAAACATACTTGTGCACCTGTATTGTATGAAGTGAAGTTGAAGGGAGAATTTGAATATGTGCAAATCTGAATGTGAACTTGTGCAATAAGTATGTGAAATAATATACCACGAAAATAGCTGTGTCCTCTAACACAGTGGTTCTCAACCCTGTTCCTCAGGACCCCATGTCCTGCATGTTTTAGATGCTTCCCTGCTCCAACACACCTGATTCAAATGATCAGCTCGTCATCAAGCCTCTGCAGAAGCCTGTTGACGAGCTGATCATTTGAGTCAGGTGTGTTGGAGCAGGGAAACATCTAAAACATGCAGGACATGGGGTCCTGAGGAACAGGGTTGAGAACCACTGCTCTAACACACGAACACAAGTTGCTACTTACAACCACTCGAATCCTCCCCACGAGTCACACATTCTCTGTTTTCTACAGGTGCAAATCAGAAATCTACAGGTGCAAATCAGAAGTCGTACTTCCGGTCCCGCTGAGATATTTGGTGCAAAACTACAAAATGATCCGATCTGTGTATAAATTCTATGCTCTGAGATTGACAGACTTTTCGGCCAGTCAGGGAGACGCTTTGCCCACCCAGCCAATCAGAGGTTTTTATTCCATCCGAGGTCGCTTTACCGACTTCCAGGTGTGGAATTTCACGATGGAGAGAGTGTAGGATGTTCTTATTTTGGACGGCTGGTCTGCTCTAATCTCTATAATGCGCATTTCCCAATGATTCAAATAACTTATCCATTCCTCATAGTATATTGAAATCAAAGCCTACACTCTCTCCATCGTGAAATTCCACACCCGGAAGCCTGCACATTAGTGTGTGAATGTGTGTGTGTCTGGGTGAATGGGAGCAATTGTTGTAAAAGCGCTTTGGGTACTCTGATGAGTAGAAAAGCGCTATATAAGAGCAAGTCCATTTAAGTCCATCTGCAAGAGAACTACGTCTTGGGAGAAGATTTATTTTCCAGCAAGACAATGATCCAAAACATACTACAAAAGCTACACAAGAATAGTTAAAAAAGAACCAGGTAAATGTTCTGGAGTGGCCGAGTCAAAGCCCAGACCTCAATCCTATAGAGAATTTGTGGGTGGACTTGAAAAGGGCTGTTCATGCCCAATACCCGCGCAACCTGACAGAGCTTGAGCAGTTTTGCAAAGAAGAATGGAGCAAAATTGCAGTGGGCAGATGTGCAAGACTGATTGAGACCTATCCATACAGACTCACTGCTGTGATTGCAGCCAAAGGTGCATCTACTAAATACTGACTTGAAGGGGGTGAATAATTATGCAAACAATTATTTTCATTTATATAATTTTCTTTCATTAACATTACTTTATAGAAATCTGTTTTCACTTTGACATTAAAGAGTTTTTCCAATAATTTTTTTGTTAAAAAAGCTAAATTTTATTGACCATGATTGATTTATGAAAGCAATAAAAGGGTAAAACATCAAAGGGGGTGAATACTTATGATAGGCACTGTACATCTAAGCCATTTTTAGGCAAGAGGGGATTATTGTCATTGAAACAGTTAGAGGTTGAAGGACTTTAAGAAACTTGTACAATAATTGTTTTGGCAAGTTTTATTTAAATCTTATCAGAATAATTGCTAAGCAATTTTCTGTCAACCTGATCTTCATTTTGATTTCAGTCTTCTTGTGATCATGTCATTCTTCAGCTGAAGTAACAAGTCACCACTGACTCACAACAGGCACCTCTTTAGGTCAAGCACAGATCATTCTCTTAAATGTTTTTCCTTTTTACTCCTAAATTTTTTAAATTAAGTGCCAATTTGCTCCATGGAAAATGCATGACTTTAGTGTGTGTCTGAGAGGGGGAGCCATGTGTGTGTTTTATTATACATGTATGGAGAGAGCATATGTATTTATACCCAAGAAGCCAAGAGTAACTTTGTGTGTGTGCGTTTGTATGCACTGAGACAGCAGTCATCTGGAGGATCCACGTGACTGGAGTGGAGAGACGAGGAGAGGAGGAGGACAGTTAGACCTCAGACTTGTCTGCATTCTGTTGGACAGTAGTCTGTGTCGATGGATCTGCTTTTAACTGAAGTACATATACTGTATATTACAAAAAAGAGTAGGCTTTTAGACTTACCATTGTCTGCTAGGATAAACAGACTGGCAAGAGCTGAAAGAGACACACTTATATCCTCTATGGGCTTCTGCTACAAAGAAATTGGGGTGCTATCAACTTTTTGTAAAGTCATCAGAAGTCAATTCTTCATGAATGATATTGTGGTGTTTGGCAGCACAGTTAATCATGCCCTCTAGCTCTCTGAACAAAATTAAATAGCTAGCTTTAAAGTAACACAACCTAAAACAAATTACATTATTTTTCCTACACGTCACCTTTTATTTTAAATGTGCTTTTGCTGCAATTTGAAGCTACAAAATAGACAAGTTGTTTTCCTATTGTAAATTAGATGTTAGTGCTTCACCTACAAGGCTGCTGATGAAGTGCATTTTCCCTGCCTGTTTTTGCCAGACTTTGTATGGTAATGTATGGTCATGGATGTCTGTGTAATAGAGTGGTAGTTGTTATTGTTGGATTTACTGGCACTCAGGGTACACAGAAGCACAAAAAACACTTTTTGCTCCATTAATGTGCCTGCTGCAGAAATGTCACGTGTGCTAATGGTCGGGGACTAAACTGAGGCTCTGGAAATGGGTCATTGCAAAAGTTCACATGGCTGTGTGTGTCTAGAGCAGTGTGTTTCATCAAGCTACATAACATTGGTACGAAGTAGTGTGTAGCTGCAGCAGCAGGCAAACAGACTGCTGGTGATTAGGAACAACAGGGCAGAGTTCAACTGAGTGTATGTGTGGAATACTAATCCACATTGTCATAAGGCAAGGTTCGGCTTGACAAAGGTTTGGACGGGGGGGTGGGGTTACAGGGCTGTTTGTGTGTGCACACCTGTGTTTGTGTGTTGCAGAAACAGCCTAGTCAAGAGAGGGGCTTCATTATCGCATATTAGGGCCGAGTGGCTGTGTGTGTGTGTGTGTGTTAATAAAGCAAGGTGGGGGATGGGAAGGTGGAACAGATGTGAGAGAGGCAGAGGGAGACCACTGTTGCCAACTCCTCAGTAAGGAAAGTTGCTGTTGGCTGTCCTAAAAGTCGCTAGAAGTCGCTAAATGATGCCATCGCCTAATTTGCATATCTCCCAGTTTGCATGTAATTTTAATCAACGTTGTAGGAGAGACGAATAACGTTGTGGAAGAGACCAAAAAGTGAATATAAAACACCCAAAATATGTTTTGTACTAGAGGCTAAATGCTGTGGTTTATTTTAGCATGACAGTGAAGAAACATTTTCGTTTATATGGCTCCGTAAGTCTGGATGGGATCTGTCGTCTGGCCGCGGAGTGATGTGGGTCTCCCCCTCCCCTCACTGGGACTGCTGCGGGGTTACTGGACTGACAGCCTGTGCTCTGGCAGGGGGAGAAGCTCACAGCAGCACCTGCTGCTTGTTGAAAACAGTAACTGCAGAATGAGTCGAGTTTTCCGCAGAATGAGCCGAGTTTTCCTATCAATCTCCAAAATGGCAGAAAAAGTCGCTAGATTTGTCGCTAGTCGCTTTTGACAAAAAAAAGTCGCTAGGAGCTTTGAAAAGTCGCTAGATTTAGAGAAAGTCGCTAAGTTGGCAACACTGAGGGAGACAGGAGTAGACGGAAACAGTTGTGTTGCAATGTACAAACATTTGCACCTGCACAATTCATTTAGAAATAGAGCGCAGAGCAGCAGGAATAATGAGCAGTAGTGTGTGTGCGTGCGTGTGTGGGCGTTAAGCTGTCAACTGTCAGGTATGCAGGAATTACTAGGAGAGATTGGCGACCATTAGTGGAACACACTCCCCACGTCAAATTGGTCCTCACAAATATAGACATACACAAACACACGCACACACTCACACACAGACAGACCTACCTTTTAATGAGCTGTCAGTTGTCTCAATGGCACAGCATCTTGTGTCGTGGGGGTCAAGCAGATGAAAGACCTGGGGTGTGGTGGGGTGGGTGGGGTCTCGGGGGCGCTGCGGGGTGGGCGCCCTGCATCCTTGGAGTGCCGGCTCCTGGGTGGGCGTGGCGGCTTGTGGCCCTCACTTTCTTGTGGCGCGGCCTGGTCCCCCCTTCGAGGTGGGGTGCTGCGTGCAGCTGGCCCGTATTGGGGCTATGGTGCCTGCTGGGGCGCTGCTCTGATCTGCAGCTCTCAGGAGTTGTTGTGCTGACTGGGCCAGTTGGTTCGTGTAGGCCCTCCCTGGTTCCTTGCCTGTTGGCTCTGGGGGCCCTCTGCATCAGTACCGGTGGTCTTGCTACCTGTCTCCCCCACTGCTCTGTCCTCTTGGGCGGGATCCTCACCAGACTGCCTCTTATTATGCACTTCACATTTTTCACACCTCACTGTAAATAGCAACCTTTAGGCACATATAGGGACGCAACAGTTAGGGCCCCGAGGGCAGGTGGGGGTGGGAACGATGGGCACTGTGGTGGGGCGGGTGGCAGGGGTATACGGCCCTGTCTTGCCCTCATCACCCTTTTGCCTGCCTGCCCCTCTCTCCAATCTTTTTTTTTAATGCACCACACACACTCACCTTGTGGGTAGGTCTTCGTTGGCTGACGCCCCGCCAGCCTCCCCACTTTTAATGCACCACATGACACTCAAGGTTACACTATCACAGTGCTGGGATAATGTTTCCCATCCGGGGTTCTGGTGGGGGCTGGGGTGGGCGGGGTTGGGGTTTGGGTGGCGGGTGGGTCCTCTTGCCCCGGGCTGCCTGGGTCAGTTCTGGCGTGCTGGGGGTGTCGGTAGCTGCTCCCTCTTGTCTTCGGGGTCTGTGTGGTACGCGGTGACCCCGGTTGCTCTCTGGGGGTGCCACCCCGTGGCTCCTGCGGCCTGGGGGGGCACCCTGTCGGCTTGGCCTGCATTGCTGTGATGGCTGTTCTGGGCTTCGGGGTCTTTCACACTTGCATGTGCATGTTTGTTCAGGTCCCACCAGCTCCTGTCGAGTTCCACTGTTGAGCAGTGATGGGACCCGGCAGAATGTGGTGAGACTCTCTCCAGAGTCTAATCTCACACTAATCCCACTCTCCTTTTCTCTAGTGTCTTCTTCTGGCCTATTCCACTGACATGACACCCACAACTATGGTGTTCAGTACTGTCTGGTTATATAGTCATTTATTTATTTTTTTGTTTGTTTGGTTTTCTGTTTTTTTGTGTATGTGTTTGTTTGTCTTATTGATGGGTAATTAATAGTCAGGAATAACACAGCACCTGATATTCTTCAGATGTAATAGCACTGCTTGCTAGTCCCTGTCCCTGTCCATCCTGTTTCGTCCTGTCCACCCTTTGTTTCCCTTCACGTCACCACTGAGGTGTAGCACTGCCCTCCCTGGCTCTTAACAGGGAATTGTAATAATGATTGTCAGCTTAGCTTTCAGGGAGGGCTGGTGACGGTCACACGCATGCACTAAATAATAAAATATTTGGCTGCAAGACTAAAATATGCATTAATCTCATAAAGTGTTGACACCCCTTCCGTGGAGTTAAACAATGAGAATAAATGCAGACAAAAAAAAAAAAAAAACAGATGAAAAACCTCAGGGTGACCTGGTGTTAATGTCAGTTTGGCTTCATGCTCTCCCTCTGTATGTGTTTGTACCACACACATACACTTGTGCAGTGGTAGTGACAGATTTGAGATCATGGGAATAGCCGGGAGGCACACACGCACACTGACAACCTTTGTATTGGAGGGAATCCAGCTAGTGAAGACACAGCTTACCTTACCTTCACACCACTGCAGGGGTTTTATTGTTGTTTCTGTCAATTTTCCTTCCTCTACCCCCCCCCCCCCCCCCCCCCCCCGCTTCCTTCTATCTGTGCCCTGTCTCTGTCTCTGTCTCTCTCTCTGTCTCTCTCTCTCTGCTAGCCTTTTACTCCCTTCCCCCTCCTTTCAGTGCTGCAGTGCTGCCTTCTGGAGAAAAATGAAGAAAAAACACCAACCACAAGCGCTTGTAAACGGAGCCCCCTTCTGTATACACACAGCGAGACGCACCTGGTTATCCATATGGCTCCAGGATTTTACATTTGCATGCACATGCTCATTCATCCATACCCTTGTAAATAAGGGACTATCCCCTACATACAGCAAACATGAGCTCACAAACAAATAGTATTACTAGTTGTTGGTTTTGATCTTCTCTTAAAAATCATACTCTTCATTTAAGAGATCAAAACCAACAACTAGTAATACTAGTTGTTGGTTTTGATCTTCTCTTAAATGAAGAGTATGATTTTTAGTGGGAGTTGCAGGAAAAAAATGTAGAAGCAGTGCTGCAACAATAAGTTTCAGATTCATTTTTAATTCTTATTTTGCAATTACACATTTCATTATTTAGACTGTTAAATTGTTGCCAAATTCCCAGAACCTGATGTGATATCTTCAAATTGCTTGTTTTGTATGGGTACAATCCAAAAGCAAAAGACATTCCGTTTAGTATGATAGAAAATAGAGAAAAGCAACAAATTCTAACATTGGAAAGGCTGGTATTAGTTAGCTTAATTGTTTTTGTTGTTTTTTGACTTCTAAATGATTTCAATTTCACTAAACGTCAAATAGTTCCATTAATTAACAGAGTAGAAGTTCCGGCTTCACCAGTATGCATGCAGGGCAGTAAATAAAGAGTGGTTTTGAGATTTGATAATATGATAAATAGATTGGAATATTTAAAAATATATATTCTGAGATTTAGCATGTGAATAGTTGTGTAGAATTAAGAGGATAATACTGGCTGAAGCTGCTAAATAAGGGTGTTTCTGCATTGGTAGCCAGGACAGTTGATAAGCGGCTAATACCTAGTTGTCACAGTAATTTGCCAGCATTTTTCTGAGGCTGTTCAGTTCTAGTACTGGCAGCATGTATTAACCAGTAGAGCACAGAGGAAAATCCTTTAGTCCAACTGATGAAAGACTGTTTATTGTTTACTGTGTACAACCGTGTTTGTGCCTGTGTGCATTCTGTTGATAAACGTTTATAGATGGCTTTAAAAAAAGTCAATTATTGATGCTTTCGACAACTGCTATCTTCCCTCATCCTCTTTCTAGTCACTACTTTTGCACTTTTCTCTTAATTGAATTCTCTTCTGTTTATCTACTTTCATTTTCGTCTTCTTTTTCTACACCCTCTTTTCATCCCTCTTCCTCTCTACATCTCCCTCCTTAATCCACTCTCTATCTGTTGCTGTGTGCTATCTCGCGGCTCATATAGCAGCGCTGGAAATTCTTGTTCCTCTGGTACTTGTGCAACTTGTCAGTTTGGTTGAAAGTGTGTGTATATGAACTGGAGGCAGCCTGTAGTGTCAGGCTCGTCTGCCACAAATAAGCATCATTCCCATCAGCTTGTGGCCGCTCGCTGTGCATGTCCTGGATTTGCTCAAAAACACAAACACACAGACACACTACTAGAGGCAGCACCAGTAGTATGTACTGGACTCACTCAAAGGCTACAAAGCTGTCACAGAATCATAAAGATTCAACACAAACAAATATACGTCTTCATGTTGAGCGAGAGGTTGACTGAAACATCATTGCATGTATACCAATGAATCACATGCACAGAAGCACATGGCAACAGCTGATTATCAGCTTGGTTTTTTGTGTGTTTTATTCATCAGCCTTCTTCAGCAGACTTATTCAGCTCCCCCCTTAGCTTATCCATTTTCCCACCACCTTCATATTCTACTGCACTGTAGCATGGCCAGCTCAGGCCATAGCTCACTTACTGCTGTTCATTTCTAATGCCATTTGTCTCCATTTTCTATCTCTTGGATGTCATTTGTCTCTATTTCCCATCGTTTAAATGCCATTTGTCTCTATCTTTCCCCTCTGTGACTGCTTGCCAGTTGTATTTTTTTTCAGCTCTTTCTTCCTCTTGTTCCCACACTCCCTGACAGAGTCAGTCATTTTAATTGTTCAGGTTTCTAACAAATGCATTCAGCGCTGCATTATATCTTGTGTCTTTCCTTCTTTCTTTCTTTCACCTTGGGGCGTGTTTGTCGGTCCATTTAACCACTGTCTCTCTCCCTCTCTCCCTGTGTTTCAGAAGGCAGTAGAGGAGGAGGAGAGCCAAGTGAGGAAATCCTCGGTAGATCTCTGCTCCACTAGCGACAAGTTGGCTGATGCCGACCCTGCAAGAAAGGTCAGTTGTCAGTTTCCTCCCTTTTTGCGTCCGCTTGCTATTCATCACTCCTTTTTTTCCCTCCCCCTCCTCTACACACAGGTCAGCTCTCAGGGTCACCACCCACACCCTCACTGACAGACACGCCCCCTGTTCATCCGTTCATAGCGGCACGCTTCTCGCACACTCTTTCAGCTGCTGTACGGCTCTGTTCTTCACCTCCCCCGTCGCTACACACACACACCAACTTTACATGCAGGGAAGAAGCTCTTTATCATGATTATCTTTTTCTTTGACTCATGGACAACCACACACATGCACAGTGTCTCAGCTGATGCCTGATGGATGATCCCTCATTCACATGTATGCATATATTAGTTTTATTAGATGAAGGCTCCAAGAGCGCCATATGCAGTACAGCATATTCCCTACTTCTGCTGCTTCTCTCCACGTGTGTGTGTGTGTGTGTGTGTGTGTGTGTGTGTGTGTGTGTGTGTGTGTGTGTGCGCGCGTGCGCGCGCGCGCGCGTGCGTGCGTGCGTGCGTGCATCTGATTGCCATTGTAATAATTTATCTGTTCAACTGTGAAGTTGATGCTCAGATCAACAACTGTGGATTGAAGAACTGCCATTGTAGCTGTAACACAATATTCTTAAATGAAAATATGTTGGTGTTGGGTGTCATTTTCTGTCTTTTTCTACAGGGTAAAACATCTCCACCTACTCTGGTGTTTAACCGTCTTTTCTCAGACATCAAGGAGGAGCCAGGACACCCCACCCTGGTCCATCCCAGGTACTACATCTTATTTACACAGATTCAACCACACTGCTATGCCATTAAATTGCTTCAACTAACAATTAATTTCATTATCAATTTATCTGTATGACATATTTCATTATTAGTTTAAATTTCTGAAAGTACTGAAATATACACTGCTCAAAAAAATTAAAGGAACGCTTTTTAATCTAAGTATTGCATCAAATCAGTGAAACGTGGGATACTGATCTGGTCAAGTAAGTAACTGAGGGGCTTTTTAGTCAGTTTCAGCTGCTTTGGTGTTCATGAAATTAACAACAGATGCACTAGAGGGGTAACAATGAGACAACCCCCAAAACAGGAATGAGTTTACAGGTGAAGGCCACTGACATTTTTTCCTTCCTAATTTTTCCTGACTGTTTTTCACTAGTTTTGCATTTGGCTAGGGTAAGTGTCACTTCTGGTAGCATAAGGCGATACCTGGACCCTACAGAGGTTCCACAGACAGTCCAACTCCTCCAGGATGGCACATCAATGCGTGCCATTGCCAGAAGGTTTGCTGTGTCTCCCAGCACATTCTCAAGTGCTTGGAGGAGATTCCAGGAGACAGGCAGTTAGTCTGGGAGAGCTTGACAGGGCTGTCGAAGGTCCTCAACCGATCAGCAGGACAGGTATCTGCTCCTTTGTGCAAGGAGGAACAGGATGAGCACTGCAATAGCTCTACAAAATGACCTCCAGCAGACCACTGGTATGAATGTCTCTGATCAAACAATCAGAAAGAGATGTAATGAGAGTGGTCTGAGGGCCCAGCGTCCTCTAATGCCCGCTGTGCTCGCTGACTGGCACCGTGGAGCTCGGCTGGCATTTGCCATAGAACACAGGAATTTGCAAGTCCACCACTGGTGCCCTGTGCTTTTCACAGATGAGAGCAGGTTCACCCTGAGCGCATGTGACAGGCATGAAAGGGTCTGGAGAAGCCGTGGAGAACGGTATTCTGCCTGTAACATTGTTCAGCATGACCGGTTTGGTGGTGGGTCAGTGATGGTGTGGGGAGGCATATCCATGGAGGGACACACAGACCTCTACAGGCTGGACAATAGCATTCTGACTGCCATTAGGTATCAGGATGAAATCCTTTGACCCATTGTCAGACCCTACATTGGTGCAGTGATCTTGGATTCCTTCTGGTGCATGACAATGCCCGGCCTTATGTGGTAAGAGAACTCATGCAGTTCCTGGAGGATGAAGGAACTGATACCATTAGCTGGCCCCCATGCTCACCTGACCTGAATCCAATAGAACACCTTTGGAAACATTATGTTTTGTTCCATCCGACACCATCAGGTTGCTCCTCAGACTGTCCAGGAGATCAGCGATGCCCTGGTCCAGTTCTGGGAGGAGATACCCCAGGACACCATCTGTCGTCTCATTCAGAGCTTGTCCCGACATCGTCAGTCATGCATACAAGCACATGGAGGCCATACTAACTACTGAGTACCATTTTGAGTTGCTGCCAAGGAATTTCAGCAAGATGGACTAGCCTGCCACATCAGTTTTTCACTTTGATTTTGGGGTGTCTTGAATTTAGCCCTCCTGGGGTGTTGATAATTTTCATTCCCATCAAACAATGTGGCACTTTTCATTCCTAACACATTATCCAGTCCATATCAATGCTAAGATCCAGTTAGTTTTTTCCCTGTTTTGAAATATGATGTATTTTCAAAGTGTTCCTTAAATTTATTTGAGCAGTGTATTAGGTTGTTCTTTTAACCAAAATAAAAGTCAACATCCCAAAGATATTTACTTTACAAAGATACAAAGCAGAGATGAGCAGCAAGACCTCATTTGAAAAGCTCATTCAAAGAATTTTAGCTTCATAAATGACTATCAAAATTGCTGCAGATTCATTTTCTGTCAGTTGTTTCAGTAGCTTTTAATATGTGAAACAAAGCCAGCCGGCCTGGTGTTATCTGTAGAAGCCTGCACCTAAATCTTTGTGCCAGATACTGTAGGTGTCCTTCTGCTTTGGTGAAATAAACACCACGCAATCTTAAGTTTCTTTCTCATCTCTGTTTCTTTTGGTAGTGTAATCCTTCACATGCTCTGTTCCCTTCTTGTCCTCTTCCTCACATGTACCACACGTGTCTTCTTCTATCCCAAGGGACACCAGCCTGTGTTTGGATATGGCTCTCTCATCATAAACATAGTAATCTGACTCAGAATAAAGTCTGGAATTAGATTATGGTGCTATAGTTGCATGTGATTGCATTTGACATACTGAGAAGGCTCACAGATGACAAGCCAGACAAACTGGGAGATTAGAGCTCTGGTCACCTGCCAACATGACTGCTACACTTGCAAACCAGCCAAGACTTGCACAGACTGGTTCGGAGCATGTATTTTGCATCGCAGTGTTAGTAGTAATAAAACACACAGTCAGACATTGTGCCAGACATCCAGAGCACTTAACGTCGTATTTGAGTTGCTAAAAACATCCATTAGCAGTACACGTTTGAAATAGGAGCCAGCCTTACATTATTCAATCACTTCTGAGCCATTTCATGTGAAGGAGTTTTAGATTCCCATGCAGGCAAGCAGGCAGTGCTTCATTTCCATCCAGAGGAGAGGAAACAAGGCTTGGCTGGTAGTGCTGTAGTTTTTTCAGGCAGAGTCCCACTGAGCTGTCATGCTTAACCTAGTTCACTGCTTCACCCTCAGCCCTGTCTGGAGGGGACTGCTGGTGGGGGAGGGGCCTCTTCTCTTCTCTCCTCTCCTCTCCTCTCCTCTCCTCTCTATTTTTCTCTCTCTCCTCTTTTCTTTCCCTCCTTTCCAACCATGCAGCCAGGAATAGACAAATAGTGGTGGCTTAGTAGCTTTGGATCATGTCTGGGTGCTATCTCTCTCTCAGTTGTACTCTCTACCTGAACATTTGTGATAAGCTGAGGATCTGTTTAGACTGAGATCCTGTAAACACATGATAAGAAATATCCATATTCCACACTGTGTTTCCAGCCCCTGCCTTCAGATGGTACCGTTACTTTGGGCTAAATCAGACACCCACTGACTAATGTTGTTACTTAAATTCAGTTGTGTTTCATTGTTGTAAATGGCTGTTGTAGGCATATATGTTGCTTTATGTGCAACAGCATTGCTAAGTCCATAACTTGTGATATTTTTTTGATCTTTAGTTCATAGATGAGTATGCGGAACGTGGCATTGCTACCACTATGATTAGAGTAAGAAAAGCGGACAGAGCAGATGCTTTAACCAGTGTTTGCATAATTAGCAGCAGACCACATCTTTGTGTGATCGAGGAATTAAATTAAAATTATTAAGCACTATTGAATCACCAGCCGTTTTGAAATGAAAACATATTTGTCTTCATTTGTGTCATTTCAGTGTTTAAATGTCCTCTTTCTCTCTACGTTTCTCTCTCTAGTTACTACTTGTACACGTATGACAAGATGGTGGCTCCCAACGTATCACTGCGGAGGGAGGCAGAGATGAGCCCTGAGGTGCTTGGAGCGTTTCTCAAACACCACTACAGTCACAGAGTGCTGGGCCACGATGAGCCACCACTGGGTCAGTAATCATACAAATCTTCCAACATACTGCAGAAAATAGTAACATTAACAAACTAAAAATGACATCACCAGCTGAAGAATTAGCCATGAGCGAAGTGACCGAAGAGACCTGATATTGGATAAGCAAGTCAGTGTTGTTTTCTGACCGTGGGTCATGGTCATGTGGATATATAGCAAAATATGATCAGATCTGATGTCCCATTCTAACGTTCTTTCCTAGGATACCCTGAAATTGTCATCCCTTAGGATAAGATGCAGTCAGGCCAATGGAAAGCACAGAAATCACTGAAATCACTGAAATCCAAATTTTACCCTCTCTTTCATCACCTTCTCATGAAAGTAAACGCAACAACTGATGCCCTCTAATTATGTTCATGCAGTGAAAAACTTGAAAATGTTCAAGCAGCAAATGGGCGAAAGTGCAGGAAATTGCTTCCGATGTATTTAATTAATAACAGTCCTTAAATCTATTATAGGTAATATTAGCCAGTACGTCCAGAGACATTCAGAATCTAGCTGCATTACTGAACACGAGATAATAGAGTAAAACTTTATGTTCAGAAATCATCTGCCTATAATGAGCAGTGGTTTGGACATGGATTAGAGTGCAGAACTTTTTCATGTGTCCATTACAATTAAGCAAAACAAGATTACACAAGGCTGATTGAGAATCTCAGTGCCAGGTAAATCTCTCCGTATTTCACAGTATAACAGAATTTTATATCTGGTGTCTGTGGTGACAGTTGAGCAACGGTAGGAATGTATTTACCTTAACTAGCAATGATTAGTTAGCTTGAGCTGAAAATGGGGAGAAACTGCAGCAACTTAGACAGATAGACCTACGGCAACTAGAGGTAATGTGAGGCCTGATGGTGGCAAAACATACGAAAGGTCCAAGAAAAGTTTCTGATGCTCAGAAAAAACTCAGAAAATCTGTATTTGAAAGGAGGATTAAAGTTTAAAAAGGGAAAATTGCAAGGCATACACACGTGGACAAAATTGTTGGTATCCCTCAGTTAAAGAAGGAAAAACCCACAATTCTCACTGAAATCACTTGAAACTCACAAAAGTAACAATAAATAAAAATGTATTGAAAATTAAATAATTAAAAACAGCCATTACTTTTGAATTGTTGATTAACATAATTATTTAAAAAAACAAACTAATGAAACAGGCCTGGACAAAAATGATGGTACCTCTATAAAAGATTGAAAACTATTTGACCAGAGTGACATGATTAACTCAGGTGTGTCATTTAATTGACATCACAGGTGTTTCCAAACTCATAATCAGTCAGTCTGCCTATTTAAAGGGAGACAAGTAGTCACCCTGCTGTTTGGTGAAAAGGTGTGTACCACACTGAACATGGACAACAGAAAGCGAAGGAGAGAATTGTCCCAGGACATCCGAAAAAAAATTATAGACAAACATCTTAAAGGTAAAGGCTATAAGACCATCTCTAAACAGCTTGAAGTTCCTGTGACAACAGTGGCTCATATTATTCAGAAGTTCAAGACCCACGGGACAGTAGCCAACCTCCCTGGACGTGGCCGCAAGAGGAAAATTGATGACAAATTGAAGAGACGGATCGTTGGAATTGTATCCAAAGAGCCCAGAGCAACCTCCAAAGAAATTAAAGGTGAACTCCAAGGCCAAGGTACATCAGTGTCAGATGGCACCATTCGTCGTTGTTTGAGCCAAAGTGGACTTCATGGGAGACGACCAAGGAGGACACCACTGCTGAAAAAAACTCATAAAAAAGCGAGACTGGAATTTGCAAAAATGCATGTTGACAAGCCACAAAGCTTCTGGGAGAATGTCCTTTGGACAGATGAGACCAAACTGGAGCTTTTTGGTAAGGCACATCAACTCTATGTTCATAGACTCAAAAACCAAGCATACGAAGAAAAGAACACTGTCCCTACGGTGAAACATGGAGGAGGCTCAGTAATGTTTTGGGGCTGCTTTGCTGCATCTGGCACAGGGTGTCTTGAAAGTGTGCAAGGTACGATGAAATCTGAAGACTATCAAGGCATTCTGGAGAGAAATGTGCTGCCTAGTGTCAGAAAGCTTGGTCTCAGTCGCAGGTCATGGGTCTTCCAACAGGACAACGATCCAAAACACACAGCCAAAAACACCCAAGAATGGCTGAGAGAAAAGCGTTGGACTATTCTAAAGTGGCCTTCTATGAGCCCAGATTTGAATCCCATTAAACATATGTGGAAGGAGCTGAAACATGCCATTTGGAGAAGACACCCATCAACCCTGAGACAACTGGAGCTGTTTGCTCATGAGGAGTGGGCCAAAATACCTGTTGACAGCTGCAGAACGCTCATTGACAAATACAGAAATCGTTTAATTGCAGTGATTGCCTCAAAAGGTTGTGCAACAAAATATTAAGTTATGGGTACCATCATTTTTGTCCAGCCCTATTTCATTAGTTTGTTTTTTTAAAATAATTGTGTTAATCAACAATTCAAAAGTGATGGCTGATTTTGATTATTTAATTTTCAATAAATTTTTATTTATTGTTACTTTTGTGAGTTTCAAGTGATTTCAGTGAGAATTGTGGGTTTTTCCTTCTTTAACTGAGGGGTACCAACAATTTTGTCCACGTGTGTACATCATAAGCATGTGTCATCAGTCTTTGTGTCATTTCTCTGCAGATTTAGTACTCATCAGTACACAATGTAGTACAATACAGATGTCTTAATTCAATTATTCACATTATCATTACAATATGGCCAAGTGCAATGTCCTGAGTGCAGGAGCTGCAATTTTTGATAAAGCTAAATTCTGTCACAATATACCGCTTTAAATGAAGCAGTGTGGCGCTACAGAGATGCTGACTTACAAGTCTTATTCTCCAGACACAAGAAAACACGCTTGTTTGGACCAAAGTGCAGCAAATATCACATCTTTTTTTTTTTTTTTACGAGAAGAGAATAGTGAAAATTTTCTGTATAAGATCAGGATTCGTATCTTGATATCGTTTTTGTCATATCATTAGATAGAGTGATACAGATAATGATTGACTATTTATATGCAGTTTGTTACAATAGCTGACCAAAGCTCTTGCCTCAAGCCATTTCTGTTTAAAAAATCTAGAAAAACCTAGAAAATATCACTTGGAAGAAGATTATATTTTAAAATACTACTATGTTCTTGTCTTAATTTGGTTTAACCAAAGTATTAGCTCAAATTATTTCCACACATAACCCTATATATCACAGATGATTTTAAATTGATATTAAATATGAATTATTTTTATTTGAAGTACACCCTCCTGTTTGTACATTAGTAGGCTGACACATGCCTACTAAAAATACATGACACACATACAGCAAGCAGGAGCAATCTACATGCATACTACATAAGCAGAAGCGACATGCAGATCATGTTCATGCAACACACTTGGAGAGGAAACACGTGCTGACTGTAAACATACAGCCTGCATCTCACACACGCGCGCGCACGCACGCACGCACGCACGCACGCACGCACGCACGCACGCACGCACGCACGCACGCACGCACGCACATACATACATTCACGTAGACACACACATTTAACATTGAAGCCTGCAGTGATGCACATAATCATGCATTGACCTTCACATAAAGACTCTGGGGGCACCTCACTCTTGATGAGCAAGAGGGGTGGAAATGGCAGTGACCGCTTCTCTGCAGTGTTTGTGTTTTCATGTGCACATTTAAGTGTATGTTACACTTGCATTAATAAGATATGTGTATATTCAGAGAAAGAGAGAGAGAGGATCACAGAATAGTTTCCGTCGGCCATTATTACGCCACGTCTGACTACCAGGCTCTCTCTCTCTCTCTCTCCCTCCCTCTCTCATGCGTTCTGCTCCCCATTTTCTTCTCTAACCAATTTCTCTTCGCTCCTTCCTCCCTCTCTTTCTTTTCCTGACAGCTATCTCTACATCCTCTATGACTTAGTTCTCCATCCACTCCCACACTTCCTCTTCCATCCATCTATCCTTGTCTCTTTTTTCCAACTCCCTTCATCTCCACCTCCCTCTGTCTGCTGTCAAACCCTCCCGCTTTCTTATTTTTGTTTTCACCCTTCATTGCAAGTTCTCCTCTGCCAGTCTGTCTGCGAGCCTTTCACTATTTCTGTTGTGACCGTCTTTCTCTCTATCTCTTTCCTGCTTATTTCTTTTTGATCCACCACCAAATGACTCACTCCTGTTATTTGTGCGCTTCTGCTGCAAGTGTGTGTGCACCGCTCACAGCATGCATGTGGGTGTGTATGTGTGTTAGTGTGTATACGCACATGCGCAAACCAGCTTGAGTCAGTAAATGACTGTCCTTTCGAGTGTCAAACATGCTGTGTACAGAGCATACTGCTTCCTGTCACACACATACTGTATGAATACGTTATGCTGGTAAACAACCCACTGATCTCGTGCTCACCCTGTCACTCTTTCACTACTTCTTCTCTTTATATGCTTGAACTTTGCAGCTTCCAACACTTCATCATTACTAGAATTTGCATGCCCCACTGCAACATCTGTGGACATGTGTTTTTGTGTATGAGAGTGTGGGGTGGGAGAAAAATTCTTGGTAGATGATGTATATTGCTAACCAATGTATGCTGCAGCACTGCAGCAATTTACAAAAACCTCAACCATGATAAGAACTCCGAAATCTGTTTGAATTCAGAAGCTGTACAACATTTCAGAAAATTTTTTCTTTCACAAGCAGTTTCTGGGTGTTTTTTGCTCTTGTTACATCCTGACTATGGGCTCATTTTCACTGCAGAATAAAGTCCAATCACTAGATGCAGAGGGAACTCAGAAATGTTGTTCTTGCAGTATGACAGCTGTAATGTCGTAAATCCTCAAAATAGACCAAAAGATTAAAGTTTATTGTCTTTGATTATTGATTATACAACATTTGAAATAACCGGGAATCAACATGTACAACATTATTATTATATGTTACAGTATTACAACACTGTACAGAATATTTTAAATTTGTTTCAATGCTTCCTACCTACTCTGTCTACACACTTCAGCTGAAAAATTTGTGAATTTTTGTCATGTGACTGCTGGTCATAACTGAGTCAGCCATGGCTTGTAGGTTTACGCCAAAGAGCACAGACGTTCTTGGTTTTATAGAATCTAGTTCTTGTAAACAGCTTAATTTTTTTTTCAAATGAGACTTGTATAATGAAGTGGTTTAGATCAAATATCAGGATTTTAACATTAGATTGGATTATTTTTTCCAAGAAAACTCTAAGTCTGATACCATTTGTTTAAGGAATGTCAGAAAGTTGAAAATCTAATGATTCTCACTGATTTTGCGGTTCTAACTCAAATGGATGGTGTAAATTTGCAAATACATGCCTTTTCATGGGGTCAAGAGGTTTAACATCCACGGACCTCTCCAGAATACACAACTTGGGTCACTGCAAAATATTTAGTCACTGATGATGGTCAGCAAGTTTCACTTTGTTTCACAAGTTTTATACAGAAAGTAAACCGTGTGATGCTTAAAAGTTAATTTTGTAACCCAGACGATGACCCTCATCACAACCAGTTTCTCTTAATAGTCAGTTACCTTTCATTTGCAGGTCAGTTGGCAAAGGACAGCACTCAGTGAACTTGAGGGAGAGCCCAAATTTAGAGTCGAATTGTAACACCAAGACTTTGACTCAAACCAAAACATGATATTGCCACCACAGATTCCCACTTGACCCACTTTTTCCCATGATACACACCTTATAGGCCACAGTGAGGGAACAAGTCAGAGTTTGAAGTGAGCAGGAGCCCACGCAGAGCAGCACAGCTCCCACACAAGGCCTTTTATTCCCCTCTTTTCTTTCTGTATGTCTGAGGGCAAACACACAGAAAATTTGTGGGCGAGTGTTTGGTTCCTCGGCTGTTGCCATGCCGTACTTGTGCTTGTGTGTGCGCTCACACTGAGAAAGAAGTGTGAGCTTTTATGAGGTTGTGCGAGGGTGTTACAAAGTGTGGGTGGGAGTGTGCACCAGCACGGCTCGCACTTCCTGTCTTTCAACTACCTCCTCTTCTTCTTTTTTCAAAACTTCTTCCTTCATCCTCCTCTCCCTTCCGTCTTCAGATCTTCATGCGTCGCCTCCTGTCGCTGCTGGCGCCACCGAGGAGGCCAAATCCCAACGTGCCACTGCTCCCTCGGCCACCGAACGGGAATGCCAAACCCAGGCAGTTTCCATGGAGACAAGCAGTCCTGGCTCCAAGAAAGCAACCCACATCCCCGCCCACACCCCACCTCCTCCTCCTCCTCCTCCTCCCGCGTCGTTGTTGTCATCGGTAACAGAGGTAGCAGCTAAGGACATGAGCTCTGCCACGTGCAGCACTACAGTGGTGTTGGGGGGGCTGGAGGACGATAAGGACAGGATTGTTGTGGAGATCATGCAGATGTACAGCAGGCAGCAGGAGAAGCTCAACTCTACCCTGCACAAGCAGCTGCAGCTGGAAATGGTGAGTCAGCAGCTGGAAAGAACATAGACCAAGATAAATGATCTCAAGATAATCTAGACCATAACTGTTCCTGCCTGTTAAAAGTGTCCTTGGCGTGGCTGTGAAGGTAATGTTCACCTTCCACTGACCCCTCCATCTCTCGTCCTATCACATGAAACCTGTCGGTATCAGATGGTTCTGGCATTGTTAATTCAAGTTGGCAGGAAAGGTCATATGAATCACATTGTTTCACTATATAACATACCATTTACAGGGCTCCAGACTAACTTTTTTTCCTAGGAGCACAGTGGCCCCTAACTTAAAATTTTAGGAGCGCAAGCAGAAATTTTAGGGGCACACACCAAAATTGACTTGCAAAATAAATATTCACATTTCCTCTCATTTTCACTGTATTACTGATAAATACTTGCACAATAAAAGCAGAAACAATGTTTTCAATTCATATTTTATAGTGCAGCAGTTGACACAACATAACAAGAAAAGCACTCAAAGAGCGCAGTACTCCAGCAAGACTGCTCAGTTGATGTATAATTTCCGACAGATGAAAACTTTAATAAAAATGACCTTGTGTTGAGCACAGGCATGTGCTATGCATGGGCACGTTATGTATTTATACCAAATCACGTGTAAATTACTCTTATAAAGGTGTGCTGATCAATTCATCACTTTTTGCTAGCCTTTGTTTTGCTAGTGTCAAAATAACCGTTCTCTCCAGGCTTTTATTTTGAAGGCGTATTTTTAATGCTACGGGCTTCTCGAAAAAGAGGTTTCTTGACATGACGAAGTTCGAAAAGTCCGAAAATTCAAGTAAAGATGAAAGAAAATGGTTCCAGGATTTTGCTGTCTAGCAAAGGATATATCTAAACTTAGAAGCAGCTGGAATGGAGACAAGAAAGGAGGGAAGGACAGAAAGGTGAATTTGTGTTAAAAATAAGGCTGAACGTAAATAAAGGCTTTGTGAAACATCAGGAGCTTCACTGTCATTCGCCCTCTGTTCTCACACACATTGGCCCACCCGGGCCCGCCTGGGCCCGCCTGCCGCCTTCTTTGGTGTTCAACTCCTGTCTTCTTCTTTTGGAGTTAATGTTGGTTGGCAAACAGCTCATTTGCGCATGACTGTCTACTGGGCTAAAGTGTGGAGCAGACGTTTGTCAGTAGCAAAAAATATTCAATAATAATTTAAAAAGAAATCGGCAAATTTACTGGTCACACATGCGCGAGTAGATGAAAAATTTACTCGCACTTGCTCAAATTTTGGTCGCAAAATGCGACCATTTAGTCGCAGTCTGGAGCCCTGAAATTTGCTCAAGTTTAATTTTAATTTGAATATATGGTAATAGAGCTCACAGTTACGTTCACAGTTACGGCTGAATTATTTCCCTTTATTCAAACTAATGGGTTTGGAGAGAAATGCTTTGTAATCTAAAATGAGATGTCCATTCTCTATTAGAGAATTTTCTATTTGTTACCAAATGTCTGATGCAAGAAAATAAATGCAAATTGTGCAATTTTTAAAACTTACAAATAAGTTCAAGCTATATATTAAAAAAATTTTAAAAATTACATTTATTTTTTCTTAGTCTTGACAGTATTCATAGTCCTACTGACTATGTGGTTTTAAAGCTCGAAGGTTACATATATAGTTTTTGATTCTATGAGATTTTGGGAAGCACAGTGAATAAAAAGTACAAGTCTGCACTTAAGCTCTTTGAGGTATCAAACATCAGAACTCCTTGTGGAGGGGCTGTAATGTAAATCGTTTTCCCTACAGGAGTCAATAAAGTATCACATGATTGTTGTTATTTTCCTTAACTTTGTCCCTATGTCTCCAGGAGCTGGAGGCATTGCGTGGGGGCGAAGCGGCAAGGCTACGGGAGCTGAGCGCCGAGCAGCGGGAGCTGCGCAGCGAGCTGGAGGCGGTGCACAGTGAGCAGGCACGGCAGCTCAGCCAGGCCCGCCAGGAGCAGCTGGAGCTGGAAACTCGTCTGGAGCAGCTCCGACAGCAGGCCTGCGCCTGCGAGCCAGGGACACAACGCCAACAAGAGGCCCACTACACTGCACAGGTATGAGCTTAGAGGGGAACATGTGAGCCCAGCACTGATTTTTTTTAAATCAAAAACAGTAAGTTGCAGTGGTGTATACGCCAGGACAACACTCCAGTAGGATTCACATTTAAACATGGGAAACATCAGCACAACACTCTACATATTAATACTTACTTGAATTTACTAAATATTTGCAATCAATTAATATTTTTTATTTATAGTCTATTAGCATGAATGTGCATCTGAATGAATCAGTCTGAACCAACTGATGTAGACTTAATGAATAAAATATAAAGACTCCCTTTTAAATATGTCTATTAGAAAGAAATTTATTCAGTGTATATGCATGTCCTTACTGTACTGGTGAAGAACATAAAAACTAACACACTGGACCATTGTTTGGTTCCCACCACACTTGATCTTGAGATATGCTCTGTTATGTATGCAATATCCCCCTCCTGTCTGTTGTGGAAACTTCTGCTGCCCTGCTCCAACTGGCATGTAAGTCAGTCTGCTGGTTATGTTTTGTCCTTCACTTCTCAGACAGTCCATAAAGTTGGGTGCAGTTTTGACTCGGAGTGGTTATGAGACTAATGCTAGTTATAGACACTGTGTAATTTTTACAATTCACAAGTTTTAAAAGTAAAGAATAGTCAAATAATAGCACCTTTCTTGTCTTAGAATAAGTCACTGGTGTCTTCATAAATGTATCCTTGTGCTGACTGCTATGAAAATAAAATCAAAATAGTATTATGGAAGTGACTTTGTCTCGTCTTAAAAAGTTTACGTTGACCAGTAACAGATGTAATAGATGTTTTCTTGACTGACACCTTTAACCTAAAATTCTGGTGCACAAGGTTATCTTCACGTCCATCTTAAAATGTGACTACTGATGGCTGAATGAGCAATAAACAATCAGAGTGAATGTTTCTGTAATCCATTTCTGATGGTCAACAACACAAAATACAGTGCAACACTGTTAGATAGCCTTTTTACTGTACTTTGCATATTGTGTTATGATAACCCACTAGGTATCAATGTGCTGTAATGTGTGTATGTGTACATATTTTACCATGTTTTTACAAGAATGAGTTCAGATCAATTAGGATTTTGCTGATTTATGTTTACTTATATAATAATAAACCGATTTTCCTTCTAATTTAGGGCTTGCTGGTTGAACACAACAAGCAATTTGATGATCTCATTTTTGGTTTTGGTTATTGATGGGGAGTTTTTTTTACAATGTCCTGACACATTTAATTCGTTTATCTGCAAAGAAATCGATAAATAATTAGTGGCAGCTTCAAAAAAGAAAACTCTCTGAAAATTTTAATGGGGTATTGTATTGTCTGACTCCTAATGTGGCTCCATCTGGAGTATGCAGCGTGACTTTGGATAGGTTGCTGTTAAATGTCAGACTGAATATGTTCTGATGTGCTGTAGTCAAAACTTGGCCTCATGTCTTTTGGTCTCCTCCTAGTTGTCGGAGCTACGTCAGAGACTGGAGCGGGCAGAGGCTGACCGGCAGGAGCTGCAGGAGGAGTTGCGCAGGGAGCGGGAGGCGCGAGAGAAGCTAGAGCGCACCATCATCCAGCTCAAACAGCAGATGGCCCAGTCTGGCATGATGGGAGGCACCCCCTCTCCTCCTCCTACCCCGTTCCCCAACGCCCACTCCCCACCTTGTTCTTCCTCTATCTCAGAGGCCCCCGCGACTGGCCAAAAGTAACCACCACCCCTCCAGGCGTTTCCCCCTCCCTCCCTCATTCCTCTCCCCATTACCCACCAACTCTGCTGGCACAAATGAATCAGCCTGAAGCAGCAAGGAGCACCACATCTCTTCAGGCTGTTTTTAAGTTTCACATCTCCCACCACGCCCACGCCCCTTTTTATTTCGGTGTAGGACTGACATTTGTTTTTGTAATTTAACATTTCTTAAAAACTTTTATGCTATCACATTTATTTTTGCTTCCCTCTCCTCTTCAAACAGTATTTAATTTTTTGGGGGCATGTATGTTTGATTTAATTTATAATTTTTACTGAACAAACAGCTGCTTCACAGACAGGAGGTTGGTCAACCAACTTAGCCCATCACTATTTTTCTCCCTTGGTATTTCCCACCCTCCTCTCCCATCTCTTCCTGCTCTCTGGTTTCTGGAGCAAATGACTTGGAGATTGCAGACTTCAGCCCAGACTCCTGTCTCAGCTCCCCACAGACATTACTTCATGCTACTACTTGGCACAGCAGCCGGCGACCCTGGTCACGTAATGCGGCCTGGTTGCAGGCCTCCTTCGTCTTTCTGTACGTAATGCCCAACCGCTCGAGTACCAGCGACTGCAGGAAACTGCATGTACATTTTAAAACAGTTTCTTTGCTTCTTTTAAAACACAGCAACAAAAGGATAACATGTTAAAATGTCAAGTCTGTATGGAGGAGAAAGATCTTTATTGTATAAAACACATTTTGCAGATGTCATAAAACCTCATGAAAAATATGCCTGTAGTGACACTGAACTTGAAGTGAGTGACCCCAACAAGGTAGCTAGCTAGGATGTTGTCTGGCCTGTACCACAGCTGCTCCTAACACAGACTGGTTTCCTCTTTGCTCTGCTGGGCAGCACCTGAAGTCCCCTATTGTAGACCAAACAGTGTGTTGGTTGTACCACCTGCTGCCCAGTGTCTCCTCTAACCCGAATAAGACCTCACACCTTCCATGGCTGTACGCTGGCGCCATTGCCCTCTGCTAGGAAACTCCTTAACACTGTGGTTTTCTCTCGATTTGGGCTAGACAGGAAACACTGTGCTCTTTTCAGACTTGAAGAAGCTCACAAGCAGTGTTATGCACTTATTGCGGTCTCCTCCCCCAGAGTCCCTTGGGAAAGGAATGTGTCTGGACATTGAGGCCGGTTGAGATGGTCTAGCCTTTCTAAGAAATAAGAAAGACGGGGTCTCACATGTGCAGTAGCTGCACTGTGTTGACATAATATGACATCCTAACATGCCAGCACACACTCGAGTGTGTCAGTGTGGTGCTGGCATTCAGAAAGAACAATGGCACCAGCGTTCCCCGCAGATGATCAAAGCTACAGGCTGTCCCTGTTTTTCTGGGCTTTTTTTGTATCATTTGACTTCATTGTTAGCAGACGGTTTTATCCCCTCCATGTTTGTCAGAGTGTCATCGAAGAATGTGGGTCGCAGGTGAAAGTAGTTAGTCCAGGGTGGTTTGCTTCCCGTTATTCTGCCTGGCTGAACAAACAGCACCGGGCGGACAGGGAGAGGAAGAGAGGGGAGGATTGAGGGGGTGCGCTCGGTGCGCTGGTGCACTCTCCCCCACGGCAGGCTGGGTGGCCTGGACGCCGGGGGTACCAAGGGAGCCCTTTTTGTTTTGTGCGTCAGAATGGGGGCAGCTGTTGTTGTCTGGGGCCCTCTGCCCACCCTCGGGTGAGACTGTACAGAATCCCTCAGCTCTCAACAACCTCCCTTCCTTCTCCTCTCCCATAGTCACTCGCTAACACATGCCCGTCCATCCATCCCCATTTCCCCATCAGCTGGGGGTGTGCAGTGTTTTGTAGATGCCCGGGAGAGCGAGCAGACGTCCACCCGCAGGAAGACAGGACTTTTATTGTGTTAGTTGAAAGGCAAAGTGCTTTTTATTGCCACTAAGAAGATCCCTGTAAGTGTGTGTGTGTGTGTGTGTGTGTGTGTGTGTGTGTGTGTGTGTGTGTGTGTGTGTGTGTGTGTGTGTGTGTGTGTGTGTGTGTGTGTGTGCGTGCGCATGCCTGTGTGTGTGTGTGTGTGTGTGTGTGTGTGTGTGTGTGTGTGTGTGTGTGTGTGTGTGTGTGTGTGTGTGTGTGTGTGTGTGTGTGTGTGTGAATAATTGTGTGGGGATCGGTCTCGGCTAAACTCTTAACTTTTTTTATGCATCTGCTAAAAATGCAAATTGATAGACATTCCACTGTGCTCCATCCTGTTCAATGCAGATTTTCTTACACAGCTTCCCTTTACAGTAACAGACCTAAAGACCGGACAGAGTACAGTTTTGGTTTGTTGATAGTCATAAATGCAGGTGCAGGTGCAAGCCAGTGAAATCAAACCCATGCCGCAAATATACACTCTACTGTTCCATTTAAACCTTTATTCAAATTTTGAAAGAAAATATTTAACGTATTAACTAAAGATTTATATTCACTTTGTAAATACAGTAGTCATTAATATATTAACTGTTCTTATATAAATAATCTTTAAAAGGTTATCTAATTTGGACCAGAACTAAATGTTTTTGCTTTCTTTTATAAAAAAAAAATAATCTTTGCAGATATCAGAACTTGGTGTTTGTTGAATGGATGTGGGGGAGTGAAACGCATGGTTTACTGAGACATGATGCAGGACAGAGGCAACATAGGAAAATAATACTTTGTTACACACTTCTCCCCTTTTCTGAACTGATGCGATTGTTTTTGTGGATTTCATCTTGGCAGACTGTTTAATGTGTAATGTAAGCTTTTTTTCCCTCTTTGTTATACCCCTCTCCCTTAAGCTAAATTGAAAATTTGTTTAAGACAATGCATTTTGGGAAAAAAGAGAAAACGAACTAAAAATGATTTTATTTTTTTTTTTGCATGTTTTGCTGCCCCTTACATTTTGTGTCACTGGGCCACGCTATCAGTCTGTTTATTGTAAGAGAAAAAAAGAAAAAGTTTTCCTCACATACTGCACACACTACTGAGATGGCTCATCTGCATGAATATTGAACATGTGCAAGTTTTTTATTCATTAATGGTTCACGGGTTGATTAAATATTATGTCAGAGTAAGATTATGAAGAATAGAAATTGTAGCCTACTTGATTTGGAATTGTGTGTACATGCGTGTGTGTGTGTGTGTGTGTGTGTGTGTGTGTGTGTGTGTGTGTGTGTGTGTGTGTGTGTGTGTGTGTGTGTGTGTGTGTGTGTGTGTGTGTGTGTGTGTGTGTGTGTGTGTGTGTGTGTGTGTGTGTGTGTTGGCCTCCCATGTCTGAAGCACAGCAGCTTTGAAAAGGGAAACCGAAAACTTGTCCATTTAGCTCTGGATCTGATTTTCTGATTTAAGTTCATATATTATCCTTGTCAGTTATCACACAGATAATCAGTGTTAGTTTTTATTCACTTAATTTACCACTTTGACAGAATAGAAAACTAAAAATGTCCTTTTAATTCAACACATGAACAGGAAATCTGTGCTTTTACTATCCGAATAGTTAGCATTTTATACACAAGGGGGCACTGTTTAGCTTCATTAATTATACATCATAATGAAGAAAGGACTCAAATGATCGGAGAGAAAAATCTCTTGTAACACAGCGTGCTGGGCCTTTTTTGGAATTTGCAGTGTTATGAGAACTTGAATATGAATTGTACAGAATTTTTACAGGTGTGAATTTTGCCCAACTGACTAAAACAAGGTGAGAAGAGCTGTTTGAATGCAGAATTACATGAGAACATTTGCCTCCTGGCTACGTGACGAAAACTGGTGAACAAGTCAGAGGTGACCTTTGAAGTGTTACAGGTGGCTCTGCTTTGTAGTTGGGTGTGTAATTTCTTAGCCAGTAATTATTCTTAGAAGTAGAAATGCAATGGGGACAGATCACACTGACCACTGGCTACGAAGAGTACCTTTTTTCCATTTACACACATCCTGTTATAGATGGGGGAAAAAAACAGTGGCTTTGGTAAAAAGAACCTTTTCCCCTCTGATGCTGTTCTGAAACATTAAACGCAGTGTCTGTGTATGACCATTGCATACTATGTTGCCAATACTACAGTGTGATGAGACTTTTGTTCTTGCATGAATTGAGACACTGTTCTCCTACCTCATGTTGTGATATAAAAGATGTTTTTAAGCAGAAGACACTGCATCTCTGTTTATCATCGATATTTACTAGTAAATGACATACCTGTAAATGCTTTTAGCTAATACCTCAGTTGTATCTAGTGTTTGTTTTTTTTCTGTTTTTGCCCTTCCCTGACTTCAGATCTTGTAAATAAACCTTGTATAGACAATGAACTTGGATCAAATTCAAGTAAAGTTCTGTAGTGTCAAAACCAGTGTTGTCTTTTACTTTTCTTCTAGCTCGTAACACTGATAGTAATCTCAAAAGTTCCATACTAATTTCAGATGAATAGAAGTACAGCTGAAGACAAATGCATTAACCTTGTAAAACCCAAATATACCAAAATGAGGAGGAAATATAAATATATATATATATATATATATATATATATATATATATATATACACACATACACGCATACAGTGGGTACGGAAAGTATTCAGACCCCTTGAAATTTTTCACTCTCTGTGTCATTGCAGCCATTTGCCAAAATCAAAAAAGTTCATTTTATTTCTCAATGTACACTCAGCACCCCATCTTGACAGAAAAAACAGAAATGTAGAAATTTTTGCTAATTTATTAAAAAAGAAAAACTGAAATATCACATGGTTGTAAGTATTCAGACCCTGTGCTCAGTATTGAGTAGAAGCACCCTTTTCAGCTAGTACAGCCATGAGTCTTCTTGGGAATGATGCAACAAGTTTTCACACCTGGATTTGGGGATCCTCTGCCATTCTTCCTTGCAGATCCTCTCCAGTTTTGTCAGGTTGGATGGTGAACAGTGGTGGCTGCTGACAAAATATTTGGGGGGGGGGGGGATACTTATTACTGACAGGAATACTTATTACCTGATGTTTTCGATGTCCTGTTCAAACTGCTGGATGCTCACTTTTATGTGGACTGCATCTATGTTCTTCTTCTGGAACTTGGCATAGAGGAGGTCCACATGTGGCATGATGTGGTGAAAAAGTTCCAGAAAGAACTCAAAGTCCTGATGTTCCAGCAGCATGGCCATGGCTCCTGCCTCTCTGATGGTACTGGCATCAAAGTCACCCGAGTCTCGTATGTTCTCAAAACACTGAATGAGATCCTCTCTGTGCTCAAACACAGTGTTGATGGCTCGGCTGTGAAAGTTCCATCTGACATTGCTGGATGTTGGCAGTCTATGGGCCACCATTTTATCAAGAACAGCTGTATGCTTGGGTGATCTGGAAAAAAAAGCTGGCAAATTCACCCAGGTCAGAAAAAAAATTCTCACCTTGGAAATGTGAGAGGTGGCCTGCTGCATGATCAGGTTTAGTTGGTGTGCATAGCAGTGGACATAAAGTGGGCATTTGGGTACATATCTTTGTTTTTCCTCTGAACACCTGCAGTGGCACCCCTCATCACACTGGCTCCATCATACGCCTGGCAGATTAGCTTGCTTTTCTGATCCTCAGTAATGATGGCAGCAAGACGCTCTGTTAATGCAGTAGCAATGGACTCAGACGTAGCTGACTGCAGAGGAATGAATTCAAAAAATCTTTCCGGCACACTGTGTTTGTCGTCAATGTAGCGTAGTTGTTGAAATATCTGTTGTCTCATCTGCCTGGATTGACACAAAAACACTCATTTGGGCTTCTTTAATTATTTGTTCCCTTGCAACAGACAACATACAGTCCAGGAGCTCATTTTGGACAGTTTTTGAAGTACCCTTAAAAACAGTGGCAGTTTCAAGGTGCTCTTTCAAAGCTCTATCCAGAGAGGCAACAAAATCCACCAGCCCACGAAATATCCCAGGGTTAACAGAGCTCTCACTCGCATCGTGGCCACGTAAAGCCAACTCAAAAGCCCCACAAAATTTCACAGTCTATTATCCTGGACAGTATCTGACGATTTTTTGTCACCTCTTCATTGTGCCTTCTAATGCCAACTCTGTAGCCCTCATCTAGTTGTTCAGCAATGCTAACACGGGCAAAAAACTGTAGCTTCATGCTGTTGTCAAGGTGGCTACGGCTACCTTCATGCCGTTTGCATTTTTCAGAGAGATGTTTCAGGTCTCTGACCCCCGTTGTCATCCACAGAACTTCAGTGCCAACACTTTGAAAAAGCAAGCAGGGAAAGCAATACAGAGCATTGCTAACTTCACATCCAGCTAGCCAGCTGTGTTTAGCATAACACAGGCGGGAGAAGCCCCGGGTGTAACTCCGTCCACAGTCACTTGCCTGCTGCTGGATTTGTAAATCAGGTTGCTCCGGTCCTAGCTCCTTTATCCTTTTTTTTCCTCCAGCAAACGCCTCGTAAAAGGATTATTTCGTAAAGAAACAACCGAATTTTCTTTTGCTGTCGCCATCATCTTCTGTCTTGTTGTTGTGGTCTGTCTGTCTCTCTCTGTATGGGTCTGTTTACGCTGCCAGGGGTGACTTTGATTGACAGGTATCATGAATCAATCAGATCAGATGAAAAATGACCACCCAAACATGCTGATTCGCCAGGGACGCAGAGAGCTGCGCCTGGAGGACAATCTTTAAGTAACCAATTAGAGACCAGTATTAAGTCACATGAAAGCCAAAAGTTTAGAATGTACATGCGCGCTTATTTGGCAGGCACCCCTCGCTATTGAAACGTGTAAAACAACCCCAAAAACCCCAATATGGAATGGAAAGGCTTAAAAAAATAAAAATGAGACCCACTGTATGAGTGAACACTGTTGCAGATGTGTTTAATTACTTTAAATACGTTTTATGTTTACTGTGTCTATAGACCCTTTATTTATTTACAAACATTGTGACTTTTTTTGTGGGCGGGGCTTATGCTGGAGGCAAAAGCGGAGTTTGCGCTGGGAGTTTGCGCTGCAAACTCGAGCATTTTTAACCCGTTAAACTTCAGTGTACCGCCAGCGGTACACTTACTAATTTGCATAGGAATTTAAAGAATGTCCGAAGGCTGCAAACGCGATTATATAGACCTTTTTCCGAAACGTCATCATCGAACGTCACCGCCGGTCACCGCCCCTAGCAACGCGATACCGCCATTTTAAGAGGGGTCTGCTATTGCCTTGACGACCATTACTTTCCCACCTGATTTGAACGACCAAAACAGATATGCCCAAAACCTGCACTGTTTTTGGCTGTAGTTCTCAGTCATGGAGCAACAAGAACATTTCCTTTTACAGGATTCCGACTTTAAAGGGCCAGAAAAGGACTTTATGGCTCAAAGCATTGAGGCGGATTAACAATGATGGAACCACATGGACCCCACAGTCAAAATGGTCCTATGTTTGCAGTCAGCACTTTCGTCAATGGTATGTTGTGTTTCATGAAATTATTACCCTTAACTGATTTTCTGAAATTATTCATTAATAAGCTTAACCCGTCTGCGCTTCAGTTGCGCTTCAGTGTCCCACCCGCGGTACACTTTGAGATCTGCATAAGCAATTTGCTAAAAGTCTGATAACTGCAAACACGATTATACAAACACTATACGCCGATGAAAGCTTAGATTCTCATGAATCCGCCGGTATAAACCACTTTCAGATGTGATTACCACAGCAGGTAATATAAACACATTTGTCCGACAAACAACGAATATCCATCCATCCTTTCTCTATACACGGCTTCAACGCACACAGCGCGACTCACATTTCCGGGTTCATTATTACACACAGATGAAAATATTCCACAAAAAACGTCCATAATACCAACCTTGGACATCCAGACGACACAAAAAACGGCCATAATCAACCTTGGACATCCAGACGACACAATCCAGTAACATATTTTGTCCAAAACATGTCTTGAAGTCGGTATATACTCCACGACAGGTCGTTTCATACTGAACAAACAAGTCTCCCTTCTCTCCTCCCTTTCGTTCTGCTCACTACTATCCTGTAATCAGCAGCATTGTCCTCATTATTGTTAGCACCTCATACCCTTGGGCCAAGGGTGGGGAGAGCTCATTTACAGGTATCTGACTCTTAGTTTTGATAATGCACATCTAACTAATACAATACACTACTTCCACTTGAAATTAAAAGGTGTAATGGCTCACCCCGTTGCCTGGTATTCTCCACACATACCGCTTAGAATTAACACCAAAAAAGTTCAATCTTGGTCTCATCAGACCAGAGAATCTTATTTCTCATAGTCTGGGAGTCCTTCATGTGTTTTTTTGGCAAACTCTATGCGGCTTTCATGTGTCTTGCACTGAGGAGAGGCTTCCTTCAGGCCATAAAGCCTCGACTGGTGGAGTGCTGCAGTGATAGTTGACTTTGTGGAACTTTCTCCTATCTCCCGACTGCATCTCTGGAGCTCAGCCACAGTGATCTTGGGTTCTTCTTTACCTCTGTCACCAAGGCTCTTCTCCCACGATTGCTCAGTTTGGCTGGACGGCCAGGTCTAGGAAGAGTTGTGGTCGTCCCAAACTTCTTCCATTTGAGGATTATGGAGGCCACTGTGCTCTTTGGAACCTTGAGTGCTGCAGAAATCTTTTGTAACCTTGGCCAGATCTGTGCCTTGCCACAATTCTGTCTCTGAGCTCCTTGGGCAGTTCCTTCGACCTCATGACTGTCATTTGCTCTGACATGCACTGTGAGCTGTAAGGTCTTATATAGACAGGTGGTGGCCTTTCCTAATCAAGTCCAATCAGTTTAATTAAACACAGCTGGACTCCAATAAAGAAGCAGAACCATCTTGAGGAGGATCAGAAGAAATGACAGCCAACCCGGTCTCACAAGGATTTGTGAAACTGTCACGTAAATTAATCTATGGTTTCATGCGCACCAACACAATTTCTCGTGTTTTTCGTGTTGCTCACAACGAAATTCAAAGCATGTTTTCGTGTTGCTCACAACGAAATTCAAAGCAATGTTTTACGTGTTGCTCACAACAAAATTCACACCAATGTATTTCAAGTGGAGGACTTTTTGTGCCACTGAGAACGTATTTCAAACGAATGGGTTATGATTATAATTTTTAATTGTAAAAGCGTTGCGAATCCAACGCTATATTTTGCATTACATCGTCCCATATTTATAATGTAATGCAGGGTCGGCAATTAGATGTAGCTTCGGGCCAAAATTTGTGTAAACATCATTTGGCCGTTTGACTGAAGGGCCGGTGCGCTGGTATTTATTAAATAATTTGTATAGTAGGTATCCGATGCCCACATACCTCAGCAAGTTAAGCAGGTGACTCATGTACAGGAGCTGGTCTCCGATGTGGGTTTGATTCTGGTCCGCTGTATTATAATATTAGGGAAATTTTTCATACACAAATGCAGATTTCTAAATGTAAACCTACTTTTAATATGTTTCATAAAGAAATGTCTCTATTCTTCTCATCACTGAAACATATGAAAAAACGGACTGCTGTAAAACTTTTTAACGTGATTGAAGATATCAAACTCATGGACAACCCCTAACCCATTGAACATTCATGGGACAGACTCCTGTTTCAATTTTTTAAAAAAACAAAACAAAACAAAACAAAACGTGCAGCACTTCGGCACCTTTCTTCTTCGGTGGTGTCTGTGTAAAACAATGTCCAACATGCAAACAGCACACCTAGAGCCATGAAGCACAAAATGCAGGTGTAAATCAATGGGGTGCTGAACATAGTAATATTCATAGCAGAAATAATAATAATAATAATAGGTAATAGAATATTCTGAAATGAAGCTCGACTGTAGACAGGTATTTTGGTTTCATCTGACCAGAGCACCTTCTTCCACGTTTGGTGTGTCTCCCAGGTGGCTTGTGGCAAACTTCAAACGAGACTTTTTATGGATATCTTTGAGAAATGGCTTTCTTCTTGCCACTCTTCATAAAGGCCAGATGTGTGCAGTGTACGACTGATTGTTGTCCTATGGACAGACTCTCCCACCTCAGCTGTAGATCTCTGCAGTTCATCCAGAGTGATCATGGGCCTCTTGGCTGCATCTCTGATCAGTCTTCTCCTTGTTGGAGATGAAAGTTTAGAGGGACGGCCGGGTCTTGGTAGATTTGCAGTGGTCTAATACTCCTTCCATTTCAATATGATTGCTTGCACAGTGCTCCTTGAGATGTTTAAAGCTTGGGAAATCTTTTTGTATCCAAATCCAGCTTCAAACTTCTCCACAACAGTATCTCGAACCTGTCAGATGAAACCAAAATGGAACTTTTTGGCCACAATGCAAAACAATATGTTTGGCGTAAAAGCAACACAGCTCATCACCCTGAACACACCATCCCCACTGTCAAACATGGTGGTGGCAGCCTCATGGTTTGGGCCTGCTTTTCTTCAGCAGGACAGGGAAGATGGTTAAATTGATGGGAAGATGAATGGAGCCAAATACAGGACCATTCTGGAAGAAACCTGTTGGAGTCTGCAAAAGACCTGAGACTGGGATGGAGATTTGTCTTCCAACAGGACAATGATCCAAAACATAAAGCCAAATCTACAATGGAATGGTTCACAAATAAACGTATCCAGGTGTTAGAATGGCCAAGTCAAAGTCCAGACCTGAATCCAATCAAGAATCTGTGGGCAGAGCTGAAGACTGCTGTTCACAAATGCTCTCCATCCAACCTCACTGAGCTTGAGCTGTTTTGCAAGGAAGAATGGGCAAGAATTTCAGTCTCTCGATGTGCAAAACTGATAGAGACATACCCCAAGCGACTTGCAGCTGTAATTGCAGCAAAAGGTGGCGCTACGAAGTATTAATGCAAGGGGCCGAATAATATTGCACGCCCCACTTTCAGGTTTTTATTTGTTAAAAAAGTTTAAAATATCCAATATTTCGTTCCACTTCACAATTGTGTCCCACTTGTTGTTGATTCTTGACAAAAAATTAAAACTTTATATCTTATGTTTGAAGCCTGAAATGTGGCGAAAGGTTGGAAAGTTCAAGGGGGCCGAATACTTTCACAAGGCACTGTATATATATATCAACCCGGTCTCACGGGGATTCGTGAAACTGTCACGTAAGTTTTAGTTTCGGTTTCGTGCGCACCAACACGATTTCGTCATGTTTTTCGTGCCGCTCACCACGAAATGTTTTTCGCTGTGGTAATCACATCTGAAAGTGGTTGATACCGGCGGATTCATGACGATCTAAGCTGTCCATCGGCGTTATACTGCTTGTGTGATCGCGTTTGCGGCCGCCGGCCGCCGGATATTCTTGAAATTCCTATGCAAATTGGTAAGTGTACCACCGGCTTATGGTTAGGTTATGGTTAGGTTATGGTTAGGGTTATGTTTAGGGACGATGTCATGCAAAATATAGCGTTGGATTCGCCACGGTTTTACATTAAAAATATAATATACACATTCTTTTGAAATACGTTCTGAGTGGCACGAAAAGTCCGCCGTTTAAAAATACATTGGTGCGCATTTCGTGGTGAGCGGCACGAAAACATGACGAAATCGTGTTGGTACACACGAAACCGAAACTAAAACTTACGTGACAGTTTCACGAATCCCCGTGAGATCGGGCTGTATATATATATATATATATATATTATATATATATATATATATTATATATATATGTGGTCCTGGGATCTTTCTGCATGGAGTTTGCATGTTCTCCCTGAGCATGCGTGGGTTTTCTCTGGGCACTCCGGCTTCCTCCCACTGTCCGAAAATATGCTGAGGTTAACTGAGTACTCTAAATTGCCCGTAGGTGTGAATGTGAGTGTGATTGTTTGTCTGTGTATGTAGCCCTGCGACAGACTGGCGACCTGTCCTGGGTGTCCCCTGCCTTCGCCCGAGTCATCTGGGATAGGCTCCAGCACCCCCCGTGACCCTAATGAGGATAAAGCGGTGTATAGAGGATGGATGGATGGATATATTTCTATGTTGATACAGTGCTGTGAAAAAAGTATTTGCCCCCTTCCTGATTTGTGTTTTATCGCTCGCAAAGGTTTCAGATCATCAACCAATTTTAATATTGGTTTGATGATCTACCTTTGCAACCCAGGGAAATACAAAATGCAGTTTCTAAATGATGATTCAAATTATTTAGGCACAAAAAAAGGGGGCGGAAGGCAATTACTTTATCACAGGGCCAGATAGGTTTGATAGATTTTTTTGTACCTTAATAAATTGAATCATCATTTAGAAACTGCATTGTGTATTCCTTGGGTTGTCTCTGTGTGATATTAAAATTGGTTTGATGATCTGAAATCTTTGCGAGTGATAAATATGCAAAAAAAAAAAAAAACAGAAATCAGGAAGGGGGCAAATACTTTGTCACAGCACTGTATCAACATAGAATTTTTTTTTAATGAAGATAAAATTTAAATTAAAGCTGCAAGCAGCGTTGAACGGGTCCTCGCATCCTTGCTGGTCGGCGACCCCAAGCATTTCCACCAGGCAATGCTGCGAATGAGAGTGTATTTAGGCCAATGAATGTCACGAGGGCTGGATTCTGAGCACACAGGTCAAATTTCAGGCAGATTGGAGCATGTACAGGCTATTTATGCAGATCTTTCTGTCCATCCACCAGGTGGCGCTATCTTTGTGACTGTATATTGGTCTATGAAACTCATCAGGACTGGACTGTGCTCAAACATGTAAAGTTTGAGGCAGATTGCAGCATGTACAGGGGATTTACACAAGACGTCCTGCTTCATGGCGTAACATGAAAGTTCAGTTGGCTGCCATGGCCACACCCTTTGAGTTTTGTGAACAATTTTCACAAACATGCAACCTGAAGGCGTGTTTTATATATTCCCAATTTCAGGTGTTTTGGAGCTATTACCTGTGAGAAATCAATTGTGGAAAATGACCAAAAACACCAAAAATCTGACATTTAATTCAAAATAGCGGACTTCCTGTTGGGTTTAGAGAATGACTCCAAGAGACTTTTTTGTTTACACTGACGTGCTACATATGCATGCCTAATTTCATAGTCATAGGTGAAAGTCTCTGTGGAGGCTATTTTATTTAAATGCTGTAGGGGGCGCTATGGCACATGCTGTGAATGTATTTTGGCCTATAAATGTGATCAGGGCAGGACTTTGATTACATGTGTGAGTTCTGAGGTAGATTGGAGCATGCAGAGGATAGTTAGATAACACTTGATGTTTCATGGCGAACCATCAAAATTCGGGGAGGTCGCCATGTCCACACCCTTTGACTCTGGAAGAATCTTTTAATAACTTTTGATCATGACATCGTGTTGTATATCCTGGCAAAATTTGAGGTCTCTATGAGTTAACTCCTGGGAGGAGTTCGCTCTCAAAAATGAAAAAATAGAGAAAATTTATCCACGTAATTCAAAATGGTAGACTTCCTGTTGAGTTTAGGGGATGACTCCAAGAGGCTTTTTTGTGTGTCCTGGTGTGCTCTGTAGGCCTCCCAAATTTTGTGGATGGAGGTGAAACGTGCTGCGGGGGCTGTTTATTAAACATACTGCAGGGGGCGCTATAGCACATGCCCTGCAGAGATGCATACAGTGTTATTCCTTGAAACGACTGTGATGTGTGTGTAAATTTTGGTGAGCTGTTGAATATTCTAAGCCTGTCAAAAAGTACTTTGTTTGTCACAAAAACAACACGTTGCCACGGCAACAGCATTTTATCAAACGCTAAAATCTTCACACTTTGGCATTGTCAGGGGGTGAAGACTGGGCTGACCAGTTTCCAGAAGGATATGACAAAGTTTGGAGCAATCATGCACGCAAATGTAATTTCTAAACTTCTTGTTACCAATAGGTGGCGTTATGACTTTTTCTAAATTTTTCAGTGTGGATGTCCTCAAACTGGTTCTGGTGTCCAGCACATGAAGTTTGGGGCAGATAGGATCCTTTGCAGCTGAGATATGAACACTTCAGTTTTCATGGTGAAACATCAAGCTTTGCCGTCCCGCCACAGACACGCCTTTTTATGACACGTCACCATTTTTTCTGGGATTCATCATCAATGTGTTCAGGCTTATGTCGCCACATCTGAGGTGAATCTGAGCAACAGGCTAAGAACAGTACATGAAAGTCTAAAAATTGTCAAATTCTTGATACCACAAGGTGGCGCTGTGACTGTGAATAAATCTTGCTATATGGATGTCATCGAGGCAGGTCTGTGATCATACATGTAAAGTTTCATTCAGATTGGAGCATGTTCAGGAGAGTTACACAGCATTTCCTGTTTCATGGCGAAGGATCAAATTTCGACAGGCCGCCACGACCACACCCTTTAACTATGGAGGAAGATTTGATAACTTTTCTCAGGAAGGCCTGCTGTATGTTCTAGCAAAATTTCAGATCGCAAAGATATTGCCCCGAGGAGGAGTTCATCATAGATTTTGTACAGTTAACGCATGATGGCGCACTTCCTGTTGGGTTTAGAGCATGGCTGTGATTGACTTTTTGTGTTTCCTGATGTGCTGCATATGCCTCCCAAATTTTGTAGCTCTCGACCAAATTCCCTCTGAGTTGGCCTAATACCACTTTTTAAAATTTTGTAGGGGGCGCTATGGAGCCATTTTGGTACACACCTCCACATGCCCTAAAAAATATGAAATTTTTCGCCAGTTCTGATGTGTGTGCAAATTTTCATGACTTTTCGAGCATGTTCAGGCCATGAAAAATGCAGTTCTTTTGGCAGAATAATAATAATTAAAGCTGCAAGCAGCGTTGAACGGGTCCTCGCATCCTTGATGGTCGGCGGCCCCAAGCATTTTCACCAGGCAATGCTACGACTGACAGTGTATTTAGGCCCACGAATGTCACAAAGGCTGGATTCTGAGCACACAGGTCAAATTTCAGACAGATTGGAGCATGTACAGGCTGTTTATGCAGCACTTTCTGTCCATCCACCAGGTGGAGCTATCTGTGTTACTGTTTATTGGTTTATGAAACTATTTAGGACTGGTCTCTGATCAAACATGTTAAGTTTGAGGCAGATTGCAGCATGTACAGAGGACAAGACGCCCTGCTTCATGGCGTAACATTAAAGTTCAGTTGGCCGCCATGGCCACGCCCTTTGAGTTTTGTGAACAATTTTCGCAAATATGCAACCTGAAGGCGTGTTTTATATATTGTCCCAAATTCAGGTGTTTTGGAGTTATTGCCTGTGACAAATGAATTGTTGAAAATGACCAAAACTACCAAAAATCTGACATTTAATTCAATATGGCGGACTTCCTGTTGGTTTTAGAGAATGATTCCAAGAGACTTTTTTGTTTGTACTGACGTGCTACATATGCATGCCAAATTTGATCGTCATCGGTGAAAGTCTCTGTGGAGGCTATTTTTTAAATGCTGTAGGGGGCGCTATGGTACATGCTGTGAATGTATTTTAGTCTATAAATGTGATCAGGACAGGACTGTGTTTAATCATGTGAGGTCTGAGGTAGATTGAAGCTTGCAGAGGATAGTACGATACCACTTGATGTTTCATGGCGAACCATCAAAATTCTGGAGGTCGCCATGTCCACGCCCTTTGACTCTGGAAGAATCTTTTAATAACTTTTGATCATAACATTGTGTTGTATACCCTGGTAAAATTTGAGGTCTCTGGGAGTTAACCCCTAGGAGGAGTTCGCTCTCAAAAATTAAAAAAACAGAGAAAATTTATCCACATAATTCAAAATGGCGGACTTCCTGTTGAGTTTAGGGGATGGCTCCAAGAGGCTTTTTGTGCATCGTGATGTGCTCTATATGCCTCCCAAATTTTGTGGATGCAGGTGAAACGTGCTGCCGGGGCTGTTTATTAAACATACTGCAGGGGGCGCAATAGCACATACCCTGCAGAGATGCATACATTCTTATTCCTTGAGACGACAGTGATGTGTGTGTAAATTTTGGTGAGCTGTTGAGCATTCTAAGCCTGTCAAAAAGTACTTTGTTTGTCACAAAAACAACGCGTTGGCACGGCAACAGCATTTCATCAAATATCAAAATCTTCACACTGTGGTATTGTCTGGGGGTGAAGAATCAGCTGACCAATTTTCAGAATGATATGAAAAAGTTTGGAGCAATGGTGTGTGCAAATGTAATTTCTAAACTTCTTGTTACCAATAGGTGGCGCTATGACTTTTTCTAAAATTTTCACCGTGGATGACCTGACACTGGGCCTGGTGTCCAGCACATGAAGTTTGGGGCAGATACGATTAGGATTTGCTGAGATATAAACATTTTAGTCGTCATGGCGAGACATCAAAATTCGCCGTGCCGCCACAGACGCACCTTTTTATGACACGTCACCATTTTAACTGTGAATCATCATCAACATGTTAAGGTTTATTTCACCACATTTGAGGTGAATCTGAGCAAGAGACAAAGAATAATACATCAAAGTGTAAAAAATGACATTTTCTGTTGCCAGCAGGTGGCGCTCTGACTGTGAATGGATTTCATCATATGGATGTGATCAGGGCAGGAATCTGATCATACATATAAAGTTTCAGGCAGATTGGAGCATGTTCAGGGCATTTACACTGCATTTGAAATTTCATGGCGAAGGATCAAAATTCCACAGACCGCCACGGACACGCCCTTTGACTTTTGAAAAAGATTTTAATAACTTTTGCTCATTAAGGCCTCCTGTATGTACTGGTTGAATTTGAGGCGAATTGGAGTTTCCCCCTGGGAGGAGTTCGCTCTGGAAAAAAATGAAAAATGGGCAAAATCTGACATTCAACTTAAAATAGCTCACTTCCTGTTGGGTTGGAATATGGCTGTCACTGACTTTTTTGTTCAGTCTTATGTGCTGCATATGTGTACCAAATTTGGTAGCTGTAGGTGAAACATGATGGGCGTGGGAAAGTGTAGGGGGCGCTATGGAACCATTTTGCCACACACCTCTACAATTCCTTTAAAAGATGAAATTTTTCACCAGTCCTGATGTGTGTACAAATTTTCATGAGTTTTTGAGCATGTTTAGGCCCTCAAAAATGCAATTGTTCTGAGAGACAAATAATAATAATAATTAAAGCTGCAAGCAGCGTTGAACGGGTCCTCGCATCCTTGCTGGTCGGCGATCCCAACCATGTCCACCAGGCAATGCTGCAACTGACAGTGTATTGAGACCCCAGAATGTGACGAGGGCTGGATTCTGAGCACACAGGTCAAATTTCAGGCAGATTGGAGCACGACCAGGCTATTTTTGCAGCACTTTGTGTCCATCCACCAGGTGGCGCTGTCTCTGTAACTGTATAATGGTCGATGAAACTCATCAGGACTGGACTCTGATCAAACATGTAAAGTTTGAGGTACATTACAGCATGTACAGGGGATTTACACAAGACATCCTGCTTCATGGCGTAACATTAAAGTTCAGTTGGCCGCCATGGCCACACCCTTTGAGTTTTGTGAACAATTTTCACAAATATGCAACCTGAAGGCGTTTCTTATATATTTTCCCAAATTCGGGTGTTTTGGAGTTATTGCCAGTGACAAATGAATTGTTGAAAATGACCAAAAACACCAAAAATCTGACATTTATTTCAAAATGGCCGACTTCCTGATGGGTTTAGAGAATGACTCCAAGAGACTTTTTTGCTTGCAGTGATGTGCTACATATGCATGCCACATTTCATAGTTATAGGTGAAAGTCTGTGTGGAGGCTATTTTTTAAATGCTGTAGGGGGCGCTATGGTCCATGCTGTGAATGTATTTTGGCCAATAAATGTGATCAGGACAGGACTGTGTTCAATCATGTGAGGTCTGAGGTAGATTGGAGCATGCAGAGGATAGTTAGATAGCACTTGATGTTTCATGGCGAACCATCAAAATTCTGGATATCGCCATGGCCGCAGCCTTTGACTCTGGAAGAATCTTTTAATAACTTTTGATCAAGAGATTGTGTTGTATATCCTGGCAAAATTTGAGGTCTCTTGGAGTTAACCCCTAGGAGGAGTTCGCTCTCAAAAATTAAAAAAATAGAGAAAATTTGTCCACTTAATTCAAAATGGCGGACTTCCTGTTGGGTTTTTGGGATAGCTCCAAGAGGCTTTTTTGTGCGTTCTGATGTGCTCTATATGTCTCCCAAATTTTGTGGATGTCGGTGAATCGTGCTGCCGGGGCTGTTTTTTAAACATACTGTTGGGGGCGCTATAGCACATGCCCTGCAGAGATGCATACATTCTTATTCCTTGAGATGACAGTGATGTGTGTGTAAATTTTGGTGAGCTGTTGAGCATTCTAAGCCTGTCAAAAACTAGTTTGTTTGTCACAACAACAACACGTTGCCACGGCAACAGCATTTTATCAAATGTCAAAATCTTAACACTTTGGCATTGTCAGGGTGTGATGAATCAGCTGACCAATTTTCAGAATGATATGACAAAGTTTGGAGCAATGGTGTGTGCAAATGTAATTTCTAAACTTCTTGTTACCAATAGGTGGCGCTATGACTTTTTCTAAAATTTTCACCGTGGATGACCTCACACTGGGCCTGGTGTCCAGCACATGAAGTTTGGGGCAGATACGATGAGGATTTGCTGAGATATAAACATTTTAGTCGTCATGGCGAGACATCTAAATTCGCCGTGCCGCCACAGACACACCTTTTTATGACACGTCACCATTTTCACTGTGAATCATCATCAACATGTTACGGTTTATTTCAACACATTTGAGGTGAATCTGAGCAAGAGACAAAGAATAATAAATCAAAGTGTAAAAAATGACATAGCCTGTTGACAGCAGGTGGCGCTCTGACTGTGAATGGATTTCATCATATGGATGTGATCAGGGCAGGACTCTGATGATACATGTAAAGTTTCAGGCAGATTGAAATATGTTCAGGGCATTTACACTGCCTTTGAAATTTCATGGCGAAGGATCAAAATTCCAGAGGCCGCCACGGACACGCCCTTTGACTTTTGAAAAAGATTTTAATAACTTTTTCTCATTAAGGCCTGCTGTATGTACTGGTCGAATTTGAAGTGAATTGGAGTTTCCCCCTCGGACGAGTTCGCTCTAGAAAAAAACAAAAAATGTTCAAAATCTGGAATTCAACGCAAAATAGCTCACTTCCTGTTGGGTTTAGAAAATCGCCACCACTGACTTTTTTGTTCACCTTGATGTGCTGCATATGTGTACCAAATTTGGTAGCTGTAGGTGAAACATGCTGCCCGTAGGAAAGTGTAGGGGGCGCTATGGAGCCATTTTGTCATACACTTCCACAATTCCTTCAGAATATAAAATTTTTCACCAGTTCTGGTGTGTGTACAAATTTTCATGAGTTTTTGAGCATGTTTAGGCCCTCAAAAATGCAGTTGTTCTGAGAGACAAATAATAATAATAATTAAAGCTGCAAGCAGCATTGAACGGGTCCTCGCATCCTTGCTGGTCGGCAACCTCAAGCATCTCCACCAGGCAATGCTATGACTGAGAGTGTATTTAGGCCCATGAATGTCACAAAGGCTTGATTCTGAGCACACAGGTCAAATTTCAGGCAGATTGGAGCATGTGCAGGCTATTAATTCAGCACTTTGTATCCATCCACCAGGTGGGGCTATCTGTATGACTATATATTGGTCTATGAAACTCATCAGAACTGGACTCTGATCAAACATGTAAAGTTTGAGGCAGATTGCAGCATGTACAGGGGATTAACACAAGACGTCCTGCTTCATGGCGTAACAAAGTTCCGTTGGCTGCCATGGCTACGCCCTTTGAGTTTTGTGAACAATTTTCACAAATATCCAACCTGAAGGCGTGTTTTATATATTGTCCCAAATTCAGGTGTTTTGGAGTTATTGCCTGTGACAAATGAATTGTTGAAAATGACCGAAACTACCAAAAATCTGACATTTAATTCAATATGGCGAACTTCCTGTTGGGTTTAGACAATGACTCCAAGAGACTTTTTTGTTTGCACTGATGTGCTACATATGCATGCCAAATTTAATAGTCATAGGTGAAAGTCTCTGTGGAGGCTATTTTTTAAATGCTGTAGGGGACGCTATGGTACATGCTGTGAATGTATTTTAGGCTATAAATGTGATCAGGACAGGACTGTGTTTAATCATGTGAGGTATGAGGTAGATTGGAGCATGCAGAGGATAGTTAGATAACACTTATGTTTCATGGCGAACCATCAAATTTCTGGAGGTCGCCATGTCCACACCCTTTGACTCTGGAAGAATCTTTTAATAACTTTTGATCATAACACCGTGTTGTATATCCTGGTAAAATTTGAGGTCTCGAGGAGTTAACCCCGAGGAGGAGATCGCTCTCAAAAATTAAAAAAATAGAGAAAATTTATCCACGTAATTCAAAATGGCGGACTTCCTGTTGAGTTTAGGGGATGGCTCCAAGAGGCTTTTTTGTGTGTCCTGGTGTGCTCTATAGGCCTCCCAAATTTTGTGGATGTTGGTGAAACATGCTGCGGGGGCTGTTTATTAAACATACTGTAGGGGGCGCTATAGCACATGCCCTGTAGAAATGCATACAGTGTTATTCCTTGAGACGACTGTGATGTGTGTGTAAATTTTGGTGAGCTGTTGAACATTCTAAGCCTGTCAAAAAGTACTTTGTTTGTCACAAAAACAACGCGTTGCCACGGCAACAGCATTTCATCAAATATCAAAATCTTCAGACTGTGGCATTGTCAGGGGTGAAGACTGAGCTGACCAGTTTCCAGCAGGATATGAGAAAGTTTGGAGCAATAATGCAAGCAAATGTAATTTCTAAACTACTTGTTACCAATAGGTGGCGCTATGACTTTTTCTAAATTTTTCAGTGTGGATGTCCTCAAACTGGTTCTGGTGTCCAGCACATGAAGTTTGGGGCAGACAGGATCCTTTGCAGCTGAGATATGAACACTTCAATTTTCATGGCGAAACATCAAACTTTGCCGTCCCGCCACAGACACGCCTTTTTATCACACGTCACCATTTTTTCTGTGATTCATCATCAATGTGTTCAGGCTTATGTCGCCACATCTGAGGTGAATCTGGCCAACAGGCTAAGAATAGTCCATGAAAGTGTAAAAAATGTCAAATTCTTGATACCACAAGGTGGCGCTGTGACTGTGAATGAATCTTGCTATATGGATGTCATCGAGGCAGGTCTGTGATCATACATGTAAAGTTTCATTCAGATCGGAGCATGTTCAGGAGAGTTAGACAGCATTTCCTGTTTCATGGCGAAGGATCAAATTTTGACAGGCCGCCACGACCACACCCTTTAACTATGGAGGAAGATTTTGATAACTTTTTCTCAGGAAGGCCTGCTGTATGTACTGGCAAAATTTCAGATCGCTCAGACTTTTCCCCTAGGAGGAGTTCATCATAGATTTTGTACAGTTAACGCATGATGGCGCACTTCCTGTTGGGTTTAGAGCATGGCTGTGATTGACTTTTTTGTGTTTCCTGATGTGCTGCATATGCCTCCCAAATTTTTTAGCTCTAGGCCAAATGCCCTCTGAGTTGGCCTAATACCACTTTTTAAAATTTTGTAGGGGGCGCTATGGAGTCATTTTTGCACACACCTCCACATGCCCTAAAAAATATGAAATTTTTCGCCAGTTCTGATGTGTGTGCAAATTTTCATGACTTTTCGAGCATGTTCAGGCCATGAAAAATGCAGTTCTTTTGGCAGAATAATAATAATAATTAAAGCTGCAAGCAGCGTTGAACGGGTCCTCGCATCCTTGCTGGTCGCCGACCCCAAGCATTTCCACCAGGCAACGCTGTGACTGAGAGTGTATTTAGGCCCATGAATGTCACAAAGTTTGGATTCTGAGCACACAGGTCAAATTTCAGGCAGATTGGAGCATGTACAGGCTATTAATGCAGCACTTTCTGTCCATCCACCAGGTGGCGCTATCTCTGTGACTGTAGATTGGTCTATGAAACTCATCAGGACTGGACTCTGATCAAACATGTAAAGTTTGAGGCAGATTGCAGCATGTATAGGGGATTTACACAAGACGTCCTGCTTCATGGTGTAACATTAAAATTCAGTTGGCCGCCATGGCCATGCCCTTTGAGTTTTGTGAACAATTTTCACAAATACTCAACCCAGAGGCGTGTAGTATATATTGTCCCAATTTCAGGTGTTTTGGAGCTATTGCCTGTGAGAAATCAATTGTTGAAAATGATCAAAAACACCAAAAATCTGACATTTAATTCAAAATAGCGGACTTCCTGTTGGGTTTAGAGAATGACTCCAAGAGACTTTTTTGTGTGCACTGATGTACTACATATGCATGCCAAATTTCATAGTCATAGGTGAAAGTCTCTGTGGAGGCTATTTTTTAAAATGCTGTAGGGGGCGCTCTGACACATGCTGTGAATGTATTTTGGCCAATAAATGTGATCAGGACAGGACTGTGTTCAATCATGTGAGGTCTAAGATAGATTGGAGCACGCAGAGGATAGTGAGGTAGCACTTGATGTTTCATGGCAAACCATCAAAATTCTGGAGGTCGCCATGTCCACACCCTTTGACTCTGGAAGAATCCTTTAATAACTTTTGATCATAACATCGTGTTTTATACCCTGGTAAAATTTGAGGTCTTTAGGAGTTAACCCCTCTCAGGAGTTCGCTCTCAAAAATGAAAAAATAGAGAAAATTTATCCACTTAATTCAAAATGGCAGACTTCCTGTGGAGTTTAGGGGATGGCTCCAAGAGGCTTTTTTGTGTGTCCCAGTGTGCTCTATATGCCTTTCAAATTTGGTGGATATATGTGAAACGTGCTGCGGGGGCTGTTGATTAAACTTACTGGAGGGGGCGCTATAGCATGCACAGTGCCAAGAAGCATATAGTGTTCTTCTTTGGGTCGACAGTGATGTGTGTGGTAATTTTGGTGAGCTGTTGAGCATTCTAAGCCTGTCAAAAAGTACTTTGTTTGTCACAACAACAAAACGTTGCCACGACAACAGCATTTTATCAAATGCTAAAATCTTCACACTGTGGTATTGTCAGGGGGTGAAGACTGAGCTGACCAGTTTCCAGAAGGATACGACAAAATTTGGAGCAATAATGCACGCCAATGTAATGTCTAAACTGCTTGTTACCAAGAGGTGGCACTATGACTTTTTATAAATTTTTCAGTGTGGATGTCCTTAGACGTGTCTTGGTGTCCAGCACATGAGGTTTGGGGCAGATAAGATCTTTTGCAGCTGAGATATGAACACTTCAATTTTCATGGCGAAACATCAAACTTTGCCGCGCCGCCACAGACACGCCTTTTTCTGACACATCACCATTTTTCATGTGATTCATCATCAATGTGTTCAGGCTTATGTCACCACATTTGAGGTGAATCTGAGCAACAGGCTAAGAATAGTACATGAAAGTGTAAAAAATGTCAAATTCTTGATACCACAAGGTGGCGCTGTGACTGTGAATGAATCTTGCTGTATGGATGTTATCAAGGCAGGTCTGTGATCATACATGTAAAGTTTCATTCAGATTGGAGCATGTTCAGGAGAGTTACACAGCATTTCCTGTTTCATGGCGAAAGATAAAATTTCGACAGGCCGCCACGACCACACCCTTTGACTATGGAGGAAGATTTTGATAACTTTTTCTCAGGAAGGCCGGCTGTATGTACTAGCAAAATTTCAGATCGCTAAGACTTTCCCCCTCGGAGGAGTTCATCATAGATTTTGTACAGTTAACGCATGATGGCGCACTTCCTGTTGGGTTTTGAGCATGGCTGTGATTGACTTTTTTGTGTTTCCTGATGTGCTGCATATGCCTCCCAAATTTTGTAGCTCTAGACCAAATTCCCTCTGAGTTGGCCTAATACCACTTTTTAAAATTTTGTAGGGGGCGCTATGGAGCCATTTTGCCACACACCTCCACATGCCCTAAAAAAGATAAAATTTTTCGCCAGTTCTGATGTGTGTGCAAATTTTCATGACTTTTCGAGCATGTTCAGGCCCTGAAAAATGCAGTTTTTTTGTGCAGGATAATAATAATAATTAAAGCTGCAAGCAGCGTTGAACGGGTCCTCGCATCCTTGCTGGTCGGCGACCCCAAGCATCTCCACCAGGCAATGCTACGACTGAGAGTGTATTTAGGCGCATGAATGTCACAAAGGCTGGATTCTGAGCACACAGGTCAAATTTCAGGCAGATTTGAGCATGTACAGGCTATTTATGCAGCACTTTGTGTCCATCCACCAGGTGGCGCTATCTCTGTGACTGTATGTTGGTCTATGAATCTCATCAGGACTGGACTCTGATCAAACATGTAAAGTTTGAGGTGGATTGCAGCGTGTACAGGGAATTTACACAAGACGTCCTGCTTCATGGCGTAACATTAAAGTTCAGCTGCCCACCATGGCCACGCCCTTTGAGTTTTATGAACAATTTTCACAAATATGCAACCTGAAGACGTGTCTTATATATTTTCCCAAATTCAGATGTTTTGGAGTTATTGCCTGTGAGAAATGAATTGTTGAAAATGACCAAAAACACCAAAAATCTGACATTTAATTAGAAATGGCCGACTTTCTGTTGGGTTTAGAGAATGACTCCAAGAGACTTTTTTGTTTGCACTGACATGCTACATTTGCATGCCAAATTTCATAGTCCTCGGTGAAAGTCTGTGTGGAGGCTATTTTTTAAATGCTGTAGGGGGCGCTATGGTACATGCTGTGAATGTATTTTAGTCTATAAATGTGATCAGGACAGGACTGTGTTTAATCATGTGAGGTCTGAGGTAGATTGGAGCATGCAGAGGACAGTAAGATACCACTTGATGTTTCATGGCGAACCATCAAAATTCTGGAGGTCGCCATGTCCACACCCTTTGACTCTGGAAGAATCTTTTAATAACTTTTGATCAGGAGATCGTGTTGTATACCCTGGTAAAATTTGAGGTCTGTAGGAGTTAACCCCTAGGAGGAGTTCGCTCTCAAAAATTAAAAAAATAGAGAAAATTTATCCACATAATTCAAAATGGCGGACTTCCTGTTGAGTTTAGGGGATGGCTCCAAGAGGCTTTTTTGTGCATCGTGATGTGCTCTATATGCCTCCCAAATTTTGTGGATGAAGGTGAAACGTGCTGCCAGGGCTGTTTGTTAAACATACTGCAGGGGGCGCTATAGCACATGCCCTGCAGAGATGCATACAGTGTTATTGCTTGAGACGACTGTGATGTGTGTGTAAATTTTGGTGAGCTGTTGAACATTCTGAGCCTGTCAAAAAGTACTTTGTTTGTCACAACAACAACACGTTGCCACGGCAACAGCATTTTATCAACTGCTAAAATTTTCACACTTTGGCATTGTCAGGGGGTGAAGACTGAGCTGACCAGTTTCCAGAAGGATATCACAAAGTTTGAAGCAATCATGCACGCAAATGTAATTTGTAAACTACTTGTTACCAATAGGTGGCGCTATGACTTTTTCTAAATTTTTCAGTGTGGATGTCCTCAAACTGGTTCTGGTGTCCAGCACATGAAGTTTGGGGCAGATAGGATCCTTTGCAGCTGAGATATGAACACTTCAATTTTCATGGCGAAACATCAAACTTTGCTGTCCCGCCACAGACACGCCTTTTTATGACACGTCACCATTTTTTCTGGGATTGATCATCAATGTGTTCAGGCTTATGTCGTCACATCTGAGGTGAATCTGAGCAACAGGCTAAAAATAGTACATGAAAGTGTAAAAAATGTCAAATTCTTGATACCACAAGGTGGCGCTGTGACTGTGAATGAATCTTGCTATTTGAATGTCATCGTAATTTTGCATATCCTGGCAAAATTTGAGGTCTCTAGGAGTTAACCCCGAGGAGGAGTTCGCTCTCAAAAATTAAAAAATAGAGAAAATTTGTCCACTTAATTCAAAATGGCGGACTTCCTGTTGGGTTTTTGGGATAGCTCCAAGAGGCTTTTTTGTGCGTTCTGATGTGCTCTATATGTCTCCCAAATTTTGTGGATGTCGGTGAATCGTGCTGTCGGGGCTGTTTTTTAAACATACTGTAGGGGGCGCAATAGCACATGCCCTGTAGAGATGCATACATTCTTATTCCTTGAGATGACAGTGATGTGTGTGTAAATTTTGGTGAGCTGTTGAGCATTCTAAGCCTGTCAAAAACTACTTTGTTTGTCACAACAACAACACGTTGCCACGGCAACAGCATTTTATCAAATATCAAAATCTTCACACTTTGGTATTGTCAGGGTGTGATGAATCAGCTGACCAATTTTCAGAATGATATGACAAAGTTTGGAGCAATGGTGTGTGCAAATGAAATTTCTAAACTTCTTGTTATCAATAGGTGGCGCTGAGTGTGGATGTCCTCAGAGTGGGCTTGGTGTCCAGCACATGAAGTTTGGGGCAGATAGGATGAGGATTTGCTGAGATATAAACATTTTAGTCGTCCCGGCGAGACATCAAAATTCGCCGTGCCGCCACAGACACACCTTTTGATGACACATCCCCATTTTAACTGTGAATCATCATCAACATGTTAAGGTTTATGTCACCACATTTGAGGAGAATCTGAGCAAGAGGCAAAGAATAATACATCAAAGTGTAAAATATGACATTTTCTGTTGCCAGCAGGTGGCGCTCTGACTGTGAATGGATTTCATCGTGGATGTGATCAGGGCAGGAATCTGATCATACATATAAAGTTTCAGGCAGATTGGAGCATGTTCAGGGCATTTACACAGCACTTGAAATTTCATGGCGAAGGATCAAAATTCCACAGACCGCCATGGACACGCCCTTTGACTTTGGCAAAAGATTTTAATAACTTTTGCTCATTAAGGCCTCCTGTATGTACTGGTCAAATTTGAGGCGAATTGGAGTTTCCCCCTAGAAGGAGGTCGCTCTGGAAAAAAATGAAAAATGGGCAAAATCTGACATTCAACGTAAAACAGCTCACTTCCTGCTGGGTTTGGAATATGGCTGTCACTGACTTTTTTGTTCAGTCTGATGTGCTGCATATGTGTACCAAATTTGGTAGCTGCAGGTGAAACATGATGGGCGTGGGAAAGTGTAGGGGGCACTATGGAGCCATTTTGCCACACACCTCCACAATTCCTTTAAAATATGAATTTTTTCACCAGTCCTGATGTGTGTACAAATTTTCATGAGTTTTTGAGCATGTTTAGGCCCTCAAAAATGCAATTGTTCTGAGAGACAAATAATAATAATAATAAACCGTAGGGTTCCAATAGGGTCCTACGGCACCGTTGGTGCCTTGGTGCTCGGACCCTAATAATAATAATAATAAAAAACCCTAAGGTTTCAATAGGGTCCTTCGGCACCGTTGGTGCCTTGGACAGCCGGTGCACTTGCACCGCCTGTCCTCGGCACCTTGGTGCTCGGACCCTAATTAAAGCTGCAAGCAGCGATGGACGGGTCCTCGCATCCACGCTGGTCGGCGAATCCATGCACGTCCACCAGGTGGCACTGTGACTGAGAGTGTGTGCTGGCCTCTGAATCACATCTGGACCAGAGTTTAATCACACGTAAAATTTCAGCCAGATTGGAGCATGTTCAGACAAGTTATACAGCATTTCCTGCCCATCCACCACCAGGTGGCGTTGTAACTCAGAGTGTATTTCAAACAGTGGATGTGATGAGGGCTGGACTCTGATCACTCATGAAAAGTTTCAGGCTGATTTGATCATGTAGAGGCCAGTTATACAGCATTTATTGTCCCTCCAACAGGTGGCGCTGCAACTGAGAGTGTCTGTTCGCCTGTAGATGTGATCAGGATTGGATTGTGATCACACATGGAAAGTTTGAGGCAGATTGGAGCATGCAGAGGAGAGTTATACAGCAGTTGTTGTTTCATGGCGAAGCATCAAAACTCTAATGGTCGCCATGGCCACGCCATTTGGCTTCTGGTTAAACTTTTGATAACTTTTCATCACCAAGTCCTGCTGTGTGGACTGACAAAATTTCAGGTCTCCTGGAATTATCCCCAAGGAGGTATTAACTCTCAAAAATGAGAAAAATCATCAAAAATCTCACAATTAATCCAAGATGGCCGACTTCCTGTTGGGTTTAGGACATGGCTCCAAGAGGCTTTTTTGTGCGTCCTGATGTGCTCTATAAGCCTCCCAAATTTCATGGATGTAGGTGAAACGTGCTGGGGGGGCTGTTTGTTAAAAATACTGTAGGGGGCGCTATAGCATGTGCAGTGCCGAGATGCATACAGTGTTGTTCCTTGGGTCGATGGTGATGTGTGTGGTAATTTTTGTGAGCATTGAAGTATTCCTAACCTGTCAGAAAGGGCTTTGTTTTTCATGGCGATATTTGGTTGCTACGGCAACAGCGTTGCATGAAATGTCACACCCTTCACAGTGTGTGATTGTCAAGAGGTGAAGACTCGACTGACCAATTTCCAGCATGATATCACCAAGTTTGGGGCCATTGTACCTGAAAATATAAGGCCTTAAACTTACTATTACCAACAGGTGGCGCTATGACTTTTTCAAAATTTATGAGTGTGGATGTGTTCAGACTGGACCTGGTATCCAGCATGTGAAGTCTGAGGCAGATAGGATGTTGTTCAGCTGAGATATGAATCGTTAAATTTTCATGGCGAAACATCGAAATTGGTTTGGCCGCCACAGACACGCCCTTTGATGACAAGTCACCATTTTCACTGGGATGCATCATCAATGTGTTCAGCCTGTTGTCACCGCATTTGAAGTGAATATGATCAACCGGGTAACAATAGGGCATGAAAGTGTAAAAGATGTCTATTTCCTGAAACCACAAGGTGGCGCTATGACTGTCAATGAATATCCCTATGTGGATGACATCAGGACAGGACTGTCATCATACATGTAAAGTTTCAGGCAGATTGGAGCATGTTGAGAAGAATTAGACACCACTTCCTGTTTCATGGCGAAGGATCAGTTGTTTGAGGCTCCGCCATGGCCACACCTTTTGGCTTCTGGTTGAGTTTTTGATAACTTTTCATCAGAAAGGTCTGGTGCATGTACTGGCCAAATTTCAGTTCTCTCAGACTTATCCACTAGGAGCTATAAATTTTGACAGATGTACAGCAAATTCAAGATGGCCGACTTCCTGTTGGGTTTAGGGTGTGGCTGTGATTGACTTTTTGGTGTGTCCTGATGTGGTGCATATGCCCACCAAATATTGTAGCTGTAAATAAAACATTGTGGAAGTTGGCCTAATGACCACTTTTTCAATTTTGCAGGTGGCGCTATAGAGCCATTTTTCCACACATATGCGCAACTCCCATAAAATATCAAATTTTTCGCCAGTCCTGATGTGCACGCCAAATTTCACGCGTTTTGGTTCATGATAAGGCCGCCAAAAAGGCAATTCATTTCCCGAGGAGCGATTAAGTTTGAAAAATTTACAGCAAATTGAAGATGGCCGACTTCCTGTTGGGTTTAGGGCGTGGCCGTAATTGACTTTTTGGTGTGTCCGGATGTTCTGCATATGCCCACCAAATATTGTAGCTGTACATGAAACATTGTGGCAGTTGGCCTAATGACTACTTTTTCAACTTTGCAGGTGGCGCTATAGAGCCATTTTGCCACACACATGCGCAACTCCCATAAAATATCAAATTTTTCGCCAGTCCTGATGTGCATGCCAAATTTCACGCGTTTTGGAGTATGATAAGGCCGCCAAAAAGCCAATTTACTTTACGGGAGAAAAAATAAATAAAAATAATAATAATAATAAACCCTAGGGTTTCAATAGGGTCCTTGGCACCGCTGGTGCCTTGGACAGTCGGTGCCCTGGCACCGCCTGTCCTTCGCACCCTCGGTGCTCGGACCCTAATGATAAACCGTAGGGTTTCAATAGGGTCCTACGGCACCGTTGGTGCCTTGGACAGCCGGTGCCCTTGCACCGCCTGTCCTCGGCACCTCGGTGCTCGGACCCTAATAATTAAAGCTGCGAGCAGCATTGAACGGGTCCTCGCATCCTTGCTGGTCAGCGACCCCAAGCATGTCCACCAGGCAATGCTGCGACAAAGTGTATTTAGGCTCATGGATGTAACGAGGACTGGATTCTGAGCACTCAGGTCAAATTTCAGACAGATTGGAGCATGTACAGACTATTTTTGCAGCACTTTGTGTCCATCCACCAGGTGGCACTATGTCTGTGACTGTATAGTGGTCTATGAAACTCATCAGGACTGGACTCTGATCAAACATGTAAAGTTTGAGGTAGATTGCAGCATGTACAGGGGATTTACACAAGACGTCCTGCTTTATGGCTTAACATTAAAGTTCAGTTGGCCGCCATGGCCATGCCCTTTGAGTTATGTGAACAATTTTCACAAATACTCAACCTGAAGGCATGTTTTAAATATTGTTCCAAATTCAGGTGTTTTGGAGTTATTGCCTGTGAGAAATCAATTGTTGAAAATCAGGAAAAACACCAAAAATTGGACATTTAATTCAAAATGGCCGACTTCCTGTTGAGTTTAGAGAAGGAGTCCAAGAGACTTTTTTGTTTGCACTGACGTGCTACATATGCATGCCAAATTTCATAGTTATAGGTGAAAGTCTCTGTGGAGGCTATTTTTAAAAATTCTGTTGGGGGCGCTATGACACATGCTGTGGATGTATTTTGGCCTATAAATGTGATCAGGACAGGACTGTGTTCAATCATGTGAGGTCTGAGATAGATTGGAGCATGCAGAGGATAGTTAGATAGCACTTGATGTTTCATGGCGAACCATCAAAATTCTGGAGGTCGCCATGGCCACACTCTTTGACTCTGGAAGAATCTTTTAATAACTTTTGATCAGGAGATTGTGTTGTATATCTTGGCAAAATTTGAGGTCTGTAGGAGTTAACCCCTTGGAGGAGTTCGCTCTCAAAAATATCAAAAAAGAGAGAAAATTTGTCCACTTAATTCAAAATGGTGGACTTCCTGTTGGGTTTAGGGGATGGCTCCAAGAGGCTTTTTTGTGCGTTCTGATGTGCTCTATATGTCTCCCAAATTTTGTGGATGTCGGTGAATCGTGCTGTCGGGGCTGTTTATTAAACATACTGCAGGGGGCGCAATAGCACATGCCCTGCAGAGATGCATACATTCTTATTCCTTGAGACGACAGTGATGTGTGTGTAAATTTTGGTGAGCTGTTGAGCATTCTATGCCTGTCAAAAACTACTTTTTGTCACAACAACAACACGTTGCCACGGCAACAGCATTTTATCAAATATCAAAATCTTCACACTGTGGTATTGTCTGGGGGTGAAGAATCAGCTGACCAATTTTCAGAATGATATGACAAAGTTTGGAGCAATGGTGTGTGCAAATGTAATTTCTAAACTTCTTGTGACCAATAGGTGGCGCTATGACTTTTTCTAAAATTTTCACCGTGGATGACCTCACACTGGGCCTGGTGTCCAGCACATGAAGTTTGGGGCAGATACGATTAGGATTTGCTGAGATATAAACATTTTAGTCGTCATGGCGAGACATCTAAATTCGCCGCGCCGCCGCAGACACACCTTTTTATGACACGTCACCATTTTCACTGTGAATCATCATCAACATGTTAAGGTTTATTTCACCACATTTGAGGTGAATCTGAGCAAGAGACAAAGAATAATAAATCAAAGTGTAAAAAATGACATAGCCTGTTGACAGCAGGTGGCGCTCTGACTGTGAATGGATTTCATCATATGGATGTGATCAGGGCAGGAATCTGATCATACATATAAAGTTTCAGGCAGATTCTAGCATATTCAGGGCATTTACACAGCACTTGAAATTTCATGGCGAAGGATCAAAATTCCACAGACCGCCATGGACACGCCCTTTGACTTTGGCAAAAGATTTTAATAACTTTTGCTCATTAAGGCCTCCTGTATGTACCGGTCGAATTTGAGGTGAATTGGAGTTTCCCCCTGGGAGGAGTTCGCTCTGGAAAAAAATTAAAAATGGGCAAAATCTGAAATTCAACGTAAAACAGCTCACTTCCTGTTGGGTTTGGAATATGGCTGTCACTGACTTTTTTGTTCAGTCTTATGTGCTGCATATGTGTACCAAATTTGGTAGCTGTAGGTGAAACATGATGGGCGTGGGAAAGTGTAGGGGGCGCTATGGAGCCATTTTGCCACACACCTCTACAATTCCTTTAAAATATGAAATTTTTCACCAGTCCTGATGTGTGTACAAATTTTCATGAGTTTTTGAGCATGTTTAGGGCCTCAAAAATGCAATTGTTCTGAGAGACAAATAATAATAATAATTAAAGCTGCAAGCAGCGATGGACGGGTCCTCGCATCCACGCTGGTCGGCGAATCCATGCGCGTTCACCAGGTGGCACTGTGACTGAGAGTGTGTGTCGGCCTCTGAATCACATCTGGACCAGAGTTTAATCACACGTAAAATTTCAGCCAGATTGGAGCATGTTCAGACAAGTTATACAGCATTTCCTGCCCATCCACCACCAGGTGGCGTTGTAACTCAGAGTGTATTTCAAACAGTGGATGTGATGAGGGCTGGACTCTGATCACTCATGAAAAGTTTCAGGCTGATTTGATCATGTAGAGGCCAGTTATACAGCATTTATTGTCCCTCCAACAGGTGGCGCTGCAACTGAGAGTGTCTGTTGGCCTGTAGATGTGATCAGGATTGGATTGTGATCACACATGGAAAGTTTGAGGCAGATTGGATCATGCAGAGGAGAGTTATACAGCAGTTGTTGTTTCATGGCGAAGCATCAAAACTCTAATGGTCGCCATGGCCACGCCATTTGGCTTCTGGTTAAACTTTTGATAACTTTTCATCACCAAGTCCTGCTGTGTGGACTGACAAAATTTCAGGTCTCCTGGAATTATCCCCAAGGAGGTATTAACTCTCAAAAATGAGAAAAATCATCAAAAATCTCACAATTAATCCAAGATGGCCGACTTCCTGTTGGGTTTAGGACATGGCTCCAAGAGGCTTTTTTGTGCGTCCTGATGTGCTCTATAAGCCTCCCAAATTTCATGGATGTAGGTGAAACGTGCTGGGGGGGCTGTTTGTTAAAAATACTGTAGGGGGCGCTATAGCATGTGCAGTGCCGAGATGCATACAGTGTTGTTCCTTGGGTCGATGGTGATGTGTGTGGTAATTTTTGTGAGCATTGAAGTATTCCTAACCTGTCAGAAAGGGCTTTGTTTTTCATGGCGATATTTGGTTGCTACGGCAACAGCGTTGCATGAAATGTCACACCCTTCACAGTGTGTGATTGTCAAGAGGTGAAGACTCGACTGACCAATTTCCAGCATGATATCACCAAGTTTGGGGCCATTGTACCTGAAAATATAAGGCCTTAAACTTACTATTACCAACAGGTGGCGCTATGACTTTTTCAAAATTTATGAGTGTGGATGTGTTCAGACTGGACCTGGTATCCAGCATGTGAAGTCTGAGGCAGATAGGATGTTGTTCAGCTGAGATATGAATCGTTAAATTTTCATGGCGAAACATCGAAATTGGTTTGGCCGCCACAGACACGCCCTTTGATGACAAGTCACCATTTTCACTGGGATGCATCATCAATGTGTTCAGCCTGTTGTCACCGCATTTGAAGTGAATATGATCAACCGGGTAACAATAGGGCATGAAAGTGTAAAAGATGTCTATTTCCTGAAACCACAAGGTGGCGCTATGACTGTCAATGAATATCCCTATGTGGATGACATCAGGACAGGACTGTCATCATACATGTAAAGTTTCAGGCAGATTGGAGCATGTTGAGAAGAATTAGACACCACTTCCTGTTTCATGGCGAAGGATCAGTTGTTTGAGGCTCCGCCATGGCCACACCTTTTGGCTTCTGGTTGAGTTTTTGATAACTTTTCATCAGAAAGGTCTGGTGCATGTACTGGCCAAATTTCAGTTCTCTCAGACTTATCCACTAGGAGCTATAAATTTTGACAGATGTACAGCAAATTCAAGATGGCCGACTTCCTGTTGGGTTTAGGGTGTGGCTGTGATTGACTTTTTGGTGTGTCCTGATGTGGTGCATATGCCCACCAAATATTGTAGCTGTAAATAAAACATTGTGGAAGTTGGCCTAATGACCACTTTTTCAATTTTGCAGGTGGCGCTATAGAGCCATTTTTCCACACATATGCGCAACTCCCATAAAATATCAAATTTTTCGCCAGTCCTGATGTGCACGCCAAATTTCACGCGTTTTGGTTCATGATAAGGCCGCCAAAAAGGCAATTCATTTCCCGAGGAGCGATTAAGTTTGAAAAATTTACAGCAAATTGAAGATGGCCGACTTCCTGTTGGGTTTAGGGCGTGGCCGTAATTGACTTTTTGGTGTGTCCGGATGTTCTGCATATGCCCACCAAATATTGTAGCTGTACATGAAACATTGTGGCAGTTGGCCTAATGACTACTTTTTCAACTTTGCAGGTGGCGCTATAGAGCCATTTTGCCACACACATGCGCAACTCCCATAAAATATCAAATTTTTCGCCAGTCCTGATGTGCATGCCAAATTTCACGCGTTTTGGAGTATGATAAGGCCGCCAAAAAGCCAATTTACTTTACGGGAGAAAAAAATAAAAAAATAAAAAATAATAATAATAAACCCTAGGGTTTCAATAGGGTCCTTGGCACCGCTGGTGCCTTGGACAGTCGGTGCCCTGGCACCGCCTGTCCTTCGCACCCTCGGTGCTCGGACCCTAATAATAAACCGTAGGGTTTCAATAGGGTCCTACGGCACCGTTGGTGCCTTGGACAGCCGGTGCCCTTGCACCGCCTGTCCTCGGCACCTCGGTGCTCGGACCCTAATAATTAAAGCTGCGAGCAGCATTGAACGGGTCCTCGCATCCTTGCTGGTCAGCGACCCCAAGCATGTCCACCAGGCAATGCTGCGACAAAGTGTATTTAGGCTCATGGATGTAACGAGGACTGGATTCTGAGCACTCAGGTCAAATTTCAGACAGATTGGAGCATGTACAGACTATTTTTGCAGCACTTTGTGTCCATCCACCAGGTGGCACTATGTCTGTGACTGTATAGTGGTCTATGAAACTCATCAGGACTGGACTCTGATCAAACATGTAAAGTTTGAGGTAGATTGCAGCATGTACAGGGGATTTACACAAGACGTCCTGCTTTATGGCTTAACATTAAAGTTCAGTTGGCCGCCATGGCCATGCCCTTTGAGTTATGTGAACAATTTTCACAAATACTCAACCTGAAGGCATGTTTTAAATATTGTTCCAAATTCAGGTGTTTTGGAGTTATTGCCTGTGAGAAATCAATTGTTGAAAATCAGGAAAAACACCAAAAATTGGACATTTAATTCAAAATGGCCGACTTCCTGTTGAGTTTAGAGAAGGAGTCCAAGAGACTTTTTTGTTTGCACTGACGTGCTACATATGCATGCCAAATTTCATAGTTATAGGTGAAAGTCTCTGTGGAGGCTATTTTTAAAAATTCTGTTGGGGGCGCTATGACACATGCTGTGGATGTATTTTGGCCTATAAATGTGATCAGGACAGGACTGTGTTCAATCATGTGAGGTCTGAGATAGACTGGAGCATGCAGAGGATAGTTAGATAGCACTTGATGTTTCATGGCGAACCATCAAAATTCTGGAGGTCGCCATGGCCACACTCTTTGACTCTGGAAGAATCTTTTAATAACTTTTGATCAGGAGATTGTGTTGTATATCCTGGCAAAATTTCAGCTCTCTAGACCTTAACCCCGAGGAGGAGTTCGCTCTCAAAAATGAAAAAAATACAGAAATTTTATCCACTTAATTCAAAATGGCGGACTTCCTGTTGAGTTTAGGGGATGGCTCCAAGAGGCTTTTTTGTGCGTTCTGATGTGCTCTATAGGCCTCCCAAATTTTATGGATGTCGGTGAATCGTGCTGCCGGGGCTGTTTATTAAACATACTGTAGGGGGCGCTATAGCACATGCCCTGCAGAGATGCATACATTCTTATTCCTTGAGACGACTGTGATGTGTGTGTAAATTTTGGTGAGCTGTTGAGCATTCTAAGCCTGTCAAAAACTACTTTGTTTGTCACAACAACAACACGTTGCCACGGCAACAGCATTTTATCAAATGCTAAAATCTTCACACTTTGGCATTGTCAGGGTGTGATGAATCAGCTGACCAATTTTCAGAAGGATATAAAAAAGTTTGGAGCAATGGTGTGTGCAAATGTAATTTCTAAACTTCTTGTTATCAATAGGTGGCGCTACAACTTTTCCTAAAATTTTGAGTGTGGATGTCCTCAGAGTGGGCCTGGTGTCCAGCACATGAAGTTTGGGGCAGATACGATTAGGATTTGCTGAGATATAAACATTTTAGTCGTCATGGCGAGACATCAAAATTCGCCGCGCCGCCACAGACACACCTTTTGATGACACGTCACCATTTTCACTGTGAATCATCATCAACATGTTAAGGTTTATGTCACCACATTTGAGGTGAATCTGAGCAAGAGGCAAAGAATAATACATCAAAGTGTAAAAAATGACATTTTCTTTTGCCAGCAGGTGGCGCTCTGACTGTGAATGGATTTCATCATATGGATGTGATCAGGGCAGGAATCTGATCATGCATATAAAGTTTCAGGCAGATTGGAGCATGTTCAGGGCATTTACACAGCACTTGAAATTTCATGGCGAAGGATCAAAATTCCACAGACCGCCACGGACACGCCCTTTGACTTTTGAAAAAGATTTTAATAACTTTTGCTCATTAAGGCCTCCTGTATGTACTGGTTGAATTTGAGGCGAATTGGAGTTTCCCCCTGGGAGGAGTTCGCTCTGGAAAAAAATGAAAAATGGGCAAAATCTGACATTCAACGTAAAACAGCTCACTTCCTGTTGGGTTTGGAATATGGCTGTCACTGACTTTTTTGTTCAGTCTGATGTGCTTCATATGTGTACCAAATTTGGTAGCTGCAGGTGAAACATGCTGGGCGTGGGAAAGTGTAGGGGGCGCTATGGAGCCATTTTGCCACACACCTCCACAATCCCTTTAAAATATGAAATTTTTCACCAGTCCTGATGTGTGTGCAAATTTTCATGACTTTTTGAGCATGTTTAGGCCCTCAAAAATGCAATTGTTCTGAGAGACAAATAATAATTAAAGCTGCGAGCAGCGTTGAACGGGTCCTCGCATCCTTGCTGGTCGGCGACCACAAGCATCTCCACCAGGCAATGCTGCGACTGAGCGTGTATTTAGGCCCATGAATACTACAAGGGCTTGATTCTGAGCACACAGGTCAAATTTCAGGCAGATTGGAGCATGTACAGACTATTTTTGCAGCACTTTGTGTCCATCCACCAGGTGGCACTATGTCTGTGACTGTATAGTGGTCTATGAAACTCATCAGGACTGGACTGTGATCAAACTTGTAAAGTTTGAGGTAGATTGCAGCGTGTACAGGGGATTTACACCAGATGTCCTGCTTCATGGCGTAACATTAAAGTTCAGTTGGTCGCCATGGCCACGCCCGTTGAGTTTTGTGAACAATTTTCGCAAATATGCAACCTGAAGGCGTGTTTTATATATTGTCCCAATTTCAGGTGTTTTGGAGCTATTGCCTGTGAGAAATCAATTGTTGAAAATGATCAAAAACACCAAAAATCTGACATTTAATTCAAAATAGCGGACTTTCTGTTGGGTTTAGAAAATGACTCCAAGAGACTTTTTTGTTTGCACTGACGTGCTACATTTGCATGTCAAATTTCATAGTCATAGGTGAAAGTCTCTGTGGAGGCTATTCTTAAAAATGCTGTAGGGGGCGCTATGGAACATGCTGTGAATGTATTTTGGCCTATAAATGTGATCAGGACAGGACTGTGTTTAATCATGTGAGGTCTGAGGTAGATTGGAGCATGCAGAGGATAGTTCGGTAGCACTTGATGTTTCATGGCGAACCATCAAAATTCTGGATGTCGCCATGTCCACACCCTTTGACACTGGAAGAATCTTTTAATAACTTTTGATCATAACATCGTGTTGTATATCCTGGCAAAATTTCAGCTCTCTAGACCTTAACCCCGAGGAGGAGTTCGCTCTCAAAAATTAAAAAAATACAGAAATTTTATCCACTTAATTCAAAATGGCGGACTTCCTGTTGAGATTAGGGGATGGCTCCAAGAGGCTTTTTTGTGTGTCCTGGTGTGCTCTATAGGCCTCCCAAATTTTGTGGATGTCGGTGAAACATGCTGCGGGGGCTGTTTCTTAAACATACTGCAGGGGCGCTATAGCACATGCCCTGCAGAGATGCATACAGTGTTATTCCTTGAGACGACTGTGATGTGTGTGTAAATTTTGGTGAGCTGTTGAACATTCTAAGCCTGTCAAAAAGTACGTTGTTTGTCACAAAAACAACGCGTTGCCACGGCAACAGCATTTCATCAAATATCAAAATCTTCACACTGTGGTATTGTCTGGGGGTGAAGAATTAGCTGACCAATTTTCAGAATGATATGACAAAGTTTGGAGCAATGATGTGTGCAAATGTAATTTCTAAACTGCTTGTTACCAAGAGGTGGCGCTATGACTTTTTCTAAATTTTTCAGTGTGGATGTCCTCAAACTGGTTCTGGTGTCCAGCACATGAAGTTTGGGGCAGATAGGATCCTTTGCAGCTGAGATATGAACACTTCAATTTTCATGGCGAAACATCAAACTTTGCCGTCCCGCCACAGACACGCCTTTTCATCACACGTCACCATTTTTTCTGTGCTTCATCATCAATGTGTTCAGGCTTATGTCACAACATCTGAGGTGAATCTGAGCAACAGGCTAAGAATAGTACATGAAAGTCTAAAAAATGTCAAATTCTTGATACCACAAGGTGGCGCTGTGACTGTGAATGAATCTTGCTGTATGGATGTCATCGAGGCAGGTCTGTGATCATACATGTAAAGTTTCATTCAGATCGGAGCATGTTCAGGAGAGTTAGACAGCATTTCCTGTTTCATGGCGAAGGATCAAATTTCGACAGGCCGCCACGACCACACCCTTTAACTATGGAGGAAGATTTTGATAACTTTTTCTCAGGAAGGTCTGCTGTATGTACTGGCAAAATTTCAGATCGCTCAGACTTTTCCCCTAGGAGGAGTTCATCATAGATTTTGTACAGTTAACGCATGATGGCGCACTTCCTGTTGGGTGTAGAGCATGGCTGTGATTGACTTTTTTGTGTTTCCTGATGTGCTGCATATGCCTCCCAAATTTTTTAGCTCTCGGCCAAATTCCCTCCGAGTTGGCCTAATACCACTTTTTAAAATTTGTAGGGGGCGCTATGGAGCCATTTTGCCACACACCTCCACATGCCCTAAAAAATATGAAATTTTTCGCCAGTTCTGATGTGTGTGCAAATTTTCATGACTTTTCGAGCATGTTCAGGACCTGAAAAATGCAGTTGTTTTGGCAGAATAATAATAATAATAAAAAACCCTAAGGTTCCAATAGGGTCCTTCGGCACCGTTGGTGCTCGGACCCTAATAATAATAAACCGTAGGGTTCAATAGGGTCCTACGGCACCGTTGGTGCCTTGGACAGCCGGTGCCCTTGCACCGCCTGTCCTCGGCACCTCGGTGCTCGGACCCTAATAATTAAAGCTGTGAGCAGCGTTGAACGGGTCCTCGCATACTTGCTGGTCGGCGACCCCAAGCATCTCCACCAGGCAATGCTACGACTGAGAGTGTATTTAGGCCCATGAATGTCACAAAGGCTGGATTCTGAGCACACAGGTCAAATTTCAGGCAGATTGGAGCATGTATAGGTTATTTATGCAGCACTTTGTGTCCATCCACCAGGTGGCGCTATCTCTGTGACTGTATGTTGGTCTATGAAACTCATCAGGACTGGACTCTGATCAAACATGTAAAGTTTGAGGCGGATTGCAGCGTGTACAGGGGATTTACACAAGACATCCTGCTTCATGTCGTAACATTAAAGTTCAGTTGGCCGCCATGGCCACGCCCTTTGAGTTTTGTGAACAATTTTCGCAAATATGCAACCTGAAGGCGTTTCTTATGTATTTTCCCAAATTCAGGTGTTTTGGAGTTATTACTAGTGACAAATGAATTGTTGAAAATGACCAAAAACACCAAAAATCTGACATTTAATTCAAAATGGCTGACTTTCTGTTGTGTTAAGAGAATGACTCCAAGAGACTTTTTTGCTTGCACTGATGTGCTACATATGCATGCCAAATTTCATAGTCATAGGTGAAAGTCTGTGTGGAGGCCATTTTTTAAATTCTTTTAGGGGGCGCTATGGTACATGCTGTGAATGTATTTTGGCCTATAAATGTGATCAGGACAGGACTGTGTTTAATCATGTGAGGTCTGAGGTAGATTGGCGCATGCAGAGGATAGTCAGGTAGCACTTGATGTTTCATGGCGAACCATCAAAATTCTGGAGGTCGCCATGTCCACACCCTTTGACTCTGCAAGAATCCTTTGATAACTTTTGATCATAACATCGTGTTGTATATCCTGGCAAAATTTCAGCTCTCTAGACCTTAACCCCGAGGAGGAGTTCGCTCTCAAAATGAAAAAAATACAGAAATTTTATCCACTTAATTCAAAATGGCGGACTTCCTGTTGAGTTTAGGGGGTGGCTCCAAGAGGCTTTTTGTGTGTCCTGGTGTGCTCTATAGGCCTCCCAAATTGTGTGGATGTAGGTGAAACATGCTGCGGGGGCTGTTTATTAAACATACTGCAGGGGGCGCTATAGCACATGCCCTATGGAGATGCATACAGTGTTATTCCTTGAGACAACTGTGATGTGTGTGTAAATTTTGGTGAGCTGTTGAACATTCTAAGCCTGTCAAAAAGTACTTTGTTTGTCACAAAAACAACGCGTTGCCACGGCAACAGCATTTCATCAAATATCAAAATCTTCACACTGTGGTATTGTCTGGGGGTGAAGAATCAGCTGACCAATTTTCAGAATGATATGACAAAGTTTGGAGCAATGATGTGTGCAAATGTAATTTCTAAACTGCTTGTTACCAAGAGGTGGCGCTATGACTTTTCTAAATTTTTCAGTGTGGATGTCCTCAAACTGGTTCTGGTGTCCAGCACATGAAGTTTGGGGCAGATAGGATCCTTTGCAGCTGAGATATGAACACTTCAATTTTCATGGCGAAACATCAAACTTTGCCGTCCCGCCACAGACACGCCTTTTCATCACACGTCACCATTTTTTCTGTGCTTCATCATCAATGTGTTCAGGCTTATGTCACAACATCTGAGGTGAATCTGAGCACCAGGCTAAGAATAGTACATGAAAGTCTAAAAAATGTCAAATTCTTGATACCACAAGGTGGCGCTGTGACTGTGAATGAATCTTGCTGTATGGATGTCATCGAGGCAGGTCTGTGATCATACATGTAAAGTTTCATTCAGATCGGAGCATGTTCAGGAGAGTTAGACAGCATTTCCTGTTTCATGGCGAAGGATCAAATTTCGACAGGCCGCCACGACCACACCCTTTAACTATGGAGGAAGATTTTGATAACTTTTTCTCACGAAGGTCTGCTGTATGTACTGGCAAATTTCAGATCGCTCAGACTTTTCCCCTAGGAGGAGTTCATCATAGATTTTGTACAGTTAACGCATGATGGCGCACTTCCTGTTGGGTGTAGAGCATGGCTGTGATTGACTTTTTTGTGTTTCCTGATGTGCTGCATATGCCTCCCAAATTTTGTTGCTCTCGACCAAACTCCCTCTGAGTGGCCTAATACCACTTTTTAAAATTTTGTAGGGGGCGCTATGGAGCCATTTTTGCACACACCTCCACATGCCCTACAAAATATGAAATTTTTCGGCCAGTTCTGATGTGTGTGCAAATTTTTCATGACTTTTTGAGCATGTTTTAGGCCCTCCAAAAATGCAGTTGTTCTGAGAGACAAATAATAATAATAATAATAATAATAATAATTAAAGCTGCAAGCAGCGTGTGAAACGGGTCCTCGCATCCTTGCTGGTCGGCAACCTCAAGCATCTCCACCAGGCAATGCTATGACTGAGAGTGTATTTAGGCCCCATGAATGTCACAAAGGCTTGATTCTGAGCACACAGGTCAAATTTCAGGCAGATTGGAGCATGTACAGGCTATTAATTCAGCACTTTGTATCCATCCACCAGGTGGCGCTATCTGTATGACTATATATTGGTCTATGAAACTCATCAGGACTGGACTCTGATCAAACATGTAAAGTTTGAGGCAGATTGCAGCATGTACAGGGGATTAACACAAGACGTCCTGCTTCATGGCGTAACAAAGTTCCGTTGGCCGCCATGGCTACGCCCTTTGAGTTTGTGAACAATTTTCACAAATATCCAACCTGAAGGCGTGTTTTATATATTGTCCCAAATTTCAGGTGTTTTGGAGTTATTGCCTGTGACAAATGAATTGTTGAAAATGACCGAAACTACCAAAAATCTGACATTTAATTCAATATGGCGGACTTCCTGTTGGGTTTAGACAATGACTCCAAGAGACTTTTTTGTTTGCACTGATGTGCTACATATGCATGCCAAATTTAATAGTCATAGGTAAAAGTCTCTGTGGAGGCTATTTTTTAAATGCTTAAGGGGACGCTATGGTACATGCTGTGAATGTATTTTAGGCTATAAATGTGATCAGGACAGGACTGTGTTTAATCATGTGAGGTATGAGGTAGATTGGAGCATGCAGAGGATAGTTAGATAACACTTGATGTTTCATGGCGAACCATCAAATTTCTGGAGGTCGCCATGTCCACACCCCTTTGACTCTGGAAGAATCTTTTAATAACTTTTGATCATTAACACCGTGTTGTATATCCTGGAAAATTTGAGGTCTCGAGGAGTTAACCCCTAGGAGGAGATCGCTCTCAAAATTAAAAAAATAGAGAAAAATTTATCCACGTAATTCAAAATGGCGGACTTCCTGTTGAGTTTAGGGGATGGCTCCAAGAGGCTTTTTGTGTGTCCTGGTGTGCTCTATAGGCCTCCCAAATTTGTGGATGTTGGTGAAACATGCTGCGGGGGCTGTTTATTAAACATCTGTAGGGGGCGCTATAGCACATGCCTGTAGAAATGCATACAGTGTTTATTCCTTGAGACGACTGTGATGTGTGTGTAAATTTTGGTGAGCTGTTGAACATTCTAAGCCTGTCAAAAGTACTTTGGTTTGTCACAAAACAACGCGGTTGCCACTGTGTGACATTTTATCAAATGCAAATCTTCACACTTTGGCATTGTCAGGGGGTAAGACTGAGCTGACCAGTTCTAGAAGGATATGACAAAGTTTGGAGGCAACAATTGCAGCAAATGTAAATTCTAAACTGCTTGTTACCATAGGTGGCGCTATGACTTTTTCTAAATTTTTCAGTGTGGATGTCCTCAAACTGGTTTCTGGTGTCCAGCACATGAAGTTTGGGGGCAGATAGGATCCTTTGCAGCTGAGATATGAACACTTCAATTTCATGGCGAAACATCAAAGTTTGCCGTCCCGCCACAGACACGCCTTTTTATCACACGTCACCATTTTTTCTGTGATTCATCATCAATGTGTTCAGGCTTATGTCACAACATCTGAGGTGAATCTGAGCAACAGGCTAAGAATAGTACATGAAAGTCTAAAAAATGTCAAATTCTTGATACCACAAGGTGGCGCTGTGACTGTGAATGAATCTTGCTGTATGGATGTCATCGAGGCAGGTCTGTGATCATACATGTAAAGTTTCATTCAGATCGGAGCATGTTCAGGAGAGTTAGACAGCATTTCCTGTTTCATGGCGAAGGATCAAATTTCGACAGGCCGCCACGACCACACCCTTTAACTATGGAGGAAGATTTTGATAACTTTTTCTCAGGAAGGTCTGCTGTATGTACTGGCAAAATTTCAGATCGCTCAGACTTTTCCCCGGAGGAGTTCATCATAGATTTTGTACAGTTAACGCATGATGGCGCACTTCCTGTTGGGTGTAGAGCATGGCTGTGATTGACTTTTTTGTGTTTCCTGATGTGCTGCATATGCCTCCCAAATTTTTTAGCTCTCGGCCAAATTCCCTCCGAGTTGGCCTAATACCACTTTTTAAAATTTTGTAGGGGGCGCTATGGAGCCATTTTGCATACACTACCACAATTCCTTTAAATATAAAATTTTTCACCAGTTCTGGTGTGTGTACAAATTTTCATGAGTTTTTGAGCATGTTTAGGCCCTCAAAAATGCAGTTGTTCTGAGAGACAAATAATAATAATAATAGCTGCGAGCAGCGTTGGACGGGTCCTCGCATCCTTGCTGGTCGGCGACCCCCAAGCATGTCCACCAGGCAATGCTGCGACAAAGTGTATTTAGGCTCATGGAATGTAACAAGGACTGGATTCTGAGCACTCAGGTCAAATTTCAGACAGATTGGAGCATGTACAGACTATTTATGCAGCACTTTGTGTCCATCCACCAGGTGGCACTATGTCTGTGACTGTATGTGGTCTATGAAACTCATCAGGACTGGACTCTGATCAAACATGTAAAGTTTGAGGCAGATTGCAGCATGTACAGGGGATTTACACAAGACGTCCTGCTTCATGGCGTAACATTAAAGTTCAGTTGGCCGCCATGGCCATGCCCTTTGAGTTTTGTGAACAATTTTCGCAAATATGCAACCTGAAGGCGTTTCTTATATATTTTCCCAAATTCAGGTGTTTTGGAGTTATTGCCTGTGACAATGAATTGTTGAAAATGACAAAAACACCAAAAAATCTGACATTTAATTCAAAATGGCCGACTTTCTGTTGGGTTTAGAGAATGACTCCAAGAGACTTTTTTGTTTGCACTGACGTGCTACATATGCATGCCAAATTTCATAGTCATAGGTGAAAGTCTGTGTGGAGGCTATTTTTTAAATTCTGTAGGGGGCGCTATGGCACATGCTGTGAATGTATTTTGGCCTATAAATGTGATCAGGACAGGACTGTGTTTAATCATGTGAGGTCTGAGGTAGATTGGAGCATGCAGAGGATAGTTAAGATAGCACTTGATGTTTCATGGCGAACCATCAAAATTCTGGAGGTCGCCATGTCCACACCCTTTGACTCTGGAAGAATCTTTTAATAACTTTTGATCATAACATCGTGTTGTATATCCTGGCAAAATTTCAGCTCTCTAGGAGTTAACCCCGAGGAGGAGTTCGCTCTCAAAAATTAAAAAATAGAGAAAATTTATCCACTTAATTCAAAATGGCGGACTTCCTGTTGAGTTTAGGGGATGGCTCCAAGAGGCTTTTTTGTGTGTCCTGGTGTGCTCTATATGCCTCCCAAATTTTGTGGATGTAGGTGAAACGTGCTGCCGGGCTGTTTATTAAACATACTGTAGGGGGCGCTATAGCACATGCCCTGCAGAGATGCATACAGTGTTATTCCTTGAGACGACAGTGATGTGTGTGTAAATTTTGGTGAGCTGTTGAAGCATTCTAAGCCTGTCAAAAAGTACTTTGTTTGTCACAAAAACAACGCGTTGCCACGGCAACAGCATTTCATCAAATATCAAAATCTTCACACTGTGGTATTGTCTGGGGTGAAGAATCAGCTGACCAATTTTCAGAATGATATGAAAAAGTTTGGAGCAATGGTGTGTGCAAATGTAATTTCTAAACTTCTTGTTACAATAGGTGGCGCTATGACTTTTTCTAAAATTTTCAGTGTGGATGTCCTCAAACTGGTTCTGGTGTCCAGCACATGAAGTTTGGGGCAGATACGATTAGGATTTGCTGAGATATAAACATTTTAGTCGTCATGGCGAGACATCTAAATTCGCCGCGCCGCCACAGACACACCTTTTTATGACACGTCACCATTTTCACTGTGAATAATCATCAACATGTTAAGGTTTATTTCACCACATTTGAGGTGAATCTGAGCAAGAGACAAAGAATAATACATCAAAGTGTAAAAAATGACATTTTCTGTTGCCAGCAGGTGGCGCTCTGACTGTGAATGGATTTCATCATATGGATGTGATCAGGGCAGGAATCTGATCATACATATAAAGTTTCAGGCAGATTGGAGCATGTTCAGGGCATTTACACACAACTTGAAATTTCATGGCGAAGGATCAAAATTCCACAGACCGCCACGGACACGCCCTTTGACTTTTGAAAAAGATTTTATAACTTTTGCTCATTAAGGCCTCCTGTATGTACTGGTTGAATTTGAGGCGAATTGGAGTTTCCCCCTGGGAGGAGTTCGCTCTGGAAAAAAATGAAAAATGGGCAAAATCTCACATTCAACGTAAAATAGCTCACTTCCTGTTGGGTTTGGAATTGGCTGTCACTGACTTTTTTGTTCAGTCTTGATGTGCTGCATATGTGTACCAATTTGGTAGCTGTAGGTGAAACATGATGGCCGTGGGAAAGTGTAGGGGGCGCTATGGAGCCATTTTGCCACAACACCTCCACAATCCTTTAAAATATGAAATTTTTTCACCAGTCCTGATGTGTGTACAAATTTTCATGAGTTTTTGAGCATGTTTAGGCCCTCAAAAATGCAATTGTTCTGAGAGGACCAAATAATAATAATAATTAAAGCTGCGAGCAGCGTTGAACGGGTCCTCGCATCCTTGCTGGTCGGCGACCCAAGCATGTCCACCAGGCAATGCTGCGACAAAGTTATTAGGCTCATGGATGTAACGAGGGACTGGATTCTGAGCACTCAGGTCAAATTTTCAGACAGATTGGAGCATGTACAGCTATTTTGCAGCACTTTGTGTCCATCCACCAGGTGGCACTATCTCTGTGACTGTATAGTGGTCTATGAAACTCATCAGGACTGGACTCTGATCAAACATGTTAAAGTTTGAGGTAGATTGCAGCATGTACAGGGGATTTACACAAGACGTCCTGCTTCATGGCGTAACATTAAAGTTCAGTTGGCCGCCATGGCCACGCCCTTTGAGTTTGTGAACATTTTTCACAAATATGCAACCTGAAGGCGTGTTTTATATATTTCCCAATTCAGGTGTTTTGGAGTTATTGCCTGTGAGAAATGAATTGTTGAAAATGATCAAAAACACCAAAAATCTGACATTTAATTCAAAATGGCGACTTCTGTTGGGTTTAGAGAATGACTCCAAGAGACTTTTTTGTTTGCACTGATGTGCTACATATGCATGCCAAATTTCATAGTCATAGGTGAAAGTCTCTGTGGAGGCTATTTTTAAAATGCTGTAGGGGGCGCTATGGCACATGCTGTGAATGTATTTTGGCCTAATAAATGTGATCAGGACAGGACTGTGTTTAATCATGTGAGGTCTGAGGTAGATTGGAGCATGCAGAGGATAGTTAGGTAGCACTTGATGTTTCATGGCGAACCATCAAAATTCTGGAGGTCGCCATGTCCACACCCTTTGACTCTGCAAGAATCCTTTGATAACTTTTGATCATAACATCGTGTTGTATATCCTGGCAAAATTTCAGCTCTCTAGACCTTAACCCCGAGGAGGAGTTCGCTCTCAAAAATGAAAAAAATACAGAAATTTTATCCACTTAATTCAAAATGGCGGACTTCCTGTTGAGTTTAGGGGATGGCTCCAAGAGGCTTTTTTGTGTTCCTGGTGTGCTCTATAGGCCTCCCAAATTTGTGATGTAGGTGAAACATGCTAGCGGGGCTGTTTATTAAACATACTGCAGGGGGCGCTATAGCACATGCCCTGCCAGAGATGCATACAGTGTTATTCCTTGAGACGACTGTGATGTGTGTGTAAATTTTGGTGAGCTGTTGAACATTTCTAAGCCTGTCAAAAAGTACTTTGTTTGTCACAAAAACAACGCGTTGCCACGGCAACAGCATTTCATCAAATATCAAAATCTTCACACTGTGGTATTGTCTGGGGTGAAGAATCAGCTGACCAATTTTCAGAAGATATGAAAAAGTTTGGAGCAATGGTGTGTGCAAATGTAATTTCTAAACTTCTTGTTACCAATAGGTGGCGCTATGACTTTTTCCTAAAATTTTCAGTGTGGATGTCCTCAGAGTGGGCTGGTGTCCAGCACATGAAGTTTGGGGCAGATAGGATGAGGATTTGCTGAGATATAAACATTTTAGTCGTCATGGCGAGACATCGAAATTCGCCGCGCCGCCACAGACACACCTTTTGATGACACGTCACCATTTTCACTGTGAATCATCATCAACATGTTTAGGTTTATTCACCACATTTGAGGTGAATCTGAGCAAGAGACAAAGAATAATACATCAAAGTGTAAAAAATGACATTTCTGTTGCCAGCAGGTGGCGCTCTGACTGTGAATGGATTTCATCATATGGATGTGATCAGGGCAGGAATCTGATCATACATATAAAGTTTCAGGCAGATTGGAGCATGTTCAGGGCATTTACACACAACTTGAAATTTCATGGCGAAGGATCAAAATTCCCAGACCGCCACGACACGCCCTTTGACTTTGGAAAAAGATTTTAATAACTTTTGCTCATTAAGGCCTCCTGTATCGTACCTGGTCGAATTTGAGCGAATTGGAGTTTTCCCCTGGGAGGAGTTCGCTCTGGAAAAAATGAAAAATGGCAAAATCTCACATTCAACTTAAAATAGCTCACTTCTGTTGGGTTGGAATATGGCTGTCACTGACTTTTTTGTTCAGTCTGAGTGCTGCATATGTGTACCAAATTTGGTAGCTGTAGGTGAAACATGATGGCCGTGGGAAAGTGTAGGGGGCGCTATGGAGCCATTTTGCCACACACCTCTACAATTCCTTTAAAATATGAAATTTTTCACCAGTCCTGATGTGTGTACAAATTTTCATGAGTTTTTGAGCATGTTTAGGCCCTCAAAAATGCAATTGTTCTGAGAGACAAATAATAATAATAATAATTAAGCTGCGAGCAGCGTTGAACGGGTCCTCGCATCCTTGCTGGTCGGCGACCCAAGCATGTCCACAGGCAATGCTGCGACAGAGTGTATTTAGCTCATGGATGTAACAAGGACTGGATTCTGAGCACATCAGGTCAAATTTCAGGCAGATTGGAGCATGTACAGACTATTTATGCAGCACTTTGTGTCCATCCACCAGGTGGCACTATCTCTGTGACTGTATAGTGGTCTATGAAACTACTCAGGGACTGGACTCTGATCAAACATGTAAAGTTTGAGGGACATTAGCAGCATGTACAGGGGATTTACACAAGACTGGCCTGCTTCATGGCGTAACATTAAAGTTCAGTTGGCCGCCATGGCCACGGCCCTTTGTGTTATGTG